>NC_091751.1:35619863-36344863 GCF_043380555.1 Nothobranchius furzeri
CTGATGACTGCGTCAACACACCACACTGCTAAATTAGTAACACACACATTTTTTTTATCAGTAACGAAAACGGTGTTATGATAAAAGAAGATGGTAATTAATTAGACTACTCGTTACTGTTTTTAGTAACGCTGTTATTTTAAACAGCGTTATTCCCATCACTGTTCATGGAGTACCACAGGGCTGTGGTTTTGGTCTTCCTTTTATTGGCATGCTCCCTCGGGTAAGAACTCAAAAGCTGATTACGGGATGATCCCAGTGATGGATGCATGGATCCGGGCTGCGTCCACAGTCATCAGGGCTTGCTATGGTAAAGCAAGAACTGGAAGGCAAAGCGCTGGGTTCACCAGTTCTTCTACGTTCCAACTCTCAATTAAGGTAACAAAATCCACATCAGCTCAGTAGAAACAAGATTGAGGACCCAAACAGGGATGATGATGATGCCTCCAGGTGTCCTTCCTCTCGATGTTCAACGGGCACTAGGAGGAGACCCGGGGGATCCCAGAAGGTTAGAAATCCTTTCTGGCTTGGGGGAACACTTTGGGATCTGAACGCCAAGAAAATGAATGCGTAAAATAAAAGCATCCATTATTTTCTGCTGGCGAGGCTCAGAGCAGACTCTAAAACAGGCTCAGCGGTGCTAGTGGGGATTTTGTTTCTCCACTAGAAACCGTAAAAGCTGTGTTTAGGGAACGTGCACTAGCATATGATCTGGCCTCTTCCTGGAGCAACTGAAGCATGTGGGCATTCCTAAAATATTCCTTGTTTCCTGTAATTCCCTCGTGTTTCCTCCATCTTCCTGCTTCTTGCGTAATCTTACAAAATGTGTTGAATGTTTAACGCAGGTTTTAGCTCCAGTGGACGTTGGTCTCTGAGGGGACGACCACTGGATTCACTCAAGTGTAGACAAACGGAGACGCTTGCTGCAAATGATCACAGGACGAGTGTTTCTGCGTTTACTGATGCGTTCAGAGGAATCAGAAACACACGTGTGACTGATGGTCGCACGGTCTAATGTATTAGAAACATGTTGCCTCTTGTGTAGAAAATACTTTATATTTTTGTTATTAAACAATAGAAATGTTTAAAAATGAGAACATTTGGTACTAAAATACTTTTATCCAACTATTTAATGAGCAAATAAAGTAAAAGTTGAGGATAAATACTTGTGTGCAGATTAAATATGAATCAGTTTGTCACAGAGCAGAAGCAAAAGGACATTTCAGTTGTTGTGCTATTTTCATGCATGTTTTAAAACCTTAAATCAACTTTTTGTACCTGAACGTTTTAGCTAAAATGAGCTGATCTGCTAGTTTCGAAGGATGTTGATGATCCTTGCTAAATAGGTTAATATGTAGGCTGAATTAAGTAGTAATGACCCTGGGTATCTTTATGACGGGTAATTAAAACACAACTGTATTTAAATTACCATGAATTTAAGACTTAATGAGATAAGAATGATTGTTTTAAAACCTCACAGCAGCAGTGTCTATTTTACTCGTTAAAGAGCTTTTATTGTGAAGAGGTGTCACTAACCAGGTCCTTCTACAAAGCTCCCGATTCCTCTGCTGTTGAACAGAAAAGGCTGAAAATAACTGCAGACACCTGCTTTGATGTCCAACATTTAAGAACCCCGCTGAGGAATGAGTCAAAAACCCTCCACCAAGAACCCGAGCCTCTCAGAACTGCTGTATTGGTCCTGGAGTTTCCTGCATCCTCTTGATTGGCTGCAGAGGCGGCGATGATGCCGGCTCTCGCCTAGCAACAGGCACAAGAGCATCCACTGCACAAACACACACACACACACACACTAGTGTGTGGGAGACAGAGATCCAGCGTGAGAGGACGTACAGAGAGACACGTATATAATCACAGGGCTGAAGATGGATGAGTGAGGACGTAAATCACACGTTTGAGACTCACATAACGAGCAGCAGCTGCATCATCGCAGATCTGTGTCCACTTATTAACCACGCTGAAGCACGGGGCAGCAGCCTGGAAGGTTTTTGCCTGCCTGTTTTTTAGCAGGTCAGTAACTATCACTCAAGATGGCCGACAAAATTAAACATGACAAAGCACAAAAAAGCATAAAGCTAGATTCTGTTGTTTCCACTTCAGAACAGGCTTCCCAAACCTACCAAGGGTTCCTGGGCCATGACTGACCCCCACAGGTCCGCCCAGGAAATGGGTTATTGATAAACATATTGATAAAATCCATAACCTCTCTAAGTATCTGAGTGCAGGAGGGATCTTCTGAGCTATTTTGGTAATGCCTTTAAACGTGTCAAATTCGGATTTGTCTACATTTATCAACAATAAAGTTTATAAATACAGGAATCACTTCCTGATTCCTAAGTTCTCCAGCCACCTCCTGGTTCGGCCGATCGGTGAGCAAGTGTTTGGAACCATCCTCTCTTTTGATCCCAAGGTCAAAGACTCTCTGCAACGCTTGCGAGTGATTTCAGACATTAGAGCACCTCAGACGTAGAACGTCTAAACTGCAGACCCTCGTTGTATCTTCTGGCCAATGATCTGAATTCAAGTGGAACTACGGCTTTTTGAGATTCCTGTAGCATCGACATCCGGTGAGCTCACCACTCGGGCTACCTCCTCCCCGGATGGCTCAAGACCGTCACAAAGAGTTAACATAGACTCTGCACGATGGTGTCGCATGGTTTTATGAATAATCTCTAGTTTATTAAACCATACAGCCAAACTGATTTTACAACCCAGACATCACAAGATCTCTCAGATACTTACAAGGTTTTGCTACATAAACATCTAGCTTACGTTCCATCATTTCGTTCATATTTAGTCATGTATCACTAGTTTAGAAAAACAGAATTTAATCAAACATTCAAAGATGAATCAGATTCATATTTCATATTAATATGGAAGATCACATCTTATTGATCATTTAACAAATATGTAGTCAATCCTCACCACTACATACGGTAAATATGTACAATTACTACATATGGTAACTATGTACGATTACTGCATATGGTAACTATGTACAATAATGACATATGGTAACTATGTACAATTACTACATATGGTAACTATGAACGATTACTACATATTGTAACTATGTACAATTACTACATATGGTAACTATGTACAATTACTACATATGGTAACTATGTACGATTACTGCATATGGTAACTATGTACAATAATGACATATGGTAACTATGTACATTTACTACTTATGGTAACTATGTAAAATTACTACATCTATGTACGATTACTACTTATGGTAACTATGTACAATTACTACTTATGGTAACTATATACGATTACTACTTATGGTAACTATGCACAATTACTACATATGGTAACTATGTACAATTACTACATATGGTACAATTACTACATATGGTAATTATGTACAATGACTACATATGGTAACTATGTACGATTACTACTCATGGTAACTATGGACGATTACTACTTATGGTAACTATGTACAATTACTACATATGGTACAATTACTACATATGGTAATTATGTACAATGACTACATATGGTAACTATGGACGATTACTACTTATGGTAACTATGGACGATTACTACTTATGGTAACTATGTGCGATTACTACATATGGTACAATTACTACATATGGTAATTATGTACAATGACTACATATGGTATCTATTTACAATTACTACTTATGGTAACTATGGACGATTACTACTTATGGTAACTATGTACAATTACTACATATGGTACAATTACTACATATGGTAATTATGTACAATGACTACATATGGTAACTATGTACAATTACTACTTATGGTAACTATGGACGATTACTACTTATGGCAACTATGTACAATTACTACATATGGTACAATTACTACATATGGTAATTATGTACAATGACTACATATGGTAACTATGTACGATTACTACTTATGTTAACTGTCATGGTCTGTGTCGGCGTTTCATCTCATGTGTCTCCTTTTGTCCTCCATTTGTTCTGTAGGTGCTCCTTTTGTGTCCTCTAGCGCCCTCATGTGTCATGTCTGTATCTCTATATGGTGTCTTCTGTTTGTAGACCTTTTTATCATCCCCTCAGGTCCAGTATTCATTTTGTTATCCTCTGTGCCCCAAGTTGCAGCTCCAGCCTCTTTGTCCCCAGCTGTGTGTGGGTGTGTGTCCATTCCCCAGTTCATTGTGTGTGTGTGTGTGTGTGTGTGTGTGTGTGTGTGTGTGTGTGTGTGTGTGTGTGTGTGTGTGTGTGTGTGTGTGTGTGTGTGTGTGTGTGTGTGTGTGTGTGTGTCCACTCCCCAGTTCAATGTGTGTGTGTGTGTGTGTGTGTGTGTGTGTGTGTGTGTGTGTGTGCTTGTCCATTCCCCATTCCTGTTTATATTAGTGCATTTGTGTCTGTGTGATGGTGTGTGTGTGTTAATTCTTCCCGCAGCCTTTAGGTTTAGTTTGCCCTCCTCTGTTTCTGTTTGCCCATTTTGATTATTAGGTTCACCTGTCTTCCCTCCAGCTCTCACTCCACACACCTGCCGCCATTTTCCCTAATCACTTCTCCCTGTGTATATAAGCTCTGTCTTGTCTGTGTCTGGTGTCGGTTCATTGTTGTATGTTGTCAGCGTTGCTCGTGCTCTGTTGTGAGCTTTTGCCTTCAGGTCTTCGTGCTCTTGGTTGAGCTTTGTCTCCAGGTTTTTGTGCTCTAAGAAGAGCTTTGGGGGTTTCCTGTTCCCCAGGACTTATTGGACTTTGGCTCGCTGCCTTTGGATTACTACCTTAATAAAGGATTTTTACTTTATCCTCCACCTCTGCCTCGTTCATCTGGTATCTGCATCTTGGGTCCTAAAACATCCTCCTACACCAACTCATGACAGAATGAACCGACCACCCAGGACCCAGCAGATGACCCAGATGTACCGTTATTATGGTGAGCCTGAGAACTGTTGGACATTTATCCAGGATGTTGCCAGCTGTGTGGACTTGAACTCATCTGAGTTTAATAAGGTTTCATACCTGGTGCTCTGCCTGGGAGGCAGAGCCCTGCGGTGGGCCACCCAATATTTTGACATCCATCCCATAGAAGAGGTTTCGTTTTGGCCGTTCGCTAAGGAGCTGCTGGCAACCTTCGGCTACAGACCACCACCACCACCACCATCCATGAGCATCTCCTCAATTCTGATGTGCCACACCTTCGCCTGGTCCGGACAGCGCCACCTCTCCATCTCTGGTGGGCTGTCACTCCTCTTCTCCCTCTGTTTCAGCCGGCGCCATTGCGGCATCTCCGATGGGCCGAGCCACCTCACCTTCACCTGGTCCTGACAGCACCACCTCTCCATCTCCGGTGGGCTGTCACGCCTTTTCTCCCTTTGTTTCGACCGGCGCCATTGTGGAACCTCCGATGGGCCGAGCCACCACACCTCCACCAGGACCAGTTGGCGTTTCCAGCGTTATCCCCGCACCTCAGAGGAGCCGTGCTCGTTGCAGACGTCACCACCATCACCAGCAGTCTCCTGAAGCCAGAGCTGTGCCGCCTGTCCAAGAGGCCCCTGCTCTGCAACCCAAACCTGAGCTCATGAAACAGTCTGAAGCCAGAGTTGTGCCGCCTATTCCAGAGGCCCCTGCTCTGCAACCCAGGTCTGAGCTCATACAACCGTCTATAGTCAGAGCTGTGCCGCCTGTCCAAGAGGCCCCTGCTCTGCAGCCCGAGCTTGAGCTCCACCTGCCTTCACCGTATCCTGTTCCGGCGGTGGTCCCGGAGGACTCATCGCATCCTGTCTCTGCGGTGGTCCCGGAGGACGCATCGCATCCTGTCCAGCCCGTCCAAGAGGCTCCGGTCCAGCCCGTCCAAGAGGCTCCGGTCCAGCCCGTCCAAGAGGCTCCGGTCCCGGCCCAGCCTCCAGGCCAAGGGTCAATGCCCCCCAGTCTCTGAAGCAGACGTTCCCGTCTCCAGCTCTGGAGTAGAGATCTCCCCTTCACGAGTCCCCGTCTCAAGTCTCCCCACAAGAGTCCCCGTCTCAAGTGTCCCCCGTCTCAAGTGTCCCCCGTCTCAAGTGTCCCCCGTCTCAAGTGTCCCCCGTCTCAAGTGTCCCCCGTCTCAAGTGTCCCCCGTCTCAAGTGTCCCCCGTCTCAAGTGTCCCCCGTCTCAAGTGTCCCCCGTCTCAAGTGTCCCCCGTCTCAAGTGTCCCCCGTCTCAAGTGTCCCCCGTCTCAAGTGTCCCCAGTCTCAAGTGTCCCCAGTCTCAAGTGTCCCCAGTCTCACCACACGTCTTCCAGTCTCACCACACGTCTTCCAGTCTCACCACACGTCTTCCAGTCTCACCACACGTCTTCCAAGTCTCAAGTCTCACCACAGGTCCCACAGGTCACATATTTTTACTTTATCCTCCACCTCTGCCTCGTTCATCTGGTATCTGCATCTTGGGTCCTAAAACATCCTCCTACACCAACTCATGACAGTAACTATGTACAATTACTACATATGGTACAATTACTACACATGGTAACTATGTACAATGACTACATATGGTAACTATGTACAATGACTACTTATGGTAACTATGGACGATTACTACTTATGGTAACTATGGACGATTACTACTTATGGTAACTACCGTAAATCCTCTAATATTAGCCTGTATTTAATTAACTGCCTGGTATCATATTTTGGCTGGTGTTGGAGTCGGCGGAGGTGAATAATGTCCGGTTTTTTATTGTGGTCGGGTGGAATGTGGTAACAAGCAAGTATGGGGGGCGGTTGTGTCATCCGTCTCACTTTTGATTTGCCAGTGATAGACTGCGAGGGTAATTTTAACCGTGCGGAGACAAAGAGGAGGCGAAAATTTGATATCAAGTTCAAAGAGAACGTGCTGATTATGCTGCAGAACACTCTGGGGAGCAGTAGCAGGGGTTGTATTAACTAGTCACTAGTCGACTTCACCGCTCTATAGTGACTTTTTATGCCTGTCATCGACTAGTCGCTGTCACGTGATAATGACCGGCAAGATGCAGTCCACGGAAAAGACAGCAGCCTGTTGTCAGCAGGTGACAAGCTCCTGTGCGTCGGGAGGCAACGCGCTGTGCCAGAGCGTCGGCACTGACACCCGCCGTAAAACGGACATTTAACCAAATTGTGACGTTTACCCTCTTGCAATTTAAACTTCCCCTCACCCCCATCCTAACCTTAACCAGCTTGCGCATGCAAAGCTCTGATTGTTGACACGCTCCAGACATCTGCGTCCTGAGCATGGCCACAGTAACATTATCAAATCAGGTGTCGCCACCTCAAAAACTAATTTAACACGTGATCGTTCATGTCGGCTCATTTCCTTTTATGTTTTCTGTCTTTTATTCTTTTATTTGTGCCTGATGTGTTTCGCTGCTGTGGATCGGGGCACATCACCTGTTTTGTCCTCGGTTACGCACCTCACTGATGTGGCCGGCAAGCAGCAAGCACTCCGCTGTTTTTGCGGTCGGTAGATCTTTTAGAACTGCAGTTCAAAGGTAACTCATAAGGAGAATATATATGAACCCAGGTAGAAGTTTTTCTTAAGGATTGAGAGGAGATGCAGGAAGATAATAAACAGAGACAGGACAGAAAAATAGTCAAATAACAACAAGTTAGTTTTTGTACCTGGTGGTTGCAACTTGTTCCTGTCACCAATGTGGCAACACATCCAGGAGCTGAGGAGAATCCCAGAATCTCGTCTTCAGCTCAGAATGCGCCGATATGATTACGCACAAGCGTGACGCGTCAACCCGGTCTCACAGTAAGACCAGGTTGGAACTGTTCAGGTTTACGCAGACAATCTTTACATTTAGAATTGGCTTACAGATGTAAAATTAATGCAGTAAAATATAAAGCATTTTATTTAAATATCCATTCATTATTTTACAAGCACAGCTGCCGCATCAGATGGATGGAAGAGTAACAATCAGGTGTCGCCACCTCAAAAACTAATTTAACACGCGATCGTTCATGTCGGTTCATTTCCTTTAATGTTTTCTGTCTTTTATTTGCGCCTGATGCGTTTCGCTGTGGAGCAGGGCGCATCACCTTGTCCTCCGGTGACGCACCGATCACTGATGCGGCCGGCAAGAAGCGAGCACTCCGCTGTTTTTGCGGTCGGTAGATCTTTTAGAACTGCAGTTCAAAGGTAACTCATGAGGTGAATATATATGAACCCAGGTAGCAGTTTTTCTTTAGGATTGAGAGGAGATGCAGGAAGATAATAAACAGACAGGACAGAAAAATAGTCAAATAAAAACAAGTTAGTTTTTGTACCTGGTGGTTGCAACATACAGACACCATTGAAGGTAATCAGAAGTGAGGAACAGAAAATGAAATAATTATTTTAATGTTTAGAGCAGCAGGAACACTGAGAGGCTGCAGGCGCATCAGTGAGTTTGCGGCAGCTGCGCAGGGGGAGGGAGGTGAGGGCTGAAGCAGAAACTGCCGTTGTTAAAAGAAATGTGTTTAACTTTGAAAATGTGGGCGCAATTTTAATTGTCAAAAACTCCAGCGAACCATTAGTTCATTTTGCTCAAATAGAAATAGAGGCCTGCCTCTAATTCTGGTCCTCCTTCCAATAAAGGCCTGGAGCTTGATGGGCTTGAGTCAAATACAGGCCCGGGCCTGTATTGGAGGATTTACGGTATGTACGATTACTACATATGGTAACTATGTACAATGACTACACATGGTAACTATGTACGATGACTACATATGGTAACTATGTACAATTACTACATACGGTGATTATTTATGGTAACTATGTACGATGACTATGTATGGTGCAGGACGGCTACTGATTATGTGGGGTTTTGGTGTACTGTTCCTTTAGATGCTTTATCTTCCAGAAACCATGAACTCATCGGCCTGCCACTGTTTTCCACATTTAGATGGGAGTTTGACAAATCTGAGAAAACACTGTGATCTATGGAGGCGCTCGGTTAAATGGTAAAAACATGTCAGTTTTTTCTTCATTTAAACACAAGTTTACGTGACTGATGAATGAGTTAATCTTCATTATTTGTTTTATTTTAAAAAACTGAGAGTTTTGACCAGGAAAACACATAAAACTTCACCTTAAAAACAGTTTACAACCACAGACTTAGCTCCAGCTAAAGACTCATCACGCAACCTGAGTCAGACCACCATGTGGTTACGTGACCTCCCGCCATGGGAGGTCACGTGACCTCCCAACGTTTTAATGATTTTCTCTGTTTACTAAAACAAGAACTTTAATTTCAACTAAAAGTCATATTTGATATTTTATTTTGTGTTTGACACAAACGCATCTCCGTTTTCACCACAGGGATTCGGTCTATTTATAGATCATCTCAGATGAATTATTAATCTCACTTCATTTGTTCATCATGAGCAGGAGCTTGTTAGAGAGGTGGTGCAGAAAAATAAAACTAAATAAAAGATATGAAACCAACCAGCAGCCATCTGGGTTTTATGGAGTTTTATGTTTTAAAAAGGTCATGAATGAATGAATCCTTATTCTGTCACTAATCTACATATTTCAGATTAGGAATCTGCTGAAATACCTCATTTCAATCCAGTTTCATCTTCATCCTTCTCAGATCTGACCTTCATGTGACCCAGATGTGACGTTTATCAGTCTCAGGGCTACGTACCTGACCTGCATCACTTTAACCTGTGATCCTATACTAGATCCATATCCGAACCGTCCTAATCCTGCTTCGGAGAGGCGGAATGAATAAATATAAACATTGGAGAACCGACAGGTCTAGCATCCATATGCGTGACCCTACAGGATGTCAGTCCAGTCATTCAGAACCGTAAATGGAAGTCACATTTAGAGGCCATCCATCTGTCCATTTTCAACCACTTATCCGGGGTCGGGTCACGGGGGCAGCAGCCTAAGCAGGGAGATCCAGACTTCCCTCTCCCCAGCCACTTGGGCTAGCTCCTCGGGGGGGGAATACTAAGGCACTCCCTGGCCAGCCGAGAGACATGGTCTCCCAAGCGTGTCCTGGGTCTTCCTTCAGGTCTCCTCCTGGAAAACCTCATCAGGGAGGCGTCCAGGAAGCATCCTAACCCTCACCCCAGGAGGCTGTCTCACAGCTTGTCCTTCCTTCCGGCACCATGTTGGTCATCAGCATCATTCATCACAATAAAAATAGTCCTCACACACACACACACACACACACACACACAGATCAGATGCCAGTGTCACCTCAACTGGCTCCGCTCCACAACATATAACATGTTAGGAGGCACGAACATGCTTTTAGTTTATTTGTTTTCTGAATTTGATATTAGCAGTTAAACGTTAGAGCTAGCCAGCACTAGCAATGTGGCTTAGTTTTATATAACCTCACACTAAACAATGAAAATGTTGTTTTAGGATCTAAACCAACACTACAGGTAATAATTAAACTCACCTGCACCTGCTGAACAGGTGTTTAGCGTATATGAGCTAACACAGCTAGCATAGCTAACAAGATGATAAAGTTGTTCTCTTACTTTAACTTAACCCACGTGGTCAGAATTAGTTTAATCCCATCAGAACTTTGGTTGGGATGGTTTTCCTGCCAGCCTACAGTGGGACAAACTTCCCATGTTGGGATTTCAGCGCGTTGTGTGGGCGGGGCTTAAGCACGATTCACGATCCCTTTAAAAGCAGTTAAACTGTTACTATGATATATTCCTGTGTTCATCGTCACCTGTGGAGGCTGGAAACACACCTGAGCAGCAGGAAGCCTGCACAAATCTGGAGCAGAGAGTAGTCACGTGACTGCTGTCTGTAGATAATTATTCATGAGTCACTGAACATCATTTCCACCAGAATTACTTACAAAGCTGAAGCTTCTGGTAAAAATCTATTTTTGTTTATTTGAGTTTGAGAAGTGAGTAAGTTTGAAAACAGAAACAGCTGGTGACCATCCGGGTCCTGGTTCAACAGGAAGAACTGGGATTTGATGGAAAAACACTGAAAGCGCATCTTGGGATTTAACATTTCAAACAACTAATGTGTCTTCACACGAGGGACGATTTATCTATACTTTCACTCACACAGAAGCAGCTCTGAGCCGTTTCCTTGGATCTCCATTGTGTAGAGGGTATTTCTTCTGGAGGATGTTTTGTTTCTGTAACTTGGAAAATGTCTCTAAAGTGACTCTAAAATGCTGACAAAGCACAAACTTTCAGTTAGATATGATGAATAAAAAACAAACCTCCATGGCTCTACAGGAAGGTGAATGAGAAGAGCTGAACACCAACGTGCACTCAGAGCCTCTAAAGTTTAAGTGTGTGCACCGTGCACACTCTGCAGACGTGCACACTCACCAGACCATGAAGTCGACCTCAAACCTTCAGATTCACTTAAACATGAGTTATTTTCAGCGGCTGCAGGAAGCACAAAGATTGCTGCATCTTCTCACTTTGCTTCATTATTTTTTCATGGGTGTAATGGTTGCTAAGCAACTACGGTGGCATTTGTGGGGTGAGGAGGCAGGAGGCTGTGGGGGATTTGATTAAAGTCGAGTGAATCTTTGATCTTCTCTTGCTCAGCTTGTCAGAAGCATAAAACTCTTAGTCTGCAGGTGTTTTATTAGTGAACAGAGTCTGACTAAAATAGAAGCTGTTGGGAAGAAGGAGCAGATTTAGGATGATGCTGATGACAGGAGGGGGGTTCTGTCAACAAACCTACAGATAACTCCATCATTAAACAGAAGAACAGATAAATGTTTGTGTTTTTCTTTCTTTTCACCAGTTTGCTTCCTGTTCTCCAGTTGAACCAGCAGATCTGATCCACCTGCAGCAGCTGTTGCTCTGGATCTACGTGGAGCTAATTGTTTGAAATTATAGTGATCCTGTTTCTCTTTAGAGTTGTTTGAATGCTGTAAAGCATTCAAACTATTGTTTTCCTGTTTCTCTTTATTCTTATAGTTTATTATTCTGCTTCCTTACATTTTTTGGCATTTAACTACTTCCACAGTTCTTCAACTATTTACACAATTTTGGTATCAAAACGTTCAGCTCGTTCAGATAATTCCGGCAATGACTTGTGGTATTAAAATATTTTATACTTTTTGAGATATTCAGCTTTTTCTGCGATTTTTGGTCCCGTTGAAATGAATGGGATTGCTCAATTTTCAGCTAAATCCTATCACTTTTTTGAACTCTTACTCCTATAGGTTAACTTTAACCTAGAGACTTCATTCAAGATTCAACAAACTCACGAGGCTTTCAGCTAGTATTGGTTAAAAAAATCTTTTTGATAGTTTTTCTAAAATCACAGGTAGAAGTTGAGGTATGGCTTGAGATTTTCAGAAAAAAATCACAAAAATTTTAATGGGCAGGGATTGGAGCATTGACTCTCCTTTGCTCCATTTCTGGCATTGTCCTGAGAAAACCGTAAGTCTGATTGAAATGAGACACACGCTGGCTTGCAGCTAACGGATATACCTTCTTGTTGAGCTATAATTCATGAATGTACTCCAAACATTGTGGTCGTATGGTTCATTTGTTTGAGAATATTTAAATTTTTAAAAAATTGTCTCTCACCACCGTAAACTGAAAATTCCATACTCTAACTTTTGACCTTCACATTTTCTGGAAACAACACCCAGACCGTTTGGAGTACTGAAACAAATTATACCTCAAGAAGTAGGAATTTTTGTCAGCTTTTCAGAATTAGTTTTATTTTATCTGTAAGTGTTACGGTTCTTTCTCTACAAGCCTCAGAAGGAAGAGAGACCCTGATTCTGTCTCATTGAAACCCATGTTAAAGGAACAGAGATTTTCTCCTCCGATCGGCTTCAGACAGCTAAAATGTTCTCGTCATAGCTTCTAGATAATTCATGGTAGACACATAAAAATTCGCACATATGACCATCAAAGCCTTCTGCTGCTCACGCTTTTTGAATTTTTCCAATAGGTGCAGCAGTTTTTGAATGGCGATAAGACGTGTCAGAGGTCTGAAATGACATCTGAGCAGCTGAGCACTGTTAACTGCATGATTTAAGAAATACTGAAACAAAAATTTCCACCGACTACATCTTTTATAGTACACTAAGGATATTCTCAAATTCGTTAGGTTATTTTGTTCGTTTCTAAGTGATGTCTTCGGTTTTGCTGTTGGTATTACATTTTTTGTGCTACAAGCCCCAGAAGGAGGACTGTGCCAGCTTTCCTCCATTTAAACCCCTTTAAAAAGGCACCTGTGGCTAACAGACAGCTGAAATGTTCTCCTCATATCTTCTAGAACATTTGTGGTAGGCACACAAGACCACACACACATGACCACCAAAGCCTTCTGCCATCCACACTTTTTGAATTTTTCAAATCGGTGCAGTACTTTTTGAATGGTGATGAGAAATTAGACTGGTCCAATTTCACTTCTTTAGCTGTATTCATTAATAGTACAGCTGCAGACCTCCAACAGCTGGGGAAAAGGCGGGAAAACAGTGCTTCTCTCTGATTGGTTGAGAGTGTTCAACCATTTTCTGTCCAAGCAGGATCCAGCACCCACACATATGATACATCAAATCGACCAGCTTGGTCTCACGAATCTTGTATTCAATTTTAAATGCGTTATCTGTTACCATGGTAACACAAGTGCATAAGGATATCCCCAAACAAGTCTCATTGAAATGAATGTGAAAAGCCTCATGTTGAGCCTATAACATACTGCTGTTTCTTATCTTTCTGAGCTCTGTACACTTAAAACTAGCAGCATAGCTAAACTATTCTCATTCAAATGCCAGCTGTTTAAACATTTCAACTTTTGAGTTTTTAATCATGTTCAAAGATTTAAGTTTTCTGCTGTTTAGCATGTTTTTTGTCCATTCTCCACCTATATTCTGAGCTTTATTACACTTGTTGCTGATTTTTGCTCCTAAATCTTTCAATACATTCAGCTCATTTTGACAGTTTAGCTTGGTTTCAGCTTCACTTCAGCTATTCAGCAGCTTCAGCAATCAGTTACCAAATTTTGCATAAGCTGCTAATTTCACAGTTCAGCTAAATGTAAAGATTAAACTGTTAAACTTGTCCAACTGAAATAACAGGTGTTTAGACATTTTAGCTGTCCAGATTTTTATACAATGTTCACAGATTTCAGTTTTTTGCTATTTAGGATGATTTTTCTCCATTCTTCACTTACTTTTTGTACTTTATTTGCTTGTTAGTGATTTTTGCTTCTACATCTTTCAACACATTCAGCTCATTTTGACAGTTTTGCTTACTTTCAGCTTCAGTTCAGCTATTAAGCTGATTCAGCTAACAGTTTAAGCTATCCAGCATTCAAACAGCGTTTCTGCCAGGAATGCAATTTATCTAGTTAGGATTGGATTTCAGCTGTAAAGCATCAGAACCTGTCGGCTAAAACTCACCTGAACATGACATGTGCTCCTAAATGAATAAAATCACATTTTAATGTTTAAATAAAACAAACCAGGAGCATATCAGATTTATTTTCCTGTTATCTGTAAAAGAAAATCTTTAGGAACAATTTAAAATCATTAAACATCCTCCAATCAGAATACTGATCCACTTAGTCCTTTCAAAATAAAACTACAAAACAAACTCATGGATTCATCAAAAATGTGGTTTGAAAGCAAAAGTTTAAAAACTAAAACCCGACCAGAATATGATGCTCTTCTTATATCACCGTTAACCGCATTAAACATTCCTGATGTCAGATTAAAACCAGATTATTAGTTCAGATAAATAAAAACACGCTTTTAGTCTTCAGCTCAAATTCACGTGTCCATTAAAACAAAGTCATCCAGACTGATGCGCCAGTTTGTTCCGTCACAAATGAAAGATCAGTGATTCCCGATTATGGAAAACTTCTACACTCCACACACAAGAAGATGTTCTGCTGCTGAGGACAGAGGACAGAGACGTCTGCCAGCTGATGTCGCTGAATCACTGGACCCTGAATTACAGATATGAGCTCAGTGATTACAGCAGATTACAGAACAATTGTCTGCGTCAGTCAACCAGAACAACCAGCGAATGTCCTCCAGTCTCAAATTGTCCGGGGTGTCTTCCTCCAGGGACGGATGGGACAGAAAATCTGATTCAGGTCCTTTAATTGGATAACAGAAGAGCAAAGATTTCTGCATAAACCAGATTAAAATCTGAGAGATTTGAAACAGAATTCTTCCTTCTGGAGGAAGTTTTTCTTTCTGTATCACCAGTTAGAATCGTGAGGAAGGAGAAGGAACCATCAAGTCTCCTGCGGACCATCCTGGACTCGTGTCATCTGAGGTAATCTGTGAGAGAATGTCAGACAATCACGATCAGGGGTCAGAGGTCAGGGCTAAAGGCCGGCACTGCAGGTTGGCACATTAACCTTCCGTGTCTCAGATGTTTTGAGGGTGGAGGTCAGACAGCAGGAGGTGGAGATGTTCCTCCTGCAGAGAGGAGCTCCTTCACCATCAGGAAGGTCCAGGTGGAGGAGGAGCTTCATCCTGGGTGATGACTTTCCAAAATACAGATTTATGATTGAGCTGTGAGTTCAAACCTTAAACATTTAGTAAAAGTTTTGTTCTGGCTTGTATTTTTATTGTCCTTCCAGTCGGGAGACGATTGGAGTCCTGAACGTGGACCATCATGAGTGTAAACGTGAGGCTGCTGCTGTAAGGCGTGTCATGATTTCCCACCAGCCTCTGGGAGGATCTACCGGTTCGTGTTTCTGCAGCTTCTGAATGAGAAGACCTTTCTAAAGTCTGAGAGAGTGTGAAAGTCATAATTATTGATGTTTTTCCCTGGTGAGGAGTTCAGAAGAAGCTCAGACGGCTGAGGTCTCTCCTCAGCACCATCCACCCCCACCCAGACCTCCTGATGCAGCTCTGCTCCTTCAGGTGCTCCTCAGGTTCTTCAGTCTTCCTCTCAGAAGCTCTGTTTGTCTCATTTCCCTGTGTCCTCTCTGACCCGTTGGAACACTTTCAGGTACCGCCGCGGCCCAGCGAGGCTCTGTGATGGGGCTCCAGGGCTTGTTGCTTGGCAACAGGCAGCAAGCCGGCCCATGCGGCAGCGCTGGCTTTATGTAACAGAGCATTTGATAGTTGAATGTAGGACGCGTCGTCTCTGGGGGGAGGGGGGTGTCGGCCCATCACACACACACACACACACACCACCGCTGCATCATGAACAAGAGAACGACGGGGGGGGGCTCTCTCCAGCGGGTCAATGGGCAATCAGGCGGGGTACACCCTGGACAGAGAGCCAGTCCATCGCAGACTCAGCAAATATATTGTAGTTTCAAATGATAACACATGAATAAATATCAAAGTTGTCAAACGTCAACATTTATGTCTAAATCACAGCTGGAATACAGTTTATTTCTGTTTTTGCTTTAATAAAAATTAGTTATTCATTTTATTTTTGGTTTTCAGAACCAACAGACTACAGATTATTTAATAATTTGTTTAATAAATAATCCATCCCTGGATAAACCTTGAATTGTGGTCTAATCTGATCCACGTCTCAGCTCACAACCTGCTCTGTTACCTTGACGATGAGCTCACGAGAAACGTAAAGCCAGCAGATTAAACTTCTCAAACAGAACAGGCAAAAAGCCTCTGAAACTTTAGATAAGTTTATCTGAAGCTCATAACATTTCTAGTGATCAGGAGAATGACCTGAGGCCAGGTGTCACAACAAGCTCCTCCCACATGATGCTGGCGTTACAGCGAAGGGACCTGCAGGAGGCTCAGAACAACGTGTCAGAGGAACAGGAAGTGATTGTTTACAATCCTGGCAGGTTGTCATCATGGTGCCAATCAGATTCATTTAATTTGACCTTTGACCTGAAGACTCCAGACTCACCGTCATGTCACAGACCAGGAAACCATCTTAGTGAATATGGAGGGGAGCGGTGACTCTATTTGACCTTGGCTCTGATGTGTTGATAAGAGCTCAGCTGGGACGCCACAGGCTCTCTGGGTTCGTGTAAACATGGCCGACCCTCAACACTGCTTAGCAACACAAAACACCACCTTTAGCCTCCAAACAGATGGAGTGAGGGAATGATGATCAAAGTGTGATTTTAGGACAGATGGGTTTATTATTTACCATCTTCAAATTGAGTCTCAGACAGGAAAAATCTCCTAACTCAAGGGATGAGCCGGTTTGAAACGTCAACAAAAAATGAAAGAAATCAAAGTGAATCATAAATGAGGATCTTATGAATCATGGATGGAAGGATCAGACTGAGAGGGATGATGAACAGTCAGACTGGATGGATGGATGAATAGATGAATGGATGGATGAGTGGGGTTGGAGGTGGTTGTGGGCACAGATCCCATTAGGTGAGCTGGTTCTGGAACCGTTTCATCCTTTAGCTTCTCCGTCTGAACTTCTCCATGTCTGGGTGACAAAGTGAATGTGTGATATGTAGGAAGTTACCAGTGAGGATCCAATCCAGTTTAATCTATTTTGGGTTGTTTTAAGTGTTCAAGGTAATTTTTGTGATGGTTCTGAGCCTCATGTGAAGATGGTTCTGTAGAACATCATCAGAACTGTTCCTGTTGGTCTGGAGCTCCTCTTCAACCCCAGACAAAGATGGAGACACTTCCAGTGTGGGTCATAAAGACACGAGCACACAGATGGAAGCTCAACATGCGGATGTTACCATAGCAACCCCATCCTCCAAGTCTTCCTGTCCTGCTGTTTCCTCCTCCTTCATGTCAATCCAAACATGAGAGAGAGAGAGAGAGAGGATCGATACCTGCTGGAACACTCGGTGTTTGTCGCTGCCGTGGCGACCACACTCTGAGAGGTTTGATATCGATTTTCTGATTTATTCATCACTGATGTTTCCATGAGGAGCATCACTTCCTCCTGTAGACTAAAAACAGATATAGATATAGAGAGAGAGAGAGAGAGAGAGAGAGAGAGAGAGAGAGAGAGAGAGAGAGAGAGAGAGAGAGAGAGAGAGAGAGAGAGAGAGAGAGAGAGAGAGAGAGAGAGAGAGAGAGAGAGAGAGAACTACAGCTCCAATAATAAACGTGAACATCATAAGCACACGGTTCCTCTGTTCTCCTCAGACTGATGCTCTGGTTATAGGTGGTTATAGAAGGAGCAGCAGCAGGTTGCAGAACTTCTGGAGATGGACCTCCTGGATTCTGCTGCCACCAAGTGGGGAAGTCCACAAACTACAGGAAGATGTCTCACTGACATTATAAACTTTTATTTGGTGACCATCGATGTTTATAGCTATTTGATGAGGCTGTCACTGTGAGGAGGAAAATTCCCAGAATTCCCTGCAGCAGCATCCTCCTGTTGGATCGGATGGATTAAGTTTCCCATGTTAGTCAGTAAATAACATTTTTCCTGGAGCAGGTTTATTATCACCCTAGAATAAAAATATGGAAGTTGAATCAACTCCAGAAAATTCCTGTTTCCGATTGGACCCCCCAATAGATGAGCTTATAGATGGTTCTAACAGGAAACAGTAGCTGCTGTTTTCCGCTTGGTCCTAGTGCTCAACTAGTGTCTATTTAATACAGCGTAATAGTTTTTGGACGGTAAAGAGTGAAGGGACAAATATTGACTTTGGAAAAGTGGGAGGGACATCCCCCCCCCCCCCCCAAAAAAAAAAAAAACTACGCCCCTGGCCTGACCATCAGACCTTCAGAGGTGGCCTTTCAGTCTCGACTCTCAGCTTCAACATAATTAAAGTCTAAAAGACTCATAAAAATGAGATAAAATCAAAGCAGAGAAGCAAAACATTGTTTTAAAATATAAAGTTAGGAAATATAAAGCTAAAACTAAAAATAGTTTTAAACTTCTTCATAGATTAGGTTTATCGGGTTGGTTTTATTTTTAGGATTCTAGCGACACAAAAGTTTTTTTCTTTTATAAAACTCATTTATTTATATTCATAATGAAGCTTTTTATTTATTTTTGCTGTAGTTGTGGAAACATTTCCCCTCCTGCTGCTTCATGTCGACACATCAGCCTCCTCAGAATAAAGCTGTTCGTCTTTCTGCTACCATTAAATGTGTTTCCAGAGCAACACCGTAAAATCAGAACAGTTACCCTAAAACACAAACCGCACCTGAAAGGTTTTATAACTAAAGTCTGTTAAAAACGCATTTCATCATCAGAAAAAGCCAAAAAGACACAGGTTCTATAAAAATTAGACCCCTTTTATTGTGTTTTCATATATAAAAGAAATAGAAAAAGAAAGATGGCCACCGGGCTCTGAGCGGGATCGGGTCCAGGGTTTATAGTGGAGGGCGGGTTCAGAGGCCAGGAGGCTTAAAAAGGAAAACAACAGGAGGAACGTCGGTGTGATGGTCTGAGATCTGTAGAACCAAAAGAGGAGGAGAACGGAACACCGAGGCTCCGCCCACTAACCTCCCTCTCTCCTCCTCCTCTAACGGAGAGTTCCAGTTCCAACATTCATTAGAGTAGAACCGTTCTGGAGGCAGAACACGCCTGGTTGATGGAGTTAAACCAGACTGAGTTTTCTTCAAACTTGGGAAATAAAACAAAAAATCATGGTTGAACTTTGACCTTTAGCGATTAGCTAAACCTAAAAACAGAGGAAACTGCTGTTGGAATAAAGATACTTTTCCCTGCGGGGAACTTCCTGCATGAATGGGGCCGAAAGCCCCGCCCACTCACCTGCATACAGTCAAGGTGTTTTCAAACATCCCATAATAAAAAAACATGGTTTCACCTCGCAGCAGCAGCAGGATCCAGCCACAGCTGGAAATTTAGATCTGAGAGATTAGTACTGAGTCAGGAACATTTGTTTACATGTAAGGGGCGGGGCTTAAATGCAGGAACAAACTGCTAGGGGGCGGGGCTTAAAACAAATACAGGAACCAGCCACTAGAGGGAATCAGCCTGGTGCTGGGGCTTCTCCAGACCTAACTCTGCTGGACCAGGGCTTGGATTCGTCTCTCAGGCTCCCTGGAGCTTCTGTAGGACTAGGATGGAAGCGACTCCCTGGGATTCACGGAGAGCTCCGTGTTTACTTTTGCTCCAGCGAACAGCTGATTGGCAGGAAATCACTTAATCCTACGGTCCTACTGGAGGGTTTTCTGCAGCTCAGACGTCAGTGAGAAGAACGTTTACTTATTCATAAATAAAAACCAACACACGAGGCTGAGTTATGACTCAGAACCACAGAGGTTTAACTCATCCACAGGGACGGTTCTGCGTCTGAGGAACCAGAATGAACCAAAAACTTCAGGGTAACTCCGTTTTATCAGCAGCTTCAGTGTGATGGCCCCCTCCCCCCTCAGAGCCACTGGGCGCCAACAACGTCCTGCGGTTGTAGTGGTGGTGGCCCTTCATGATGCCCGAGTTGTTGTTCTCGTTGAGAATCTGCTTCTGCTTCTGCCGGTTGAGCGACTGGACCAGACCCAGCACCACGGCCGCCAGCGAGTACTGGCCCGTTATCTTGCGGGGCTGCATGATGAGCGGGTTGGGCTGAACACGGCCCAACAGAAAATGTGTTCGGATTTTGCCTTCCTGCTCGCTGATGCCCTTCACGTAGATCTCTCCGCGGTACTCAAAGGCGAAGCCACGCTCCTTCAGGATCAGGAAGGTCTCCTCGGGGACTTGGATCTTCCCGCTCACGCCGGTGCTGTCCATCCGGCTGGCCAGATTCACCGTCTTCCCCCAAATGTCGTACTGTGGCTTCTTGGCACCGATCACACCTGCGACCACGGAGCCGTGAGCCATGCCTGTGAACCGAGAGAGCCCGGGTCTGAGCCACAACCGTCAACACGTTCAACCAACCAGAAAAGAAAGAGGAGCTCACCGATCCGCAGCTCAAAGTTGTTGAACGAGTGTTTGTTGATCTCCTGGATGCTCTCGTTGAGCGCGATGGCGAAGTCAGCCAACGCACACAGGTGACCCCATTTATCTTCACACTGCTGTGGGAGAAGAGCGGTGATGAAGAGGACGTTAGTGTGAGAGGCACATCAGACACCCGCTAGAGATTCAACACAACATTCTACAGAACCTCCAGAACCTCCTGACACTCAACACGACCTTCTACAGAACGTTCTGACACTCAACACGACCTTCTACAGAACGTTCTGACACTCAACACAACCTTCTACAGAACCTTCTGACACTCAACACGACCTTCTACAGAACCTCCAGAACCTCCTGACACTCAATACGACCTTCTACAGAACCTCTAGAACCTCCTGACACTCAACACGACCTTCTCTTTGGGACTAAACCCTCAACTGACCAGTCTCCCCAGAGAGGACCCAGATTAACGTCTCCAAAAATTTAATGAGGTAAAATATGAAACAGTTTATTTACATTTTTACTGATTGATGTGAGGAACGCTCCGGAATGTTTTCTGCTGTGTGTTTAACAGATTCCTTAAACATCTTTTGTACGTTCTTGCTGTGTTTGCCTCCTAATTCCATTTTTGGTTCATTTTTAAACACAGATAAGGTTTTTCTTTACCTTGCTGACGGTTTCGTCATCCTCAGAGCTGACGTCAGCTCAAACGAAACCGTCAGCAAGGTGAAGAAAAACCTTATCTGTGTTTAAAAGAGAATCAAAAATGGAATGAACTGATTCCTGTTTAAATGAATCCTCCATACATCATCAACAGCTGTTTTAGAAGGTAAACACCATGCAGACGCATCTGTATCGCGTCCGTCGGTCTAGACTGAACCAGGTCTTTGAACACACGCTGAAGGTGAGATCAGCTAAAACTAAAGTTAAAAAGTAAATAAATTATTCCTAAAGTAAAAAAAAGCTCAGGTCAAAAGGGAATTCTGGTTTAAAAACACATTCAGACATGAACTAATCCACGTTTTCCATGAATGTGGATGTTCTGACTCCACACAGGAAGTCCAGGCTGGTGAACCTCACCTGTTTCTCAGGAGAGAGACCAGACACGGCCATGTAGGTGCTGCCGATGGTCTTGATCTTCTCGATGTCCTGGAATCGGTCCTCGCCCAACAGCTGCAGGAAGAACGTGTTAGACGTTTATTTTCTCTGATCTGGAGTCTGACCTGAAGGTAAAACGTTTCTGTTATTTAGCCATGAAAATAAAATCTTTTCTGACTGAACACAAGGAAAACCAGGAATTCTCGCACTCCCGAACAGAGTCCATGTCTGCATCCACCACAACTTTCTCCCAAACAGATCCGGTGGGACTTTATTTTGTGTCCGTCCGGTTCAGGCGGATAAGAACCCCACAGACTCGATTTGAGTCATAAACCCGTAAAATCCCATCAGCTCAGAGGGATTTTATCCCAGAAAGTTTCAAAGTTTCACAGAAAGATTCTTAGAAGCCTGAATTTTCTTTACAGATAAAATCCCGAACCGGAGTTCTGGTCTCTTCTCTGACCCAGAAGACCATATTCAAAAATTCATTAAAACTCATCCTGAGTAGTTGATGTCCAACTTTCAACACATCCCTCCTCTGGGACACCTACTGTACCTGTGTGCCAGATTTCAGCCAGATTTACTGTAGAATTCCTCAGATATTAAAGCAAACTTGTATTCAGTCCAATACAGTCAATACAATTATGTCCAATTCAAAAATTCATTAAAACTCATCCTGAGTAGTTGATGTCCAACTTTCAACACATTATTACTCTGGGACACCCACTGTACCTCTGTGCCAGATTGCAGACAGATTTACTGTAGAAATCCTCAGATATTAAAGAAAACTTGTATTCAGTCCAATACAGTCAATACAATTGTCATTTTCAAAAATTCATTAAAAATTAGTCTTAATAGTTGAGGTCAAACAACAACATGGACAATATTTGCTCAGAAACTCTCCATCTATAAAATGAATCAACTCCTGTTGGTCTTCTGAAATAATAGTTCAACTTGTTTTGATTTTTTAAAACATGTTCTGAATGATTACAAAAATGTTTAGAATGGAATATGTTTTACTTAGTACACAGAGGGGTGAGATGATGTAATTTAAAAGCATAGTAACAAGCAGGACACGGAGGACAACAAAACTGTGATGAACTAAGACAAAGCCCTTTATTGTGGCTGATGGAAGAAACATGAACATACAACAAGGAAAAACGTAACAGGTTACAATAAGTAATTAGTCCTGAACTGGGCGAGGCTAAACTACGACTGCTATGAATATTACTGTGACTATGACGACACTACTACAGACCTGAACATGATGGTGAACAGCAGTATGAGGTACAATATGAAGGGGTACACCCAAGACTTGAACATGAGAAGGGAAAACAGACTTTTAAAACAGGAAACATGAAGAATGTATACGCCATATTAACTTCACAACATTAACATACAAGGGAGACTGGAACGTAATGGGAGGTGACACAAAAGGATCTATGTAAACAAAGGAGTAAAGACTGAGCAACTATGAGCTGTCATGGAGAATTAGAAAAATGTTACATAAAGTATCGACAAAATAAAACTAGTAAATAATAACAGCAAAAACAACAATTACAATCATTCAATGAATCAATAGTAATCTGTATCAACAAATACCAAAACAAATGCAAAAAGGGTTGGGTCGCATACCCAAACTGCGATAATCACATTATTTTCTTAATTTAGTGTAATTTTTTATACAAAAGGTATTAAAATGAAAAAGACTGCAATACAAAATCAAAACGAACAAGCTCTATTTACAGTTCTGAAATACATAACCTTTATATGTACACATACAAAATTTCTAAATAATATTTACACCTGTTCCTCAGTTTCTATCAATACAAATAAGAACTTACATGACATTAGTCAACCTTATATACATTTTACAAATTAAATACGAGCATTTATTTTTCACAGAGAGCGCACTCCCATTCTGCAGCCTCTGTCTTCTGATACAGCTCAGTGTTCATCTGCAGGCACTGTTTGTGAAACCACCTTGAACAGCTGTCACACTGGTTCTGTGAATGTTCAACAAACCAAAAATAAAAAATACAATTCTTTTATCACGTGATTTAACATGAATATCTTTATTAATCCGCCATTACTATGTCTTGCATATTTTCTTTACATATCAATTATTCAAAATAACTAACACACCAAGCCAAAAAAAAATTAATGCAAGTTTAGGCTAAATTTCCCCTCTTCCTCAATACAAAAACCAAATAACAAAAGCAACTGTACACAATAGATTTTGTTAAATAATATCCTCAGTTACAAATCTGTCTTACCCATTTGGCGATAGAAGGCCCTGGAAAAGGTGGTTTTGGAGTTGAACACATGGCGCAATTGTTTTCTGCCTCGAACACTATTACAAATACAGTAAAATTTGTGATTGACAATGAATATATTTAAATACAAGTAATCTCTTTGTGCTGTAACACTTCACAAACCTGAGGCTCCCAGTATTTGTAAAGCAATTGCTTCACGCTGCTGTACCATTGCTTTAATTGTTGTTTCAAATGTCATGTCTGGTATTTTGGGAAAGGACTCCATGAACGCCTTAGCCATCTACAGCAATAATGCTGGACGGCAAACAGAAAACTGTTCTGAACTAGAACACAAAATGAACCAGCTCGGCATGGTGGCGGTATTGACTGTATTGGACTGAATACAAGTTTTCTTTAATATCTGAGGAATTCTACAGAAAATCTGTCTGAAATCTGGCACAGAGGTACAGTAGGTGTCCCAGTGGAGGGATGTATTCACAGTTGGACATCAACTACTCAGGATGATTTTTAATGAATTTTTGAAATTGACATAATTGTATTGACTGTATTGCATTTAATACAAGTTTGCTTTAAAATCTGAGGATTTCTACAGTAAATCTGGCTGAAACTTGGAACACAGGTACAGTAGGTGTCCCAGAAGAGGGATGTGTTGAATGTTGGGCATCAACTACTATAAAGTCAGCAAAGATGCACAGAAAAGAAGACCAGACACGAGCGAGGGAGGATAAGAAAGACAGACGCAACAGCCGGTGTATCAGAGAAACTCAGGAGGGTTTTCTCCAAGCACAACATACCAGTGTATTTCAGGCCCAGGAACACACTCAGACAGAAACTGGTTCACCCGAAAGACAAAACTCCTAAACACAAACTGAACAATGTTGTGTATGCTGTACAGTGCAGCGAGGAATGCCCAGACCTCTACATCGGAGAAACCAAACAGTCACCTCACAAGCGCATGGCACAACACAGAAGAGCCACCTCCACGGGACAGGACTCAGCAGTCCATTTGCATCTAAAGGACAAAGGTCACTCTTTCGAGGATGCCAACATTCACATTTTGGACAGAGAGGACAGATGGTTTGAAAGAGGAGTAAAGGAAGCCATTTATGTCCACTGTGAGCAACCATCTTTGAACAGAGGCGGTGGTTTACGACACCAACTGTCTGCCATCTATAATCCAGTTTTGAGATCCCTTCCCAGATGCCTCAACGCCCACGCATATCCTGGGCCATCTGACCTCAGGAATTAACATGATAGGGTGGGGCCAGGCTTCACAATGAGCTCACCCGAAACTCTGGCTGAATAGGACCCACACCCACCCTCACACCTTGGCTCATGTGTTTATGTAGAAGATCATCAGGGGGTCTTTTGTTCCCTCTTCGGGGGGAAACTCCCACTGGGTTTAAATGTGGGACTCCACCATTTGACCTTAGAACTGAAGAAGCCTCTCGGATGAGAGGTGAAACGTGTTCAAGCAACTCAAAGAAGTCCAGACGCTTTTCTTTCAAAGCTCATTAGACATCAACTACTAAGGATGATTTTTAATGATTTTTGGAAGGGAGGAGGGATGTGTGTTGAAAGTTGGACATCAACTACTCAGGATGATCTTTAATGAAATTTTGAATATGCAACCAGTGTCACGATGGTTGTATTGGGCTGTTCCATTGTAATTTGTGTGCATGTGTGTGTTCATGCACGTGCGCCTAGTCTTTCTATCGGGAAATAAAGCGAGAAGGCGGTACTGTAAAGACTGGTGTAAAAGCGCGAGGAAATTTACACGGCGGATAAGAAGCGGCTGGCTTGACCACGGCTCACAAATGACGGCTCACTTGACCGCGGTACCTGAGCTGGTGGCCCTACGTAGGAAGGCCACATCCAGAATTCCTCCTTTATCCAGAACTTCCGGGTCGGAACACCCATCTCCTTTTATGTCTGATTTGGTATCCTGGTCTTCCCAGGCTTCCTGACACACAGGACCTGAACAGGGTTCTGGATGTCCACAAGGGACAACGTTCAAACATGTTCTCCACCAGTCAGAAACTGGTCTAAACCGGTTTTAAATCAGATTGGGGACTGTGTAAAACCAGAGCGAGGGACCCGTAGGGACCTGTTAGTGACATCATCAGCTCTGGGGTGTCTCACCTCATCGAAATCAGCGATGATCTCGTTGAGCAGCCGGAGGCACTCCACTCCCTGGTTGTTCATCTCGGTCTGTGAGTAGAAGTCGGCAAAGCCGGGAATGGAGGCGAACATCACGCCCACAGCGTCGTAGGACTGGGAGTAGAGCTCCTGTTGGGAAAACGAGACGGATGGGATAAACACTCAGGATCCGGCAGGAACAGGCAGGGAGGTTTCAGTCCTGAATCCTTCCAGGTTTGTGTTTCTGAAGCGTTTTAATGTTTTATTGTCTGATCTGATCAGGAGGGCGGAGCTAAAGCTCAGGACTCGTTCGTAGAAAACGATTAATTTGTTCCTTTTGTTCAAAAAACAGATACAATTCAAATTTAAACTCAATCATTTTAGTCTGGTTGGTTTTGGCTCTAAGCAGGTGAGTGTGTGTGTGTCCTACACAGCAGCACTACAGCAGTTCCTCCACTAGGGGACAGTGCTGTCCCTTACAGCAACCATGTCCACATATCCTTTGATAACCACAGACATGTACACGTTTATATAAATGTTCGTGATGATAACAACGACCAGGAAATAAAACTCAGGGCTGACAACAAACAGGAAGTCCACTCAGCAGCTGAGTCTGTGAAACACTACGGACAGATCAAGACCCTAAACAAAAGCAGGTTTTATGATCAGTTTATTTTTAAGTTTAAATTATTCAAATTATTTTTCTGAGGTAAAAACGAGTCAAACAATATTCATGAGTTTGGTTTTATAACTGAAATAAAAAACTTTTACATGATGTTAAAGATTTTATCTGATTTTTACATTAAACCTTTATTTGGTCAAAGTCCTGATTTCAAACCAGAAAATTTTATACTTTAATGAAAACAAAATGTCTAAAACCAAAAATAAATAACAAAAAATGTTTAATTCTTTAGAAAGATCAAACCGTTTGTATTAATTTTTAATCTATTAACCACCCAAAAATATTTAAGTAATATTCAAATAATTCAAAGAATTCCTATTCTGATTCTGAAATATTATCAAAGCACAGAAATGTTTTTAATGAATTTAAGTTTTTTATCAAATAAATATTTGATTTCAGATAGAAATATCACTATTATTATTATTATTATATTAATTGTTATAATTATTATTATTACATTAAATATTATTATTATTATTACTGATGATGGTGATGATAACTTTTAATATAATAATAATAATAATAATAATAATTATTATTATTATTATTATGCATTTATTTATTTTCATTATTACTATTATCTTGACTGGATAAATCTGATAAACTCGTTTCTAATCCTTGTCTCTCCTTCTCCCAGACCTCGTTGTCCCGGTCCTTCTCCAGGAAGTGGCGGGCTACATGGCTCGGCAGGATGTTCCTCAGCATGTTCTCGTTGTGTTCTCGCAGCTCCTTCATCTCGTTGATCTCCTCCTTGGCCTGAACCCGCCACAGAAAGTCCAGCCGGGCCGTGTACTCCAGCTGGAGATGGGACACATGAAGATATATCGGATTATCACAGATTTTAATCCATGATTCTGTGGCACCAGCCTTAGATTTACAGTAAAAGTTTCAAACTAAATCTGACGACCAAGAGAACAAAAACAGCTATTTAAAAATTCTGTTTAGTTTGTTCAAGTAAGAAAGTGTTTGCAACTCCTTTGGGAGGAGTTGGAGACGTGCGAGACTACAGGCTGATTCATGCTTCTCACGCAACGCCATTATCCGTCCTTGCGTAGGGCTCCGGCAGGCACGCAAGTACGTACGGAGTCAAGCCCACTTTTTTAAACATCCGTCAAACGAGACGGAGAACGCAAGCTTGTGATTGGTCAGGGCACCGCTGTCGTCTACACTGCCGCCATTGCGCCCTCAGTGGCAGACACAGAGAGGCTTGAAGAATGCATCGCGAAAAAACTCTAAAAATATGAACGTTTAATTCTCCCTGTGACTGGATGAGTGAAAAGATATGCAGCAAGCATTTTATTTGTGGACGGAAATGACAGGAAACGTGGGTTGAGTTGGTGAGCGCATGAAGAGGTGGAGGATGATGAGAGACAAATTTGTCGTGCTTAAAAAAAGCCTCTTATATACATAAAACACAATATAAACACACTATCTTGGACCGGATACA
Organism: Nothobranchius furzeri; assembly: GCF_043380555.1. Taxonomy (NCBI): domain Eukaryota; kingdom Metazoa; phylum Chordata; class Actinopteri; order Cyprinodontiformes; family Nothobranchiidae; genus Nothobranchius; species Nothobranchius furzeri. The sequence goes on from NC_091751.1 coordinate 35,648,255, forward strand.
TGACAGGATACCACAGAACAGCGCTACGCCCTCTGTTGTTCTGGCGGGGAATTGCTTTGCAACACTCCCCAGGAAACGGAGAAGTATGAGAGCAAAACGCTTCTGTCAATCCGTGCGTGTCTGTCCCTTGCGGAGCTGACGGAGAAGCATGAATCAGCCTTAACATGGGAAACAGGAAATCCCAAGAGCTCACATACGACAGAAGACACTTTGTGACTAAAGTGCAGCAAGAACATTTCTGTCATTACTGCTGTTTTTTTTATCTATCTATCCATCCATTAATCTCGTGTTATCACCAACGCAAAGACTGAGTTAATTAAAGCCCCGCATGACCTCAACAACCTTCAGAGGACACCTGGACAGACAGTCCAGCCACACTTAGACATAGAGAAGCCATTCAGCCGTCATTCATCCATCATCCATCCACCCATCATCTATGTTTATGTTTATTGATTTGGCAGACGCTTTTATCCAAAGCAACGTACAATTTTTTACTTGTAGGGCATGTTGTGATCCGTATGGGAAACCGGAGTACCCGGAGGAAACCCACGCATGCATGGGGAGAACATGCAACTCCACGCAGAAAGGCCACAGCCGAGTTTCAAACCTGCAACCTTCTTGCTGCGAGGCAACAGCGCTAACAACTGCACCACCATGCATCTATTCATCCAACCATCAGTGATTCATCATCCATCCATCATCCATCCATCTGTCATTCATCCATCATTCACCCACCCATCATTCATCTAATCATCCATCCATCCATCCATCCATCCATCATCTATTCATCCAACCATCAACAATTCATCATCCATCCATTCATCCATCATCTATTCATCTACCCATCGTCCTTCCATCCCCCCCACCCGCCCCTCTACCGCCACCATCCATCCATCATTCATCTATTCATCCATCCATCAATCATCCATCAATCCATCATCTATTCATACATCCATCATCCATCCATCAATCATTCATCCATCCATCATCTATTCATTCATCCATCAATCCATCAATCATTCATCCATCCAACATCTATTCATCCAACTATCAGCAATTCATCCATCCATCCATCCATCCATCCATCCATCCACTCCCCCACCACCATCCATCCATCCATCATCTATTCATCTACCCATCATCCTTCCATCCACCCCCACCCCTCTTCACCATCTATCTATCCATCCATCCACCTCCACCCCTCTCCACCATCCATCAATCTCCCACCCACCCCTCTACCACCACCATCCATCCATCAGTCATCTATTCATCCATCAATCCATCATCTATTCATCCACCCATTCATCAATCCATCATCTATTCATGCACCCATCATCCATCCATCTTCCATCAATCATTCATCCACCCATCATCTATTCATCCATCATTCATCCATCCATCCATCATCTATTATCCAACCATCAACGATTCATCATCCATCCATCCATCATCCAACCATCCACTCCCCCCTCCACCATCCATCCATCATCTATTCATCTACCCATCATACTTCAACCCACCTGCACCCCTCCACCATCTATCTATCTATCTATTTATCTATCTATCTATTTATCTATTTATCTATCTATCTATCTATCTATCTATCTATCTATCTATCTATCTATCTATCTATCTATCTATCTATCTATCTATCTATCTATCTATCTATCTATCTATCTATCTATCTATCTATCTAGCTATCTATCTAGCTATCCATCCATCAATCCCCCCCCCCCACTACCACCACCACCACCCACCATCCATCCATCCATCCATCCATCCATCCATTTTCTTCCGTTTATCCAGGGTCGAGTTGCGGGGGCAGCAGCCTAAGCAAAAAGGCCCAGGCTTCCCTCTCCCCTGCCACCTAAGCCAGCTCCTCCGGGGGAATCCCAGGTGGAAATAAAAATGAAATGCAGCACACAAATTCCTCAGAAATGAAGGATTTTGGAATGTGGTTAAAATTGAATGATTTATTATGTCAAAAGTATTTTAAGAAGTTTTATGACATAATTTCAAAATTATGTTTAATAAAGAGGAAGTTGAGGTGAAACAGATGTGGAAGAAAAAGACAAAAAGCCACGAGGACAGAGTTTAACTTTCTTTGTATGTTCTGAATTTCACCAAACCAACATTAATGAGTTTAACCTGTCAGTCAGAGCGGAGGGAATAAAAGCCCTTTGTCAGATCTAGAGGAAAACTGCATCCTTTAACTGTTGATAATGAGAACATTCCTCATCTAAACCGCAGCAACGTCTGATGATGAAGTCACGGCTAAAGCAGCAGAACAATTCAAACGGATTCATTAAAAAAGCATCAATGATGCAGAAAATTCGGTTGTAGGAGGCCGATAACGCAGCAGACTCATTAGTGCTTTCATTATCGAAAACTTTGCACTGATTTTCTCTTTTTCTAATTAATCCTGTTTGGAATCAGATGTTTGAATCTGTCCATTTGTCCTCAGAGGAAGAACAACAGCGCCTTCATCACTGATAAACGCCTCTAGAGGAATTTGGAACACATTTACTCCAAAAATTTTTTTTAGTTTTTTGTATCAATAAAACGTAATTAACAAAATGTTTTGAAGTGGTTTCTTTAGCCTTCTGCGACGGTCTGTGCCTCCTCGTTTTGGACCCTTGCTCCGTTTCTTCCTCACATCGATAGAAACGGTTCTGTCTTCATCAGGATGTAACCATTAAAACAGGTTTCTGTTGCTAAACTCTCTCCTTTTACTGATCACAGCTCTTTCATTTGCTGTGACTTAACTTTTAAACTCCTCCAGTGGCTGTTTGCCAGAGTTTGGTGACGGAAACAGTTGTCTCTGAACCAAAAGGAAATGAAAGTTGGGAATAAACAAGTCTAAAATATTCATCCTTAAATTCAGGGCAACAAAACCCACTCCCATCTGGTCACAACCATCTGTCATGCTCCACGACAACATTTCAGCAAGGAGCTGAGAGGAAATCCTAATAAAAGCTAAACGGACCCGCTCCGGTATGGAGCTAGGATTGGGACAATATTCAATGTAACTTGTACCAAGTTTTGTAACTTGGAACATGTTTCATGCCATGTAACTTTGGATTTGTAACTTGTAACTTTAGTTTTCTAACTTGTAATTAGGCCCGAGCAGCGAAAGCGCTGCGAAGGCCTCTTGTTTTTGCTCTGATTATTATTATTTTTTGTTATTCCGTGCCCCCTTTGAACAGCTTTTTGGGGACCTTAACATACCCCAAAACTCACAATATTTTGCACACTTGTCAGGCCTGGTGAAAAATTTGATATTTTAAAGGTCCCAAAAAAATCGCAAAGAAAATGGCTGAACAGCGCCCCCTACAAAGTGAAAAAAAACCCTCTCCATAAAGCTTAGTTTATCGTACAGTTATGAAATTTGGTACACTTGTAGTACTCAACAGTCCGCACAGAAAAGTCTCTTGCAACCATGGTCAATATCAAACAGGAAGTCGGCCATTTTGGGTTGAAATGGCGATTTTTTGCCGTTTTTGCCGTTTTTAGGGTCCGTTTCTGATTGGATTGCTCGATCATTTTTCGCACGATCGTCTCAAAAATTGTGTAAAATTGCTCAGAAGGGATGGGCGAACAAAATGAGATAAGGATTCTGAGTTTTCGTATATGTTGAAGGGGCGGAGCCAGGCCTCGAAGTTTGACTACTCGCCAAAAATATTTAAATTGCTATAACTTCATAACTGAATGGAATAGAGTTACCAAACTTTCTGTGGTCATTCGTCATCCACCCACAAAGTAAACTGAAAGGTCGGATGATGACATCACACAAGCCCCGCCCCCTCAGGACCAAAAAGATCAAGTTTTACTGTGAAAGGTCCCAAATTGCCCCATTTCACTTAATCACCACAAATTTGTAGCTGGTAACTCAAGACAAGTGGGGGTTGCTTGGCGTCACTTTATGGGAGTTTTCGGCAGAGGGCGGGGCTGTGGCGGCGCGGCGAATTCAGGCGTACCGCCTTGGCCTTACGTTTGCCTCCCATTTCGTCATTTCCAAAGATATCGTCACGAAACTTCTTGTGAGTGATCCTAGTCCGGCCCCCCAAAAGATCTGATGTGAACATCTGGTGGGCGTGGCCTATTTTTTTGAAATAGCGCCCCCTAGGACCATTAAAACTGTCAGCCCCAAGCCATGCTTTGACTGAGGATTACAAAATTTGGTACACTAATGTGGTGTCTCAGGACCTACAAAAAAGTCTCTTGAAGCCAAGTGCAAAGTCGCACAGGAAGTCGGCCATTTTGGTCCAAGTGCGCGATTTAGTGGTTTTCACACACGTTGTTTGGAGAGTGATACTCCGTCGCCCTTTTCACCAATCACTTTCAAACTTCTGCTATATAGTCTTAAGACATAGAGGAAAAAATTCAACCGTCGGATTTTTCAAAAGTTGAAAGGTGTGGGCGTGGCTAAGCCTCAAACTTTGACCTGTCGCCGCACCACTCTTTTTTTCACAGCTCCCTACTGGACTCCTTTTACCCAATCAGCAGGAGTCTCTGGCAAATAGCAGTAGACAACTTGAGGTCACTTGGTATCCAGTACTGGAAGGTTTCAAAAAAAGGCAGGGCTTTGGGAGCATGGCGAAAATCGCCATCACGCCATGGAAATACGTTTGCCTCTCATTTCTTCATTTATCGTGATATCGTTACGAAACTTCTGGTGAGTGATCCTAGTCTGACCACAAAGAGACATAGACAGCTGAAATATGTGGGCGTGGCCTAATTTCTGAAATAGCGCCCCCTAGGACCATTTAAACTAATAGCCCCAAGCCATGCTTTGACTGAGGATTACGAAATTTGGTACACTAATGTGGTGTCCCAGGACCTACAAAAAAGTCTCTTGGAGCCAATCACAAAATTGCACAGGAAGTCGGCCATTTTGGTCCAAGTACGCGATTTAGTGGTTTTCGCACACGTTGTTTGGAGAGTGATGCTCCGTCGCCCTTTTCACCAATCGCCTTCAAACTTCTGCTATATACTCTTAAGGCATAGGGGAAAAAATTCAACCGTCGGATTTTTCAAAAGTTGAAAGGTGTGGGCGTGGCTAAGCCTCAAACTTTGACCTGTCGCCGCGCCACTCTTTTTTTCACAGCTCCCTACTGGACTCCTTTTACCCAATCAGCAGGAGTCTCTGGCAAATAGCAGTAGACAACTTGAGGTCACTTGGTATCCAGTACTGGAAGGTTTCAAAAAAAGGCGGGGCTTTGGGAGCATGGCGAAAATCGCCAGCACGCCATGGAAATACGTTTGCCTCTCATTTCTTCATTTATCGTGATATTGTTACGAAACTTCTGGTGAGTGATCCTAGTCTGACCCCAAAGAGACATAGACAGCTGAAATATGTGGGCGTGGCCTAATTTCTGAAATAGCGCCCCCTAGGACCATTTAAACTATTAGCCCCAAGCCATGCTTTCATTGAGGATTACGAAATTTGGTACACTAATGTGGTGTCCCAGGACCTACAAAAAAGTCTCTTGGAGCCAAGCACAAAATTGCACAGGAAGTCGGCCATTTTGGTCCAAGTACGCGATTTAGTGGTTTTCGCACACGTTGTTTGAAGAGTGATGCTCCTTCGCCCTTTTCACCAATCGCCTTCAAACTTCTGCTATATACTCTTAAGGCATAGGGGAAAAAAGTCAACCGTCGGATTTTTGTAAAGTTGAAAGGTGTGGGCGTGGCTAAGCCTCAAACTTTGACCTTTCGCCATTACTTGACTTAATAACTCCCATGTGCATGATCAGATCTTTTTCGAACTTTGTCTGTGTGATCATTGACCATATCTGTAAACAATGACAATGTGGACAGCTGACATCATCTAAGCCCCGCCCCCTGACTAAAGGAAGTTATTATTTTATGCTGAAATGCCCATATTTGTCCCCTCTAATTTAGTCAACATGACACCTAGGTCATGCACTGTCTTCATGATGCTGTAATGGCCATTCAAATCTGATAGCTTTCCAGAAAGGGAGGGGCTTTGATGCCATGGCGAATTCTGGCGTAACGCCGTAACCTTACAATTCAATTTAATGGTGAGCTCAGAGGGGATGCTTAGTCAGGGTGAGGTGCGGACTAGGAGGCCATTTGCTGTTTCCGGTGACGGGATGATTGACGTTTCTGTTCTGCCACACATGCCCTGGTGCCCCGGGCTGCCGGCCAGGCCGGAGCGGCGCGGAGCTGCGAGGGCCGAACGACGCTGCTTGCAGCTTTAATTCTCTGTTTGTACTTGTATTTCTTGTTTTGTAACAGGAAATTTTCATTTTGTACATGTATTTTTATTTTGTAAAATCAAACTTTTATTTTGTACATTTACTACTCATTTTGTAACATCAAACGTTCATTCAGAAACATGAAACTTTCGGTTTTTACCTGGCAAACTTCCAAAATAAAAAAAGCAATGTGTAAGTTTGAAATCAAAACTCACATCCATCTGTAATGTAGAACAGTCACGGGTGTTTGTCTTCCTACAAATGCTCGGAAAAATATAAATTGGCTACTTTGTGAAGGAGTTAGGACATAATATAATATATAATATTATTCAACAATTACCACAAATCGTCAGGGGAAATGTGATTATATTAAATTTTTGTGATTTGTCCCACCATACGCCGTTCAAACTGACTTGGATGTTTGGAACTGAGAGCTCCATGAACCACGTGACCGCGAGTCGGCGAGTTCAAAGAGTGTCGTAACTCTCTCTTTCTACAGCTCTGACAGAACCCTGCCCTCCTCTCCCAATCATTGGACAGGAATTCGAGAAATGTGATTGGTAGCTAAGACTCGTGCTCTCATTGGTTCCACCCAAGTTCTTCCCAATGACGCTAGAATCGAGACAAAAAGATTCGTAACTGTAGATTTGAGGTTTGTACCTGTAGAATGAAATGTGTTTTGAGAGTTTTGATTTCAAACTTGTACCTTGATTTTTTCAATTTGGAAGTCTGCTAGTTACAAAATGAAAGTTTCATGTTTCTGAATGAATGTTTGATGTTACAAAATGAGTAGTAAATGTACAAAATAAAAGTTTGATTTTACAAAATAAAAAATACATGTACAAAATGAAAATTTCCTGTTACAAAACAAGAAATACAAGTACAAATTGAGAATTACAAGTTAGAAAACTAAAGTTACAAGTTACGAATCCAAAGTTACGTGTCATGAGCGCCGTTATGGCTGCTCTTGTGATCTGCCTGCATCTGTTCTGTCTATATGTGTGTGTGTGTAACCTTGGTCAGGCTGTTCTGTGGAGTCAAGTTCCTATGCTCTGGTTCGCTGGCAATAAAATTCTCTCTGATTCTCTGATGAAACATGTTCCAAGTTACAAAACTTGGTACAAGTTACATTGAATATTGTCCCAATCCTAGCTCCATACTCCGGTACTGCTGAAGATGAGACCAGAATCACAGACTCACCACGATGCTCTACAGACTAAATATGTTTCAGGAGAAAAGAAGGAAGTCAGAACTTCGCTCACAACGAGAGATTTATTATTGATCACGGGACGTTTGTCTATGACTGATTAACCTTTGGGGTCAACTCAGTTCAAGATGGTCACCACAGCTGATCGACACTGGCAGAGAGAAACATCTGTGAGAACGGTCAGAGCTGTGGCTGACTGGTGCAACACTTCAGGGGCCATCATTTTAAAGATGGCATTTGCCTGTTGGTGTTTACCCCAGAAAGAACCACCGCATGTGGTCCTACGGAGAACCTGGAGCTCTGAACAAGAGTCAGGTGAGGAAACAGGAGCAGATGTTGGAGTTCGTCCCTGTTCCTCTCCTCTGATTGGCTCCTCCTAACTGAACCGGAGGAGTGAAGGAGACAAAGGCTTTAACATTCCAGCTAGCCCATTAGCTCCAACAGAAATCAGCTCAAAACTCTGACCTGAACTTCCTGCTGATGGAAAACCGTCTCTCATGTTAGCGTTCGTTAGCGTCTCGCTCTTGGAGCTGGCCGTTCAGGCTCTCTTGCTGTGGGATGTCTCCATCTCTCTCTCCCAAACAAGTGGTGGAATCGACCGCAGAAATCGTTATTGTACACCTTCAAACACGACTGCTTTCTGCTACAAAAAACCTCCAATTACATGTGTCCCCCACCGCTGAACCACATCATCAATGGTTGCTATAGCAACCCCCTCCGGCCATAAACCCGACTCCAGCTGGATGAAAACTGCTTCTAGAATGGATAAGACTGATAAGTACCTGCAGCAGAACCAAACAGGTCATGTTTACCTCATAAGCAATCGGATGTTCTGTCCTAAAACTTTAGATTCATCCTGGTTTTCCAGACATCCTCTAGATCTGTTTACACCTGCAGAGGTGAGTCCTGCGCCCTCAGAGAAAAACCCACTGGGATTGGACCTACAGACAGAACCATAGTTCTAAAGAAGGGAAGATCTAAACACAGAGGGTCAGAAGGTCCCAACACGGTCTCACATGAATAACAGCAGCAGGTTCCTGTTCGGGGAATGTTCGCGTCGAGACATGAGAGCCGACGGGAGACTCTCAAAGCCCATTTAAAGTAGTCACTGACACAAAGCTGCAGGAAAACGTCTAAATTTGAATCAAATAGCTTTTTTATTTTGTCACATTTGGATTTGCAGTGATGCTTTTATTTTGATGGTTTAGGGATGAGTACCAAATTCTGTACTTTTTAAGGCACCGACCGAATTCCATAGAACCGACTGAGTACCGATTCATGTCATATGAAACGGTGACTTGTTTCGGTACTTGTGCCATGCACAAGAGCGTAACGTTGTCAGTCACTGTGGGCGAGCTGTAAACAAAGAGAGGAAGTGTTCTGAAGTTTGGGCCCACTTCACTAAATGCGATGGGCTATTGGGTGATGATGAAACCAGCGGTAAAGATCTGAGGATGAGGCATCTTAATCTGCTCCAGCAGCTAAATAAACTGTTTAAGATAACATTATCTTGACATTTTAGTTTTTGTTTTACATAGCTATTCACTTTCTTCTCAGAAATTCCAACTTCCGAGTAGGAAAAATAAACAGTTTGAAAATGAAGGGCAAAAGGAACGAAGATACACAGTAAATTTAGTTCACAGCAAAGATGTTTGCTTCAGTGTAATTTGTAGTTTATAAAACTACAAGGACCCACCATCACACAGTTTGTCCAGATGAGAAAGGAGAGAAAAAGGAGTACATGGAGCTGGGCTTAGTTTGTGGAACACCACAATATTATAATACAAACTGTTGTACGGTATTGACGTTTGCTTTAGTTTCATTTGTAGTTTATAATATATGGTCTCCTCATCAGAGTAATTCCAGAGGGCATAGAAGAGGATTAGGAGTGCATGAAGCTGGGTTTATTTTTGCATCATTTAGAAACAGTTGTTGTTAAAGGTTTTCATAATGAAGAATTTTATACAACACTACGATGAAAAAATACAAACAGTTGTATGTTATTATCATGATATTTATGTTTATGTTTATGTGTTTAGCAGACGCTTTTGTTCAAAGCGACTTACAAGTGATAATCGGCATTTTGCCCTTGAGGCTAACAACAACAATAACAACAACAAATTGACATCAGTCATTTATCAAATATGGTTATATATTAGAAAAATAATATATATGTAATTAAAAAAGTGATTTAAATAATTATTAAACACTCAAAAGTATCAAAAATTGGTACCGTTAAGTACCGGTATCGATTCGTAGGTACCGGGAATTGGCACAGTATCAATTCAAATGTCAAAGGTACAAATTACAAAGTAAGTAAGTACAACGGGTCATCAGACTTTACTCCACATTTATATGACCCCCACAGTCACCAGCTAAGCCTAGTGGTAGAGTGTCCACTATGGGACTGGGAGGTTGTGGGTAAAAATCCCAGTCGGGTCATAGGTTAAAGACTTCAAAACTGGGACCCAATGCCTCCCTGCTTGATGCTCAGCTTTAAGGGGTTGGATTGGGGGATTAAACCATCACCAGTGTGTCACGTCCCTTCACCTGTGTGTGTGATGTCACTTCACCTGTGTGTGTGATGTCATTTCACCAGTGTGTGATGTCACTTCACCAGTGTGTGATGTCACTTCATCAGTGTGTGTGACGCCATTTCACCAGTGTGTGTGATGTCATTTCACCAGTGTGTGATGTCACTTCACCAGTGTGTGTGATGTCATTTCACCAGTGTGTGTGATGTCATTTCACCAGTGTGTGTGACGCCATTTCACCAGTGTGTGTGATGTCATTTCACCAGTGTGTGATGTCACTTCACCAGTGTGTGTGATGTCATTTCACCAGTGTGTGTGATGTCATTTCACCAGTGTGTGTGACGCCATTTCACCTGTGTGTGTGATGTCATTTCACCAGTGTGTGATGTCACTTCATCAGTGTGTGTGACGACATTTCACCAGTGTGTGTGATGTCATTTCACCAGTGTGTGATGTCACTTCACCAGTGTGTGTGATGTCATTTCACCAGTGTGTGTGATGTCATTTCACCAGTGTGTGTGACGCCATTTCACCAGTGTGTGTGATGTCATTTCACCAGTGTGTGTGACGCCATTTCACCAGTGTGTGTGATGTCATTTCACCAGTGTGTGATGTCACTTCACCAGTGTGTGTGACGCCATTTCACCAGTGTGTGTGATGTCATTTCACCAGTGTGTGATGTCACTTCATCAGTGTGTGTGATGTCATTTCACCAGTGTGTGATGTCACTTCACCAGTGTGTGTGACATCATTTCACCAGTGTGTGATGTCACTTCATCAGTGTGTGTGATGTCATTTCACCAGTGTGTGATGTCACTTCACCAGTGTGTGTGACGCCATTTCACCAGTGTGTGTGATGTCATTTCACCAGTGTGTGATGTCACTTCATCAGTGTGTGTGATGCCATTTCACCAGTGTGTGTGATGTCATTTCACCAGTGTGTGATGTCACTTCATCAGTGTGTGTGATGCCATTTCACCAGTGTGTGTGATGACTAATGGGACTTTAATGTCTCCTGGACCTCCAGGCTCCATCTTGTCCTTTTCCCACACGTGGAGCTTAAATAAAAACAATAAGAAGTATTTTCTGTAATCTTTGAGTTTTCCCAGAAAGGTTCTGCAGGCTGACGGAAGGACCGGCACCAACAGCAGAACCGGAGCGTTGATGGAGCCACGCTCTTTGAGAGATTTCAGGTCAGAGTGAATCTGACTTTTCAGATCGTCTCCACTCCACTGAGACATGATTAAATAATTAATAATGTCAGGTCAGAACTTTTAATTAAACAGTACGTCAGATGACTTCATGCTTTTTAATTTAAGGGTCTGCTGGTGAAGCTTTTTATTCTCCCGTTTAATCAAACGGCAGCAGGACGAGACTGAGGCTAAAGTCTGACTGAGTTTGTATTGAGATGCTCGACGTGACCATGACTGTATAAAGAAAAGTAGCTGACCTTTGACCCTTCTTTAGAGGTTCTGGTCATAAAGCAAACATGTAGCTGAAACATGTGTTTTACATGAACAGATTTTAGTAAGAAGCTGCAGAATTTCTGGTCGACTCAGCATTTTTATCAGTTGTTTTTAAATTCTTTGTTTTTATTAAACCTGTTTTAAAAACAAACCCTGACCCGATTTTTGTGTTAAAAGCATCAAAAGGATTTTTCATTCGGGTCTAATAAAAATCTAAAGTCATCTGTAAAATGTTCAGACGAAAAGAGGAAATGGTATTTTCACAATAACGTGTTTTGAAAGAGCTTTTCTGTGTTTTTCTGACTGAATCCAGCAGATTTAGAGGATATGAATGTGTTATTCACCTTAACTTGTGATAATTTTTAGCAGTTTTTTTTTTACCACGTATAAAATTTAAGACAAAAGCTCAGACTGGAGGATGAACTCAGGTGTGTGGCAGGACGGAGCTGATAGATGTTTAGTGTAAAGGTGAAAGCTCTCACCTGCTGACCGTGGTAGAACACGGCCAGGAGGAACATGGCCATCAGGAGCAAAGACGTCTCTTTGGTTCCCAGGAAGTTCCTGTTGGAACGAGGAAAGAAAAGTGCTTCAGGTTATTTGTGTCAAACTCCAGTTTTAGTCTCAAATTATTCCATCACAGTAAATCAGAAGCAGGCAGTTTATCCCTGAAAGCATCAGATCTTCTGTCTGATCTAAGTCCGTCCAGAATGAGGCCACGAATGAGGCCACAGCAAAGAGGAAACCCTCGTCTTCATCAGCATTCAGTCATAAACCACAGAAGCAGAACCAAGTGGACGAGCAGCAGCTCCTCTGCAAATTTTACACATACACACATGGTGGGGGGTGGGGAGTAAAACTGAAACTGCAGCAAGATGTGATGAAAACAGTCAGAGGGTTTATTTCCAGCTCAGACGGTGAGAAGCTGTTGGGAGGCTCAGGGAGGATTAACAGCTGCTCTGGGCTTTTCACGCGGTTAACAGCTGAACTCCCACAAGTGGAAAATAGAAGATAATTTGTTTTCAGAGCAGAGAGGATCATCTGGTGGCAGACATTCATCGTTTGATGTCTTCCGCTTGTGGTGATGGTGGCTGAAACCTGACATCCTGCCTCAGTGAAGATGCAGGTGTCACGAAATGATGTCAAGCTTCTAATGCAGCACCAGCTATTAGTCTGGTGCAGGACCAGCAATTAGCTGGGTTCGGAACCAAGCATTACCAAGGTTCAGAACCAGACATTAGCCACATTCAGCACCAACCATTAGCCAGGTTCAGACCCATTAATTAGCCAGGTTCAGAACCAGACATTAGCCAGGTTCAGAACAATATATATACAACACAACTAGGATTACTTGGGACTAAACTGTGAGATTGGGATCATCATTTATTTAGCGTCGTCATGGAGAAAAGTGGCAAACATCAAATCAGCGCAGCAGATTAATATTTACGTGTTTCCAGTAAAGTTGATTAGGTGAAATTCTGGAGACTAAACTGTTAAAATCATGAACAAAATGGAGCGATTTAAAGCAGCTTGTGTTTGATAAGAACCTGCAGCAGTTTCTTGTTTTATATTTAAGCATGGACCTTTTATTTTCTATAATGGCTGTAATGATGGAGTGTGACAGTCAGTTACGGTGGATCCTTCATCATAACGTAGGAGACAGACTGAAGATAGATGAAGCAGCGGCTCCTGCTCAGACAGAAACTCACTCGGTGTTGTGGTGGACGGTGTCGTAGCGGACGAACAGCGAGGTGTAGAAGGCCTCCGTCAGCAGCGAGTAGATGGCGATCATCACCAGCAGCACGGCCAGCTTCAGCACAGAGTTCAGACGCAGGAACACGGCGCACGTCACCATCGCCAGGATGCCGGTGAAAACGAAGTACTGGAATCAGGAAACAGGCGGATAAATCAGACACATCAGCTCAAAACGAGCCGCTGACAATTCCTAAAGGTGAGTCCAGAGAGGAAAATTTACCTTACCTGATAAATAAACAACAACCAAAATATCAGAGTAAAAATGTTCAAACTAGAGCTAATAATAGTTATACAGAAACATATAAATACACAGTACAATAGAAATCATGGCTGATATAATTATTTGTTCTTACCAGATTAATAACGATGGAGCACAAATTATAATCCTTAATAATAAAGTTGAATTATTGGTTTACTCACTCATTTAATGTTTAACTGAGATGTTAGTTAATCCCTCAGTAACTGGCAGCCACTAGATAAGATGTCAGAATAAACATTAATGTTTAACTAACAGCATTTCCCATATTTACTACATATTTGGCTAGGTTTCTGACAGGCACTAGATGTCGAGAGCAAATTACCCCAGTGCTGACTGCTCTGCACTGGCTCCCGGTAAAATATCGAGCTCAGTTTAAAATCTTAACTCTCGTTTATAAGGCCCTCCAGGGCAGTGCCTCCTCGTACATTACTGCGCTTTTGAACAGGTATGCTCCATCTCGGTCTCTTCACTCAGCCGAGCAGGAACTTCTGGTGGTCCCCCGGTCGAAATTTCGATCGAGGGGTTGTCGTGCTTTTTCTATTTTGGCTCCAACTCTGTGGAACGAATTGCCACTGAGCATTAGGCAGGCACCATCCCTTCAAGTATTTAAGTCTCGTTTAAAGATTCATTTTTATCTGATTGAGTTTTAGCGCTAGGGTCATTTGAATTGCCCTAACATTATGGTTTTAACTATTCTTCTTTTTAACCCAGATGCTTGATTTTATTTTGTCCGACATTTGTTTTTTTTATCGATTAGTCTTATTCCGATATCTCTTATCTGTAATAGTGTTTGCTTGATATTTTATGATTTTATGTTTTTATCCTGCTTTTATGCCCATGTACTGGGAATGTTTTTCTTTTAATGATGTTGTTCAGCACCTTGGGCTTCGGATAATGTTGTAGAAGGTGCTATACAAATAAAATTTGATTGATTGATTGATTGATATTTAATCACATAGTTAACAGTTTTTAGAGCATCAGTTAGACTGAAATGACAGTAAGGTAATGTTGGTACTAACATAGTTAGAATACTAGTGTTAGTGTTCTGAGCCAAGTAATAAATCAGGTGTTTTGATTAATTCAGCTTTAACTGTGTTTATGTCTCTGGAAACCTTCCAAGTAAAATGTTATCAAGCAGCTGAAGAAGTGATAAATGTGTTCTTATGTTGCCATAAAAGAAGCTCTAACATGTTTCAGACTGGGTGTTTGTTTTCTGTCGAGCTGCTGCCGTCCCAGCAGGGGTGGACTGGGACAAAATTTCGGCCCTGGCTGCTCGCGGTTGTGTCGGCCCAAGCTGGGCAAGCGGCCCATCGGGACGGTGCCAGATAGGCCAGTCCACCCCTGCATCCCGTCCGCCCGATGGACAGGGTCATTCTGCTTGGGTGATAATAAATCTCATAAAGGACGTCCCACTGTTCTCTCATTCTGACCCTACAGCTTTTATTAACTTTTGCTGCAGCTGAATAATATCCTCTCTTATTGAGGATCGGTGGGACCCTCGAGAGGGGAGGAGTTGTATCCAAGCAACAACACATGACTCAACCCAAAGCTCGGAGGGACGAGAACGCGGCTCCTGATTGGCTTCATCAATCAGCGGCATGTTGTGTGAACAAAGTAACATGATGGATATGTTCCACGTGAGGTGGCGATGGCTCCATCAGTCGCCGGTGTCCAAGGCAAAACCTCCCTCTGGGCGCCGGCAGCTATCCAGGATGTTTAATTCATCGTTTTGTTGTAGAAGTGAAAAAACAAAACAGATGGACCTGACTGCAGATTTCAGACATCACATGTATTCGGTACCTCTGGGTAGAAGCAGATGTCTGGGATGGAGGCAGACTCGTTGTACGTCTGGTTCCTGAAGGTGTTGGACTTATCGAAGTCACACCATAGCTGTGAGAAAAGGACCAACAGGGTCCATCAGACTCAGACGGTCAAAGTAACACTAACAAAAAATAACATTTATAACAAAAAAAAAAACACTGACATTGTTATGGAAACAATAAAAATATACCACTTTTTATCATTAAAATATTTAATCGCTAAAACTCTTTGAATAAAATTATCCGGATATCAAAACATGATAAGAAATACACTCAAAAAATACTAACAAGAAAAATAAATAATACAAATAAATGTCAGCAATTAGCTTTTTGTAAATAAAGCAGTAAAATAAAAGGAATACATTCCAGGTACGGATTTAAAAGTAGGCTCCGCCCCTTGGGGTGTGGCTAAAGGCTTCTCAACCACACGACCACTGACTGGTCTAGAGGTTTACTACAACCTGTACTTACTATATTGATCATGGCTGCCAGGAAGTTAATGAGAATGGAGACGAAGATGATGACGTTTCGCGCCGCGTACGTCTCGTTTATCCAACAGCACGCTTTCCTCAGGACCAGAGGCAGACACTTGTAATCCTCCGCCGTCGTAACTAGAACCAGGCAGGAATGGAGGATGATGAGGACTGAAAACTGGATCACCATGGTAACCATTCTGCATAAACAAAATAACAAGATAAAAGATTTATACTAACTGCACAAGTCAATCATCAAGCTCAGAGATGTTGTTTTAGGCTCAGATGTAAGTTAAGACCTGCCACCGTACACGTGGCGGCATGAGCTAGCATTAGCCTAACGTAGGGCTAACATCAGCATAGGAGAAACACCAGTTTCAAGGTTTTATGTCTGTACGAGCAGAACGAGATAGAAAACCTTAATGGTAACATTTTACTGATAATTTCCATTATTTAATAACTCATTGGAAAAGATGAACATACATATGCAAAAACACATGTTTTCAGTTTATAAGAAACACTTTAATTGATATATTTTTGCTAAAATTTGTCAATATGTATACAAGTTTACATATTTCTCTTTTGAATTGTTGGGAGTTTTATAAATCGAAAAGATAATATTATGGAAAAAAGTAAATCCATAAATTATAAACAACATATGGAAAAAATGAATTAGTGGCAAAAACAAATCAGATTTCACGGAGGCCTAAAGGGCAGTTTGACTTTAGTTTCTATAAAACAGAAGCTAAAAACAACAATGCTAACATACAATTATATGGTGGTAATTAGCAAAATCATCTAATACAGAAAAAATATGGTGGTTTTATTTAATTCTGTAATTCCCAGCTATTTATGAAAATGTAAAATATTGGTAATAAATATGTTAGGGGCCCTGATCGGTCCCTTACCTGGCAGAGGGAAGCAGGCTTTGTATGGTTGTGATGAAGATGAGCACAATGAAGGCGCACACCAGGTTAGACTTGAAAACCTCGTCCCTCATCTGTGAGTACTGCACAGCGAAAGCAAAAAGAGGAAGAATAGAATGAAAGAGGGAGAAGAAGTGAGGGGAAATGCAGAGACAAGTTGTCACACAGAAACCGTGAAGCCTGGCAGATCAAACAGCAGCCAGCATGGATGTACGGCCACACACACACACACACACACACACACACACACACACACACACACACACACACACACACACACACACACACACACACACACACACACACACACACACACACACACACACACACACACACACACACACACACACACACACACACACACATGCAAGGGTCCAATCACAAGCGTTAGAGAGAGACAGGAGCTGGTGGGTTAGCCTGGAAGGCGAAAGCTAGGGGTTAGCTCACACGCTAACAGAAAGTGCTGAGTCACAACTACCACCAAAGCTAACGGAAAAGGCTGAATGAGAACCAAGACTTTGTCTTTCTTTGAAATATCCCTTTTACTTTGGTAATCCTCATTTTAAACTCAAATATATGAAATAAGATTTAAGAAGAAATAGCAGATGTTCTGCTGTTTTGATACACTGGATTATTTCATGTCACTGACTTTAATGTCAATCATTAAATAAATTTGCATGTGGAGAAAAATGTTTCTAATAGTGATATTAACTCAGAATCATCATAAATATTATTTGTTCTTATTTCTAGTGGTGAGTATTTTAAAAACATCGAGAAAAAAGGAGAGGTCTAAAGTAGCCGCTAGCTAGATGAAGCTAAGCTAATTAGCCACAACTACAAGTCAGTTCCAACACAAAATAAATAAAACAAAAGGTCAGTTTATGCAAAACCTTGCTCTTTCACTGCTCAAAGGTGAGTTGTCTGTCCAAGCGCATTTGCAGGTTGAGCGAATAGCAGAAGATGATTTTATTATTTGTGCTTAAGTCAGATTTATAGGTTCAACTCCAGTAATGCCTGCTGCCCAGTCCTCACTGTCTCTTTCTCAAAGGGTGCTGGGAAATTAGCAAGACGATGCTTCACCTTCGGTCACAACTTTGGCAAAAGATAGGGGGAAAAAGGATGATGGAGGCCAACACCAAATCACTGCACATTTACTGAGGAGGTCTCACCAAATGGAGAGGAAGGAGAAATATATATTTAGGGATATTTAAACATGTGTGTTATTTTAATAATGGTTCGATAAAAGGAGAAACACAAGTATGAGGGGATAACTGGAGGTTAAAGGTCAGCGTTTTCATGGAACAAAATTTTACTTGCATTCAGAAAAGAAAAGGAACATTTTGGGACACATTGTTGTGGTTAAAGGTTTATTATCTTACAGTTATGACTCAACCCCTCATTATTATTAGATAATTACCCAGAAACTACTTTTAATTCATTAAACGTAATTATTTTACAATTAAAGGATGCTTTATGTCAGTGGCTCCCTAACATCTAACCTCATACATCAGAGGTGAAACTATCAAACAATCCTAAAATAAAGAATCATTATGTACTACATATTTATATTTAGGCTTATATTTTCAGATTTGACATCAGTTGTAGGAAAAATATTCAATAATAAAATATTTCCCCAATTCTTTTTACTTTAAGTCCCTAAATGTAAGGAATCATGATCCAGACTGGGAACCACTGCACTACGACAATATATATATATATATATATATATATATATATATATATATATATATATATATATATATATATGTATATATATATATATGTGTGTGTGTGTGTGTGTGTGTGTGTGTGTGTGTGTGTGTGTGTGTGTGTGTGTTGCTATGGAAACCACCTGTTTTGAACGATACAAAAATCCTTGTGTAAAATTATTGTTATGTAGAGCTCCGGGAGTTGACGTCACTTCTCCCGGCACGCAATGGTTCAAATCGAATGGCGCCATCTTGGCAGGCAGTAGACCGCATCTAGGCTATTTGTTATTGTCAGAAAACTCAATCAAATGGGAAATATGGTAGATTTCTGTTGTGCCCCAGGATGCCAGAACAGATGCGGATGAGATAAGGGAAGAGCCATCTACAGGATTCCCCAAGATCCAGAACGCCCCAAACATTGGATCATCGCAATGAAACGCACTAGCCTCCAGGCTAAAATGAAGCTGTGGGATCTCAAGAGTAAAGGTTTTCGCTTATGCAGTGACCACTTCATATCAGGTACTTAAACCAACGTTTCCTCAACTGTATATGGTATTTATTTTAAATGCTTTTATTACGATTCTTAGTTGGCTTCCTAAACTTATTTTCTGTCTTATTACTCATAGCAGCAAGTAAACATCCCGTAAAATGTTGCCTCGTGAGTTCTGCATGCTGCCATTTACGTGTCTTAAGATCACAGCAATTAACTGGCTAAGATGTATTTCATTTTTAAGCAATGTTGATCAATTGTTGCTGTGAGTAATAAGACAGAAAAAGCCATGCCAAAATAAGTTTAGGAAGCCCACTAAGAATCGTAATAAAAGCATTTAAAATAAATACCATACACAGTTGAGGAAACGTTGGTTTAAGTATCTGATATGAAGTGGTCGCTGCATAAGCGAAAACCTTTACTCTTGGGATCCCACAGCTTCATTTTAGCCCGGTCACTAGCGCGTTTTACTGCAATGATCCAACGTTTGCGGCGTTCCGGATCTTGGGGAATCCTGTAGAAGGCTCATCCCTTATGTCGTCCGCATCTGATCTGCATCCCCGGGCACAACAGGAATCTACCATATTTTCCGTTTGAGTTTTCTGACAATAACAAATGGCCCAGCTGCGGGCTTCTGCCTGCCAAGATGGCGCCGTTTTGATTTGAACTGTTGCATGCCGGGAGAAGTGGCGTCAACTCCCGGAGCTCTATAAGTGAAAATGAGCAATTTTGGATTGAAACATCAGGTTTTATCACATGGGAGTAGCTGTAAATTGTATTCTTAGTCTTTGACAGATGTCCTCCATGTTTTACTATTTAAATGTCTAGAGATTAGAATTTAGTTTCACCAAAACCATGTAAAAGGCCTTTATTATAATATTTACCATTTTAAGATAAAAGTCTCACGACAATGAGATGATTATGAAATGTAGAAACGATTGTTTAGAGCACCTTTGTTTTTGATTTTCTTTAGGGAATGCAGAGGAAAAAAAGTTATGAAAAAAAATCAAGAACATTAAAAAAATAAATCTAAAAAGTTGGATTAGTCAACTTTTCCCACCAAATAGCAAAAGTATAATTTGGTCATGAGTAAACTGAAGGGCCAAAACAATGTCTGACTGTTCTAGACTTAGTAAAGCTAAGCGGTAAATGTTTTAACAGGAGCCATATTTAAATATGTTTAAAGTGCAAAAGTAATCAGTAATATTAAGTATCTATGTTGGTACGGAGCCCTAAATTTGAATTCTCAGGTATAGTAATACTTTTATAAAGACGTGGGCCAAGTTAAACTGAATTTACAGAGAACTACAAAAACATAACAGATTAAATAAAAATAACAATTTCTCATTTCTGCTTGAATTCTGCTGACCTGGTGCAAAACTCAGTACAAGTCATTAGAACTAGAACAACTAAGGCTCGGTAATAGACTCAGTCTTGATTCATATTTAATGTAATAAAACTTAATAGCTGAATACATGTTAAATCTATAAACTCGTTTTTTTAATCTAGACTCACCAGAGACACAAAGTTACAGGAAAATATGGAAATTTTCAGCTGGAATGATGTAGGATTTTCACGTTTGATGCATTTGAAACAAATTTTTTTTTCGTAAAAACAGCATCACAAGGGTTGTAATTACAAGCTGCAGCACATTTTTTGTAATAATTTTGTCACAAAAAGACTTTTATATCTCCTGCTAGTTCCAGATGCACGAGACAAGTCTATGACCCCCTCCAACCCTAACCACCCTTACTGATCATTCTACTGGTTCAATACAGATTAGTTGGAGTCTATAGTAAACTAATCATTGCATTTTTAATGAAATGTTTAATGTACATAAGTATGAAACCACACTGAGCGGAGGGAACCTCTTACACGGTCCCGGCTCCAGGGTTTAATCGTGATTCATGTAATCACGGAAACTAAAAGGGATGTAAAGGCCTTTAGCTTACTCATGATGAAGTGGAATAGTTTTGATTCTGGAAATCTTTCTGATAGATATGAGGAGGAAGAGAGAAAAGAAATAAAATAAAAATAAAAACAGTTGTCTGTCTGAAGCCCCAGCTACCTTCTCTTCCAGGCTGGAGTCTTTAAACATCAGAGAGAAAGGCTTGATATGCTCTCTCCTCAACTTATCGCCACTCCGTAAGTCGATGGCACTCTCTATTCGCTTGTTAATTTCCTCAGGACCAGAGTGGACATGCAAAGCTTGTGCAAGATGGTTTGGAAGCAGATTTATCGAATTTCTCGTTAGGGCAGCCAGAGTCTAGAGGGAAAGCACATGCACATAGAATGAACCTGCTTGTCCCCCTTTTGTGTTTCATTCAGGTTACAAATGAAAAGAAGAACAGACAGTTTGTTACAAACACAAAACCAAATTAAGGACAAAAGGGAAAATGCAACATTGCCTATCAGACAGCTCAGAGCGAGTCATGCATGCCCGCCCCTCTGTCCTGCAGCGTGTTAGTGGTGAATATGCACACATCGTCACAAAGCTGAGCTCTATGTGCACGGCTGAGAGGTGAAAGAGCTAAGGAAGAAAAACACATTAAACAGGTGGAGAATAAAAATCATACACCATCAAAACACATGAAAACATAAACATGCCAACAGCCTAACAACACAAGAAATTTTGGCTTCATTTCTTTTTATCACAACTCCTGAGAATGTTTCTTAAATGAACCCATCATCGGTTCATCCAAACACATCCGGCAGGTTTAGGGATAATTCCGGTGTCTGAACAGGAACATAGTTTATGTCATCAGAGGGAATAGGTATATAGAATGATCCAGGATCCAGCAGAGGAAGTGGGAACCCTAACCCTAACCCTGGGTACACATCCTCAGCAGCAGCAGCAGCATCTAACCCCTACATCACACTGATGAGCTTTAACAACAGGCTCTGACAAGGGCAGCTAAGTGAGCTCTCCCTGATGCTAACAGCTGCTGGTGGAAGTCACCAGTTCATATGCTCACATATAAGAGCAAAACACCGGTTCACTCACTCATCTATATCACCCCTCATTTCTCACTGGGGTCATGGAGAGCTGGTGTGTAAGCGAGAGGCGGGGCTGTACCTGGTCAGGTCGTCAGTCCATCACAGGACAAACAACCTGTCCCACCTGGGGACACTTTATTGCTAAATGACCTGCACTTGATTAGCACCTTCCCAAAGTGCTTTACACTACAGTGTATCATTCATCCATTCATGCCCTGGTGGTGATGAGCTACAATGTAGCCACAGCTGCCCTGGGGCGCGCTAACAGAGGCGAGGCTGCCGAGCACAGGTAATACCGGTCTCTCCGACCACCAACAGCAGGCAAGGCTGGTTAAGTGTCTTGCCCAAGGACACAACAGCAGAATTCTCTGTCCGGAGCCGGGACTAAACCTACAACCTTCTGATTAGTGGACAACCCGTTCTACCTCCTGAGCTACTGCAACCTGACAGTCTTAACCTGAGAGCTGATGGGTTGTCACATCCATGTGGATGTCCATCTATGACGACTGCTCAGGATAAAGAGAGTATAAAGAGCTGCTGTTTGTTCTGAGGAGCAGAAGCACTTCAGGGGACCATGATCCAGGTCATACGTAAGGATAAGCGTCATCTTCTCCCTGCCGCTGACATCATCGCCGCACCATTACCACAGAGCCAAAGCAGCTACATGCTAGCCTGGCCTGCCAGTTCTCTGTTTAATTCGACACAGAAAACTAACTCCCCATAAGGAAGCATGGGGCTGGCCGGCCAGGCTAGCTTCATGCTAGCTTTGTTCAAATGAGCCTGTTAATTGTGTGAGACCTGCAAAGCTGCAACCATTAAAGTCAGAATGCAAGAAACGCCTGAAGATGGAGAAATAAGATTTATATCCAACCAGCTGAGCACCTCACCTCATCAACATGCTAACACATGAGATCCATCACACTCAGGCAGATCATTAGGACATCATTGTAGCTCCTCAGCAGTCAGCTGTGTTCTCACCCCAGCTGACCTCAGATAATTAATGACTGCAGTTTGATCGTTTAGGTCTGACAGTTCGCCTTCAGCATGGATCAGCATCGGGGTCTCACGTATCAGTATGACTTATACAGACAGATAAAAGGTTTGTCTGATTCGCCCATCAGAACATCCGGATCGTTCAGTTAGACAGAAAAACCCACATCGGTCACCGGAGGACCTACCCCTAACAGGATTCAGAATCAAATCTTGCTCAGAATTCACAGGTTTTCAGATCTGGATAAAAATTATTTAAAAAGTCCACTTATTATTAGCCGCTCAACCTTGTGAGACACAGTTCTGCTAACCCACTCCAGAGGGACTTCTCACCCGCCCACTCATCATGGACAAACTGCTCCAGCTGTCTCAGGCCTGAAGGGGTCCTTCTCCAGATGTTCCAGCTCCTTCCACAGATGCTAACCAGGTTCCAGATCAGGACTTCTAGAAGATCAAGGTCTTTCCTTTGGTTCTGGTTCATTCTGTTTGTGTAATTTTTCATCCTGGTGAGAAGCTGAGACCAAACATTTTGACCCTGAGCAACACATCTGGCTCCAGGACGTCTCCAGAAGCTGTCCAGAACAGAACTGAGCCTCCTCCATGTTCCATGGTAGGTCTAGTGTCCTCAGAGGCCAAAAAGCTCCCGTTTGTCTCACTGGTTCAAAGGATGTTCTCCAGAAGCTCTGAGGCTCCTCAGCATGGATGTGGAATCCAGACTGGTCTTTGGGTATTTGTCTCCAAGAGCGGTGTCCTCCTTGGCTGTCTTCCATTAGGTCTCAAACAGCACTGAGACCATACTGGACACACCTGATCTAACCTGTCCCTGTGGACATGTCTTTTTACAGCTTCACAGACCAGGGGTCTCATTTATCAAACATTGCGTAGAATCCTTACTAAAACCGTACTTAAGCTCAGCAAAAAAAATGTACTTATGCCAAGTAGGTTTGTGATCTATCAAACATGGAGTACGCACAGCTGCACACAATCTCCGCTTCATAAATCAGAAACTATCTAGAAAGGTTCTCAGCTGCTTTTTAGTCCCATCCCGCCCCCACCACGCCCACTTACTGCCATAAATGGTCAATGCAAAGTGCCTTGTGGATCTCATGCATATACATAAGCCGGCTTGTTGCAGCGCTCCGCCAATGACATGGCGACTGTAGATCAAGGCAGATCAAGGAAGCGCAATTTCACAGAAGCAGAAATTGAGGTACTTGTGGGTGAGGTGGAGAAATGAAAGGAAGTGCTTTTGCAAAACAAATAAGAGAAAATCCACAGAGTGGCACAGCGTTGCTGAAGCTGTCAATGCTGTGAGTTCTTCAGAGAGATCTGTGTTGGATAAAAAAAATGGTCCAATTGGGATTCAATCCCCAGACTCCCAGGTGAAAGTCACGCGCGCTAACCAGTCATCCAAACAGAGATCTCCCTTGTACAAGTAGCCAGGGCGCATGATCAATCGGGTCACAGTGACAGGACACACACACACTGTCACAGACGCATGACATTCTGTCTCAATCTGTCCCCCTGCTGATCTTCTGCATTCCCTATTCTGCACTTCAGACTGGGTGTGTGTGTGTGTGTGCATGTGGGGGGTCTTGTTCTGTGTGAACACAAAGCAGTACAAGTGATAATGCTGCAGGATTTCATAATTGTATCCTTCTCAGCAGCAGCACTGCAGGTGCTCTCCATGTCCAAAATGTGCGTAAGCCAGGTCCTTAGTCAACTTGAAGTTGCGCACGTTTTGCCGCTAAGTTTTCTTCCATAAATCCCAAAGTTTGCATGGAAAGTTTCTTTCGCAGTTTTCTGACCCTGTTTTGTGCGTAAGCAAGCTTGATAAATGAGGCCCCAGATCCAGACCAGTTAAAAAATGTTTTCCTTATAATTTTCAGAGGAATGTCTGATTTTCAGTAAAACTAGATTTTTCATCATCTTTGGCCAGCTTCCTGTTATTTCAGTGACCTTTGTGGGTTTGTTAACGAGGGTGCCATCGTCTTCCTGCAGCCCAGCCAGGAAAGCTGAGCTCCCACTGGCTTCCAGAGCACATTTATAAACAGCCTACCTCATGAATGAGAAAAGCAGATCAGCGTAAATGAGATGTAAACTAATTAGATTCTAGAATTAAAAATAGGAGGGAGAGCTGAACTGAAGCTGAACTTGAACCTCTCATGCATGTGAATGAGAACACGCGTCACATGATTAACATATCTGACACACGCTGCCTGATTGTGACTGAGACGACGCTTCGAGCCTCGGCAGCTTTAAGCTAAAGGCCGAGTTGGGTCAGCGACACGGAGAATTCATTATCACTTAGCTTCAGTCATCTCCACCATCAGGGGAACCACGTGTGCTGCAGGGGTCATCCGTGTTTATATGCAACACAACACTGTCGTTGGACAGCTGCTGCTCGAGCCAGTAAAATACAACCGAGGTCAGACCTAAAGGTCGTCACAATAAGAACCAGACATATTCACCCTTATGAAGGCGTTGTGCATGAGCGCGTCGGTCTGATGCGCTCACATCTCAAGTCTCTCCTAACACATTTATAAATTGAAACCAGATAGAGAGCTTCTATACTTTGGTACATAACTTTACCTGTAACTGAGTAATTTAGTAACTGAAACTTTTGCTGCCTCTTGGCCAGGACTCCCTTGAAAATATGGTTTTTAATCTCAATGAAACCTTCCTGGTTAAATAAATAAGGATAAAAATGAGGTCCGGTCATGTGACCTTCCTGTTTACTCGAGCCACGCATTCAGGAAGAATCCCCCCCGGCAGAAACTCAGCAGAGTATTTAAGATCATGAGACACCAAGAAAAAAGCACGTCAATGAAAATGTAACATCAGAAGCATTTCCACAGTTTTAAAAACAGGATTTTGTGGTTGAATCATCATGAGTCAATAAATATCTAAAGACCCACTTATCTTTATTTTATTTTGAAAATCTGTAGGAATGTGATTGGAACCCCTCACCATGGGGTTTTGTGTCCATCAGAGGAACATTACTGACATCACTTAATGAAATAAAAAATGTATTTATTTATCATTAATTAAATGTATCACCTGACCCTCAGCCTCTGATTCTTGTTACTTCAGAGGTATTCTGCTATTCAGGGGTCTCATTTATCAAACATTGCGTAGAATCCTTACTAAAACCGTACTCAAGCTCAGCAAAAAAATGTACTTACACCAAGTAGGTTTGTGATCTATCAAACATGGAGTACGCACAGCTGCACGCAATCTCCGCTTCATAAATCAGAGACTAACGAGAAAGTTTCTCAGCTGCATTTTAGTCACATCCCGCCCTCACCACGCCCACTTACTGCCATAAATAAGTCAATGCAAAGTGCCTTGTGGATCTCATGCATATGCATAGGCCGGCTTGTTGCAGCATTTCGATCATGACCGCAGATCAAGGCAGATCAAGGAAGCGCAATTTCACAGAAGCAGAAATTGATGTACCTGTGGGTGAGGTGGAGAAATGAAAGGAAGTACTTTTGCAAAACAAATAAGAGAAAATCCACGGAGTGGCACAGCGTTGCTGAAGCCGTCAATGTTGTGAGTTCTTCAGAGAGATGTGTCAGATATAAAAAAAAGATCTGATCAGGATTTGATCCCCAGAGTCCCGGGTGAAAGTCATGCACGCTAACCAGTCACCCATACAGAGATCTCCCTTGTCCAAGTAGCCAGGACGCATGATCAATCGGGTCACAGTGTCAGGACACACACACACAGTCACTGACGCATGACTTTCTGTCTCAATCTGTCCCCTTGCTGATTTCTGCATTCTGTATTCTGGCTTCAGGCAGTGTGTGTGCGCGCATGCGTGTGTGTGTGCGTGTGTGTGTGTGTGTGTGCATGTGGGGGTCTTGCTCTGTGTGAAAACGAAGCAGTACAAGTGATAATGTTGCAGGATTTCATAATTGTATCCTTCTCAGCAGCAGCACTGCAGGTGCTCTCCATGTCCAAAATGTCCAGGTCCTTAGTCAACTTAAAGTTGTGCACATTTTTCCGCTAAGTTTTCTGTCATAAATCCCAAAGTTTGCGTGAAAAGTTTCTTTCACAATTCTCCGACCCCGTTTTGTGCGCAAGCACGCTTGATAAATGAGGCCCCTGGACATTACAATCAACCCTGAAGTTCATCCTGCCATCCTGGGGCGATGGTGGCACAGGAGTTAAGTGCTCATCCTGTAATCAGAAGGTTGCAGGTTCAAGCCCCGCTCAGTCTGTCTCTGTCATTGTGACCTTGGGCAAGACACTTAATCCACCTTACCTGCTGGTGGTCGGGGGGGCCGGTGGCGCCTGTGTACAGCAGCCTCACCTCTGTCAGTGCGTCCCACGGCAACTGTGGCTACGTTGTAGCTCATTTCCACCAGGGTGTGAATGGGTGATTGTGTTGTAAAGCGCCTTGGAGGGTTCCAGAACTCTAGAAGGAGCTATATCAAATACAGGCCATTTACTATTATCTGGAAGTTCAGCTGCAAGACAACAAAAGCCTGTTTTTCTCTGGAGCCAGAGCCTTTCAGGGAAGGAGAAACTCTGCATCAAGAACTTCACGGAGGACTTTCTAAACCCTGTTTCCAGTTTTTGCTGCAGGACAGCATGAGCCGTCTAACCGGATGTAGCAGTCTGAACTTCTCCATGACTTTTACGTCTATGAAAATGAACTACACCTTCATTTAGACAAAAACATCTTTTTTAATTTCCAGTCAACTAATTGTTGCCATCGGGCTGATATCTAAAATGATTTTTATAGTTATCGATGGTTGGTTTGTTGCTTAGTAGTTGCAGCTTTGGTAGCTAGCAGGTCACTTGTTTACATATTTATTTAACCAATAAATACACACTTTAAAAATGAAAATGCTCGTTATACATTTATATTGAAACAATTATATGTATGAAATATAATGATGCGTTCCAGTTGTTCTCAGAACTTGAATTAAAAAATAGATTTTTGTCTGCAAGAGGACAGGATCCCTGTCCAGTCAAATCCAAAAGTCCTGTTTCCAGGTTGAAGGAATGGCTCAAGAAAAGAACTCCTATTAACAAAATAACATCTCAATAGTGCCAGCATTAATATGTTATCGTATATTGAATGGCCTGTATTTGAAATAGTGTCCTGGAACCCCCCAAGGTGCATTACAACACAATCAGTCTTCCACTCCATGAGCTACGATGTAGCCACAGCTGCCCTGAGGCGCACTGACAGAGGCAAGGCTGCCATTCACAGGCGCCACCGGCCCCTCCGACCACCACCAGCAGGCGAGGGGGCTTAAGTGTCTTGCCCAAGGACACAACGACAGAGACAGACTGAGAGGGGCTCGAACCTGCAACCTTCTGATCACAGGGCAAGCACTTAACTCCTGTGCCACCATCAACCCATAATTATACTTTTTTATAATATTGTGCCCATCTTTGCTCTGGGAGGAGTAAAATAGCACGATACAGGTCCTCCAACCTTCTTCACAACCCAGTTAAAACAGAATGGATTCATTTTGCTTCTCAGAATTGAAAACAACAAATGACCCCGAACACCACATCTGCAGCGGCTTATTTGTTGTCTCAGATTAGAGAAAGATGGGTTGAGAGATGAGAAGATGTTTAATGCAGCCACTCAATCTGAAGCTCATCATCCTCAAAACCAGGCAGGCGGACACACACGATGAGTCGTTACCAAGTCTTCAAACAGAAAGACGTCCCTTGTTTCAACAAAGAAAAAGAAAAACAACAAACAGCCAGGATAACTGGGAAGATCCCATGCACTGCTAAAGCAATGGCCTGTCTTCTCAGACAACATCGTCCTGCAGTGAAGCTTTAAGAAGGTTCTGCATGATTCCACTTAAGCCAGGAGTGCACTGTACAACATTTTCAGTTGTATTCAGCTCCATCTCAAACTCTACATCTCCTAGCCAGGGCAAAAGTCACAAGTTGTGTTCTCACAGAAAACCAAACTGTTGCCTTAGTTCGACTGACATGGGATTTGTAAAATGCATGTAAACGCGTTCGTCTGGCAGAAGTGGAACAAACTGAAACTGAGTTTCTCTGCAGCCTAGCCGGGCTGGGACCGGCTGGGTACTCCCCTTCCAGAAGCGCCGAGGCTGCGGAGGTGGCCTTCTGATAATATCACCGCCACAAAGTACCACCACCAACCATACGGTACGCACCGTATCAGCTGCGCTGCAGCGTTGTTCCTTCGGCTATTCTTCATATCCTGTTTACACTCCTTCTGCTTCACTCACGTGAGTGTTTGTTTACTATTTGTGTTGCTATAGGCTAACAGAGAGAATGCCGACACAAAAGGGCGCATGACTCATGACACAATTCGGTTTTCTAACCGACATGTAAACCAGGATAAAGGCTTTCATTTGTACCTTGATTATTGCTGTAGCTCAACTAAACACACTGATGGTACGACCCAATGCAACCTAAAAGTAGTTTATACTGAACACGCTGGACCTTCCGATCAGAAAACCCAGAAGAAAGAGGACTGCTGTGCTATAGAGGATGTTTGTTGTCCTTGAGGTTCGCCGTAGTTGAGGGAGGACATGCAAGGGTCCAAGGGGTTGGAGGAGAAAGGAGGATAAAAGCAAGTAAACCCATGTTTTGGGATATCTATATCTGGCATGAACACGGCAAACACGCTTTCTTGACATTCCCATTGTTTGTGGAGAAAACTATAGAAATAAAAAGAAGGACATGGGTGCATGCGCTGGAGCTGGTCACATCATTAATGTTTAGTTAGCAGCTAGAGTTAGCAGGCACTTCCTGTTTGTGTAGAACCCACCGATGTGACCAGGTAACAGGTACGGAGGCCTGCAGCAGCCAAAATACCTCCATAACTAGAATGACTCTTACGAGTGAATACTGCGAGAGCCGTGAATGCCTTCTAAACTTTAATAACTCCGTGTTGCTTGACCCAAGTGAGCGTAACTAGAACATCATGATTTACTTTTCAGGTATTGTGAATGACATCATATGGCCCACCCCCAGACTCAATCTAGAAAGAGTTTTAATCTTCAGCTGCAGGACTGTTTGTCTGTTCAGACAGTCAGATCAAAATAAACACGTTCACGCTGCAGCCAGACTCACGTTCTGGTTCCCCACAATGTTGTCGAAGGGGAGCTCGGGGCTCCAGGAAGCCTCGTTGAAGGTGGTGCTGCTGGAGCGGCGGTCGGCTGAGCTCGCTGCCTCCTTCATGATGTCCTCCGGCAGAGTGAGCAGACTCTCCTCGGGCTGCTTGATCAGGTACGTCTCGATGTTGTGGCGGCGGAGGAAGTCATTCCGGTCTTTGCCGTGGCCTTCCTCTACCTCGTAGTCGCCGTTGAGACAGTCCAGAGCTGCTTTGGATATGTGGATCCTCCTTAAACAGAAAAGCAAAGTTTATGTAAATGAGCCTGTCGTTTAAATGGATGGTTAGCAAACAAATACACACACAGCTAATTTCACAGCCCACACACAGTTTACAGTTTTATATTTCTTTATTTGTATTTCTAATCATTTCTGGATTGACTTTTCAAACCAGAGAAGTTTGAGGCTTTCTGACAAGTCCCTGAGCAACGACTTTCTCCCCAGGATAAACTCCCTGGATGATGTAAAAAAAATTTAAACTGAGACAGATAAATAATCTCGTAGAAGGCGAAGAGACAGATTTGATCAAGCAGATGCTAAAAGTTCATCCATCAGAACAAATCACCCCAAAAATGTTGTTGCAGCACCATTTTCTCAATATGGACCATCTGGTAGCCATGCAAGGCTACAGCCCTTTCGTACAATCCTGCTCCAACACGATGGAGTTCTGATCTCCTCTGTATTCAGGGGAAGAAGCAGGATGACCATGTTTAATGAGTAGTAAAGCGTTCCAGAGTATTCTGAACTCTGCAAAAGAGCATCAATAATGACATGAAACATATAAGGAAAATAAATTCCCCTCAATCCCCCCCCCCCCCCCGTTCATGAATCTCCACCTCATCGTGGTGGAAGGGTTTGCGTGTCCCAGTTTGATCCTGTTGAGTTTGCTCCTGGTTGCATCTCATGGTGAGGTACCAGACTGAGAGTGACTGAATAACTCCTACAGTTCTAAAGTTCCTGAAGCACCTTTGATGGAGTTTCTCACCAGATAAATGCAGCATAGATCAGACAGCTCAAGATCTTCTGAGTTTGGGTCTGTCAACTGTCTGTAGAGGATTCTGAAGACGTGTGGATATTTGTGGTGTTGGTGTCAGGTTTCTTGCTTTTTGGCCTGAGTGGTTACCTGTTTTACCGGAAAATTAATGAGCTTTCGAGGAATATTGGCTCAATCTTGAAGCTCAGGGATGGATTACACAGCGCTTTGAACGCACAAACTCATATAATTGTTGAGATGAGTCGAACGCTTGGACCTTTGGCTGAGATTCAGACTCTGGCACAGAAGGTTGATTTGATCAAGGAGAGAGTTGACGGGTCAGCACGGATTGGGATAGATTAATTTATGCCATTATTGGATTAAGAGGGGTTGAGGACCAACATAACTTTAAGACAGAGAGGAAATTATCTCTGTCTGGCCCCAAAACAAGTTCTTATCTGAATCTGGTGCCCTTGAGCCTGTGAGGCTGAAGTGAATACTCCCCCTCAGAAGAAACGTGGAATGCTGCCGTCGCCATGGTAACTCTGTCTCCCTATCCCAGCCCGGGCAGGTCTGCGACCGGTGAAGGCCGTTGAATAGTTTCCAGAAGTCACTGTGCTTTCTAAACCCAAATACCTCCCGCCCCTGTCCAAACGGAGGTGATAAGCGCTGCTTATCGTGGCTGCATGTACTGACGTGTGGAGAGTCCCCAACCCTACCTCCCCACCTAGTGGACACTTATGTTGTGTGATGTCTGAAGTCTGTTGCATTTCTGTCTGAGGTGTTTTTTGCATAGCAAAGCTGCCCTCTCTGTGGAGGGTAACTCTGAAATGCCTTTTGTTCCCTCCACCTGACTCAATCCTCATGTAAACCCTCTGATCTCTATTAAGGTGGCGCGACTCGGGTTGCGAATGACCACAATCACCAATTCTTGTCATGTGACTATGTCTATGTATGTATGTCTGATATCAGAATTGTGTGTACTGAAACTCTAATTTCCCTCTGGGATTAATAAAGTATCTTTGAATTAGAATTAGAATTTGAAGAGATTGTATTCCAGTAAATATCAAAGGTCACAGTATGGTCACACTGGGAGGACGTTCAAAAAACAGCATGGAGGTGAAAACTCCCATCATGCATCTCAAGGTGAAAAGCAGAACATTTGGCGGGTAAAGATTTGAGGTTTGGATCTTCACTGACAAGAACACCTATGGCTTTCCTCACCCTGGGATGCCTCCAGACTCCAGCTTGTTGGCGATGTCCACGTCCCAGGACCAGACGTCAAACTGCCACTTCCTGAGTCCCAAAACGCCACAGAGAACCGAGCCTGAGTGGATCCCGATACGCATGTCGATGTCATGTTTTGTACAAGATCTTACGTATCTGCAAGAAGAAACCATACCATGGACATCAAAATCAAGTGGATCTAGTGTGTTTTATTAGTTCTTAACTGAACTCCTTCCAGACTGTCGTCTCAGATTCCCATCAGAGCCCTTCTGACCTTAGAGCAGTGCTTCCTAACTCGTAGGGCTTCTGCAGAAACCAGGTTGGATTGCTGATTGATGAAAATGATATCTGAAGCTGCTTAAAGGCACCGTCTGAGATTATTTTCTGGAGCTATGTAGCTGTGCCTTCACAGCTCATCCTCACCAGCGTGTGAATGGGTGAATGACTGATTGTGCTGTGAAGCGCCTTGGGGGGTTGTAGAACCCTAAGGAGGTGCTTTACAAAGATAGACCATTTGATTTAAAGCTGCTTTTACCTAAATCTTTGTTGCTTTTCTTCTTTTTTTAACTCAAATTTAAACTTTTCTTTCATTTGTTTTATGACATTTATGAATATTTTATAATTCAACGTTTGAATATATTTGTGGTATTTGTGGTTTTGTTTGTAAAACTTTCTGATTTAATGACTTTATGATGTTTAGGTTGTCCCTGAAGCATTTTGTGACTCTGTCAGTGATGGGTGATGTTAGTATAGTTATTAGTTTTATTAAAACTCATCCTTCACCTGATGGTTTTGAGCATGCTCAGTCCCATCTCCACGCAGCAGTGAGCGTGATCTGGTCTGGGCTCGGGGAGGCCGGACACGCAGTAGTAACAGTCTCCTAGGATCTTTATTCGTAGACAGTGGTGCTCCTGCAGCAGAAAAACATCATCACATTGTCATGAGTAGTGTTGTTACTGAAAAAAGTAGCTAGTTACAGTTGCTAGTTACATAATTCAAAAGTCTCAGTCTCAGTTTCTTTAGTGATTACTTACACAAAAAAGGAATGCTTTGCTGGTAAAAGTAACTTTTTATGTATTAAAACAATCTTAAAATACTTCCAGTAAGCTGGAGTATTAAAATCTACCAATTTGACCATCTGGCCCTTTTGCTCGTTACCGTCAGTGCGAGGACAAAATAAGGATCAGCATCTCGTAATCACGAGAACGTTTCTCTTGTTCACAACGTACATGTCCCAGAGTCTCAGCACAAAGCATCCAGGTGCTACAGGCACCTGGGGTGATGATAAATGACCCGCACTCGTGTAGCACCTGTCAGAGTCAGAGGGCTCCAAAGTGCTTTACACCACAGTGTATCATTCACCCATTCACACACTGGTGGTGATGAGCTACCATGTAGCCACAGCTGCCCTGGGGCTTGTTGACAGGTGAGGCTGTGGAGCAGTGGTGCCATTGGTCCCTCCGTCCACCACCAGCAGGCAAGGGGGGTTTAGTGTCTTGCCCAAGGACACAACAGCAAAAGTCTCTGTCCGGAGCCGGGATCTAACCTGCAACCTTCCGATTACTGGACAACCTGCTCAACCTTGTGAGCTGCTGCTGATCTAAGACCAGGTGTGGGATCTGGAGTTAAATGAGGATAAACTGAGTATCGCCAGCTATGCTAACTGAGAATGAGTGTTATTTTGTTGCTACCGCTAAAAGCTAACATGTGTTTTCTTCCCTTATTTTCAAAGCAAAGGAAATAAAATAGCTAATCAGATTATAATATTATTCAATTTATTACTGTGGCGCATTAATTGATTATTACAATAATGAACAGCTGCAGCCGTAGCTGGTCTGTCCCTGAAACGTCCAGGTGGCACGGGAAAAGCATAAATACCCTGTATGGTAGCTGTAACCCCTCCTTTCCACCAGAGCCGTCAGCAGCACGTTACTGCAGCAGCACGTCATAGCTGCTGATAGGAACCGCTGTGGTCAACAGAACCTTTTCCACAGGAGCGGTCAGCAGCGCGAGTCGACCGCGTCTCAGGAGAAGCATGTCGCGGCTATGGAGCTAGGATTGGGACAATATTCAATGTAACTTGTACCCAGTTTTGTAACTTGGAACATGTTTCATGACATGTAACTTTGGATTCGTAACTTGTAACTTTAGTTTTCTAACTTGTAATTCTCAATTTGTACTTGTATTTCTTGTTTTTTAACAGGGAAATTTCATTTTGTACATGTATTTTATTTTGTAAAATCAAACTGTTATTTTGTACATTTACTACTCATTTTGCAACATCAAACGTTCATTCAGAAACCTGAAACTTTCAGTTTTTACCTGGCAGACTTCCAAAATAAGAAAATCAATGTACATTTTTGAAATCAAAACTCTCAAAACATACATTTCATTCTACAGGTACAAACCTCAAATCTACAGTGTTACAAATAATTTTTGTCTCAATTCTAGCTTTGGTGGGAGGAACTTGGGTGGAGCCAATGAGAGCACGAGTCTTAGCTACCAATCATGTTTCTCGAATTCCTGTCCAATCATTGGGAGAGGAGGGCAGGGTTCCAAGTTACAAAACTTGGTACAAGTTACATTGAATATTGTCCCAATCCTAGCTCCAAACCCGGCCCTTACACGCCGGTGTCGGTACAGGATCTGCTCGGGGTCCTTCGACTGCCGATGACTTCAAAGTAGTTGATTGGCTGAACATGAAGCTTACAGAAGTGACGTTAACACGTTATGATTTAGATTGGTCAGAACAACTTTGCGGTCGTAGTCTTAGCGGTTGTAGTCCTGTAGTCCAAAAATCAACTCTTTTTGGAGAAAATATGTTTGAATTTCTAAAGGAAATGTAAAATATAAGCAAATGATAAATGGTGACCCTCAAAAGCTCTTGATGTTGATGAAATGGGGCAAAATAAAATATAAGAACTTTATTGAAAGACACCAAGCAATATTTTGAGTCAAAGAATGTATTTAGATAACAACTAAGGAAATATACAGACGAACTCCACATTAATACAAACAGATGTGGCTTCACATATAAGAACTGTTCTATTTTTTGTCAGTCCGATGGTTTTAGGCAGTTTCACATTCTTTACAAAACAACGATAATATGGTGTTTTATTAACAAATTACAATTATAAAGAAACATTTAGGTGTTAACAAACAAGAATTTATTAACAAAACTGCTGATGTCTTTCCAAAACGTATGTGTGAAAGCCGAGTAGATTTGCAGTAATGTGACGTCATCGGCAGTCGAAGGACCCCGAGCCGATCCTGTACCGACACGGTTCTATTTTCTACGCGCTACGCCGCTGAAACGGGTCAGGTTCGACATTTTTGGGGAAGGAAAGACAGGAAATCGGACGCGGAAACAGAGCGAAGCTTCCCGAGATTTTCAGAATAAAGAAAGGTACTGCCTTCCGGTTGCTTTACGTTAAAAAAAGTTACTGTGCGGCCCCGTGAGAAGTTATCACCTAGCTAGCGGTCTCCTTTGTTTTTCAGGTCCGTATACGTACGTCCATTATAAAATGGACAGAACATAAAACATAAACCTTTTGGAGCCATGTTGTCGTTTTCTCCTGCTTGTTGTTGTGTTTACCGACGAAGTCACTCGTGTGACTTCATGCTCTGTCGGTGACAGCTGCTCCCCTGCTGCTACGCGTCTCTGGTGGGAAGGGCCAAGCAGCAGCTTACGCGAGCTAGACGTGCTGCTGCAGTAACGTGCTGCTGACGGCTCCGGTAGAAAGGAGGGGTTAGTGTGTTACCTCATTTGCATAGTAATAAGTTAGACGGGTCGTTTACTGTGTTACCGTGACTACCCATCATGGTTATGAGTTTTGTTTTCAGAAAAGTTTTTATAAATAATGTATGCACTTCTGGTCCAGCAGGCTCGATGACATAAAGAAGCCATGGTGCAACAACAAGACCTAAAATGGAAGTTATGCTAATTACACTAAAACTGTAAGTAAATGAGAAAAAACAGCATTTGGAGTCTGGTCATGGACCCCCAGCATCCTTGTGAAGCCTCACTGATGCTGAAACAAGCAGGCAAATCGGACAACATCTGAAGATAAATGAAAACATCAGATTAAAACACAAAATGGTTTTATCTGCTTACGTGTGCGAGGCGGTCGAAACGTGCAAAAAGTTCATTCAACATTCGTACAAGCTCCTGCGCTGAAAGCGTCGTGGAGAGGTTTGTGAAGCCTTTGACATCTGCGAAAAGAATGCTGAATAAAATACGGAAATGTCACTTTCACTTCTGGGTTAGTTGCTAAAATACTCAGAGCACTAGTTAAACTTACAATGTAAGTGATGAATGAATGAATGAATGAATGAATGAATGTGTCTAAGTTCATTTACAGGAAACATGTAATTGTTATGATAAGGAAACAATACGAGTAAATTAAAATAGGCACAGAAAAACATTTTTGAGATGAATTAAGATTAAAGAATCCTCACAGATTCTGGAAGAGTAAACTTTCAATTTGTTTAAGGTTTAAACTGCAGAGAGCTTCATTAATGCAGACCGCCTGATGCTGTATCTGGAGGCTGTTAGTGTCGCTGTTGTCCAGCTTCACACGTTTCATCAGAGCTGTGTGTGTGTGTGTGTGTGTGTGTGAGCGTGTGTGTGTGTGTGTGTCTGTGCCTGTGTGTGTGTGTGTGTGCATGTGTGTATGTGTGTGCCTGTGTGTGTGTGTGTGTGTGTGTGTGTGTGTGTGTGTGTGTGTGTGTGTGTGTGTGTGTGTGTGTGTGCGTGCGTGTGTGCCTGTGTGTGTGTGCCTGTGTGTGTGTGCCTGTGTGTGCATGTGCGTGTGTGCATGTGCTTGTGTGTGTGTGTGCCTGTGTGTGTGTGTGTGTGTGTGTGTGTGTGTGAGTGTGTGTGTGTGTGTGTGTGCGTGTGTGTGCCTGCCTGTGTGTGTGTGTGTGTGTGTGTGTATGTGCGTGTGTGTGTGTGTGTGCGTGCATATGCGTGTGTGTGTGTGTGTGCATGTGCGTGTGTGTATGTGTGTGAGTGTGTGTGTGTGTCTAACATCAGAGGTCTCTGCCCTCCAGAGGAAGGAAACCAGCTTGCATTAACAAAGCTCTCACTCCAGAGGAATAACTTGATATTTTCCTCTTTAAAATTATGACATTTCTCTGAAATGAGAAACCTTTAAAGAAATAAATAATTCCAGTTGTGTTTCTTCTAAACCATCCGGCGTCCACCCGCTCCGGCCCGATGACAGAAGTTCCTCACCTGACATTCTCGTAGCGGTGGATGTAGATTCTGTGGAACTGATGCTGGAGGTGTTCGTCCTCTACATTTGTCATGTCGTTGATCATTTCCAAAACTACAAAACGCGGCAGCACCGATAAGACCAGTCTCTCCTGTGTTGGAGACAAAAAAAAACAGTCAAAATAAACTAATATTTAGATCGTACCTTTGTAACAGAAGTTACAGTGACTGTAGAAACCAAATCATGTCAGATTCTGCTGATCTTTTCTGTGGGGTACCCCAAGGCTCTGTTTTGGGCCCATTCTCGTTTCTGCTGTACATAAACCCTCTTGGACAGATACTTGAGTATTTTCATAATGTCTCTTATCACCTATATGCAGATGATTTTCCGTTGTACAGCTCATTTAAGGATTCTAAGTTCTATAAACTGTCTGAATTACAAGAGTGTCTATCTATGGAACTCAAAAGTATTCAAAATTCAATAAATACATAAGACATTATGAAATAAATATCTACATGAAGAAATACTAGACAATCATGTAATCTGACAATGAAATGATGAAATAACAGAATGTTATATAAAATCTAAGCTCAATATTATGAAATATATTTCATTCTTCTTTAAAAATATCTTTATTAATTTAAAGTTTTTTTTTTCAAAAGTAATTTTTTAATAATAATCCAGATTAATATTGAGCCATTTTTATTTAATTCATCCAGTTTTTATTACATAACTTCTTTTTAACAAAGACAGCTTTAATTCCAAAATAGTGTTTTTTCCCATGGCTGATTCATTTCATAATGAGACTGTACAGCAGAATGTCTCAGTCCGTCGGTCAAGCCAGTGGGTGTCACCTGCAACACCATTGGTTAATCCTTCCACATCGTTTGGTTTTCCTGGATTTCTCTGTAGAACAAGGCTATCCCAGCATGTTTTGCGCACCGGCTGTGGATTTTCATCAGGAAAAGAAAGTGGGGAGAGCTGTGACGTTTTAAACGTAAGTTTGTTTAAAAACTAGCAGTAGAAAACTAAAAAGCTTAAAGCGGTTCTGTTTACAGACATTTTTCGTTTGTGTATTTGTTTTTTAAATTACATTGTAGGCAGAAATATACCAGAACGAGCTTGCATTGCGGGTCCCGTAGTTATTCCCGTGTGTGTGTGTGTGTGTGTGTGTGTGTGTGTGTATGTATGTGTGGCAAATTAAACTTGTCATTTGTTTTAGGAACAACAGAGCCTTTTTATTAAGCTTAGAGGTGAAGAGTGAAGCCGTCTACTCATGAGTACAGTAGTTCTTCTGTGTTCTGCTGTGAAAAGTAGTTTTACATTCAGGGATTTACACAGCTGACACGTTTTAATAAAGGTAAAAATTGTTTGCGTGAAGAATATATATTTTATCTTCTCATGTGGATAAATGTAAAAATGTGTTTATTGCATTTTGTCACCTGTGGTCTCTGATTTTCTCTGTTTAGGACTGCAGGTGTCCAGGGTCAGGAGAGGCTTTACCTGGTGGTCCTCTTGGGAGAGAGGCCTTCTACGGTCATCATGTTAATGTTATTTAGTTGTTTGATATTTGAACACATTTCTTAAAACAAATACTAACTGATAACATTTTCTGGTCATTGATTTTATCACCAGTTTTATTCATTTCAGATGTTTTTGAACATGTTACAAGAACAGAAAATGAAAAGATGGTAAGGAGACAAGATTATTTATAATTCATTACAATTATTTACAGATCAAAACCAGTATGGACCAGTTATGTACGGTTAAAGCAGGATTAACCTGAGTGACTCTTCCTGGATCATTTATTTAAACTGAGTGAACAGGAAATCTTTGGCAGTGTAGCTGGATCTGCTGCAGGAGGATCCAGACAGGATGGAGGGCTGGAGCAGACACATGGCTGAAAGTTTCTGGCCAGAGGGTGGAACATCATACAGGACGGTCTGCAGAGAGAGCTTTGGGACGCTTCCTCTCACTGTCCACTCCATCGTCCATCTACAGGGACTGCTGGGCTGGCTCAGACGACGGCTGTTACAGTTCTATGAATGACTTGCCTGTTAACAATAGTGGTGGTCTGATGGTACCTCCTCCAGGACAGAGCACCACTGACCTCCTCCACACACATCTTCCTCAGGCTCATCCTCCAGGGCCACAACTTCACTAGCACAGAGGCAGATGTGCAGCATAGCACTGTAATAGATTAAAAAAGTTTTTTTATTGAAAAATGTAAAACAAAGCATAACCTGCAGTACACTGATTCTGTTCAGTTTAAAGAAAAGCAGCAGGGAATAGTTAAATAAAAACTACAGAGAATTTACAGAGAATTTACATTTTTAAGACAGATCTAATCATTGTTAGGCTAAACGTTTTACCCCCATTTGATGCAACATAAGAAGTTCTAAGGTCCAGTTAACATTAGAAAATGTCCTACTGCATTCAACATTTTTAATGCATTTGGTTTATATTAATTACCTACACAATAACACTCTGTAGAAATGTGTTGTGTACATTTAACCAGTTCATTCTGTAGCTTAAAACATACATGAAATGATCCAAAGTTAACATGTAAGTCCTGAAAGCTTCTAGAATAAACAAAATTACTTTACCTGAAAACAGTTGTGAACAAACGCTGCTGAAGGAGGTGAAGCTGTTGTAGCTCCTTAAGTGTTCCTGCTCGATTTTCGCTAGCTTTAGCATTTTCCCTTTGCGTGTAGCTGCCGCCACGGCTGTGACGGGACCTATGGGCCACAAAGCTGCTAGGATCCGGTCTTAGCGGTCGAGCAATGACCCGGCCTTGCTAGACCGGCGAGGACCCATACTCATAAGCATCCTGCCCATGGATTTGGACACACAAGCACCGTGTCCATACATTTTGAGTGATTGCTTTTGTCTGACTGAATTAGCAGCCAATGACACATTGGCTCCACCCCGTTAGTCTTGACTGATGGACTGAGACATTCTGCTGTAAAGTCTAATTGTTTGAATGCTGTAAAGCCAGCTTTCCTCCATTTAAACCCCTTTAAAAAGGCACCTGTGGCCAACAGACAGCTGAAATGTTCTCTTCACATCTGCTAGAACATTTGTGGTAGGCACACAAGATTTCACACACATGACCACCAAAGCCTTCTGCCGCTCACGCTCTTTGAATTTTTCAAATCGGTGCTGTACGTTTTGAATGGTGATGAGAAGTTTGACAGGTCCAATTTCACTTCTGAAGGACAGATTTAAAGGCTTCTCTCATTAACAAGAATACAACTGCGGGCCTCCAACAGCTGGGGAAAAGGCGGGAAAACAGGGCTTCTCTCTGATTGGTTGAGAGTGTTCAACCATTTTCTGTCCAAGCAGGATCGAGCACCCACACATATGATACATCAAATCGACCAGCTTGGTCTCAGGAATCTTGTATTAAATTTTAAATGCGTTATCTGTTACCATGGTAACACAACTACATAAGGATATCCCCAAACAAGTCTCATTGAAATCAATGTGAAAAGCTTAATATCAAGCCTATAACATACTGCCGTTTCTTATCTTTCTGAGCTCTATACACTTAAAACTGGCAACATAGCTGACATTTTAACACTAGTCAGAAGGCAGGAACCGCCCCCTCCTCCTTTGCTGCTCTCTCATTGGCTGAGAGTTTTCAATCATCTTCTGCCTAAAAGGAAACATGCACCCACACATATGATACATCAATTAAACCTGCTTGGTCCCAGGAGTCTTGTATT
Source organism: Nothobranchius furzeri (assembly GCF_043380555.1). NCBI lineage: Eukaryota > Metazoa > Chordata > Actinopteri > Cyprinodontiformes > Nothobranchiidae > Nothobranchius > Nothobranchius furzeri. The sequence goes on from NC_091751.1 coordinate 35,689,368, forward strand.
AACTTGATATTGTGTTCTGCGTTACCATGGCAACGTGCTTAGCAACAACCTTTAACAACATTTTAGACACAACTGTATCAACATACTTTAATATAGAAATGTTATTCAAAAGCAAGCCCCCACAATGCGGCTCAAAAATTGAAGCAATCCCGGAAGTACCAAAAATTGCAGTTCCACCCTCATCCGCTGGGGGCTGGTGTCAGAAGCGAGCAAATCCTCATTGACTCCCATGTTAAAAATACCAATTTCACAGCAGAAATAAACATGTTTACAGCCTGGTACCAAAACATGTTTTTGGTTTAAATTATCTAGTTTACACTAGTGTTGTCAAAAAAATCAACACCTAGATATAAATCGATACTGAAAGTGGTACCTAAATTAGATATTCCATCCCTGTGGTATCGATATTATGGAGTCTCACATATACACAGCCTTCTTCAAGTACACCGACACGCACGACAGCTAGATGCCGTAAAGCAGCCTCCGCCTCCTGGACAAACAGAAGAAGACGACGCCGCATGGCTACATTGCAATTTCCTGCACGAGTTGTCTCTGATCCAAGTTTAGTTAACAATGGCAACAGCAAATTCGGGAGGCGCTTCACAGCCCAACTTAATCGACAACACAAAGCGCAAAAGTGCAGTGTGGAAACACTTTAGATACAAGGCTGATGAGTCGGGGAAAGCAAGAGACCATGACACACCCGTTTGCAAGGAGTGCTACAAAGAGATCGCTACGAAGTCAAGCAGCACAACTAATTTGGCCAAGCATCTGAGAGACCGACACCCCAAACTGCATGATGAAATGAAACAGGTGTCTAAAATTTATTAAATCTAGTAAGAATGTGTCTAATTGCACCAACAAATTTGAGCTCACGTATTAGTATTAGCTAAGCTAGCATACCAAGTCCAACACGTAGTTGTATATTCTCGCTTATGTGCTTAAAGGAAAACTCCCGTTTATTGCAACACAGACTTAATTTCTAGCATGCAGTACGTTTGTTTACTCACGCTGACAACTTTGGTGCTACTTGGATTCCCCGGGGTATTTCGATCCATTGGCGAATCGCCATCAGTGTATATCCATATAACGGGTGTGGACGGGCACCCATGGTACAGCCTCGAAATAAGACATCATCTGCCGGCTGGTTCTCCCCTCCCCGCAGCTCGGCGCATCTCTGTCTGATCACGGCTTCTGTCTGCTGTGTGGGCTGCCGGCTTGTGGAGCTCTGGATGGAAACCGATGTTTTCCACCCGGTTCTCCCCTCCCCGCAGCTCGGCGCATCTCTGTCTGATCGCGGCTTCAGTCTGCTGCGTGGGCTGCTGGCTTGTGGAGCTCTCGGATGGAAACCGATGTTTTCCACCCGGTTCTCCCCAGCGGCAGCTCTGCACATGTCAGATCGCAGCGGCGCTTGTCTGCTGTGTGGCTGCCGGTGTGTGGAGCTCTCGGAGACCTCTGTGTTCCACCCGGTTTTACCCAGCGGTCAGCCCAGCGTATCTCTGACTCAGAAGCTCTGGTGTTGTGCACAGTTAACTCTGGTTGTAGCTAGGTTGCTACCTCCGTTAGCTTAGCTCCCACCTCCGCTTTAGCTTTGGGTTAGCTTCAGGTTAGCTTGTAGCTAGTTCGACCGGGTGTCGTCAGTTGATCCCAGCCTTACAGCCCCACCCTCAGCTCCACCTCTCTTCCCTTTTGTGGAGTTGTCTGGGCTTGACGGGACCTGTGACACGGTCAAAATGGCCGTGGTGGCCACCTCCCATTTGTCCTCAAAAACGTGTTATTGGAGTCTATGGAAACCCATTGTCCAATATTTATATGTCGATGTTCAAAAGTTTAAGAGTCATGTGACATTGTACATTGCTTTATTAAAGCAGACTCCTGTCAACTGTTACCATGGCAACACAAGGAACTACAAATCACTTTAACCAAGTCTCATAGGAATGAATATAAAAAGCGTAATATTGAGCCAATAACAGACTTCTGTTTTTGATCTTTTTGAACTATCTGTACTTAAAACTAGAAACAAGTTAAATTTGATTGACCGTCAGAAGGTGGGAAAGTGCCCCGCTCCCTCCCAGCTCCCTGATTGGTTGAGAGAGGTCAATCATCTTCTGGCTAAATGGAATTACACACCTACTTATGTGAGACATCAAATTGATTGGCTCTGCCTAAGGAATCCATCCATCCACATATAAATCCATACATTCTTCTTTCCATCCATCCATCCATCCATCCATCCATCCATCCATCTATCCATCCATCCATCCATCCATCCATCCATCCATCCATCCATCCAAGGTCCATCCATCATTTCATTCATCCAACCAGTCATCAATTCCATACCAAGTCTGAACATATGTTATTCTCTCAGTTTCAGATATCAGTAAATGTTTCTAAATTCACAGTTCAGCCAATTGTAAAAATGTACCTATTAAAGTATTCTCACTCAAATGCCAGCTGTTTAAACATTTCAACTTTTGAGTTTTTAATCAATGTTCAAAGATTAAACTTTTCAGCTGTTCAGCTTATTTTTTGTCCATTCTCCACCTATATTCTGAGCTTTATTACACTTGTTGGTGATTTTTGCTTCTAAATCTTTAAATACATTCAGCTCATTTTCACAGTTTAGCTTAGTTTCAGCTTCACTTCAGCTATTCAGCAGCTTCAGCAATCAGTTTCCAAATTTAGCATATGCTGCTAATTTCACAGTTCAGCTAAATGAAAAAATTAAACTGCTAAACTTGTCCTACTGAAATAACTGGTGTTTAGACAGTTTAGCTGTCCAGATTTTTATACAATGTTCACAGATTTCCGTTTTCTGCTGTTTAGGATCATTTTTCTATATAATTCAATAAATTTTTGGCTTAATTTGCTTGTTAGTGATTTTTGCTTCTACACCTTTCAACACATTCAGCTCATTTTGACAATTTTGCTTAGTTTCAGCTTCAGTTCAGCTGTTCAGCAACTTCAGCTTACAGTTTAGGCTATCCAGCATTCAAACAGCATTTCTGCAAGAAATGCAATTTTTTTCTATTATGAAATAAATCAGCCATGGGAAAAAACACTATTATGGAATAAAAGCTGTCTTTGTTAAAAAGACGTTATGTAATAAAAACTGAATGAATTAAATAAAAATGGCTCAATGTTAATTTGGATTATTATGAAAAAATGACTTTTGAAAAAACTTTATATTAATAAAGACATTTTAAAAGAAGAATGAAAAATATTTCATAATATTGAGCTTAGATTTTACATAACATTCTGGTATTTCATCATTTCATTGTCAGCTGGTCTGTCAGCTAGCCTCGTTAGCCAGTGGCTGACGAGGCTAGCTGACAGACCATGCCGGCTTCACAACCAGCGGCCCTTAATGCTGATAAGATGCCACCTAAGAGGAGCAACAATAATGAGGAGGAACTGGAAGACATAAAGAAATCACTAAACTTTATGTCAGAAGAAATAACAATTTCAAAACAACAAAAGCTGATAATTTAATGGATGATATTAAAGAACTAAGAAGGCTGAGCGAGAACAAGGACAAGAAGATCACTATGCTGGAAGGAAGAGTGTCAGATCTGGAACAATATACAAGCGTAAATTATGTGATAGTGACAGGACTGGAAACCAAGAATCAAACATATGAACGGATGGCAGCTTCAGAAAAAGGACAGCCACCTGAGCAAGAACTACGCACTCTGGAAGAGCAGATAATGACTTTCTTCAACAGCAAGGGTATTGAAATGGACAGTAATAATATTGAGGGATGCCATCCTCTTCCAATGAAAAACAAAAAGCAATTACCTGCCATTATCATTCGTTTTGCTAATAGAAAACAGAAAAAATTACTGCTCAAACAAGGAAGAAAGCTAAGAGGTACAAATGTATATTTAAATGAACACCTAATCAGGAAAAATGCAGACATAACAAGACAAGCAAGAGTTTTGAGAAATCAGAAGAAAATACAGGCAACTTGGACATCAGACTGTAAAATATTCATTAAGTTAAATAACACCAGAGCAGGCTAAGGTTCTAGTCATCAAAGAGATGACGGAACTAGAAAAATATAACTGATGAATCAGTAATCAAATTAGAGCGAAATATGAGGGGAAGATCTAAGATGCACAACCAACTCAGATGGCTGACAGTTTACAACTGACAACTCATATGGATAATGAAAATAAGTTATTGGGGTATGATAGCAATATTGATCCTGATTGTAATTTCTTTAACAGTAACACAAATGAATGCAATTATTATTCAAATGAGCAACTTAAAAAGACAATCAAGGTAGAAAAGAGTATAACAATGGTTCACTTTAATAGTCGAAGATTATATGCAAACTTTCAAGCCATAAAAGACTACATAACTCAGTTTGAACAGCCATTCAAGGTAATAGCCATCTCAGAGACCTGGATAACTCCTGGAAAAGAAGAAGACTTTAAAATAAATGGATGTGAATTTCTTCATGTAGACAGGGTCATCAAGAAAGGAGGGGGTGTGGCACTTTACATTAATAAAAACCTAAAATATGAAAGAATGGGAAGAATGACGACTGTTGTTGATGGAGTAATGGAATGTTTAACAGTGGAAATAAGTATTGAAAAAGGGAAAAACTTAATTGTCAGTTGTATATACAGAACACCAGGATCCAAGATTGAGATATTTAAGGATTATATGGAGGAATTATTTACAAATGTAAATCAGAAAAGAATGTTTATTTGTGGGGATTTTAATATCGACCGATTGAATCCAAATCATAATAAGAGTACTAAAGAATTTATTGATTCCATGTACAGCATGGGTTTATTTCCACTGATAACAAGACTGACCAGAATAGCATCTCATTGTGCAATTCTAATAGATAATATAGTTACATATATAATAAAAGAAAATATAAAAAGTGAGCTGTTAATCAACGATATAACTGACCATTTACCAGTCTTTGCGTCTTATAATTGCCACCATAAAGTGAACAATGATGGGCACAAGATTATGTACAAAAGAATAAGAACAGAGAAGACATAAAACTGTCTTAGAAATGAGCTCTTAAAAAACATTTGGAACATGGTATATGAACAAACAGAAGTTAACGAAGCGTATGAAGTATTTTTAAGAACATTTAACACATTACTTGATAAAAACTGCCCAGTAATTGAAATCAACAGGAAACACAACTACCGTAAATCCTCTAATACAGGCCCGGGCCTGTATTTGACTCAAGCTCACCAAGCTCCAGGCCTTTATTGGAAGGAGGGCCAGTAATAGAGGCAGGCCTCTATTTCTAATTGAGCAAAATGAACTAATGGTTCGCTGTAGTTTTTGACAATTAAAATTGCGCCCACATTTTCAAAGTTAAACACATTTCTTTTAACAACGGTAGTTTCTGCTTCAGCTATCTCCCCCCTCCCCCTGCGCAGCGGCCGCAAACTCACGGATGCGCCTGCAGCCTCTCGGAGTTCCTGCTGCTCTAAACATTAAAATAATTATTTCATTTTCTGTTCCTCACTTCTGATTACCTTCAATGGTGTCTGTTTGTTGCAACAGCAGGTACAAAAACTAACTTGTTTTTATTTGACTATTTTTCTGTCCTGTCTGTTTATCATCTTCCTGCATCTCCTCTCAATCCTAAAGAAAAACTGCTACCTGGGTTCATATATATTCACCTTATGAGTTACCTTTGAACTGCAGTTCTAAAAGATCTACCGACCGCAAAAACAGCGGAGCGCTCGCTGTTTGGCGGCCGCATCAGTGATCAGTGTGTTGGAGGACAAGGTGATGCGCGCAGCGCCCCGCTCCACAGCATGCAGCGAAACGCATCAGGCGCAAATAAAAGACAGAAAACATTAAAGGAAATGAACCAACATGAACGATCGCGTGTTAAATTAGTTTTTGAGGTGGTGACACCTGATTGTTACTGTGGCCGTGCTCAGGAGGCAGATCTACCGACCGCGAAAACAGCGGAGCGCTCCCTGCTTGCCGGCCGCATCAGTGATCTGTGCGTCGGAGGACAAGTTGATGCGCCCCGCTCCACAGCAGCGATACACATCAGGCGCAAATAAAAGACAGAAAACATTAAAGGAAATGAACTGACATGAACGATCGCGTGTCAGTACCTACGGTCTGGCACAGTGCGTTGCCCCCCCCGAGCGCAGGAGCTTGTCACCTGCTGACAGCAGGCTGCTGTCTTTTCCGAGGGCTGCATCTTGCCGGTCATTACCACGTGACAGCGACTAGTCGACGACAGGCATAAAAAGTCACTATAGTGAAGTTGTCTAGTTCATACACCCCCTACTGCTGCTCTCCAGAGTGTTCTGCAGCATAATCAGCACGTTCTCTTTGAACTTGATAGTGTAATGACCTGGCTGGGGTTGTAAGCCAGGTGCATTCTGGGTATTGTGTTATATGTGTTTCCTATCGTTCTGCTAGTTCCTATGTGCTGATTTGCGTGTTGTGTGAGTGTTATGTAAGCCACAGGGAAGGTGATGTGTGTTCTGTGGAGCGGGTTGAATTAGCATGGTTAACTGACACCGTGACTCTGTGTGGTAGGAGCGTGATAGAGGATGTGTCTGTAGCGTTACAAAGCGTTGAAGAAAAAGCCTAATAAAGGTCTGCGTGAACTTCGACTTCCTTCTGCTGGTTGATTTGGGGACTATAACCCTGCCGCTGGGACGCTCATAATTGCTTGTAACCACATTCCACCCGGCCACAATAAGAGACCGGCCATTATTTACCTCCACTGACTCCGGCACCGGCCAAAATTGGAGACCCGGCCTTTAAATGAATACCGGCCTGTATTAGAGGATTTACGGTATGCAGGAAGACCATGGATGACCAAAGGACTACAAAATGCCAGCAAAAAAACGAATACCCTATATCGAGAATTCGTAAAAAAGAGAACAATAGAAACTGAAAGGAAGGATTAAAAATGACAACAATTAATTTACAAATATAATGAGATCATGTAAAAGAGAGTATTTCATTAAAAGGTTACAGCATAATAAAGATAACACAAGAGGTATATGGAAGGTTTTAAACAGCATAATCAAAAATGAATCGAGGAATAATGATCACCCTGGGTACTTTATGGAAGGGACAAGAAGCATTAATAATAGGAAGGAGATAGTAAATGGTTTTAATTAATTCTTTGTAAACATAGGGCCAAAACTGGCAGAAGAAATAAAGTTGATGGAATAGAAAGGGACACTGGTGAAAATATTGAAAGGAATAGAAGCTGAATGTTTTTGAGAGCAGTGGAAGAGAAAGAGATCTATGACATAGTTAGAGAACTTAAGAACAAAACCAGCACAGATTGGAATATTGATATGGTAACAGTAAAAACAGTTATTGATGGTATTGTAAAACCATTAACATATATATTCAACTTGTCATTTCAAAAAGGGGTTTTTCCATAAGATATGAAAGTTGCTAAAGTTATTCCCATTTACAAAACCGGTGAAAGGCATCATTTTACAAACTATAGACCAGTGTTGATTAGAGGTGGGAAAAATGATCGATTCTAAGATGCATCGCGATTCAGCCGTGCATGATTCCGCATCGATGCAGCAACGTGACATAATGAGATTCTCTCCCTATGTCTATGTCGGGGGTCGGCAACCGCGGCTCTGGAGCCGCATGCGGCTCTTCCATCCATCTGATGCGGCTCTCTGTGCTTGTAAAATAATGAATGGATATTTAAATAAAAAGCTTTATATTTTACTGCATTAATTTTACATCTGTATGCCAATTCTAAATGTAAAGATTGTCTGTGTGAACCTGAACAGTTCCAACCCGGTCTTACTGTGAGACTGGGTTGACGCGTCACGCTTGTGCGTAATCTTATGCGTGTTCTGAGCTGACGAGGATGTGAGATTCTGGGATTCTCCTCAGCTCCTGGATGTGTCGCCACATTGGAGACAGGAACAAGTGCTATTCAGCCAAAGTTTCATCATCAGGGAACATTTTCTAAGCGACAAGTCTCGCTTCAGTCGGAGGAATCTGCATGCGCCTGGTTCTGCGACGTGCTCCAAGCCCCTCTCCACATCTTCAGCTCACTGTGCGCCGTACGTACGCGCTGACAGCGAGCTGCGCTGAGCTCCGTGTCCAGCTCAGATGGGAATCAAGTGATTTAGCTACATCTGCGATGTGCGAAACGAATAAAGTGTCAGTTCGTCTGCATGCGTCGGGGTAATTCTTTCTATTCTTTCTCCGTCAAAATAAATAGTCAAAAACGGGAAATATTCGGTCAACACAACACAAGCCCTGCTTTTAACTGTTTTGTTTTCTTGTGAAAATAGATAAAATTAAACTTGATTAACACCAGAGGCAGGCGCACTGCACCGTTATCTCCGTCACTGTAAATGAGGGAAAAACAAAATGATCGGATCCTTTTCTGACCTTCCCCACCTACAAAGTTTAATTACAACAATCAAACGTGACAGAGCCTGGATTTGTATTCTGAACAGTCTAAACATGTTTTTAAAGGAAACGTATGACAAAAGTGGCACCTGCTCAGTAAAACCACCAACAGGGTGAAAAATATCTAAATACTGTAGGCAGAGACGGGCTACAACTTCTGGATCCATTTTATATAAATCGTTTTATTGATTATCTTCTTATGAAAGATAACTTTGACGTACATGGGCGACCGGTACTGGCTGCTGTCTGAGGGTAGGCCCCGCCCACAACGCCGCGGCTGCTGCGGTGTTTTCTTTACTGTGGGAAATGGGTAATAATGGCTCTTTGAAGGGAACAGGTTGCTGACCCCTGGTCTATGTCTATGCGAGGACAATACAATTTTGAGGTTTTACAATTACTTCTGGGGGCAGAGTTGCAATGACATGCGCACTGCGTTGTCCTAGAAGCAATTGGACAGGGATACAGGGCCAACATTACCAGTAATCAAAGATGTACCCGTTACATTTAAATCAGATGTCTGGGCTAATTTCTGTTTTGGGATCCTGGATGTGAAAGAATCACTTAACACAGTATTTGTTTACTATTTTTAAGTTCAGTAATATTCTATCTTAAAGCTGCTCTACCGAAAACATTATTTCTTATATTATTTAAGTAATTATAGGCAGCACACTTTAAACATTATTGCTCACTATAGTGAATAGATGAATGTTCTGTTTTTCAGGGATTTCGAAATCAAAAAGAAATTGAAAACTATTCTACTGCTTTTATTAAGTAATGAAAATTTTTGTGTGAAGAATCGTGATGCATGTCAGACTCAAATCGAATCGTTAGGCAGATAATCGGAATCGGATCGAATCGTGAGGCAGGTAGAGATGCACACCACTAGTGTTGATACTCTCCCAGTTCTCTAAGATACTGAAAAAACTGTTCATAAAAAGATTTGACAGTTTTGTGGAAAAACATGAATTACTGACAGATAGCCAATTTGGGTTCAGAAACAGCAGGTCAACAGCTTTGGCATTGATAGATTTAATGAAAAAGATAACAGACTGTATGGATAATAAGAGGTATGCACTCAGAGTTTTTTTTAGACCTAAAAAAGGTGTTCGATACTGTTAATAATGAAATTCCATTAAAAAAAAAAGGAAAGGTACAGATTTAGGGGAATCGTTGGGGACTGTTTATAAAGCTACCGTAAATCCTCAATACAGGCCGGTATTAAAGGCCGGGTCTCCAATTGTGGCCGGTGTCAAAGTCAGTTGAGGTAAATAATAGCCGGTCTCTTATTGTGGCCGGGTGGAATGTAGTAACAAGCAAGTTTGAGCGTCCCAGCGGCAGGGTTATAGTCCCCAAATCAACCAGCAGGAGGCAGTAGAGGTTCAAGCAGACCTTTATTAGGCTTTTTCTTCAACGCTTTGTAACGCTACAGACACGATCCTCTATCACGCTCCTACCACACAGAGTCACGGTGTCAGTTAACCATGCTAATTCAACCCACTCCACAGAACACACATCAACTTCCCTGTGGCTTACATAACACTCACACAACACGCAAATCAGCACATAGGAACTAGCAGAACGATAGGAAAAACATATAACACAATACCCAGAATGCACCTGGCTTACAACCCCAGCCAGGTCATTACACTATCAAGTTCAAAGAGAACATGCTGATTATGCTGCAGAACACTCTGGAGAGCAGCAGTAGGGGGTGTATGAACTAGTCAACTTCACTATAGTGATTTTTATGCCTGTCGTCGACTAGTCGCTGTCACGTGGTAATGACCGGCAAGATGCAGCCCTCGGAAAAGACAGCAGTCTGCTGTCAGCAGGTGACAAGCTCCTGCGCTCGGGGGTGGGGGGGTGGGGGGTGGGGGCAACGCGCTGTGCCAGACCGTAGGTACTGACACGCGATCGTTCATGTTGGTTCATTTCCTTTAATGTTTTCTGTCTTTTATTTGCGCCTGATGCGTTTCGCTGCATGCTGTGGAGCGGGGAGCTGCGCGCATCACCTTGTCCTCCGACGCACTGATCACTGATACGGCCGACAAACAGCGAGCACTCCGCTGTTTTTGCGGTCGGTAGATCTTTTAGAACTGCAGTTCAAAGGTAACTCATGAGGTGAATATATATGAACCCAGGTAGCAGTTTTTCTTAAGGATTGAGAGGAGATGCAGGAAGATAATAAACAGACAGGACAGAAAAATAGTCAAATAAAAACAAGTTAGTTTTTGTACCTGCTGTTGCAACAAACAGACACCATTGAAGGTCATCAGAAGTGAGGAACAGAAAATGAAATAATTATTTTAATGTTTAGAGCAGCAGGAACTCCGAGAGGCTGCAGGCGCATCAGTGAGTTTGCGGCCGCTGCGCAGGGGGAGGGGGGAGAGGGCTAAAGCAGGGGGAGGGGGGAGATGGCTGAAGCAGAAACTACCGTTGTTAAAAGAAATGTGTTTAACTTTGAAAATGTGGGCGCAATTTTAATTGTCAAAAACTCCAAGGAACATTAGTTCATTTTGTTCAAATGGAAATAGAGGCCTGCCTCTAATACTGGCCCTCCTTCCAATAAAGGCCTGGAGCTTGATGAGCTTGAGTCAAATAGAGGCCCGGGCCTGTATTAGAGGATTTACGGTATGTAGGGAATAGGAAACAATGTGTACAAATAAATGAATACAAATCTGATTTGATGGATTTAACTTGTGGAGTACCTCAAGGTTCAGTACTGGGACCAAAATTGTTTATTATGTACTTAAATGATATCTGCAGAGTATCACAAATTTTAAAGTTTGTAATATTTGCAGATGACACAAATACACTGTGTTCAGGGGTGGAATTGCCACAGGTCTTGGAGTTGATCACACAGGAATTAACAATATTAAAAAAGTAGTTTGATATAAATAAATGATCATTCAATCTAGATAAAACCAGATTTATGTTATTTGGTAACCAAAAGAAAAACATCAAAATAGAAATTTGTGTAGATAATGTATATTTAGAAAGAGTAAATGAAATAAAATTTCTTGGTGTGATCATTGACCATAAGCTCTGTTGGAAGCCACACATTACTTGTGTTCGGGGGAAATTGGCACGGGTAGTTGCCATCCTGGGGAAAGCAAAGAAGATGCTGGATCAGAAAGAACTGCACATATTATACTGTGCTTTACTACTGCCATATATGAGTTACTGTGTAGAAGTCTGGGGAAACACATACAAAAGTAACATACAAATGATAACTATAATACAGAAAAAGTCCATTAGAATAATAAATAATGTGGGGTACAGGGACCATACAATTGCACTCTTTGTCGAAATGCAAGCTATTAAATTCTAAGACTTGGTGAAGCTCAAAACAGCGCAAATAATGTATAAAGTAAGAAATAAATTGCTTCCAAAAGAAATCTGTTTATTGTTCAAAGAAAGAGAAGGTGGGTATAACTTAAGAGGGAAATGGAATTTAAAAATACAAAGTGCTAGAACAACTTTAAAAACTATGTCAATCGCAATTGCAGGAGTTACATTTTGGAACAGTCTAACAGAAGAGATAAAAGAAAGTAAAAACATGAACCAGTTTAAAGTAAAATATAAAAACCTAATTTTAATTAAGTATTAGAATGAAGAAAACAGGGTTAACCCAGGAAGGTAATGTGGCTGGTAATGCTGTTGTGCTTCTTTTTGGTGTTTTTAGGTTTGTTTGGTTTTTCTTTTTTTCTCCATAACTGGTGAAACTGCAAATTTACACATTCTGTCATGACTCCCATCCTTCACCCTCCTCTGCCTTCTCATTTAGCCTTCAACCTTCATTCAGCTCACCTGGTCCCCTCAACAAGCTCCTGACAAGCCCTGTTTCCCCTGGCAACCATTAGGGCTGTCGCGGTAACCGCAAAAATGAAATATCGCAATATGAAGAAGCCCACCGCGCTGCATCATGGGCCACCGCGATTACTGAACTTGGTTCAACTCAGTGATGCATGTTGAGAAGGATGGCTGCACTGGTATCAAAACGAAACGTTACTTCGCTCCTGTGGGAGCACTTTGGTTTTCAGTACGTCAGCTGCTGCGCAGCCAGAGTCCTTGGCCGAGACAGAGCTGCCACCAGCGGCAAAAAAATAATAAACGCTCGGAGACCTGCTGAAGTCCCGGACAAGCACTGCTTCTGCAACCGTCCCGAAGAGAGTTTGAGCCGAGCTGGAGCTCACTCGCTACCTGCAGGAGGAATGCATCCACCCTAAAGAAACCCCCTGACATGGTGGAGCAACAACCGGGAGAGATTCCCTTTACTCGCACGCAGGTACGTGTGCGTTAGTGCAACGAGCGCACCATCCGAGAGGGTTTTCAGTGTTGCTGGAAATGTTGCCACCCCTCTCAGATCCTCTCTCAAACCGTATATGGTTAACATGCTGGTTTTCCTTGTGGATAACAAGGACGTGACCGAGCTATAAATCACCGTCATTCGTGTGTGTGAAAGTGAAAGTGAAATGATAGTGCGCCCGCCCGCCCCCCGGCGCGCGCGCACCCGGTACATGTAATTTTTTATGCTTGATTTTAAACAACTAAACAAAATGGGGACTTGTTTCTTATTTGTTAGATGCTGCAGCCAAATTTGCATTTAAAAGTTTAACCTCCTGAATTTTGTTGTTTTTAAGTTCAGTCGGACTCCGACTGTCGGAGAAACAAACGTTACTGCCCTTTGATCTGCATTCAGTAAAGTATTATAAAAGAAGGCACGGCAATTTTTAACCTTTTTTAAATGTGTAAACATTATGTTTAGATAGTACTGCAATAAAAAAAGGGCTGCAATAATATCGCACACCGCAATATTAAGCCACCCTGAATCACCGCAGGGGGAATTCCTCAACCGCGACAGCCCTAGCAACCATAATCAACTCCATTCATCTCACCTGTTCCTGTAATCAGCTTCATCCACTTCACCTGCTCCTGACTCCTCAGCTCATCAGTCTCACCTGCTCCCCCTGCTACATATTCACCTGTCAGCCACCAGTTCCCTGCCAGATTATTGAAAACTTCGTGCCAGTAGATCTTCCAGTGATTCACCCTGCCTGACCTCAGCCTCCGGACCTCGCTTTTCGCTCCTGACCCCTGCCTTGTATTCTGCCTGCCATTTCGACCTTTACCTGTCTCCGATTCTGTCTCCAGCCTCGCCCAAATGGCAATTCTGTATCAAAATAAAGACGTTTTTTATCTACTTTTCTGTGTTTGGCATCTTCACGGGTCTTCCGAGTTCTGTTCGTGACACATTCTCTGTTTTCCATATGTTGTTTGTTTAATTTAAGACTGAAAGAAAATTCAGTGAATAAGAGGTAAAACTTGGGGGTAGGGACAAATAAGTAAATACTTCTGCCTACTCCTTTTCAAACAAATAATGCAATTATATTTGGTAATGATACATGTGTGAAATGTTTGAAATATAAATGAACTGAACTGAATTGAACTGAAGATTACATGATTGTCTAGTATTTCTTCATGTAGATATTTATTCCATAATGTCTTATTTATTTATTGAATTTTGAATACTTTTGAGTTCCATATCTATCAGCTATCACCAGCTGGCTAGAAGAAAACTTCCTTCAGTTAAACTCTGAAAAGACTGAATGTCTGATCATTGCCCCTGAGAGCAAGGTTCTCCTGATTAGTTTAAAACTTGGTCATTTATCCTCTACCGTCAAGACAAACTTAAGGAATTTGGGTGTTATTTTTGACAGATCAATGTCTCTTGAAGGCCACTCAAAAACGTTGGTCCGAAAATGTTTTTATCATTTAAGAAATATCTCCAAACTGCAAAGGTTGGTGTCAAAACATGAACTTGAAGTGGTTCTCCATGCCTTTATCTCCTCCCGTCTAGATTGCTGTAACACACTTTTCAAATGTTTTAACAAAAAGGCCCTTCACCGCCTTCAGTTGGTCCAGAACTCTGCAGCGAGGCTCCTAACTGGAGCAAACAGAAGAGCACACATCATTCCTATTCTAATGTCTCTGCACTGGTTACCTGTTCCCTTTAGAGTTCATTTTAGAATCCTGACTATAACTTTCAATGCTCTACATCAGGGGTGGGCAATTATTTTTTCCATGGGGCCACATGAGAAATAGAAAATATTGTGGAGGGCCAGGCCAAAAGGCTGAAGTCAATTATGCATAATATTAATGGTATTTCTTTATAAAAAGCAGTAAATACCATTGTTTTTTCAAGCTGGTAAGAGTAGACTATATGTTATAAATGAGCAAAAAGGAAAAAGTGAGGTTGGCTTATAAAAATGTGATTTATTCAAATTTCCCAAGGCAATGGTAAACAAAGTGTGCGCATTTGGTTTTTGTTAAACATTTGTGACTTATATTAGTTAACAGTTTCAGTCACATTCACTCCAAAACACATTTTGAGTTTCAAATATTGTTGGAAAGAGGTTCTTAGCATTCTGCAGACACACAGTATTGTCTGTAAAATAAAACATGCCTACATTTGTGGTCCAAACACCTTATTTTGTGTTTTTAAGCAATTTTTTTCTTATTCAGTGAGAGAAATCTAGTCTCTGCTGGGCTTTAACGAGTGCATCAAAGTCAAGTTGAATGTCTGAGGTGGAGATGCGAAGCACAGCTGACAAATGATCATCAGTGAGAGAGGATCTATACCTGAATTTTGTAAACTTCATCATTGAAAATGTTCACAATTGTAGGTAGAGCCGAAGAGAACCAACATCTTCTGAGCATGTCTCCTCAGGTTTGGAAAGTTCTCCTCCTTAAGAGAAGAGTAGAAATCCAGCAGAGATCCTGACTTAAAGTGCTCTGCCAATACTGCATCAGACTGCAGGTCAATGAGTTCCAGCTGCACATCACTGGGTGCATTATCCACACTGCAGGTAAAGGGAGAGGAAATCATGTGTATTTCATCCTCTATTGTTCTGAGATATTCAAAACGCCTTGAAAACTCACCATGTAATGCTCCTAACATGGATGAGTACCTGCTGAGGTGATCAGCTGATGGTGTGACTTCGTTCAGGGTTTGCATGTGAGTGAGTGTTGTTCTCAGTTGACTTGAAAGAAACTGCAGCTTTCTCATGAAGGCCTTCACGAGGCTGTGCACTTCATGAACAAAAAGGCCCTTGCCTTGCAGTTTGGTGTTCAGTTCATTCATCAGTGCAGTCACATCAACAGCAAATGCAAAATCTGCCATCCAATCCTCATCTGAGAGCTCTGGAATGTCTTTGCCTTTCCTCTCGCAAAACTCTCGAATCTCTGCTTTCAAGTCCCAAACCCTCTTCAGCACTTTCCCCAGGCTGAGCCATCTGACAGCTGGGTGGAGTCCTCCAAAAGAGCCACAAACTGTCTGTGATTCATTGCCCGCGCCCTGATGAAGTTTATTATTTTAGTAACAACATCAGTAACATGGTTGATTTTTAGCACTGACTTGCACAACACATGTTGGTGTATAATACAATGCAAAAACACCTATTTTTGATCTGCATCGATTTCTGTCACTTTATCTTACATGCGTTTCAAAAGTCCGACATTTTTCCCTGTAAGATTTGGACAACTGTCTGTTGTGACACCTGACAGTCTCTCCCATTTCAATCCCAGAGTGTCCATGCACGCATTTACCTCTGTAGAAAGATCACTCCCTGTCGTTCTCCCTTTCATTGACCGCATTGCTGCCAGCTCCTCTGTGAGCTTGAAGTCCGTTATCCCCCAGACAAATACGAGCAGCTGGGCTGCGTCGCGTGAAGCTCCAGGTTCCCCACAATGTCCTCGATCCTCCTGGTCACGGTTCGCCTGGACAGCAGAATTTGCTCAAATGCGCCTTTTTTTCAGGGCATATTAGTGCGGCAGAGTCCTCCATGCACTCTTTGACAAACTCTCCCTCCGAAAACGGCTTGCTGTTTTTAGCTATTTTGTGGGATATCACAAAGCTGGTCCTGGTTGCTGCATCCCTGGATGTGTGAAGCTTAGTAAAACAGCCTTGCTGCTTTTGCAACTTTGCTAGCAAAGCTTCGGATGTCCGTGTCCTCTCAGCATCAGACAAGTTCTTGTATTTTTCCGAGTGTTTCTTGTCGTAATGCCGACTCAAATTGTAGTCCTTAAACACGGCAATCTCTTCCCCGCAAACCAAACACACGACTTTACCTCCAACTTCAGTAAAAAAAATACTTAGCAGTCCAATTTTTGTTGAAAATCCTGCATTCGGCATCTTTCTTTTTTTTTCTTTTTTGCATGAGCGGACATTTCTGGGGGCTACAATCGCCATGTCAACCGCGGGCACTTGTTGCTATACGTATTGCGTCATTGTGCACGTAAAAAACAACTTCAAAATAAAAGCAATGCAGCCTTACTCCATGCATGAGGTAAAATGAGAAAATACATTTATTTTGTAATTTCCAATTAACCTTACGCGGGCCGGTCAAAGTCAACCAAAGGGCCGTATGTGGCCCGCGGGCCGTAAAATGCCCAGGTTTGCTCTACATGGTCAAGCTCCTCCCTATATTACTGAACTGTTAAAGCCTTATGCTCCAACCCGAGCCCTCAGGTCCACACACCAGAACCTTCTAGAAGTTCCAAAGACCAGATACAAAAGTCAAGGTGATTGCTCCTTCCAGACTGTTGCACCCCAACTCTGGAATGATCTTCTTTTATCCTTATGCAGCATTGACAATCTGGACACTTGTAAAAAACAGCTAAAGACCCTTTTATTTAAAGCTACTTTTACCTAAATCTTTTGTTTTCTTATTCTTAACTCAAATTTTTAATCTTTCATCTGTGTATGAAAATATATAATTTTATGACTTCATTTTTTCTGATGTTAATCTGATTCTGTTTTGAGTGCATTTTGATTTTATGATGTTAATCTATTTATGATTTTTTTGACTTAGTTTTATTTTGTTTCGATCTATGTGAAGCACTTAGTGATTCTATGTCTGTGATAAGTGCTACATAAATAAAATTTAGTTACTACTTACTTTACAAATGAAAACGTTTCCCAAAAAACCATAATAAAGGGCCAGACAGACAAAAATCTCAGTGGAGTGTTGCTAATTCCTAGGCTGCTGCATCACAACCAAATGCTTCAGGGTGGAGGGTGGTGTGTGTGTGTGCGTGTGTGTGTGTGTGTGTGTGTGTGTTGGGGGGGGGGGGGGGGGGGTGCAAAAAATGTGGATTTACCCATGAAGTCAGGCCGGAGCCCTGGAGGAGTTCTCAGCTGCAGAACCAGCAGTCAATCACAGCGCTGCTGTTTACTCTCAGAAACCTTTGATCCATCAGAAGCTCTTTGTAAGAAGCATCAACAGCGTTTGCTGTGCGTTCAGATCAGGAATGGTGCTGAAGATCGACTGCCTAATGTTTAGACACGAACAGAAAACTAGACCCAAACTAAAGCAGCAAGCTTTGATGTGCTCTCCTACAGAATCTGCCCTGAACTGAACCCGACCAGCATCGCCCAGCACAACCTCTCTTCCTGGTTCAGACATGCAAGAGGAGCACGTTTCTGTCTGTGGTCTTTGTAAAACTCCCAGATAAATAACAGCTCAGTTGTAATTTGCCACACTTGGCTTCGAAACAGAAATAATCTAATCTAAACATGTAAAAGTATACCGAAACGTGGATACAGAACGGTTCAGGAATGTCAGAATTAAAGCTAAATGTGTATCAATGACATTATTCAGATGCTTAGGAAATATTCTACATTTCCAAAATTTTATGTAAATAATTAGACCAAGTAGCCTATTTAGTTAACATACTGTAGCTATTAAAGGCATGTCTCGCTGTTACGGCTGGAAAGCTAAACATGATAAAGTGAAGCAGCAGGGTAATACCAGTTTTATAAATGGAGTCCCACATGGTCCTTCTCCTTAGGAAGCTGGTGTGGTTTGGGCCAGAGCCGGAAACGCTCGGACTCTAGCAGCTTTAACCTCAGCAATTCAATTCAATTCAAGTTTATTTATATAGCGCCAAACCACGACAAGAGTCGTCTCAAGGCACCTCACATAATAAACATTCCAATTCAGGTCAGTTCATTAAGCCAATCAGAAATAATGTTTCCTATATAAGGAACCCAGCAAATTGCATCAAGTCACTGACTAATGTCAGTGACTTTACAGCAATCCTCATACTAAGCAAGCATAAAGCGACAGTGGAGAGGAAAACTCCCTTTTAACAGGAAGAAACCTCCAGAGAATCCTGGCTCAGTATAAGCAGACATCCTCCACGACTCACTGGTGAGTCGTGGAGTCAGGGAGTTAGCAGTCAGGGAGGGGTCACTTCTTCCAGCGTGGACCTTTAGTGGGGCTGCAGCATCCGCTCCACTGGACACGGTTCCTAGTTTGGACAGCTGAGAGCCAGCGGACTCTGTCAGATTAGCTCTAATAATCATTAGCACAGCTTGATCTTAGCTGCTGGAGGCAGCTCACTGACAACTTTTATCTTCACTGGCATTGAGCTGAAGGGTCACTAGGAAGTGTTGCAGATTTAAAAACTGTAACTGTAGAAGTCAGCCGGTGGCGTCGGGTCAGGGCTCGGTGAACTCACATTTCCTCCAGGCGGATTTATTCCTTTCTATTATAATCCCATAGAAACGGTGTCTTACGAAGTCAGATTACATCCACAAAAAGCCACTTGAAGAAGAGAAAAGTGATTCTAAGTTTAATCTGACCTCAGAAGGCTAAACGGCTTCTGAAACATGAGTTTAACCTCTTCTGAGTGTGCCCAGAGTGGCTTCTCCTGCCTCTTTATCACACACGTCTTTGTTTTTCCTGCTGGAGTCTCCAAAAGTTTAATTTAGTGATTTTTCACAAAGCTAATCCTTTTACAACAGCAGACACTTTCTGCCCCAGAGCAGGAGTTTATCAAAGTCCATTTTATTAAAGCAGCATTGATTCATGGTGCCATTTATTTATGGATCTGTGCAGCTTTATGTTTATGATTTAATTAATTATGTTATGATGAATTGGAGATTATAGATGGAATGTGATGAAATGAGTCATCTGCTCCAGTTGGAAGCCTCGAGTCAAGAGGAAAAGCGTGCTCCATGAATTTAAGCAGGAGGAAATAAAATCATGGATTAACGCTTCATGAATTTTTAATTTCTGTTTTTTTTTCTCAAAACATCTCACAGAAAATCAGATTCTGCAGATGTTCACGTTTCTTCTCCAAACTGTTTGGTGCCAGGCAGATTTTTTTTACATCATAAATATTAAACTATTTGAGAACAGAAACGTATAATTAAACAATCACAGCTACAAAACACATTTTACATCATAAACAGGTAAACACATGCATGAACATGGAGTCTCTTCTTACTCCTGTTGGTAGATCAAGGCTTTCCTCATCTAAAGGATGGAGATCCTGGAGCCATCCATCAGAACCTGAAACACTGGAGTACCGCAGGGCATTGTGCTGAGTCCAGCCTATTTGACCTTTTTCATCCAAGATTCAATTCAGTTTATTTATATAGCATCAAATAATGATGAGAATCGTCTCAAGGCACAAAGTAAACTTTCCAATTGAGTTCAGTTCATCACTCCAGTAGGCAAGGCAGCTTTATTTATATAACACAGGTCATGCGCAGACAAGGGCGTCAGTTTGTTTTCAGAATTGCTGGGGACAATAACCATACACTTGATTGGGGTTTAAAAATTGCTGGGGACAATAACCATACACTTGATTGGGGTTTAAAAATTGCTGGGGACAATAAAGTAGGCTAGCACAGGGGTCGGCACCCCACGGCTCTGCAGCCGCATGCGGCTCTTCCATCCATCTGATGCGTCTCTCTGTGCTTGTAAAATAATGAATGGATATTTAAATAAAATGCTTTATATTTTACTGCATTAATTTTACATCTGTATGCCAATTCTATGTAAAGATTGTCTGCGTAAACCTGAACAGTTCAAACCCGGTCTTGCTGTGAGACCGGGTTGACGCGTCACGCTTGTGCTCGCAGTGTTTTAAAAAGAAATGTATGACAAAAGGGGCACCTGCTCTGTAAAACCATCAACAGGGTGAAAAATACCAAAAAATTGTAGGCAGAGACGGGCTACAACTTCTGGGTCCATTTTATATAAATCGTTTTATTGATTATCGTCTTATGAAAGATAACTTTGACGTACACGAGCGACCAGGCGCGTTGCAAGCTTTTCAAAAGTGTGGGGATGTTGTCTGTGCCTAAAATAATTTCATGTTATTCATCTTGTTAGTTTAATTTCCATAATAGCGGAGCAGGTGCGAATTTTAGACGCGTCACGTATGTCTCCGCTTTAAACATGTTTAAACTGTTCACAATACAAATCCAGGCTCTGTCTAGTTAGATTGGTGTAACTAAAGTTTGTACTGAATGAAACTTTACATTAAACCACGTTGAAAAGAAAAGGATCCCATTAAATCGTTTCCCCTCATTTACAGTCAGTACAGCGCAGTGCGCATGGCTCTGGGGTTAATCAAGTTTAGTTGTTTCTCTTTGCAACAATCTTCACAAGAAGGCAAATACTGGACACGCGCGGAGCGCCCACGGTGGACAGTGGGCTGAAGATCGGTAGAGGGGTTCGCGGCGCAGCGCAGAACCACTGTGCAAGCGATAAGATTTCCTCCCACTGATACGGTCTGGAAACCCGGTCTCTCTGAGGGATGTGTCACTTGGAAAAATGTTCTTTTTATGAAATTATGAAACTTTGGCTGAACAGCGCTTGTTCCCGTCTCTAATATGGACACGCATTACGCATCCAGTCTGAGGCAGAATAGCCTCTTCACCTCAGCAAGCACCTGTAGAGACATTTGATCACGCACCAAGTTTATGTGGAGCAGAAGCGGTCGGGCCACGGCAGGTGGAATGTTCCTAGCCTACATGAAGTGAAACTGTTTAATTGTAACATTAATATGTTACTGGACACGCTGGTCTGGTTGGTTAGACCAGTGTTTGAAGTGGAAAATACACACACACACACGCACACACACACACACACACACACACACACACACACACACACACACCAATTAAAATAATGCTGATAGCGTGGACTAGAAGACAGGTGATGGTTTACGTATTTAAATGATGATCAGGCTGCTGTAAAATGTAATCTCCATCCACATCCAGACACAATTATCCTCTATTCTGTCTCTATTTGCTCTGCTCTTGTCTGGGCTGATGTAGTTAACAGTGCGCGCGGCGCGCCTAACTAGCGGCTGATGCACATTTTACGCATTTGGAGAGGTGGGCTGGATCCGTCCACTTAACGCACGGGTGTAGACTAAATATTAATGAAGAAAGAATGAAAATTAAATTGGGAGTTTTTACTACATATTTTCGAAATAAAAATGACGGGGGAAAACATTCATGACGTCTTTTTAAACTAAATTTTCTAGCGCGACCTGCCTGCTTCACTTAAGTCACTGCTTATTAAGGTCCGTCCAGAATGACCGTGCCTCACCCAAAAATGAAAACCTGGCGCCGCGCCTATTATAAACCTCTGCAAATTGTTGTTCTTCACTTTATCAAACTCAGACTTTGTACTGCTTATGTCAAGATGTAAAATTATGAATTCAGTCGAGCTCTTCCGTCCCTCCCTCTCCTGCTCTCCTGGAAACCCGACATCAGCTGTCAGAAGCGGGAGGTGAAGAAGGAGATGAGGCAAACAGAGTGAGTGCGATGTAAAGAAACCAGACTGGTGTGGAGGTGAGCAGAACAGCTGGAAAAGTGTGGGTGTTGAATCCCCCCATGAGATCTGAGCTGGTAAAACAAAAATCCTCATCAGCAGGCTTTTTTGAAAGTGGGGGGACACAGCTGCCAATCACAAATTTTGCTGGGGACATGTCCCCGGTGTCCCCGGTTAAAATGACGCCTATGTGCGCAGAGGCAATTCAATGTGCTTAAAATGTGTGGTAAAGTTTCCCATGTAAGGAACAGGTCGCATCGAGTCACTGACTAGTGTCAAGAGTCTTTACAGCAATCCCATATTAGGCAAGCATGGAGCGACAGTGGAGAGGAAAACTCCCTTTTAACAGGAAGAAACCTCCAGAGGATCCTGGCTCAGTATGAGCAGCCATCCACCATGACTCACTGGGGATGGAAGAAGAAGAAGAAGAAAGAAGAAAATATGTTTTCTATAGCGCCTCTCAAGATAAAAATCGCGAGGTGCTTCACAAAAACAAAAAATGTAAAAGTATAAAAAAGAATATAGAAAATGATTAAAAATATATTTAAAATGAGCAAAAAACAGACAATTGTGATTAAAAATGTAAAGAAAGAGAGAGAGTGAATAGGAAAGAGGGAAATCAGTGGATCCTGAGGAAGGTGGAATAGGTGGGGAGAGCAGAACAAGGAGAGGGTGATGAAGCCAAAAGCCAGCTTGAACAAGAGTCTTCAGCTGCTTTTTAAAGGAGACCACTGAGTCCACTGATCTCAGGCTCAGGGGGAGAGAGTTCCAGAGTCTGGGGGCCACAGCAGCAAATGATCTGTCACCTTTGGTCTTTAGCCTGGTGCTGCACAACCAGTAGGCTTTGATCACTGGACCTCAGGGACCTGCTGGGGGTGTAGGGACTAAGAAGATCACCAATGTATGATGGTGCTTGTCCATGTAAGACCCTATAGACCAGAACCAGGATCTTGAAATGAACCCTGAAGTTGATTGGCAGCCAGTGAAGCTGGAGGAGAAGTGGGGTGATGTGGGTGTGTTTGGAGGACTTGGTCAGAAGCCGAGCACAGGCATTCTGAACCACCTGTAGACGTTTCAGGGAGGTTCTGCTCAGACACGTGAAAAGAGAGTTACAGTAGTCTAAGCGTGAGGAGATGAAGGTGTGGAGAACTGTCTCAAGTTCAGAGCGAGACAGAATGGGACTCAGCTTAGCAATGTTCCTGAGATGGAAGAAGGAAGAGCCAACAAGAGAACTGACATGAGAATCCAGGGTGAGAGCTGGGTCAAAGGTCACACCAAGATTCCTGAAGGAAGGTTTGGTGTGAGAAGCAAGCTGACCAAGAGAGTCTCTGACTTTGGGAACCAGCTTGTCTGGGGCACAGATGAGGATCTCAGTCTTATCTTCATTCAGCTGTAGAAAGCTCCCAGCCATCCAGGTTTTGATAGAGTCTAAGCAGGTGTGCAACAGCTGCAGCTTAGACATCTCATGGGGCTTAAAGGAGATGTACAGTTAGATGTCATCTGCATAAAGATGGTAGGAGATTCCTTTGAAGGAGCTCAGGATGTGCTGAAGAGGAAGCAGATAGAGGGGGATGAGCAGAGGCCCCAACACAGAACCTTGTGGGACACCATGGGTAAGAGAGGTGGTGGAGGACCTAAACTTGGAGACGGCCACAGAAAAGGAGCGCTCAGAGAGATAAGAGAAGAACCACTCCAGAGCAGATCCTGATAGGCCTACCCAGTCTCTCAGCCTCTCCAGTAGCAGGTGATGGTCAGCAGTGTCAAAGGCTGCAGTCAGGTCCAGCAGAACCAGAAGACAGGAGAAGACAGAGCACACACACACACACACACACACACACACACACACACACACGCACACGCACACGCACGCACGCACGCACACACACACACACACACACACACACACACAATCAATCAATCAATCACCTTTATTTATATAGCACTTAATCCTACAATAAATGCAACTCAAAGTGCTTAACAAATTACAAAGGCCCCACATACCCACATTCCCTCCTATCCCCAGAATTTTAAAAACAGTCTGACAATAAAAACCCCTTCACAACACTCCTCCACTGACACGCACACACACACACACATACATTCCCCCTTATGGGGCGACGGTGGCACAGGAGTTAAGTGCTCGCCCCGTAATCGGAAGGTTGCAGGTTCGAGTCCCGCTCAGTCTGTCGCTGTCGTTGTGTCCTTGGGCAAGACACTTAACCCACGTTGCCTGCTGGTGGTGGTCAGAGGGACCAGTGGCGCCAGTGCTCGGCAGCCTCGCCTTTGTCAGTGCACCCCAGGGCAGCTGTGGCTACATTGTAGCTCATCCCCACCAGTGTGTGAATGTGTGTGTGCCATTTACCATTTCCCCATGGTAAAAGAAAAACAGGATTGGCTGAGATCAGATGATCCAGACCAGCTAAGATAAGGATAAAGAAACGCCATCAGGGGAGCCATGCACCCCAACAGCAGCAGATCCACAGCAGCAGCCGGGGCACCGACACCAGGCGCCCAGGGCAGGGAGGGTAGAGACCCCCACCACCACCACATGGAAAGCACCCAGGCCGCCACAGCCGACCACTGCCGCCAGGGCAGAGGGCTCCCACAGAGGAAGCACTGGAAAAAGTTTAAATTAAGGTTAAAATATAAAATCCAAAGAGCTAAAATGAGAATTGTAATATCAAAAGTTATATTCAATTCAATAATTTTATTTCACTCAAAATTTAAATATACAAACTTCAAATCAGAATACAATTGTCAACCAGAAACAAGCATTCGAATGAATACAATAATTCGAGTGAAATAGGGGGAGGAAGAAGAAAAAATCCTATATGAACTACCCCTTTAACTAAGACAAGATAAAGTACAAAAAGTAAAATAGATATTAAAATAATGTTGATCATAAATCAAGGTAAAAAAAACTGTTTAAAAAGTGCATATATAGAAAGAATATATTAAATAAATAAAAGAAATAGATAAAATAAATAAACTAAGTAATTAATTAATTTAAAAAGTGAGAGTATTCAGTTAAAAGCTAAGCTAAAAAGATGTGTCTTGAGCCTGTTTCTAAAAACACGAACGCTCTCTGCAGCCCTGAGGTCCCCTGGCAGCTCATTCCAGAGGCAAGGACCGTAGTACTGGAAAGACGCCTTGCCGTGACTATGCGTCCTAACTTTAGGGATGACACGGAGACGGCTGTCAGAGGAGAGCAGAGACCGCGTGGGTTTATACCATCGACATATATGCTGGACAATTCATTTCCATAGGCTCCAATAACACATTTTGAGGACAAATGGGAGGTGGCCACCACCGCCATTTTGACCGTGTCACAGGATCCGTCAAGCCCAGACAATTCCACAAAAGGGAAGAGAGGTGGAGCTGAGGGTGGGGCTGTAAGGCTGGGATCAACTGACGACACCCAGTCGAACTAGCTACAAGCTAACCTGAAGCTAACCCAAAGCTAACGCGGAGGTGGGAGCTAAGCTAATGGAGGTAGCAACCTAGCTACAACCGGAGTTAACTGTGCACAACACCAGAGCTTCTGAGTCAGAGATACGCTGGGCTGACCGCTGGGTAAAACCGGGTGGAACACAGAGGTCTCCCGAAAGCTGCTGAAAGCCGGCAGCCTGCACAGCAGACAGAAGCTGCGATCAGACAGAGATGCGCCAAGCTGCGGGGAGGGGAGAACCACAAGCCGGCAGCCCGCGCAGCAGACAGAAGCCGGACAGAAGCAGAGGGGCCGGTGGCGCCGGTTGCTCGGCAGCCTGGCCTCTGTCAGTGTGCCCCAGGGAAGCCATGGTTACAATACAGCTCTTCACCACCAGGGTGTGAATGGGTGAATGACTGGTTGTGTTGTAAAGCGCCTTGGAGGTTCCAGGACTCCAGAAGGTGCTATATCAAATACAGGCTATTTAACATCTACCTTAATCTGTGAAAACTCATCACAACTCCAGTTCTAGATCAGGCCGGTCTTTAGACCTGCTCGCAACAGAAGAGATCAAAGAAGGTTTAAACTAAAGATGCTCTATTGACTGCTTCACCATGGGAAGTGCATCAGATGGATTACAGTAATAGCAGATGCCTGTTTTTAAACGCCTTCATAAAGATGGCAGGAACTGCAGCCATTATGGCAGAACCCTTTCACAACAAAGTAAGACTTTGAATTTAGCCTTTGGGCCTTTAATCCTGAAGCTTGTTGCTGCATCTTTTCAACAAAACAGAGAAAAACAATGAAGCCTGTTTGGTCTCAGGCTATAACCTGAAAACATGCTACTGTGCTCTTAAGGAGTATCGGCAGAAATACTTGGCTCTGATTGGTTGACACAAAGGCTTGAGGAGAAGCCCCGTCCCACTCCAATACAACAACCATTCCCGAGCTCATCAAAGCCAGAGGCTTCTGGGAAATGTGAGCATGGTGAAAGCTTTGTGTGTCTTCTCAGAGCCTCGCTGTCCACTCTGCTGTGTAAACAAGGCTCACTGTCTGTCTAAAAGCTTCAGCGGGTGTGTGTGTGTGTGTGTGTGTACACGTGTGACCAAGGCTCTGATGTAAAGTGTGTGTGACAGCTCTGGATCAATGCAGCGTTCATGTTGCTTCCCGCCCAGAGGACTCTTTAACCACGCTGCAGACATTTAACCCTGTTAACGAGTATCCGTCAGCAGCTTTGCTTCTTTTATTAAAGTCTGCTCACAATTAGCTTCAACAGGAAGTACACAACGAAGACGTTATGGTCCAGGACTTCTACAAGCACATGACCTCAGGTGCACCACGGACACATTTCTAAACTAAAAGTCACGTTTGAAGCCACCTGAGCTTTTCTACCAGAATGTGATTAAAGCTAAAAACCACCAAGCTAACATGAACTCAGTGACCGTTTACCTTTGACCTTTTACCTCAGTGACTCTAACTCAGTGATCGTTTACCTTTGACCTTTTACCTCAGTGACTCTAACTCAGTGATCGTTTACCTTTGACCGGTTGACCTTTAACCTGGTCTCATGGTTAAAATGTCAAACAGACACGAGACTCATCACATGGTACGCCAGAGATGCTTCCAAGATGTTTTCATTACCGAGCTCAGTGATGAAAGCGATGAATACACTTTAAATCAACCATGAAACAGTAGCAAGAGTCATTAAAGTAATGGTTCAACACTTTAGAAGTTCTGAAGTGTCTGTGGAAGCATTTCTAGTGTAGATATGTCTATGAACAACCTCACTTTGGAGAAACAGCAATCATTCCTGATTAAACAGATGAGCTGCTACCGGGTCTGAGAGAGCTCAGTAGCAAAAACATTTCTGTCTTTAAACTACTCTAATCCTCATCCAAAGATCCCTTCCAAGACTTTTATACTGATTCAGGTTGTGCTTGTAGAACATTATCAAATAAAAATGATGTGCTAATTTACATTCATAACAAGATTATTGTGAAATTTGATCAAATATTTATTTGTTACGTTCGTTCTGTGTTTTCTATCCAATTTCTTTTTGTGTGTATCTTCATTATAAACAGAGCAAATAGAGCTTGGATGCCAACTCAACACACAAAACATGATAAATAGAACGTAGAAAGGAGCAACAAAACAAGAGGCGGAAAGTTTAAAAAAATCAACCATAACAGACACTGCACAAGAGAAAATCACATCATGGACCAGGACAGCACACGGATCATGAACACAGAACAACAGAAATGCATAGAAGAGATGGAGATAAGGAGACGTGGATCCAGGACCACGTCCATGGACAAAGGAGTAAACGTGCTAGACCACTCACGGGACACGAGACTGAGAAGGTGATATTATCCTCTGCTGCTTGAAGACAAGCGGACGTGACGCCACAAATATCTGCCGCTACTCTGATGAAGGCGGCAGTGGACGCCAAAACATGTCAGCAAACGTAAAAACAAGCTCAATTTGTTCTGTGTATGATGAAGAACCACAGAAAATGAACGATAAAACGTTAAAACGGCAGTTTATGTATGGTGAAACTTCAATTCAATTTAATTTTGAAGATATTTTAAAAATCCCAGAGGCGAATTAGATTTTAAAAGTGCTTAAATGTGTTTTTGGAAGCTTAATGCAAAAAGAGATACGTTTTACACGGTAAAACCTTTAAAATACGACATAGTGCGCTTACATTTTGTCATAGTAAACGTTAATTTAATGTTTTATTGTGAAAATCCTGAGATTGTAAGAGGAGGCGGAGTTAAGATGCTTGTTGCTCATTGGTCACAAAGAAAAAACACAGGAAGTAGTCGGGCTAGCGAATTCGCGACAGGTTAGTTGAGAAGTTAGTGTGAAAAAAGGCAAAACTGAACGTGTTAGATTGACGAACTTCAGAAAGAAACAACTTCTGTTGGGCCACTATGAGTATTTTTACCGGAAGTTTGCAGCAGTGGTACTAGAATGCACATTAGCTCGTTAGCTTGCTGTACTAGTTAGCATTCATTGAGAAGCTAAATGAGCTAACAGCAGGAATAGGCGGGCGTCTCTGTCCTAGATTCTGACGTTTTAGACGCACGCACACACACACACACACACACACACACACACACACACACACACACACACACACACACACACACACACACACACACACACACACACACACACACACACACGCACGCACGCACACACACACACACACATATATATATATGTGTGTATACATATATATAAATATATATATATATATACATATATATATGTATACACACACACACACACACACACACACACATACATATACACATGTATACACACATATCTCTGCAGGTACCAGATGGGGTTTCGGCATTATGGGATGGAGGTTTCCCTCACCTGTCTCTGGTTCTCTGTCTCCAGTCTCAGTCGAGCTTCGATGCAGCGCCGTGTCTCGAGGAAGGCCTGCCGCTGAGCCCGGTCGGACAGGTAACTGATGAATATCCCAGCAGTGTTCATGCACACGAAGAGCACACCCTGAGCTGCAACCTGGAACACAAAACAACAAAAATTGTACTACAGTGAACAGAGATCACTGGATGTGCATCCTCCAGTTAGCCACCTGTACAATGAAGTAATTTTTATTCATTTTCTTGCTAATTTAACCAGAAGTTTTATCATACAGCATCTTCATTCAGCTATGAAAACTGGCTTTTATGATGACGAACATTTGAATCCAACCGTCAAAGTGACATCAGAGAAATCCAGACTTTAAACTCAAAGGAATGACTGAGGGGGAGTCCAGCTGCCTGTCAGCTCTTGTTTTAGTTCACAAAGACTCATCTGTCTGAGTTCTTTCATTCGAACATCAATTATTCACAGACTCATGATGTGTTTGTCTTCTGAGAACAGAAGTAGAATCAGAGACCAAACAAAGACCCGGCGATTGCTCTCAGGCTTCAGGTTGGGTGGCAGCATGGGAGGGATGGGGGTTGGAACCTGCAGCTGTGCTGTTTAAGTTACCCTCAATAGAAAGAGTGTCAAGATTAGATAAAAAATTCATGCCAGGAGTCACCGTGACTTCACTGTGGAGCCTTCAGCCTCTCTGACAAGTCAGCGAACCACGACGAGAACATCTGAAACAAGATCAGACTCGAGCACCGAGCTAAAGAACAAAACGGGTCACTGGTTCTCCTCAAACAGGAGAACAGCGTCTTCTTTACACGCAGGAACACGTTATCACACCTACAGAGACGTTTGGCCATTTCTAAAGGTGTTTCTGCAAATCAGTCAGTCCCGAAGGATGTAAACGCCATTTCTCTGAATGCAGGCTCTTCAGGACGCTTCAGACAAAAATTGTTTCAAACTTTAAAATCAGAGAAACAAGCGAGAACCCCAGATCCAGTCTGATGTCATCTCACTAAAGAAATGTTTAGGATTAAACATAAGAAAGAAATCCTAAAGTGTAAAATTAATCCTGTGAGGCCAAAACACATCAAATCAATCCCAGCTGCAAAAGGTTGAACCTAATTATTACAATTAAATCTATAATTGTGTTTATTTAACTCTAACAATTATCTAACTGCTGCAAAATAAAAGCAGTCTTATAATAACAATAACAATAATAATAATAATAATAACATTCTTCTCTTCCACGGCCATCTGAAGTAAACATTAATAATAAATCACCATATTTATGTTTAAACTTAAAGCTTTTGATTCTCTATAATGAACAAATATTGACTTCATCTCAGTCTTTCTGACGCTTCTTTTTCGCTGAGCGGCGAAAAGTTCCCAAACGTTTTTATCAAACACAGTTCTGGCTCCATCTCCGCCTGGCATTTCCATCCGGCATCGCACCAAAAGGCTTCCCGTCAGTCCTTTGTTTGCCGTGACACACAAGGAGATAACGACCGTGGCGAGGTGACGTGACATTTGTGAAGCACGAGGTGATTCCAAGAACGTAGACAAGTTTTACGTCTTTAATCGTCAGGATATTTTTAATGAAGATTAATAAAAACAGGAAAATTTCTTTCTTATTGAAAAAGAAGCAAAAGAAAAGATCACCACTAGGGGGCAGCAAACACAACGTTAGCATTTAACCTTTAAAGCCAGAATCTGTGACCCCTGATCAGAAATTACAAACGGCGTTCCAGAGACGGTCTCATGAGGCCGGTTCAGTTGTAGAAACCCGCTTCAGTGCAGCTGGAGTTTTGCTGCTATTTTCCTCTCAGACGTTGGGACATGAGACAAGTTGGGAGCAGCTGGGAACCAGACAGTCGTAATGAAGACCCAACTGCAACAAGAACATCAGAGCAGCTGTTGAACTTTGTTTGCAGTTGCATCGTTTGTGACCTGAGCAGTTCTAAATGATGTTCATGATTACTCAGCATGTGTGTGAAACCGGTCTCCATCCGTGGAAATCCTGTCCGATTCAGGCTGATCCGCCTACCGAGGCACCAACCCACCTGTGCAGGCACCTTTAAAACAAATCTATTAGTCCAATAAACGTTTCTGAGGGAGGATGAGGAAGGTCGGGGTTCACCCTAACCCATCAGTTAGTCCTGTTGAACAATAACAATAATAGGATTTTCTTTATTAAGGTGAATAAAAAGTTTAGTTTTATAACAGATGCTAACCATAAACTGGGCTAGGGTGCGCTCGTTTGTGGTTTAAAGTAAAAACCTACATCTGAACTTCTTCCAGTCAGTTTGGGATCTGAACCAGCAGCTGGAGTCAAACTCCACAAAGACTCGGAGAAACTGCATCTGTAACGTTTAAATAAAACTCAGCAGTGACTCAGAACAACAAGGCAGGTGTCTGGGTTCTTGGAGACGTGACTGTTCAGAGACGGAGGCTTTTCATCAGCTGTCAGCGTTCCGAGCTGACGCAACGCTCCGCAACACCGGGAGTTTCACCGGCGCCTGGCTTCCTCCTGCAGCTTCACATGATGCAAGCGTTCAAACAGGTGCGCCGAGGGCACTGAATGGAACTGCTTCTGAACCAAAACGTCCATGTCAGAGGAATTTACCCGTGTTTATTCGTGTCTCATGAGGCAGACAGGGAATAATTAGTCACAGGTGACACGTTGGAACAGGTTTGGAGCATCTGCTCCCCTCCACACCTGTTTTCTGTTACTTTAAAAAGGTCAGTTAGACAAATAAGCAGTCAACAGATGTGTTTTCATGGAGAATTCCCAAAATCCCCAAAGTTAATCTGAGAAAATATAATCCCACTAGTTTATTAGTTCCTGTTTGAGTTCATCTGAAGGCGTCGGGTCCAAACCAAAACTAAAATCTTCTTCATTAAATCAACAAGGAGCTGAATATATTCTGTCTTTCTCATGTAAATATCAAATAACTATAATTATTAATAAGACGTGTTTTTGTTTTCTAGTAGAGTCAACAAGGTGTGTTTTTAGTGTTGCTTCTGAACCAGTAAATATTTATTCAGATTGAACCATCTCAGTTTTATTGTCAGATTTATTCTCATTCATTCTTCTAACAGGGAAACGTGTTAATATTAAAATCAAATGTTACCATTTAAATTAAATATAGAAAAATAATTTAAAAAATTCCGTCCAACTCGAGGAATCACCTTTAAATATGACGTTTGCCTGCACGTAATCAGTTATACAACATCAATAATCCCTGTTCCTCCCTGTTTTATTCCCATTCCAGTGATATTTTTTGAGTGCAGCCTCTGATGCGTGCCTTTTTATTCCCTTAAGAGTCTCCTGGAAATAATCTGAGAAATCTGCAGTCAGAATTAAATGTAGATGGTTTCTGCAGGAAGCTGATTAGCGTGAAGCAGACTGTGGGTCACAGTGATGATGACGATCAAATAAGGTTTCATCCCCGTGCCTCCGGCGTTTTATTTTCTGGTAGTTCTGCTGCAGAACTGGGGGCAGAATCGTGTCACAGCAGATAAAAACCTCAAACAGACAGTTTGGTGTCCTCCATCAGCCGCAGCCGTGTTCGAGTGCTCCGTCGCTCTTCTCCACTGCGGTAAAATTGCTGCATTAAGAGCACTTTTCAAGAGGGAAAATGGAGCATGAAGAGGGCTTTTCTGATTTGTGGAGCTGTCGGCAGCATGACTCTTCTCAGAGAGCAGGTTGACACTCATTCAGACGGCCAGGGTTCTTCACAGAGGAACGCCTGCAGGACGCTTCTGAGGACCAAACATTAGGATTAGATCTTGGGTCTGTTGTTCACATCTGGTCTCAGAGGTACCAGGTCCAGGAGGGAGACCCAGACCTCCCTCTCCCCAGAGACACTGTTGCTCCATACGGATCCAAAGGCATTCCCAATCCTGTGCCTGGGTCTCCTCCCATTGCAGACTGGAACTCCAGAGGGAGACAGGAGGGAAGCCCCCCTCACACACACACAGCTGGAGACCTCCCCAGCCACTGATGCAGGACATGGAAGATCCTCCTGGATTGGCCGCCATGAGGCAACGACTGCTGGAACCACGACTGCTGCTCCAGCACCAACGAGCAACGGCCTGGTGCTCATCCTGCCGGCCGCTGAGGTACAGCGTACGCTCAGAGGTGTTAACACGAGGAAAGCAGCTGGTCCAGATGGTATTCCGGGATGGGTGCTACGTGACTGTGTCGCTGTCCCAGTGGTCTGTCCTCACCTGTCTAAAAACCTCCACAATAGTACCAATACCCAAAAAGTCTGCAATAACAAGCCACGACTACAGGCCTGTAGCTTTGCTAGTACTGCAACACACCAAGGACTCCCACCAGGATGGCTACAGAACCAACAGATCAACAGACGATGCCATCTCAACCACCCCCCACACGGTTTTGGCACACTTGGAACTTCCAGGTACATTTGCGAGGCTGCTACTGGTGGACTACAGCTCTGCATTCAACAACATCTTCCCCAGCAGACTATTCCACAAGATGTCTGACCTTGGCCTCGAGCACAGCATCTGCCTCTGGATACAAGGCTTTCTAACAAACCGACTACAGTCTGTTAAGTTAGGCCTGTCCCTCAACACAGGAGGCCCCCCCCCCCCCCCCCCCCCAAGGCTGCGTGCTTCCTGCACAAACAGGACTGTAAGTCCGCCCACAACATCAATGTTATTGTTCAATTTCCCATTGATACAACCGTGGTGGGAATGATCAGCCAGGGAAATGAGTCAGCATACAGGAAAGAAGTGCAGCAGCTGGTGGACTGGTGCACAGCTAACGACCTGACCCTTAACACCAACAAAACCAAAGAAATCATCTCTCACAGTAAATGAGGAGCAGGTGGAGAGCTGCTAACTCTCCTCCATACAGGACCTGTACACCTCCAGGTCACTGAGGCGTGCAGGTCGGATCACAGCTGACCCGTCTCACCCTGGACACGGTCTCTTTGAC
This sequence comes from Nothobranchius furzeri, assembly GCF_043380555.1. NCBI lineage: Eukaryota > Metazoa > Chordata > Actinopteri > Cyprinodontiformes > Nothobranchiidae > Nothobranchius > Nothobranchius furzeri. The sequence continues at coordinate 35,723,206 of NC_091751.1, forward strand.
TCGCTCCCATCCGGCAGGAGGCTCAGATCCATTTGGACCAGAACCTCTCACCACAACAACAGTCTCTTCCCCTCTGCGGTTGGACTCACGAATGACAATCCTAGGCACGCCCACTCTAGTCGCTTGGTTCCAGTCACATGACCTGTGTTGTGTTTGCACCTGAAATGATCCGCTCCTACACAGTAGCCGTTTCTCTAAGGATGGCCACTTTATATTAATTATTTCATCAAGATTAATCTTACTTCCTATATTTGCTTATCTCTTATTTTTATCTGCTTTTGCACCAAGTACCGCAGCAGCTTCCTAATGTTGGGATTTCTCGCATATATGGCAATAAAACCTTCTGATTCTGATTCTGACACATGAACAGGTACACCCCCAGACGCTGCATTAAGGTGTGTTACTGTGTGTTACCGTGAGTCTCCCAGGACGCCATCAGCACTGATTTAATTTCCCCAACGCCCCCCAGAGGCCTCTGCTCCTCCCATGGAGACAAAACTGAAAAGCTCCATAAGCTGGAGCAGCTGTGGCGGCATCCATGATGTTTTGGAAAAGAGCAGCGGCGGTTTACCATAAAGGGCATCAGCATGGAGACCGCCGGTGCGCTCATTACGGGAAAATGCCAATGATGTGAATGTTTTTTACAAGGCCTCATTAGAAGCAGGAGGCGAGGAAGAGGCTTGTCAACAGCTGCATGGAAAATAATTAGGAAGGGTTAATAATAGTAATCATTATGATGAAGTTTTCAATAGAAACGGGGCCGGAGATGCAGCGCTACAGCTCTGACCCCGGCCTGATGGAGTCATGCTTCAGCGTTTCCAGACTCATAAATATTTAAACTTAGATTTGACAAAAGAGGCAAATTCAGATTAAGAACAGTGATCTGAATGAAGCTGTTAAACAAAAATGATAAATATTGGACCAGTGCTGGTGCTGAAGGGCCCCTATCCAGCATGGTCTAGATGCTTACCTGCTCCAACACACCTGATGAAATCACCTGTTCATCACCCTGTTAGAAACAACCCGTTTCTGCCAAGGACCGAACAAATTCACTCTGACAGCTGCAAAGGGCCCACAACCCGCACCCTGAAGACCCGTAGAAGACCAGCTGGTGATCGACACGTTTCTATGTTTACTTGGGTTTTCTCAGAGTCCTGAGCCGGTCTCCACTCCATCTTCACCCCTTCTCCACCCTGTCTCCAAGCTGTCTCCACTCCATCTCCACCTCTTATTTAACCCGCTGCAGCTTTAAACTCAGCATTAAAGCTACTAAAGTAATTAATCCTGCAGAAAATTCTCCAACATGCGATGATCACAGTCCTTTCTAAAACTCATTTGAGTTGATGCAGTCTTACAAGGCGGGAAGCAATCTCATAACCCAGGAACAGGACCCATCTAAGAGCCACTCCCTACTTTTGGGCTCTAGAATGAACAGAGGGTGGTGGAAACGAGCGTGGGATCTCAGAGCCACAAAATAAAAGCGTGGGCAGGCAGCCAAAAGTGCCACATGGATGTGATGAATGTTTTAAATCTGTTGGTGATCCCTCTGCACAACGGCCGGAGTCCTCATGGTGTATGTATGAAATTCAGAGGAAGAACATGGGAACATCAGCAGAGTGGAGGTTGGTGGAGCCGGCGTGGTGAAAACCTGCCTTTAAGATCTGATTACAGCTGCATCCAAACATGTGAGATGAGCATCTGGATGAGCTAAAGCTGCTGCAGAAAACACTCCAGTGCCAAATGAGGGGATTTATTCTGTGGCTCAGAGGTGCAGAAAGGGACAGTGGATGATTAACTGGGCTTCACACGCTCCGTTATCTGCACACACCGCCACGCGTCTGACACCGCTCAAACTCAGCAACACGAGCGGATTTGCTAAATAATTTATCACCCAGTCATGTTTCCAGACAGACTTGGTTGGAAACAAGCAGCTAAAGCTTTATGGTTTGTGTTTGCAGACACGCCGACAGCTTTATGACATCGGTGCAAACAATCTGCTGTAAGTTTTTATTCAAACGGAGGCGAAGGATGAGGAACACAAAGCTGCTGCTCTTCACGCAGCATCGGGTTTCATGTTAAAACAAAATCAGTCCAGCCAGCATTCTGCTCCATTTGTTAGCCGGTCCATCTCCAGACACCTCTTTTACTGCGTCTAGTTTAGCTTCTGACTCACGGAGGTGGACATGTGACGGAGAAGCCGGTGGCACTTTAAGGTCTGGGTTTGTGTTTAAAAAGTGACTCATGAGCATAAATTACACATAAATGTGGAACGCTGCCAGCTTCCCACTTCACAAATAACGCTGTTGTAAAAATGACATCAGTGCTCTTTCTACGTTTCGTCTCCACACACACACAGACGCATACACACACATCTCCGTCATGGTGATTACTTTTATCAGAGAATCATTTTCAGGTGTATAGAGCCGGGGCTCGGGCCGCGACTCCAAAAACCAAACAAACCCTCACAAATACTCGCAGAGTAAAAGAGTTTAAGACAGAAATATAACCCTCAACAAAGAGGAACAAAACATGCAGACCAATGAGTTCTTCAGACTTTTATTTACTTACCAGCGTGTTACAGACCCTAGGAGTATCTGGGTAGGAGAACGGGTTTGTTAAGGCATGCTTGGTAAATGCCAAAATAGTGTTCTTTAATCCAATATGGCTGACTTCCTGTTGGGCGTTGGCCAAATCTCCAAGCTACTCTTTTGTGTGTGTGTGTGTGTGTGTGTGGGGGGGGGGGGGGGGGGGGGGGGGGTACTTTGGGAACCGTGAAAATTTTTTTCACTGATTAAGATTTTGGCACAAGAGTCCGACCTCCCATCAGAGCCAAAGGTCGATTAATTAATTAATATAATAAAAACAACAAACATTTTTCTGCTTACCAAAAATAAACCAACACCCATCAAACTAGCAGATTACTAAGATGTAACCTGATAAGGTGACATCATAATACAATCCCCTTTATTGGAGCTGTTTTTATTATTTAGAGACTCTTGATTTTGATTTATAATTTTTTTGTTCATTTAAATGGTAAATGGCCTGTATTTGATATAGTGCTTCTTGAGTCCTGGAACCCCCCAAGGAGCTTTACAACACAATCAGTAATTCACCCATTCACACCCAGGTGGTGATGAGCTACGATGTAGCCACAGCTGCCCTGGGGTACCCTGACAGAGGCGAGGCTGCCGGTCGCTGACGCCCCCGGTCCCTCCAACCACCACCAGCAGGCAAGGGGGGATTAAGTGTCTTGCCCAAGGACACAACGGCAGCGACAAACTGAGCAGGGCTCGAACCGGCAACCTTCCAATTACGGGACGATCACTTAACTCCTCTGCCACCGTCGTCCCTTTTACATCCAAAAATAAAATGTAATAACTAAAATATTGTAAAAAATATCATAAAACCTTTTTAAATGTGAGAAAATTAAAACCCAGACTGGTTCTGTCCTGTAGAGAAACAGCTGCCGAAATAAAACTCGGACAGACTTTCTTCCCTTTGAGCTGAAAACGTCCTTGAAACCAGACGGACCAGTGCTCCAAGTCAGAGTCCCTTGATAGGCGGCCTACATGGGAGTCGTTACCATGACAACATCAGAAATCAGCAGCTTCACGCGTGCCCAGGAAGCTTTAAACCAGAAGGATCTGAATACTTTCAAAATAAAATCAGAAATTAAAGATCATTAAAACTGTCTTATACTTAAGTTCTCCTTTATTTAATAATTTTAGACATTTTTAGCCCCTTTTACCAGCTCAGTGGCCTAGTGGTAGAGTGTTCACCATGGGACTTTGAGTTCAGGGTTCAAATCCATGGTCGGGTCATACCAAAGACTTAAAAAATGGGACCCAACACCTCTCTGCTTAACACTCAGCTTTAAGGGGTTGGATTGGGGGCTTAAACATTCACATAGCTCCTGAGCGCAGCCACTGCTGCAACTAAACGCTCCTCATGGGGATGGGTCACATGTAGAGATGCCATTTCACCAGTGTGTGATGATGACTATGGGGCTTTAACCTTTTTGGTATTTTAAATTTGCTTCTGGTTTAGGTTCTGATCTCTGAGCTTCCACAGGTGGAAACGCTGATCTGGACTCATACCCTAAAGGGTTAAAGCTGAAGGGTTAATTACAACTTTTAAATGGTGCAATTTGGTTTTTTAATGACCAAGAACCCCAAATCTATCCAGTCATCTCAGATTATGAAGACCAGTTAGAATTTCTATGTTGTATTTTTCATTGAAACACAAGTTCAGACAATTTCCTGATCATTTGTGTTCTGCAGGACGGAAAATCAGTCGGCATGGCAATGAAACTCCAAATCTGATCGGTTCATCAAACTATCCACACCTGCTGTTCCAACGACATCTGTTGAGTTATATTCAGATTAATTTGTGGTTTTATTCCTCTGGGCTATTTTTCTTAGCACAGATCTACTCCAGCATGAAAATGCTTCCAACTCCAAATCAAAAAAGAAGAGAATAAACTTCACTGAAACACTTTAAAACACTGAAATGTCATGAAAACCAACTTTTCCGTAGAGCGAATCTCCCAGTAAATCACAAGGATCTGAAAATGACGGCTGCTGTAACAATGGATTCACCCTAAACTCCTGTCTTAGACGGACCTGCAGGATCGATTTTGCAGCAGGAAGTGGTCTCTGATGAGTGGCAGATCTGGCTGAACATCGCCAACACGCTTCAGTCTGACAGCACTCACTCGTCTTGGCTCGGCCCGCTTCACAGCCTGGCTGTTGTTGCATGTGTAAATTGGATTTAGAAGGAAAATGGTGGGCAGAGGTGCGTGGCAGCAGCTGATTTCAGATCAGCTGTCATTAAAAGTGAGATGTTCATAAATATGTTCTGAATGTGTTATCAGGAGCAACCAAATGACGAATCATGGGATAAACAGATCATTTTATCTAATCTGTGACCCCCCCCCCCCCTCCTCTTTTTCTAACATCAGAAACTAGAAAATTAAAATAAATGTCCATATCCTCATCTATTGTTATTTTAATACAGGACTGTTGATCAAGCAGAAACTAAGGCTCCCGGTTATCCATTAACTGTCCACAGGAGTCCCTCAAGGATGTGTGCTCAGCCCTTTGGTATTTACTATATCTCATAAAAACTAACATCACTTTGTCTTAAAATGTCTCAGTCTGATCACATATTTTAAGTCTTTCAATCTGATCTACTTCATGTAAACCTCATTTTATCCTGATTAGGCCATTTTTCTAGTTGTCTTTAATCTTTTAAAGCCTGATACGTGAAACAACAATCAGAAAATTATTTTTTATCTGAAGATCAATCCATTTATAATCTAACACTAACAAAACACCATGTATTTTTATTTATTTATTTATTTATTTATTGCTAAATACAAAACTAATACAATATAACAACATATAATTTGTTGGAGCAAATGTAGAAATATGTGGAGCTAATATGATGCATTTAGCTTTAAAGGGTTAAAAAGACCCAGTCCACCAAAAATTCTTTAATTTGAAAACAAAAGGAATTTAGTGTTAAAAAAACACATTAAATACTTAAATAAATGAGAAAAAACACATATTTTTAGATAAACTGTCATTTCCAAACCAGAAGCTGAAAACCCAACTGGTGTGGGTGTGTCGAGGTTTCTCCTGAACATGCCTTCCTGAAGCTCAGTAGCACTTTATCCTTGTTAACGACTCTTATTGGCCATAACACAGCGAGTTTTATTCCCAGTGAGACGGACAACAGGAATAAAAGAACAGATCCCAGCATAGTGCTCCATCAGCTCATATTGTGGCTGTAAAGGCGTGTGATGGATCGCTGCCTAAGTCAGTCAAGCTGCTGAGAGCTCTGACTGATGTTTATGGTCCTCCGTGAGCTTAATGTTTTCCTCTGCTAATGCTCGCTGCTGTAAATCAAGCTACGTGCACACTTTCCTACAGCTGATTTATCAAACTCTTGTCAGAAAATAAATCCCAGCTTCTTTTTAGAAGGTTAGGATTATTACAGTAACATCACTAAAGACATTTACATGCTCGAATTTTGGGTTTTTTTGTTGCATCTCCAACATTCTTCTAACTCAGCAGCATTGATGCTAAATTCATAAGATAATTCTGCTTCTGGTTTATTTTTCACCAGATACAGAAAGAAGAGTCCTTCTCCTGCTACAGAACCGTTTGACGCTGTTAGTCTTGGAGAGTCGGCATCCAGGAGGTGCAGACCGGGTCTCTGACCTCCTGCTGCAGGTGGTTTGGTCCCAGGAGACCTAACATTTGCATAAGATATAACAGTAGCCACCATTTAGGATTTAAGAGTTTTAAAAGTACAACGTAAAAGCAGAACTACAAATAACAGCTTATATAAAACTGCAACTAAAATCACAAAATTATCCAGCATTAATTTGTTTATTTATAGTTTTAAGTTGTTTGTGTCTGAAAAGATCAACATTCAATTTTCCATCATTTGTGAAATAAGTTGTTTTCTACACCTAATAGAAAAGACTAGTTCAAGACGCCGCACCTTTCTGCAGAACATAACACAGCCCAGATCCCACGAGGTTGCTGAGTCAGCTTCACTAACTCCTGGATTGATTTAAATTCTGTCTGAAGGAGCACACAAGGTCCCGTTAGAGAGAAATTCCCAGTTTAAGGATTCCCAACATCGTATTCCTGCTGTAAGTGAGTCTGAGGGTGTTTTTGCCGAGGAGCAGCAGCATCAGCGTCTCCAGAGGGACGAGGTCCTCTGATGCTGCTGGGAGCCCAGAAACAGCATCTGAGCTTCAGTAGGAGGTCAAATGTTCTGTTGAACTCAAGGTTTTTATTAAAAATGTATCCTCCACAGCTTAAACATTTTCATATTAGAAGTTTTAGTTAGGTTGAAATCCTTCCCAGTTAAGTTTAGCTGGTGCTCTCCCAAGTGTTTGATCTGCCAGGTAAAAGGAGCTTTCCAGGTCAAATCAGTGAAAAAAAGATCAAAACAATAACAAAATAATTTACTCTAGGAGTTAGAAAGTTGGTATTTGATTTATTTCAGCTGAAAAGTACAAAATATGTAACAATCTGTATAAATGACTGAGCGTCCGTTTCCCTGTTTGGTTTGGAAATGATCGGCCATGACCGGGATCGATTGGGAACGCTTTCCAAGAGCTGGTAGTTTTCCAGCTGATGGAACACGATCAGACGTGACAGGAAGCCGTTGTGGTGATGTAACAGGATGTGGGGCTGCAGGCCGACTCGGTGGGCTCTGTACCGCGAAGAAGCCTCGACACAAACCAACTGTGATGAAATAAAAGCACTAAGAAGTTTGTGTGTAGTAAACAGATTTAGACTCCAGACTCGTCTAGATCATCAACACACAAGTGAATATATTTTCATTTTAAATGTGTAGAACTTAAATCAGGGATGTCAAATTCATTTTCATTTTTGGCCACATAAAGATCATGAATGCTCTTAAAGGGCTGGTTATGCAGAAAGTATTGAAAAAACTATTAATAGACTTGTAAAATATTAATAAATATATCTCTGCATTTTAGCAGTACTACTTAAAATGAAATAATTGTGAAAATCTTCTCCCAATGATGTGATTTACGACTATTCAAAAAACCACTAATTTGATTTGACTACAAATTGGACATAAATAGAACTTCAAAGTTCTATTTATATTGTCCTCCATGAGATGCTGTTTGTAAATTTACACAGTTAAAATTAACAATAATGTTGGTTATTTAGCCTGTCATATGAGAAATTAAAAGGGAATTAATATTTCAAAGTCATTGTTTATTCATTAAGAAATGTTTCAACTTCAAACTATTTGGTAAAACATTTAACATTTATAAAAACATGTATACTTAGTTTGCAAGTGAAATATTTAGTTAAAAAGTGAAATATTTTGCTAAGAAAATACATATTTGGTTTGTACACAAAATATTTAGTTAAATAGTTAAATATTTTGTTTGGATGCTAAATATATATTTAAGAAAGTTAATATTTAGTTTGTAATCAAAGTATTTAGTTAAAAAGTTAAATATTTAGTTTGGATGATAAATATTAACTTAAAGTTAAATATTTAGTTAAGAAGGTAAGAATTTCATTTGTAAACAAAATATCTCATAATTATTAATAATTAATTATTTTTCAGAACAAATTTTCAGAAATGTACTGTAGAATTAAATACTAATAATCATAAGCTAGTGTTTGTGGAGACTTTAATATCGATATTCTAAATGTACACAGTCACACACAAAAAATTTATTAATTATGTGTTTTGTTAAAGATTCCGTCCAACAATTACACACCCTAACAGGATAGCTATAAATACTGCAACTCGTATTAACAACATACCGTAAATCCTCTAATACAGGCCCAGGCCTGTATTTGACTCAAGCTCATCAAGCTCCAGGCCTTAATTGGAAGGAGGACCAGAATTAGAGGCAGGCCTCAATTTCTATTTGAGCAAAATGAACTAATGGTTTGCTGGAGTTTTTGACAATTAAAATTGCGCCCACATTTTCAAAGTTAAACACAATTATTTTAACAACGGTAGTTTCTGCTTCAGTCCTCTCCCCCCTCCCCCTGCTTTAGCCCTCTCCCCCCTCCCCCTGCGCAGCGGCCACAAACTCACTGATGCGCCTGCAGCCTCTCGGAGTTCCTGCTGCTCTAAACATTAAAATAATTATTTCATTTTCTGTTCCTCACTTCTGATGACCTTCAATGGTGTCTGTTTGTTGCAACCACCAGGTACAAAAGCTAACTTGTTTTTATTTGACAATTTTTCTGTCCTGTTTATTATCTTCCTGCATCTCCTCTAAATCCTAAAGAAAAACTGCTACCTGGGTTCATATATATTCACCTTATGAGTTACCTTTGAACTGCAGTTCTAAAAGATCTACCGACCACAGAAACAGCGGAGTGTGCGCTGCTCGCCGGCAGCTCCGGTGAGGTCCGTCACCGGAGGACAAGGTGATGCGTCCTGCTCCACAGCAGCGAAAGGCATCAGGCACAAATAAAAGAATAAAAGACAGAAAACATAAAAGGAAATGAGCCGTCATGAACGATCGCGTGTTAAATTAGTTTTTGAGGTGGCGACACCTGATTTGATAATGTTAAGCCTGATTTATGCTTCTCCGTCTGCGTCAGTGCGGAGACACGCAACGCCATTATCCGTCCTTGCGTAGGGCTCCGGCAGGCACGCAAGTACGTACGGAGTCGAGCCCACTTTTTTAAACATCCGTCGAACGAGACGGATTACGCAAGCTTGTGATTGGTCAGGACGCCGCTGTTGTTTACAGCGCCGCCATTGCAAAGAGAGCCGAGGATAAATAGCGGCAGACACGGAGAAGCTTGAAGAATACCTCGCGAAAAAACTCTAAAAATATGAACGTTTCATCCTCCCGTGACTGGATCATAAACACCAAACAACAAGCGTTTTATGTGTGGACGGAAATGACAGGAAACGTGGGTTTAGAGGTGGGGAGCGCATGAAGCAGTGGGAGAATGAGAGACAAATATGTCCGTGTTAAAAGTCTCTTATATACACAAAAAACACAATATAAAAAAGCGATCGTGGACCGATACATGATACCACAGAACAGCGCTACGCCCTCTGTGGTCCTGCCGGGCAATTGCTTTGCAACACTCTCCAGGAGACGGAGAAGTAAAAGAGCAAAACGCTTCCATCAATCCGTGCGTGTCTGTCCCTTGCGGAGCTGACGGAGAAGCATAAACCAGGCTTTACTGTGGCTGTGCTCAGGACGCAGATGTCTGGAGCGTGTCAACAATCAGAGCTTTGCATGCACAAGCTGGTTAAGGTTAGGATGGGGGTGAGGGGAAGGTTAAATTGCAAGAGGGTAAAGGTCACAATTTGGTTAAATGTCCGTTTTACGGCAGGTGTCAGTGCTGACGCTCTGGCACAGCGCGTTGCCTCCCGACGCACAGGAGCTTGTCACCTGCTGACAGCAGGCTGCTGTCTTTTCCGAGGACTGCATCTTGCCGGTCATTATCACATGACAGCGACTAGTCGATGACAGGTATAAAAAGTCACTATAGAGCGGTGAAGTCGACTAGTGACTAGTTCATACAACCCCTGCTACTGCTCCCCAGAGTGTTCTGCAGCATAATCAGCACGTTCTCTTTGAACTTGATATCAAATTTTCGCCTCCTCTTCGTCTCCGCACGGTTAAAGTTACCTTCGGGGTCTATCACTGGCAAATCAAAAGTGAGACGGATGACACAACCGCCCCCCTGTGGTACTTGCTTGTTACCACATTCCACCCGGCCACAATAAAAAACCGGCCATTATTCACCTCCGCCGACTCCGACACAGGCCAAAATGTGATACCCGGCCGTTAATTGAATACAGGCTAATATTGGAGGATTTACGGTATTAACAAATAGTTACAGAAGTAAATACTGAATATGATGTCAGCATTTTCCCCACATTTTCCAGATACTGCTCCAGTACGATCTCTAAAAGACCTCAGATGGTCAATTAAGTTATTTTATCTCGCCTTTCTCTGTCTCCTTTCTTTTTTAAATGTATTGTAAAAATATTTCCTAGTTGGTGTGGTAATAAAACAGTTTATGAAAATTTCCATAAATGTCTTTTTTTATATTAATATTCATTATTGATTAATAGTTCTCTCTGTTTTAATGTCAGGTTTCTACCAAGTGTTAGAGATTGTTTGGGGTGTTACCTTAATTAAGTGGTCTTTTTTTCCTTTTTACTAAGTACTTTTTAGAATACCAGGATAGGAAGGATGGTGTAGATTTACGTTTATTAAATTGATACATAAATATTACCAACAAGAAAGTGTACGTTGGTGTGTGTCAGAAACAGCGTAAGGCCTAATGTCTTTTCCAAAAAAACCAGGTGATGGGCCGGTTTCCAGTCAAAATGTCCGGGCTGAATTTTTGTCCCAGTCCAGCCCTGCTAACTGAGATAGCAACCTAGCTACAACCGGAGTTAAGTGTGCACAACACCAGAGCTTCTGAGTCAGAGATACGCCGGGCTGACCGCTGGGTAAAACCGGGTGGAACACAGAGGTCTCCGAGAGCTCCACAAGCCGGCAGCCGCACAGCAGACAAGCGCTGCTGCGATCTGAGATGCGCAGAGCTGTCGCTGGGGAGAACCGGGTGGAAAGGTTTCCATCCCAGAACTCCACAAGCCGTCAGCCCGCGCAGCAGACAGAAGCCGCGATCAGACAGAGATGTGCCGAGCTGCAGGGAGGGGAGAAACGGGTGGAAAACATTGGTCACCCGAGAGCTCCACAAGCCGATAGTCAGAGCCCAGCTCCACCAACATGTTATATTTCAACCCATTTTCTAAAGTGCAGCATTATGTTAAATGCACTGGGTTTTACCCTATTACATTTAAATTTCATGGTTAAACAGTACATGTTAAAATCTAAGCTCAGCTCGGCAGTGACCTAAAATACATAAATATAATTTTACTTACCAAAAAAAATGAAGTGGAGACTCCTTGGACGCTCTATTAGTGCAATTAATGCCACAGCAAGTCATTTTGTCCAACCATTGCACAAAAAATATCCAAAAAGAATACACAAACACAGAGACTCAAAATCCCAGAGCAGTTTCCAAGCCAGACCGAGGCTCTACTGAGGCCTTTCCACGGAGCTAGCTCTGTGGTCACGTGGGTCTGGGGCTCATTAATTATACAGAATTTTAGGCTTTTAATACACTTAAACAGAAGAGTGAGAGAAAAAGTCACCCCCTCAGAGTTGTCATGAGTGTAAACTAGATCATTTAAACAAAAAACATGTTTTGGTACCAGGCTGTAAACATGTTTATTTCTGCTGTGAAATTGGTATTTTTAACATGGGAGTCAATGAGGATTTGCTCACTTCTGACACCAGCCCCCAGCGGATGAGGGTGGAACTGCAATTTTTGGTACTTCCAGGTTGGGCTCAATTTTAGAGCCGCATTGTGGGGGCTTGGTTTTTACCTGATATGGGTTCTTTTCTGCACCGTCGGATCACCCCGGGATTTCCTTCTCAACATTTGTAGAATTTGTTCCTCAGATTTTTTAGATATTTTATGCTGAGAAAAAAGGAGATTTTGTTTTCCCGCTGGAATCACTGAAAAGCTGAGATAAAAGTTATTTACATAACAAAAATATTCTTTTATTTCTTTGTCTACAGATAACCGCATTCCAACCTTGAGGAGAACGAGATGGCTACTGATCGACACCGAGTACTGCGGCGATAACGCCTGTGAGGTAATCCTGTCTGAAAATCATCCTAAGATTAAGAACTCGGAGGACGGAGAGACGATCAGACTATGGGTTGAATCCAAAGGAGGTTAAAGCTGATATTTTTGAGGAGTTAAATTGATTTGTGTTTTAAATTTTAAGTCCAACAAACCTAAAAAAAATATTTCTTATCAAACTTTCACATTAAAGAATGTCTAGAAGCTAAAACAAGCCAATGGCACAGCTGCTGAAATGCCAACGTATGTCACTTTTAAAAATAACTCCATAAAAACTCAGATCAAATGTCCTCATTTGATGTACAAAAAATGTTACATAAACAGCTTCTGCTGGTGGCTCGTTAGGGTCACCATGGTAATGTCAGTGGCTCGTTTGGGTTATTGTGGTAACATCAGTGACTCATTTGGGTCACCATGGCAACGTCAATGGCTCATTTGGGTCACCATGGTAATGTCATTTGCTCATTAGGGTCACCATGGTAGCGTCATTTGCTTGTTTGGGTCACCATGATAACGGCAGTGGCTCGTTTGGGTTATTGTGGTAATGTCAGTGGCTCATTTGGGCCACCATGGTAACGTCAGTGGCTCATTTGGGTCACCATGGTAATGTCATTAGCTTGTTTGGGTCACCATGGTAAAGTCAGTTGCTCATTTGGGTCACCATGGTAACGTAATTTGCTCTTTTGGGTCACCATAGTAACATCAGTGGCTCATTTGGGTCACCGTGGTAACCACACAGCTGTGAGACATGATTATACAAAATCACAACATTTGTGATTCAAACAAACAATTTTAACAAAAATAACTAAAAGTCACAAAATAATAAAATCCGTGAAAACCCGGAGAGTCCCCTCTCCGAGCGCTGAGGGTCTCTGAGAGGAAATCATAAATCGTAGGAGAGATATGGCGAGCAAAAGTAACAAAGTGTACAATGTTTTGAAAAAAATCTTTGAAAATTATTTATTTTTTTAAGTTTAAACTGCTTAAATGTTGGTGACATCATCAGATTAATGTGTTTAAACTCCGGTAATAAAAGCTAAATCACAATAAATCGTTCACGCTTGCTCCTTTGACCTTTGGACCCAAGGAGTGCCATGTTGGATGTCATCTAAACGGATCCCAACCCTGAGAAGAAGGCCGAGTCGCTGCACACGTGATACTGAATAGGTGTCCCTGAAGTCACGGGGGCAGCTGTGTGTCATCCTCAGTCGGTTTCTGGTCGTGAAGCAGCTTGTTGCCTATTTGGCCTTTAGTAGAGCAGGCGGGTGATGTTCCAAGGACCATCGCTGTCCCCTAGAGACAAGGCTAGGAGATAATCGATACGCCCCGTCCTTCATCCTGCTGCTCTATCTGTTACGACTGCTTCATCCTGCTGGGAGTCATTTTGTTGGAGCCCACCTCCTCTGACGGTGCCGTCCATCATGTCTCTGGAGTGAGGGACTGAACTGGACCAACCTGTTTCTGTAGTTTAAAAAGGAAAGCTTTTAATCTTGGATCCAGTTGACCTTTATGTAAATGTTTTAGTCCCAGCTGAATGCTGAGTGGGTCCTAAGGGGACCGATGGAGCACTTGGTGCAGCAGGTGTGTCCATAAAAACAGAAAAAAGTTTGCAGACTGACGGTGTGAAACCCACCCTGGAGCCTTTATTTGCTCAATTTACCAGTTATAATTGGCTTCTGTCAGCAGTTTCGTTCACCCTCCCGCTTGTATTGAGATGAATGTTTTGTATTGGAGGAGAAAACGCTGAGTCAGCACTCGGAGAAAATTAAAACGACTTCCAGGTAAGTTTGGAGGTCAGTCAGAGCTGAATGCACCGGAGCAGAACATGTGTCTGAGGACAATGAAAGGTTTTCTAAAAGCTTTGAGTCAAAGCAGCAAAAGAAGTAGATTGTCCTCCGTGTTCCCTCCGGTTTCAGGCCTGACGGTGCTCCCAGAGACGGATTTACCTGCTCGTCTGCCTGACGTCCACAGGCTCATGATGAGAGAGATGTGACAGAAGAAAACGAAGATTCTGCTCATGGAGGGGATGGGAGTTTCCAGACCGAGACAACAGAAATGGAGGGGACAAGGGAGAAGACCTTTGGGCTTCCAGCTGGACATCTCTGTTTCTTTCATCCATCCATCCATTTTCATCCGCTTTTCTGGAGTCGGGTGGCGGGGGCAGTAGCCTAAGGCGAGAGGCCCAGACTTCCCTCTCCCCAGCCACTTGGGCCAGCTCCTCTGGGGGAATCCCAAAGCGTTCCCTGGCCAAGTGAGAGACATATTTCTTCCACCGTGTCCTGGGTCTACCTTTAGGTCTCTGCCCGGTTGGACGTGCCCGGAAAACCTCATCAGGGAGGCATCCAGGAAGCATCCTGACCAGATGCCCGAGCCACCTCAACTAGCTCCTCTCGATGTAAGTAAGTAAGTAAGTAAGTAAGTAAAAGTTTATTTATATAGCGCCTTTCTCAGATATAAATCACAAAGCGCTGTACAACATGATAAAGATCAGGGCAAATACCTCTAACCAATAAAAACATCAGAAAAACAATAGCAGTGATAAACGTAGAAAATAAAATCATGAGTATAAACAAAGTGAAGGTGTGAACCCGAACAAAGCCATCATTCTGAAACATTTAGGGAGGGAACGCCTGGATGAAAAGGTGAGTTTTTAGATGATTTTTAAAGACCTCTACAGTGTTAGAGAGACGGAGATTAGAAGGTAGACTGTTCCAAAGTCTGGGTGCAATAGTCTGAAAGGCCCTGTCCCCTTTGGTTTTCAGTCTGGTTCGAGGAACAGCCAGGAGGTTTTCAGATGTGGATCTAAGGTTCCGAGAGGTGGTGTGTGGGGATAAAAGCTCAGATAGGTAGCTTGGAGCCTGGTTGTTAAGAGCTCTATAGGTCAGGACTAAAACTTTAAACTGTATTCTATATTCTACTGGGAGCCAGTGGAGGGACTGTAAAACTGGAGTGATGTGAGCTCATCTGCTGGATTTGGTTAGGAGTCTGGCTGCTGCATTTTGGATGGCTCGAAGGCGTGAGAGGAAGGTTTTGCTGAGACCAGTAAAAAGAGTGTTACAGTAGTCTAAGCGTGATGACACAAAGGCATGGATTATTTTTTCCAGATCTGCAGTAGAAACCAGTTTACGGACTTTTGAAATGTTTCTCAGTTGAAAGAAACAAGAGCGAGAGATGGTTTTGACGTGTGAGTCTAAACTTAAAGCTGGATCAAAAATAACTCCTAGGTTTCTAATGTTGGCCTTGGCTGATGGGCAAAAAGATGCAATTTCTTGCTCGATTTTTGGTTGAAGTTCCGGGGATGCAGCGATCAGGGTCTCTGTCTTGTTAGCATTTAAGACAAGAAAGTTGCTGGACAGCCAGTTACTGATCTGGGTCAGGCAGAGTACAAGTGTGGCCAGCCTGTCCAACTGGTGTGACATAAAGGACATATAGAGCTGAATATCATCAGCGTAGATGCGGTAGGAGATGTCTGGGAAAGACTGAATGATGCCAGCTAGGGGAAGAATATAGAATGCGAATAGTAGAGGCCCTAGAACTGAACCTTGTGGGACCCCGCATGTTAGAGAGGCAGTATCTGAAGAGAAGGTTTCTGACTTCACCATGAATGTTCTGTTAGTGAGATGGGAAGAGAGCCAGTCTAGAGCAGAACCTGAAATCCCAGCCAGGGCCTTTAACCTGTTTAGTAGAACGTTGTGGTCTACAGTGTCAAAAGCTGCACTGATGTCAAGCAGGACCATGACAGAGCATTTC
The DNA here is from genome assembly GCF_043380555.1 of Nothobranchius furzeri. NCBI lineage: Eukaryota > Metazoa > Chordata > Actinopteri > Cyprinodontiformes > Nothobranchiidae > Nothobranchius > Nothobranchius furzeri. The sequence goes on from NC_091751.1 coordinate 35,739,168, forward strand.
CCTGCATCAGCAGCCATCAGGAGGTCATTATGCACCCTTACTAGAGCAGTCTCAGTTGAGTGCTGCTTCAGAAAGCCAGACTGGAAGGGGTCAGAGATCTTTGACTTAGAAAACCAGGATCTGAGTTGGGTTTCAACCAAGCCCCCACAATGCCGCTCAGAAAATGGTCCCATCCCGGAAGTAAGAGAAATTGCAGTTCCACCCTCATCCACTGGGGGCTGGTACCAGAAGCGAGCAAATCCTCATTGACTCCCACGTTAAAAATGCCATTTTCACAGCAGAAATAAACATGTTTACAGCCTGGTACCAGAACATGTTTTTTGTCTAAATTATCTAGTTTATACTCATGACAACTCTGAGGGGGGTGAATTTTTTTCTCACTCTTCTGTTTAAGTGTATTGAAAGCCTAAAATTCTGTATAATTAATGAGCATCAGACCCACGTGACCGTCGCCTCAGACCCACGTGACCACATAGCTAGCTCCGTGGAAAGGCCTCAGTACAGCCTCGGTCTCTCCTGGAAACTGTGTCGGGATTTTGAGTCTCTGTGCTTGTGAATTCTGTTTTGGATAATATTAGGGCAATTGTTGGACAAAATGACTTGCTGTGGTATTAATTGCACTAATAGAGCGTCCAAGGAGTCTCCACTTCATTTTTTTCGGTAAGTTAAAATCTATATTTGTATTTTATGTCACTGCTGCCTTTAAACTAGCTGAGTTTACCGAAGTAGCTAGCTAACTATCAGTTTAACATGTAGCATGTACTTTTTAACCATGAAATTTAAATGTAAAATACGGTAAAATAATTAATAGGGCATATTTAGATGGGTAATAGGGTAAAACCCAGTGCATTTAAGATAAAAATGGGTTGAAAGATGACGGGGCGCGCCGCTTGGGGGGACACTTCTGTGCTCCATTCTTTCATCCGGTAATCCCCAGCGGTCAGGCCGGGCAGGCTGACCGATGCGGCGCCTCGCTGCTGCGGGATGACCGCTCGTGGAACTCGGAGACAGATCTGACCGGAGAAATACTGCAGCTCGTTGAGAAGTCTATAGGGCATACAGCGTTTCCCTTAAATCCCACCGCCACGCCAACAAGATCCCAAGTTTCTTTGTTTTTGTTGGCGCTGTTTACCGAAGAAGCAGCGGGAATACCAGCAAGTTTCATCAGACTCGTAAAGTTAGTTTTTGCAGGGGACCCCCTGTATTTTACTGCTCCCTCCTGCAGTCTTCCCCTATTAAAATTTAAAATGTGTAACTTCACGTATTGGGATGAATGACTGATATTCATGTTAAACTCAAACGTTAGGTATTTAGGGGGAAAAAACAAAATAATAAACATTATACAGATGTCAAATAAATCAAACTGTAATTAAACTATATATTTTCAAAGTCTCGATTCTGGATAAAATCCAACAACATATGCTTTATAAATAAACACTACACATGGCTTTTACACACACACACACACACACACACACACGTTACATTGTGATTTCTTAGTAAATATTCTATTTGGCGAGAGATAAACTTTATTGTATTTATCCTAGTGAATCTATAATTAAACGGGTAAACTAGTAGCACCACATCCAACATCAAATAAAGTAAAATGTTATTATCAGGAGAGGGAGAATGATTAAGTGGTTAGCAGCAGTGTGCTAGACGATGGCCCCCTCCATGAGGCCACCACAGCTCAGCAGAACATCGTTGTAGCTTCTTCAGGGGAGAAAAACACTTAGGGAGGGAACGCCTGGATGAAAAGGTGAGTTTTTAGATGATTTTTAAAGACCTCTACACTTACAGAGAAAATAAAGTTAACAGCTGAAATAGCAGGAAATAATACAGTTAAAGAGCAGATTGTAGAAGACTGGTCTGTCTACTGCATAATGCTGAACTCTAACATGTGTCCAGAACCTGCTGAAGAAGCACCAGGCTGAGATCACAGGTCATGAACCTCGCATCAAGGCTGTCACCCAGAAAGGAGAGACCATAGTGGAGGAAGGTAGAGCAGGTCTGGTCCTGACATGTTTCTGAGGTGTCTGCAGGTTCTGGCTCACTTTGTTTGGGTCCAGGTCACTTCGCTGGTGAGGAAGTGAAGACTAAACTGTGGGAGCTTCATGTACGTTGGGACAAGCGAACATCTCCACACCTGCTTTGTGTTTGTGTGACTTTAGGTTGTTTTACTTGAACTCGCGTCTTTAGCTGAATGAGGATGGAGAGACGGGTCGGACCTGGAGCAGGTCGAGGTCTTGCAGAAGAAGTTTGACGACTTCCAGAAGGTCGGACTTTTCCTCCTCTCCGTCTTCCAGCAGCAGCTGTCAGATCAGCTCAGGTGATAATCAGCAGGTGCTTTTGTCCTGCAGGACCTGAAGGCCAACGAGTCCCGCCTGAGGGACATCAACAAGGTGGCATCTGAACTGGAGTCAGAAGGTCTGATGGCTGAGGAGGCTCCTATGGTTCAGGCTCAGGTGAGCGTCACCTGTCTGCAGCAGCTGGTCCCTCTCACTTCCTGGTTTAACTCTGCTCGTCTCTGTTTGTAGACACAAGAACATCTGGGTTCTGCTCCTGGAAAGGTGCGTGTTGTCCTCCGCCTCCACCAGAACCAGACGTGGTGTTTTTGTTACCACTCATTTGTTTGTTTACAGGATGAAGCCGACTCTAACCCCGGCTTTCCACAGGAGTCGTCAGCAGCACGTTACTGCAGCAGCACGTCATAGCTGCTGATAGGAACCGCTGTGGTCAACAGAACCTTTTCCACTGGAGCCGTCAGCCAAGCGAGTCGGCCGCGTCTCAGGAGCAGCATGTCGCGGCCCTTACGCGCCGGTTCTATTTTCTACGCGCGACGCCTCTGAAACGGGTCAAGTTCGACATTTTTGGGGAAGGAATGACAGGAAATCGGACGCGGAAATTGAGAGAATCTACCAAGATTTTCAGAATAAAGAACATACTGCTTTCCGGTTGCTTTACTTTTAAAAAACGTTACTAACTGCAGCCCCGTGAGAAGTTATCACCTAGCTAGCGGTCTCCTTTGTTTTTCAGGTCCGTATTGGCGATTATAAAACGGACAGAACATAAAACAAACCATGTTGTAGTTTTGTCCTGCTTGTTGTTGTGTTTACTGACGAAGTCACTCGTGTGACTTCGTGCTCGGTCGGTGACAGCTGCTCCCCTGCTGCTTCGCGTCTCGTGGGAAGGGCCAAGCAGCAGCTTACGCAAGCAAGACGTGCTGCTGCAGTAACGTGCTGCTGACGGCTCCCGTGGAAACCCGGGGTAAGACGGCGTCACCCTAGAAGGTGAGTTCATTCAGCTGATCAGAGGTCACCTCTGATGGCCGCAGTCACGGCCGACCGTGCTGACATCACACAGGAATTCAGGTGACCCGGCAGGCACCAGGTGCTGGTGAAAGTGGGGACATGTCAGCTGGTTGCCATGGCTACAGTTATCTTTATGCATCTGTATGACTGCTGACTGGTGTGTGTTTCCTGTGACCTTTGACCTCAGACCGTACGGTTGAGCGTTCAGACGACGGCTAACTTTAATTCCATCAAGGTAAGAGGAAGCTCTTCCCTTCCTGTCTGAGCGATCCATCTCCAGGTTTCCTCGTCCGGCGTCCAGCCCGCTGGCGTCCACCTTCATCTCACTGGGTTTGGTTTCTCTCCAGGAGCTGAACAACCGCTGGCGCTCGCTGCAACAGCTGGCTGAAGACCGGAGCAACATGCTGGGCAGCGCCCATGAGGTGCAGCGCTTCCACAGGTACCCCACACACTTATGCGCCGCTTACGGGTCAGTAGAGTTTGGACCCACACTCAGACGGAGTTCTGATGTCTTCTCAGAGACGCTGATGAGACCAAAGAGTGGATCGAGGAGAAGAACCAGGCCCTGAACACAGACAACTACGGCCACGACCTGGCCAGCGTTCAGGCTCTGCAGCGTGAACATGAAGGCTTTGAGCGTGACCTGGCAGCTCTGGGTGATAAGGTCCGCTTCCTGATCGGTACCAGGACCCGAGTTGTCTCTGGAGACACGTTCTTCATGGTTCTGGTGACTCCACCCCAGCCGTTCCTGATCAGCAATCAGCGGGGTGTTTTCCTATTTAAGGTGGATGGAGGACACAATTTGACGCCAGAAGATTGCCTCAGTTTTGGTAGTAACCAGCCACTCGTGTTACCTCTAGTGTTCCTAGGATTAATGTTATGTCGTAGTGTTTTTGCTCTTATATTGGATTTACCATTCTTCAGGATTCCTGTCGACCTCATTGGATACTGACCTCTACTCCAGGATTTGGATATTCAACACACGGACCTTATCACCACCCTCCATAACCCACCTCTCATCTCACCCAGTGCCCCATCCACCAGGACGCCCCGCTTCTCTCCACCTCTGCTCCCTCTCCTGTGCTTCCCCCGGCTCTCTACCTCTCCCTCCTCCAGCCAACACATACACCCACCACAGTAAGTCTGCTGAACACCTCTGCCTGCCTACAATGGATTTTGAAACCAGAACCTAAGCTCACCTGTGTTCTCCCTCCTCCAGACGCTGAGCTGTTGTTGCAGTTCCAACCACAGACTTATCTGTGCACCTTAAGTTCCTCCTTATAAATAAATCATTTTTTCCATCAGTTTTTGGTCAGTGTTGTATTCTGCATGTCTTGGGTTAAGTACCTTCCTCCAAACATGACACTCCTCTTCAAAGAGCAAATCTGTTCAGCACATTCTGACAGACAGACCACCGTTCTTCTGTCATGATGCTGTACAGGACATTTTTAGAGTTTTTCTTTTTAAAGATAAATAGGATTACATTTAAAGAGCAATACTTTCACATTATCATTTTCCCACACTTCTGTATAACTGTATTTTGTTGTTTTTCAATAAAGAATGACAAATTATTTAAGTTTGGTTTTTGTTGCACACAAATATATATCTGTAAAAAATATCTACAAAGCTAATGTTTACATAAGTATGATTGGGTTTTGCAATACGGCACTATTTTAGTAAGATTTTTAAACCAAGTAAAGTTAGTAAAGAACACATTTCTATTGTCTGCTAAGAAACTGTTGGGATTTAAAATGGGCCTGTTGTACAAATAACTTGTAAATGATTATTCCTCACTTTTGTCTTAACCAAAGAAATTCCAGTAATTGAGCAAAAACATTTATTTTTAACACTACATTTTATAAAACAGGGCGCAAAGTGCCGGCACATGTATGTATGTCGATGGTCCGCCCCAACCGAACCAGGAGACACAGACGTCAGGGAGGCCAAGGTTGTCTCTGCAGCTCTCTGGGCACCACGCCTCACATAGCTGTCTCCAATGATCCAAATGGCTATGGAGAAAAAATAACAGGTTTGTCATAATTGTTTAAAGCACAAAACCATACATGAAGTGGTGAGACAGGTATGTGGAACTTACACTTGCTGCTTTGTGTAGCTGATGTTGGAGACACACAGGCTGCCATGGTGACATTTAAACAGATCTAAGGAAAAAATGAAAATTAAAAACTCCCAGACCTCATGTCATATTTACTAATCAGCTATGGCTGATTTATTGTTTGGATCACAGTGAGTTACACTAATTCTAATATATTTTTATTTCTATTATACATACATACTTTTTAACTGTTATTTTCACATGACTGTTATCAGGCTCTCTTGTTCTGGTTCTGATGATAATTCCGTGTCTTCCAGTAAGTTATCTTGTGCTTACTTCATCTGTAGAATGTCTCTTTACTTTTGGTAAATTGTACTGAGTCCAGAATAAAGACTACAGGTGCTGGCCAGTAAATTAGAATATCATCAAAAGGTTGAAAATATTTCAGTAATTCCATTCAAAACGTGAAACTTGTACATTATATTCATGCAATGCACACAGACCAATGTATTTCCGATGTTTATTACGTTTAATTTTGATATTTATAGGTGACAACCAATGAAAACATCAAATCTGGTATCTCAGAAAATTAGAATATTCTAAAGGCCAATGAAAAAATGTTTGTTTCTCTAATGTTGGCCAACTGAAAAGAATGAACATGAAAAGAATGTGCATGTATAGCACTCAATACTTAGTCGGGGCTCCTTTTGCCTCAATAACTGCAGTAATGCGGCGTGGCATGGACTCGATCAGTCTGTGGCACTGCTCAGGTGTTATGAGAGCCCAGGTTGCTCTGATAGTCGTCTTCAGCTCCTCTGCATTGTTGGGTCTAGCGTATTGCATCCTCCGCTTCACAATACCCCATAGATTTTCTATGGGGTTAAGGTCAGGCGAGTTTGCTGGCCAATCAAGGACAGGGATACCATGGTCCTTGAACCAGGTGCTGGTGGTTTTGGCACTGTGTGCAGGTGCCAAGTCCTGTTGAAAGGTGAAGTCTGCATCCCCATAAAGTTGGTCAGCAGCAGGAAGCATGAAGTGCTCTAAAACTTCCTGGTAGACGGCTGCATTGACCCTGGACCTCAGGAAACAGAGTGGGCCAACACCGGCAGATGACATGGCACCCCACACCATCACTGACGGTGGAAACTTTACACTGGACCTCATGCAACGTGGATTCTGTGCTTCTCCGCTCTTCCTCCAGACTCTGGGTCCTTGATTTCCAAAGGAAATGCAGAACTTGCTTTCATCAGAAAACATAACTTTGGACCACTCAGCATCAGTCCAGTCCTTTTTGTCCTTGGCCCAGGCGAGACGCTTCTTGCGCTGTTTCTTGTTCAAGAGTGGCTTGACACACGGAATGCGACACCTGAATCCCATGTCTTTCATGAGTCTCCTCGTGGTGGTTCTTGAAGCGCTGACTCCAGCTGCAGTCCACTCTTTGTGGATCTCCCCCACATTTTTGAATGGGTTTGTCGTCACAATTCTCTGCAGGGTGCGGTTATCCCTAGAGCTTGTACACTTTTTTCTACCACATTTTTTCCGTCCCTTCGCCTGTCTGTTAATGTGCTTGGACACAGAGCTCTGCGAACAGCCAGCTTCTTTAGCAATCACCTTTTGTGTCTTGTCCTCCTTGTGCAAGGTGTCAATGATTGTCTTTTGGACAGCTGTTAAGTCAGAAGTCTTCCCCATGATTGTGGTGCCTTCAAAACAAGACTGAGGGACCTTTTAAAGGCCTTTGCAGGTGTTTTGAGTAAATCAGCTGATTAGAGTGGCAGCAGGTGTCTTCTATATTCAGCCTTTTCAGAATATTCTAATTTTTTGAGATACCAAATTTGGAGTTTTCATTAGTTGTCACTTATGAATATCAAATTTAAATGTAATGAACATTGGAAATACATTGGTCTGTGTGCATTGCATGAATATAATGTACAAGTTTCACGTTTTGAATGGAATTACTGAAATATTTTCAATCTTTTGATGATATTCTAATTTACTGGCCAGCACCTGTAGTTGGCTGTACAAGATACAAACAAGTATCACATTTTGGAAATATATGAAATGTATTTAGGCTGCTAATTTAGCTCGAATACTAATAACTGCCATATTTTCCGGACTATAACTCGCACTTTTTTACATATTCTGGCTGGTCCTGCTACTTATACTCCCGAGCGACTTATATAACAAAATATGTAGGCTACACCACACTGCTGCGGGCCGACTCCGACCCGCCCAAGAATGAGTTCCCCTGTCCCGCTGGAAGGGTTTCAAACACCGCCAGCATCTGTTAGAGCCTGTGGCGGGGTGCTGAGGGCCGGCTCCAGCCCAGGAATGAGCTCTCCTCGCCGGCCGGGAGTGTTTGAAACACCGCCATCCTCTCCTCTGCTGGCTGTTCATTCTGTTATGGTTACCGGTGCTTGTGTTGCAATGTGAAACGCTTGGTCTCAGATTTTGTAAGAAAGATAATAAAATGTCCCCCCAAAATACGACTTAAATATATTTTCTCTTCTTCATTATACATTTAATGGCTGGTGCGACTCAGGAGTGATAGCCCGGAAGATACGGTACTGAAAACTTGCTCACAGCAAAATGTTTGCATTACGGAAATAAATTATAAACTTACCGATTCAATACTTTTTAAATCCAGGTACTTCTCACTAACAGGCGCCGAAAACCTCCACCTAAACTCCGTGTGAGGTTCAGGTCGATGGGTGTTCCAGTTAGCTCCGGTTGGGTTGAAGCTAGGTGGCTACATCCGTTAGCTCGGCTCCCACCTCCGCGTTAGCTTTGGGTTAGCCAGGGTTAGCTTCAGGTTAGCTCGTAGCTAGTTCGCACGGGTGTCGTCACTCGAGCCCAGCCTTACAGCCCCACCCTCAGCTCCTCCTCTCTTCCCTTTTATGGAATTGTCTGGGCTGGACGGAACCTGTGACACGGTCAAAATGGCGGTGGTGGCCACCTCCCATTATAGACAAAAAACGTGTTATTGGAGTCTATGGAATCCGATTGTCCAGTATGTACAGTCTATGGTTTCAACAACCTTCTCAAGTACTTTGCTGATGAAAGCTTAGAAATGGGCCTAAAGTTACTGGTGGAGCTGGCGTCAAGGTTGGGTTTTAAGAGAGGAGTCACTACTGCATTTTTAAAGTAAGATGGAACACAGCCTTGGGTCAGTGAGGTGGAGGAGCAGCGTGTCTACTCCGAGCCCCTCCCGGATGACCGAGCTTCTCACCCTATCTCTAAGGGAGAGCCCAGCCACTCTGCGGAGAAAACTCATTTTGGCCGCTTGTATCCACGATCTCATTCTTTCGGTCACTACCCAAAGCTCATGACCATAGGTGAGGGTAGGAACGTAGATTGTCCGGTAAATCGAGAGCTTCACCTTCTGACTCAGCTCTCCCTTCACCACGACAGACCGGTACAACGCCCGCATCACTGCAGATGCAGCACCAAGCCGCCTATTGATCTCATGCTCCAGTTTTCCCTCACTCGTGAACAAGACCCAGAGATACTTAAACTCCTCCACTTGGGGCAGGACCTCATCCCTGACCCGGAGAAGGCATTCTACCCTTTTCCGAATCAAGACCATGGTCTCAGATTTAGAGGAGCCGATTCTCATCCCAGCTGCTTCACACTCGACTGAGAACCGCTCCAGCGACAGCTGAAGATCACGTTCTGATGAAGCCAACTGGACCACATCATCTGCAAAAAGCAGAGACCTGATCCTCAGGCCACCAAAACGGATGCCCTCCACACCTTGGCTGCACCTAGAAATCCTGTCCATAAACGTTATGAACAGAATCAGTGACAAAGGGCAGTCTTGGCGGAGTCCAATTCTCACTGGGAACGAGCCCGGCATACTGCCGGTAATGCGGACCAAGCTCTGACACCGGTCATACAGGGACCTAACAGCCCATATCAGAGGGCCTGGTACCCCTTACTCCTGGAGAACCCCCCACAGGGCCCCCCGAGGAACACGATCAAACGCCTTCTCCAAATACATCAAACACATGTAGACTGGTTGGGCAAATTCCCACGCACCCTCCAGGATCCCCCTAAGGGTATACAGCAGGTCCAGTGTTCCACGGCCAGGACGAAAACCACATTGCTCCTCCTGAATCTGAGGTTCAACAATCCGATGGACCCTCCTCTCCAGAACCCCTTAATAGACCTTTCCAGGAAGGCTCAGGAGTGTGATTTCCCTGTAGTTGGAACACACCCTCTGGTCCCCTTTTTTAAATAAGGGAACCACCACCCCAGTCTGCCAGTCCAGGGGGACTGCCCTCGATGTCCACGCGATATTGCAGAGCTGTGTAAGCCAACACAGCCTCACAACATCCGGAGTCTTAAGGAACTCTGGGCGGATCTCATCTACCCCCGGGGCCTTGCCACAGAGGAGCTTTTTAACCACCTCAGTGACCTCAGCACCAGAGGTTTGAGAGGGCCACTCAAAGTCCCCAGACTCTGCTTCCTCACTGGATGACGTGTCGGTGGGATTGAGGAGGTCTTCGAAGTATTTTGCCCACTGATCCACAATGTCCTGAGAAGAGGTCAGCAGCACACCGTTCCCACTATAGATAGTGTTGGTAGCGCACTGCTTTCCTCCCCTGAGGTGCCGGATGTTGGACCAGAATCTCCTTGAAGCCGTACGGAAATCTTGCTCCATGGTCTCACCGAACTCCTCCTATGCCCGGGTTTTTGCCTCGGCGACCACCGAGCCGCTTTCCGCTTAGACTGCCGGTACCCGTCAGCTGCCTCTGGAGTCCCACAGGCCAAAAAGACCTGATAGGTCTCTTTCTTCAGCTTGACAGCATCCCTAACCGCCGGTGTCCACCAGCAGGTTCGGGGGTTGCCACCACGACAGGCACCGACAATCCTGCGACCACAGCTCCGGTTGGTCGCCTCACCAATGGAGGCATGGAACAGGGTCCATTCAGACTCAATGTCCCCCACCTCCCCCGGAACATCTTGGAAGTTCTGTCGGAGGTGGGTATTGAAGCTCCATCTGACAGGAGACTCTGCCAGACGTTCCCAGCAGACTCTTGTGATACGTTTGGGCCTGCCTGGTCTGACCGGCATCCTCCCCCACCATCTGAGCCAACTCACCACCAGGTAGTGGTCAGTTGACAGCTCTGCCCCTCTCCTCATCCGAGGTCACAGGTGAGATGAAACAACAACAAAGTCGATCATCGAGCTGCGGCCTAAGGTATCCTAGTGCCAAGAGCACATATGGACACCTTTATGTCTGAACATGTTGTTCATTATGGACAATCCATGACTGGCACAGAAGTCCAATGACAAAACACCACTCGAATTCAGATCAGGGGGACCGTTCCTCCCAACCACACCTCTCCAGGTCTCATTGTCGTTGCCCACGTGAGCGTTAAAGTCCCCCAGCAGAATGAGGGAGTCACCGGAAGGAGCGCTTTCCAGCACCCCCTCCAAGGTCTCCAAAAAGGGTGGGTAGTCTGAACTGTAGTTTGGTGCAAAAGCACAGACCACAGTCAGAACCCACCCCCCACACGTAGGTGGAAGTAGGCTACCCTCTCATTCACTGGGGTAAAGCCCAACGTACAGGCACCAAGATGGGGAGCAACTAGTATGACCACCCCTGCTCAGCGCCTCTCAGTGGGAGCAACTCCAAAGTGGTAGAAAGTTCAGCCCCTCTCAAGGAAACTGGTTCCAGAGCCAGAGCCATGCGTTGAGGTGAGTCCGACTATATCTAGTGGGAACCTCTCAATCTCACACACCAACTCAGGCTCCTTCCCCACCAGAGAGGTGACATTCCATGTGCCAAGAGCCAGCTTCTGTAGCTGAGGATCAGATCGCCAAGGTCCCCGCCCTCGACTACACCCATCACACACTGCACCTGACCCCTTTGGCCCCTCCCACGAGTGGTGAACCCATGGGAAGGGGGACCTACTTTTCCTCTTCTGGCTGTGCCTGGCCGGGCTCCATGGGTGAAAGCCCGGCCACCAGCTGCTCGCCAACGTGCCCCACCTCCAGGACTGGCTCCAGAGGGGGGCCCCGGTGACCCACGTCCGGGCAAGGGAACACGGTTTCCATTTATATTATTCATCATAAGAGGTCTTTGGATGCTCTTTGTCTGATCCCTCACCTAGGACCTGTTTGCCATGGGTGACCCTACCAGAGGCAGAAAGCCTCAGACAAATTAGCTCCTAGGATCATTGAGACACTCAAACCCCTCCACCACGGTAAGGTGACAGCCCAGGGAGACACGTAGACATCTTTACAGTCTTATCTACGTCACTAGCTTATTCCTCTTGTATATCAGTGATAGTGGTGCGTTCGATTTGTCCTTGGAACTCGGAAACTCCTGAGGTTGATACAGCTGTTAAATATAATCTTCCTGGAGTAAAAGCTGCAGATTTCAGTAACTGAGGGATTTCCTGCTGCTTCTGCCGACACGTGCACAAGAGTGACAGGCGACAAAAGCTTTTAAGTCTGAAGTCGTTTTTGGAAACGCCTGGGAGGTCACGGTGCTGAAAAGTCCCCAGAAAACTCAAAAAGCTGCAGCTGATGGTTCTGAGCTTTCATTAAATATTAAGAGTGGCTGAGTGCAGTGTCTGGTAACGGTAGAGTGTGTGAGATCAACCGCATGTGACCGGGGAGCTGGATGGGCAAGAGGTGAGAGAGGGGTGAGAGACGTAGATGAGACAGAAAAGACGTCTACGTGTCGAACGTCTCGGTGACGTAAATGAGACAGTATAAAGACGTCTACGTTTCTAACGTCTCGGTGATGTAGATGAGACCGTAAAGACGACAATGTGTCTAACGTCTCGGTGACGTAGATGAGACAGTAAAGACGTCTACGTTTCTAACGTCTCAGTGACATAGATGAGACCGTAAAGACGTCTATGTGTCTAACGTCTCGGTGACGTAGATGAGACAGAAAAGATGTCTACGTGTCTAACGTCTCAGTGACATTTATGAGACCGTAAAGACGTCTATGTGTCTAACGTCTCGGTGACGTAGATGAGACAGTAAAGATGTCTACGTGTCTAAAGTCTCGGTGACGTAGATGAGACCGTAAAGACGTCTATGTGTCTAACGTCTCAGTGACGTAGATGAGACAGTAAAGACGACTACGTTTCTAACGTCTCAGTGACATAGATGAGACCGTAAAGACGTCTATGTGTCTAACGTCTCGGTGACGTAGATGAGACAGTAAAGACGACTACGTTTCTAACGTCTCAGTGACATAGATGAGACAGTAAAGACGTCTATGTGTCTAACGACTCAGTGACGTAGATGAGACAGAAAAGACGCCTACGTGTCTAACGTCTCGGTGACGTAGATGAGACAGTAAAGACGTCTACATGTCTAACGTCTCGGTGACGTAGATGAGACAGAAAAGACGTCTACGTGTCTAATGTCTCGGTGACGTAGATGAGACAGAAAAGACGCCTACATGTCTAACGTCTCGGTGACGTAGATGAGACAGTAAAGACGTCTACGTGTCTAACGTCTCGGTGACGTAGATGAGACAGAAAAGACGTCTACGTGTCTAATGTCTCGGTGACGTAGATGAGACAGAAAAGACGCCTAAGTGTCTAACGTCTCGTTGACGTAGATGAGACAGTAAAGACGTCTACGTGTCTAACGTCTCGGTGACGTAGATGAGACAGAAAAGACGCCTACGTGTTTAACGTCTCTGTGACGTAGATGAGACAGAGAAGACGCCAACGCGTCTAACGTCTCGGTGACATAGATGAGACAGAAAAGACATCTACGTGTCTAACGTCTCGGTGACATAGATGAGACAGAAAAGACGTCTACGTGTCTAACGTCTCGGTGACGTAGATGAGACAGTAAAGACGTCTAAGTGTCTAACGACTCTGTGACGTAGATGAGACAGAGAAGACACCAACGCGTCTAACGTCTCGGTGACATAGATGAGACAGAAAAGACGTCTACGTGTCTAACGTCTCGGTGACATAGATGAGACAGAAAAGACGTCTACGTGTCTAACGTCTCGGTGACATAGATGAGACAGAAAAGACGTCTACGTGTCTAACGACTCGGTGACATAGATGAGACAGAAAAGACGTCTACGTGTCTAACGACTCGGTGACATAGATGAGACAGAAAAGACGTCTACGTGTCTAACGTCTCAGTGACATAGATGAGACAGAAAAGACGTCTACGTGTCTAACGACTCGGTGACGTAGAGTAGACAGTAAAGACGTCTACGTGTCTAATGTCTCGGTGACATAGATGAGACAGAAAAGACGTCTACGTGTCTAACGTCTCGGTGACGTAGAGTAGACAGTAAAGACGTCTACGTGTCTAATGTCTCGGTGACATAGATGAGACAGAAAAGACGTCTACGTGTCTAACGTCTCTGTGACGTAGATGAGACAGAAAAGACATCTACGTGTCTAACGTCTCGGTGACGTAGATGAGACAGTAAAGACGTGTAAACTCGTCTGATCAGCTGAAAGTTAAACCAAACAAAACATTTTTCTCTTTAGGATTTGATTTTATGTGTTTGTGTTTTATGTAAAAAACACTCTCTGCTCTGCTGTTCTCCTCTTCATCCTCCTCCTCCTCTATCTCGTCAGAGCAGCCGGCGCCTGGAGAGCGCCGTTTGACCTTGAGAGGAAAACGGCGTGGAGCTCCAGGAGCAGAGCAGCTAATCACTGCGCAGTGTGTGTGTATGAGTGTGTGTGTATGTGTGTGTGTGTGTGTAAGCTAGGTTGTCGTGAGTTCCCATGAATCTAAGAGCATCATAAAGCTGTTAATGGCTGTGTGTTTCACTCTGTCTCTCTCTTACACACACACACACACACACACACACACACACACACACACACACACACACACACACACACACACACACACACACACACACACACACACACTTCCCTTTACTGACCAGGACGAGCTAATCTGTTCCCGGCTATTTAACAGCAATAAGGAGGCTAAATGGCTCCGGCACAAACACAAAAGAACAGCCTGACGTTCCCACCGGAAAAGGCTAGATAGACGGATTTGTGACACCCTGACAGGAAGGACAGGTGAGCTGTTAGTTACAATCCAGACAGAAGAAGACTGAGACGGTAAAAATGTGCTGAAAACAAAAAACTAGACAAATCCAGAGATGAATTAGGATAAAATAAACAAAACTGAATAATAGAATGTAAATATTGGCATGCTTAGGGCAAACTTACCATTAGTGTTTTCTGTTTAAAGTTATAAATGATTAAATGCTTCCTGAAGCTTCCCAAGCCTCAGTTTAGTGAAATGTAGTAGGTGAATAAAAAATGCCATTGGAGGCTGAGCTGATGTCATCAGTCACAACCTCATGCCACGCGACACTTTAAAGTTTGAATTAAGTTTTTATTTTTCAGAACTATTTTGGAAGATCAGAAAGTTCTTGAAGGATCAGAAGAGAATAAATAGGTCGGAGTTAAAAACATCAGTGATGCTGAAATGAGCATCCAGCCCAGGGAGGAGCGAGCGGCGCCAGCCGTGGAAAAGCTTTTATCACCACCGGCATTAAATATCAAATGTTTTATTGACTCCTTCTGAAGTGCCGCACTCAGCCTCTGGATCCAGATACCAGCAGCCACTTAACAGCCGTTGACCTCTGACCTTTTCTCACTAAAACTCACTGGTTGCTTACAGTTTGTGTGCAGCGGAAGCTGAGAGGGGAAGCTGGGAAATCCCCCCCAAGCCACTCGGCAGGAGCGAGTCATCTGCATCACGTCTACAACCAGAGAGAGAGGGCCGCCAGCCTCACGGCGTGAAGCATGATGGGATACGGAGCGACAGTGCTGCAAGGATGAGGCGGCGAGTGCGTCGTCATGTCAGGCATGCTGACGGATGCTCCTGAGCTACAAGGATATAATCCTAACGTTCTCTTTACATGGGAAAATAGTCTCTAAAACATCACCAAATTACATTTTTTCTGCATGACTTGAGTCCTCAGAACACCCCCTACCCTCCCGAAAAAGGAGAATTTGGTTTGTAAAAAAATTATATGGAAAATAAAGAAAAAATATTATAAAAATCCTGAATCCAATCAAGACGATTCATGTTTTTTTTCCTGAATGATTTTACTATCATTTATGAAATCATTTATGTAAATGTGTCTGATTCAGATGTCACATCTGAGCTGTAGATCGAGGGCAAAACACAGCGACGCGTGGCACGCTTCAGAGTAAACCTGTTGTAGGATCACACGTCTGTAAATCACTAGAGATCCTGGTCTTCGAGGGCCGATACCACCGTTGGATGTCTCTGTTTAGGTTTAAATGAAAAAGTTTTTACTGTCCGGTTCCAAAAATTTGATTCTTGATTTTAATATTTAGTTTATTTATTTATTTAATGAATAAACACAACAATATTTGACTTTTTATTCAGTCATCTCAGCAATTTTTACATTTGATGTGTTTTTTATTCATGATGTTCAGTAGATTATGTTCAAATGTTAAAATATCTCTTAAAATGCTAAATTAATATATGATAAAAGTATTTATTTTATAACCAACTAACTGTATTTAAACACCGAGACTGGCAGCAAACTATTGTTAAAAACAAAGTCAGAGAATTTTTGTTGATTTAAAACCTTTTAAAGCTTTTATGTTCATCATCTCATCATCAACCTCTGCAGGTGTTTCCTGTAAACATGAAACAATGAAACTCACACCGACCCAGGTCCGTTAAACCATCACAGACCTGAAAACCGTGTCTCTGGTTTCCACCTTAGCTCAGAGGACAAGTCAGCAAAAGGTTTTAAACTCTGAAGGAGAAGCGGTCTCTGGTTCAGATGATCATTATAGTCCACCTTATTATTCAAAAAAAACAAGATATCTGATCACATGCGCCTTTCACTGGGGATCCTCCTCTATAATTATCGATTTTCCTTTTACAACAGCAATGACACCTGAGCTCTCCCAAACAAACAGTTTCAGGTGTTGTTATTTTTACTTCAGCTTATTCAGTGATGAATGCCTAATGTATCTGTGCACAGATCAGTAAATCGTCCTGACTTGCATTCTGGTCACAGATGTGGAGAAAACAGTCAAACATCAGACCAACGTTTAAATTCAGAAGAGGAAGAAATTAGTAAATATAAACTTCACCAGCAGGGGACGTGTGCATGTGTGGCGTCGCTACGTTACAGTGTGTGCGTGCGTGTGGACAGCTCCCGGTGCTGAAACCTCAGCAGTCACATCAAAGGCTGCCGACACAAACAAACAGTCAGATTTCATTTTGCACGGAATAAGAAACAATCTGGAGCAACAGATTCATAAATTCAGACTGTTTTTGTTTTAACTGAGAAGTTCTGACGCGCAGCTGCAGCAGAACAAAGAGCAGCTCTGATTATCAGGGTGGAAACAAAAACAACAAACCCAAGTTTCTGGAGCTGAAGCTGAACTCGTACTCGTCTAATCTAATCTAGACAGGAAATTCTAGACGACAGGATGATGGAGGCGGTGGAGGAGGAGGGACAGGGTCAACTGATGAGTAAAGGTGCAGCAGGTACCTGGTTGGTGAACAGCTGCATGTTCTCGGACACCAGCAGCTGGACTAGCACCTGCAGCCCGGAGGTGAGGAGGCCCGCCAGGATGGCCCAGGTGAGCGGCAGCGGCAGCATGCTGTAGGTGGCAAACAGGGTGAAGAGGACGTAGCCCACCCCGTCCCCCAGCAGCCCGTAGCCCAGCCCTGCCGCCAGGATCTGCGTAGCCATGGCCACCCAGGTGACCACGCCGCTGTACTGTAGGTAGCTGTGCGACGTGGTGTCCTTCCGCACCACCACTAAGGCACAAATGACCACCTCGATGCCCGTGAAGAAGCCCAACAGCATCCCTTTGATGGGGTCCATGGGGGAGGAGGCCAGGGTGAGGTGCAGCACCAGCAGGGTGAGTTTGGTCACCACGTCCAGGATGTTCATCACCACCACCGACTTGCGCCTCTGGCCCAGAAAGTAGCGCTGGTACAGCCGCTCCAGGTCGCGGGACTTGAAGGCGTTCCGCAGGGTGGGGAAGATCACGCCCCGGTACGTGTAGCCCCAGTTCAGGAAGAAGTCCGAGTTACTGGGAGCGCAGTCGATCTGCAGGAATCCCAGGTCGCTGCTGGCGCGCTCCGGGAACACTTTGGTCCCCCCGTTGTTGTGCCGGTCCCCCACCGACGTCCGGCCCGCGGACTGCTTCCGCGCGCCCTGGATGGGGTCGAAGGGGTCATCCTTCAGGCCCCCGCCCCCGCCCTGCTCGTGGATGAAGCGCTGTTCGGTGATGTGCCGCACCGCGTTCTGCCACAACAGCCGTTTGGGTCTGGCGCTGCCGCTGCTGTTGCTGCTGCTCGGTGTCTTGTTGATGGTGTACAGCTCGTCGCTGGCGCTGGAGCACCGGACCTCCGACAGCTCCATCTCGCTGCTCGGGGCCGCCACTCCGGGGCTTCCGTTCGACTCGCTCGTGTCAATTCAGGTCCCCCACCCTTCCCGGCCGTCGGTCAGATCAGCGGTTCTGGGGAGACGACGTCCTCTTGTGCGCATCGAACCGGGGGCGCGTGCTTTTTTCTCCGGTTGTGGCGAGAATGGCACCGGGTGAAGCGCGGCTGGAGGTCATTGTCAAGCTCATTCGGGTCCTACATCACCGGACAGACGTCTCCCGGACCGGCCATCAGTCTCCGGTTTTCAGGCAGCAGCTCGAGCCACCGTGCGCCAGCATCGGACACCATCGGGGTGTCACGGGGATCCGGGATCCGTGAGGAACGGGGAAAGGGGGGAGGGGGGGTCGCAGATGGAACAAAATCTGGTTTTAGGTGAAACCTCCGAAACGGTCGGTGCGTTGCTGACACCGGTGGACCCGTTATTTAACGGTTCTTTTGCAGGAAAAACAAGCAGACAGCAACATTCCAGCCCCCTGGTCCCGCAAGATTTCCAGAAAATATCCAAGAAAAGGCAAAACGGGATAGAAATCCGTGTAATCCAGATTACAATCAATTCAATCTCACAAACTTGTTGCGCACGAGGCTGCAGGATCAGCGAGGATGGCGCGTGCCCTTCATCACGGATCAGCCCTCCGCCTCGCGCCCCTCGGTCCACACAAAGCTCTCGCGCTCAGATGCAACACCTGTCCGCGTCACAATCCCGGCTGGTTTCTCATGCGGAAAGGCGCGTCTCCATTCGGTAAATAACGCGTCCTGTGCGTCTCCGTGCTGCGCGCGAGGGTGAGAGTGGAGCCTCCTTCCTCCTCCCCCCTCCCCAGTGCTCCACAGCTCCGTGTGAGACCTCCCGGTTTCCCCGCCTCCTCGGTGGTTGGAGCGCGTGCAGCAGCGGCAGCAGCATCCGCGTGGAGCTGACGAGAGACCGGCTGGTCAGCGGAGCCACGGCGGCGCGAGCCAGTCAGCTGCGCTCCGGTTTGACGTCACCTGAGTGTGTTTGCGCGTGTTTGTTGCTCCCTCTCTCCCCCTCTTCCTCACCGACTGTCTCATCCCACGCTCTTCATCTCACCCTTTGTCTTGTCGCTCTCCCTTCCCGTCCTCCTTTTGTCTTCTGTCCTCGTGGTTCCGGTTCTGTTGGATCTTTTATTCTGGGTGGATCTTTGGTTGAGATGAAGAAAATCTGATCATTGTTAATTATTAGAGGTGTGATGCGATGTAGAGATCACTGATGGGTAAAGTTCTGCTAGACCCGGTCGGTACCACCCACCATCCCTATAATAAACAGAACTTAGTAAAGGGTTCTGAGTCAGAAGCTTTGCAGACAGAACCACTTTACTGAGTTCACCGTTTATTCAACCAATCACAAGGCGGCATCTAGATGAAGGTAAAACTGAGATTTGAACCCAGAGACATCTCTAGGGTCAGAGGTCAGCAGAAGACCACACCATCCAGGTGTCTCTCCTGTCAGCTAAAAACAGGAACCTGCCGCTACCATTCCCACAGGATCACCAGAACTGGGCCAGAGGAGACCGGAAAACCTTTTCTGGTCTGATGAGTCTGGATTTGGCTGCATTCTAAGCCAAACCCATCTTCTGGGGCTACTTCCAGCTGGACCATGTAGCTCAGATCATCTCTGGGTTTCTACAACATGACCCCAACGCGTAAGCAGAAGCAGCACATGTTCTTCATGCTGACAGACAGAATGGCATGTTTGTGGAGGATGTGATGTCAGGATGGATGCAGGAAGCAGACCGGACCCAGTGCTCTGCATCTGGAACATCTCCAGTGGGAGGTGACCAGGAGGAGTGTAAACCACCTCAGGTGACTCCATTGCAATGAAGAGAAGCAGCAGCTGTCTGAGCTTCTCGCCTGGTCTCTGAGGAAGGAAACTTCTGCTTGGATATAAGGTGTTCAGATCTGGTGATGAAAGATGAAGGCTGGATCACAGATGCACCAAACCACCTCCTCCCATTCCTCCTTCATCAACACGTGTCCTCACCCAAGTCTGTCTCTCCTCTATCCCATCACCACTCATAAAGAAACCAAGATAATCTGATCTGACCTTCTGCATTTGACTCATGTCCAGTCCAGAGGAATCCTTCCACCTTTTCCCAGTAGAGCACCAGGACCTCAGACTGGGAAGTGCCAGCTCTCAGGATCAGAATTCCTGCTGAAACATTTTGGCTCCCATGTTTCTGGCTCTCGTGTTGTATTGCGGGTCTCGTGTGATGGGATCCAGCTCCGGCTCTCCTCTGTAAACGTTTCAGATCATCACTTTGAAGTTTTCCTCGGCTGCTAGCCGGGATCACCCCGAGCAAACTAAAAATGTAAATTGAGAGTGATGAAGCTTATAATCTGAGGCACGCAGGCCCTCGCCTGTTAATCACAGCAAACGTCCAAATAATGACAGGAAAACTCCCCGCAGATGTTTTCACAACCATCCAGCACAGATCTCCACGTCTGGCACAGGATTGTTGCTTAAGACAAGATTAACTCCAATTAATTCATCAGGACAGACGCAAAGGAAATGGGGAAATGTGAACAGATGAGGTCCCATCATCCCCCGCTGCGTGAGAGCGTCTTGCCCCAGTTTTGCTGATCTGTGAGAAGCGGAGCCAAGGCCCGTCAGAGCTCGCTGGACTTGGATTAGGTTGGGTAAAATTATTCCCTCCTAAACCCCGTGGATCTGCTGGAGTTCCTTGTATGGAGCAGCCGCCCACCCCCCAGCGGCTCCAGGCAGCAGGGAAGGTTGCCTCATTGCTATTCGGTCTATTTTTACTCCCTTTCTTCTGCCGTATCTTCTCTCCGACTCTCCGTTCTGCTGATTCCAGAGAAAGAATTACAGAAAATCCGCCCGTGAACCGAATCCCACCAAACGCCACGGAGAGGCTGTGATCCAACGCCGCCATTGCTCGTCCCTGAAAATGGGACACGGGAGGCTGAACTTCTCTCAAAGTCAGACATCTGAATGAATCAGAAATGTGTTTAATCTGGAGATAAGATATTAGAATGATGCTAATGTTTGACCACAAACCACAGCTGTTCTAACAAAAACCTCCAGAGGGAATCCAGATGTGCAAAATTAGGTTCCATAAAACCGACTGCAACGAGGACAGGGCTGATTTAACATCTGGGCTCAGGAGGTCTGAAGGACTCCAGACCTTCATCACTCAGAACCCAGAGGTCAGCAGCTCCACCCCTGGAGAACTCGCCTCTGACTCAAACCTGATGTCAGAGTCCTGCAGCTAAAAGGGGAGGGGCTTCTGGGGCATCACTGCCTGCCCCAGTGTCTTCTGGGACTTGTAATAGTGATATTTGAGCTGTAGAACTGTAATACATATTAAAGATGATCCAGTGGACCACATCTGGCCCGTGGGCCTCCTGTTGAACATCCACAGAGTTTAGAATTGGAGGTGGACTTAGCTGGTCAGGACTCTCCATGAAGTCTGTCGTTGGTCAGAAGGAGGACCATTCTGTCTGGCTGCTTCCATCTTTCTTTAACAAAAGTGTTTTTGTCAACTTCTAACTTGCTGCCATCATCCATAATTAATAAGCCCCGCCCCCCATAATCATCTCCATGTGCTTCACAGCTTGAATGTTTGGGCTCAGGTCAGGCCTTCCCATCCCTAAGGAGTGGTTTGTATCTTCTGTGGTGGATCAGGAGACCTTCTCTCCTGGAGGTTCTGATGAATCCCAAACAGCAGCAATGTTTTTTTTCCCCCGGAGGTTTGTGTCGAATCCAGATGTAAACACCCGGATGTACCAGCTGAAATCTCGTCTCCTCTTCAGTATCAGGGGAGACTGAAGCGAGGTAACGAAATGAAACACTACACCCAGCGTTGCCTGTGGCATCTGCTCAGGTTGTTCTTCCCTCACAAGGTGTTGGCATTACAAACAGCAACAGCTGATGAGTTTCCACGTGGGAACCTGTGATCCCACTTGTGAAGCTGATGGGGTTTCTGACCCAACGGGCATCAAGCAGCGGGTTTAATTTTAAACAAATCCCTCTACATCGTTTCATTTCACTTGTATTTGTAAAGCCCCGTCTACGACCTTATCACACGCCCAAGGTGCTGGACAACGCAGCAATGTGTCCAAATGAGTGGATAAAAGCATAAAACCTGGTCAAATGGCCACATTACATCCAGGACAATGATGCCACACAAAGACATCTACTGTTGTAGAATAAATGCGTCGTCGTCGTCTTCCTCCGCTTATCTGGGTCCGGGTCGCGGGGGCAGCATCCCAACTAGGGAGCTCCAGGCCGTCCTCTCCCCGGCCTTGTCCACCAGCTCCTCCGGCAGGACCCCAAGGCGTTCCCGGACCAGATTGGAGATGTAACCTCTCCACCGTGTCCTGGGTCGACCCGGGGGCCTTCTGCCGGCAGGACATGCCCGAAACACCTCCCCGGGGAGGCGTCCAGGAGGCATCCTGACCAGATGCCCAAACCACCTCAACTGGCTCCTTTCGATCCGGAGGAGCAGCGGTTCTACTCCGAGTCCCTCCCGAATGTCCGAGCTCCTCACCCTATCTCTAAGGCTGAGCCCGGCCACCCTACGGAGGAAACTCATTTCGGCCACTTGTATCCGCGATCTCATTCTTTCGGTCATTACCCAAAGCTCATGACCATAGGTGAGGATTGGGACGTAGATCGACCGGTAAATCGAGAATAAATGCGTCGTCTCGTTACATTTTAAATGCCTGAGGAGCTGATGTAAACCTCCTGGGGCGAGTCGGCCTGAGCAGCGGCCCCGCTTTCAGAAATGAAGCTGTTCGCTGTTTTTCAGTGACCCGCTAATTCCAACGTGTCAGCCGACTGAAGGCTCCTCAGGGTTGTGCCTGACAGCTCATCAATTCAGCCGGCTGCAAATTTAGGTTTCAGTGATGAGATGGCAGCTCAGTGACGAATGTCTCGACCCGTGTTCATACGCACACGTCTTTACCACGGCGAAGACATCAAGGACGGATGTGTTCTTTCCCCGAGGCGTCACCTGTTGGGGACACAGAGCCGAGGTCCCTGGACTAGCAGTGGCCCTCGGATCACTGCAGCAGGAAGAGGACTTTCCTTCAATGATGGGAGGAGTTTTCAGTGCCTCAGGACCTCTGTTCTCATCAATCTGTCACATGATGGAGATGGTCCACAGACACCTTTGTGTTTTAGCAAGGCTGCCATCTCTCACACACTGAGCGTCAGACACACGCATTTGACCCTCTTCACACGCTCTCACGCCACACCTCCAATCTCTCACGCTAAACCAGCGCCTGCGCGCCCCAAACGTACATCACGCACAGTGTGTAGGGCTTATAAAAAAGCCAGATGATATTAATTATAGCATTAGCTACTGAACAACATGCACACAAACAACACTTAAGTAATAATTTAACTGGCGTTATTTCACACACAGAATCCCATCTGTATTGACCCTTTGCACCGATGCGTTTGAACCTCCTGTCCTAAGAAAGGTTTTCTCGGGGTTTCAGAAAGCATGACTCAGCATTTAATTAGTTGATAAGTTTATGCCGACTGTTCTACTTCTGACTTTATTTAGTTTGACTTGTGTGATGAAATTTGACACGTGACACGGGAGTGAGTTCATGAGTTCTGATCGAGTCTAGCTCTAGCTTATTAACCCCTTCTGGGTGTTGACCCATGAGCTTTATTAGGAGGTAACAGAAGACATTTTGTTTTATAATGCAACGTTTTTTTACATAGAAAAAAACATTTATTCTTTTTTATCCTACATTTTTTATTGTATTTGTAAAAAAAATTATACTATTTTTTCTATTCATCAAATGTGACTAAATTCAACTTTTTAGTTTTTCTGCTTTGCTTTAATTATCATTTAATATTAATGTATTAGTTTGTTAAATTTCTTTAGCGTCTGTATGAATTTTTCCGAGTTAACAAAAGCACCTGACAGACTTTAATGAATTT
Source organism: Nothobranchius furzeri (assembly GCF_043380555.1). NCBI lineage: Eukaryota > Metazoa > Chordata > Actinopteri > Cyprinodontiformes > Nothobranchiidae > Nothobranchius > Nothobranchius furzeri. The sequence continues at coordinate 35,762,875 of NC_091751.1, forward strand.
CCTAGAAATGAGTCGTTGGTCTACAGCTCATGAACTTTTTGATGAACTAATTTAAAGATGACCGCCACACAAGGGCGTAGGAACGAGTTTAATATTGGGGGGGACACATTTTGGAAATCTAACAAATCTGTTGTAGGTCAATATATACCGTAGGTCAACTTCACTGAAAAAAATACATTAAATGATTATTTCTGATTCTAACGTGTCACTGAGTGTTTCATGCAGGCTGAACATGAACATAGTCTCCTGCCGCTATCTCCTGCATTAGCTTCTGATAGAAAATCTGATAGACGGTGAAACTCTAGGATTAGAAAAGTCTGACAGATGTGACTCAGGGCGTAAGGCAAAGCCCAGAAAGACAAGAAAATAACTTTTATAGCCCAGTTCACTAACATTCTGTTTTTTTTTTTTTTTGATCGGGGACCCATGAGCCAGCCAGAAGGGGAGGAGACTTAGGCTCCTTTTGACACTGTAGACCACAACGTTCTACTAGACAGATTAAAGGACCTGGCTGGGATTTCAGGTTCTGCTCTAGACTGGCTCTCTTCTTATCTCACCAACAGAACATTCACAGTGAAGTCCGAAACCTTCTCTTCAGATACTGCCTCTCTAACATGCGGGGTCCCACAAGGTTCAGTTCTAGGGCCTCTACTATTCGCATTCTATATTATTCCCCTAGCTGGCATCGTTCAGTCTTTCCCAGACATCTCCTACCACATCTACGCTGATGATATTCAGCTCTATATGTCCTTTATGCCACAACAGTTGGACAGGCTGGCCACATTTGTACTTTGCCTGACCCAGATCAGTAAATGGCTGTCCAGCAACTTTCTTGTCCTCAATGCTAACAAGACAGAGACCCTGATCGCTGCACCCCCGGAACTTCAGCCAAAAATCGAGCAAGAAATTGCCTCTTTTTGCCCATCAGCCAAGGCCAACATTAGGAACCTAGGAGTTATTTTTGATCCAGCTTTAAGTTTAGACTCACACGTCAAAACCATCTCTCGCTCTTGTTTCTTTCAACTGAGAAACATTTCAAAAGTCCGTAAGCTGGTTTCTACTGCAGATCTGGAAAAAATAATCCATGCCTTTGTGTCATCACGCTTAGACTACTGTAACACTCTTTTTACTGGTCTCAGCAAAACCTCCCTCTCACGCCTTCAAGTCATCCAAAATGCAGCAGCCAGACTCCTAACTAAATCCAGCAGACGAGCTCACATCACTCCAGTTTTACAGTCCCTCCACTGGCTCCTGGTAGAATATAGAATACAGTTTAAAGTTTTAGTGCTGACCTATAGAGCTCTTAACAACCAGGCTCCAAGCTACCTATCTGAGCTTTTATCCCCACACACCACCTCTCGGAACCTTAGATCCACATCTGAAAACCTCCTGGCTGTTCCTCGAACCAGACTGAAAACCAAAGGGGACAGGGCCTTTCAGACTATTGCACCCAGACTTTGGAACAGTCTACATTCTAATCTCCGTCTCTCTAACACTGTAGAGGTCTTTAAAAATCATCTAAAAACTCACCTTTTCATCAAGGCGTTCCCTCCCTAAATGTTCAAAAAGATGGCTTTGTTTGGGTTCACACCTTCACTTTGTTTATACTCATGATTTTATTTTCTACTTAATCACTGCTATTGTTTTTCTGATGTTTTTATTGGTTAGAGGTATTTGCCCTGATCTTTATCATGTTGTACAGCTCTTTGTGATTTATATCTGTGAAAGGCGCTATATAAATAAACTTTTACTTACTTACTCCCCATTAGCCAGATCCAGGTGATTACCGGCCAACGTGGACGTTTTAATTTAAAAAAAGCTGTTTATGTGTCAGTAGTGTATTATTTTTATTTAATAATATGAATGTAGGATATATTTTAATAATATGAATGTAGGATATATTATCTTATTCCTATGGGTAGACGTGTAAACAGATTTAATACAAGACTAAAGCTGTGAATATTCAGTCTGAATTTATCTGACTCATCAGAATATTTTAAACTACATCAGCCAACAATGCTGACCAACAATCAGAAAAATCTGTTTGTTTCTGACAGAATGAAAAAAGAAATAATTCACTTACAACAACAGCTGGAACTACGTTAATTTTCAGATGGACAAAAGAAACAAACAGTGGCCAAAATTGCTGTGTAAATGCACTAGAAAGCAGAGTTTAACACTTATTTTTCTAATATTTCTAAGGAAGTGTATACAGAATGTAATTTATTCTTAAACCGCACTGCCCAGCTCTACTTGTTATGGGATTACATTTATTTAACTGTGTTCACTTATTATTACATTCAAATCTTCCTCTCATCAGCAACCTAAAACCATCTCATTCTTCACTGTAGCACCTACCTGCACCTCAGCAGGTCTGGCTCTCCCTGTCTCACCCTCAGCAGGTCTGGCTCTCCCTGTCTCACCCTCAACTGGTTCCTGCTGAACTTCATCTGATCTCTAATTTAAAAACAGTGGACATGAATAAGGAGTAAAAATACTGTTGGAGGACTAGTGCAACATTAAAATCATGGTTGTTATAGTATTATTTAGTCGTGTTCACTTGTAATCATGCTCGAATCTTCCTCTCATCATCAACCATCTAAAATCTCACTCCACTGTAGCACCTACCTGCACCTCAGCAGGGCTGGCGCTGCCTGTCTCACCCTCAGCAGGTCTGGCGCTCCCTGTCTCACCCTCAGCAGGTCTGGCGCTCCCTGTCTCACCCTCTTCATCATTTCCTGCTGAACTTCCTCTGGTCTCTTATATGAAAAAAGTGACATGAATAAGGTTTAAAAATGAAATGTGATGAGAATGTCACAAACAAGCAACAATCACACTTACAAACTCAATTTTTATGTGGAGATTCTACTTTTTTATTTATTCCGTGTCAAATGATTTTGTCTGTTACTGTAAAATTCACCATTTTTTTGTTGACTAGTAGTGTTGTTTAATGTTTAATGCTAACTAGCAAGATGTTTACGCTAGTCAGCCATTTTAGCGTTTGACCAGAAATACAATTATACTCTTGGACTAAATTACTACCAACTCACAATTCCTTTCTTTCTTTTTTTGCCCATGAGAAGAACTCGCTGAGCTGCTGCCCTCTGTCTCTGACACCTGTGTCTGCCCCGGCTCTGACTCCTGCTTCCCTCAGCCAGCCTGTCTGACTCCCTGAGGGGAGGGGCTGTGTCGGAGAGAAGTCCGCGGTGTCTTTCAAAATAAAAGCTCGCGAGTCAAATATTTCAAAATCAATCTTTTTCTTCTCCATGTTATTGGGGGGGACAAATGCGTGTTTGTCAAATATAGGAGGGGACACGTCCCCTTGCCGCCACAGGTGATCAATACCAGTGAATTTAGTGGTTATAGAGCTGAAACCAGTCATTTAAACCATAACTCCAGTTTGTTCCAATTTGAAGCTGCTGTCAGTCAGAAACAGGCTGGAGGATGAAGAACTGCTCTGAGATCAGCTGGGATGATTCATTCAGATGCTGCTCATTAAAAGTCACGTCCATCAAAAATGACTCAGTCTCTAATTAAATCATTATTATTCTGAGAAACCGTCTGCTGGTATAACTAGTGAATCTCAGGTTTTAGGACCTGTTTGTAGGTATTTATTAGATTCAGATCTTTGAGGAACAATAAAATAAATATCATGTTTCAGACTGAAGCTAACTGGCTAAATCCTAGAGTGTCTCAGTGTATGGATGCTGCTTCTTTTTACTCATGGGTTGGACACAGATCTGCAACCATGTTCAGAAGGAACCACGTCCAGAAGAAGCCAAGTCCAGGTGGAACCACGTCCAGAAGAAGCCAAGTCCAGGTGGAACCACGTCCAGAAGAAACCAAGTCCAGGTGGAACCACGTCCAGAAGGAACCGCGTTCAGAAGGAACCACGTCCAGTAGGAACCACGTCCAGGTGGAACCACATCCAGAAGGAACCGCATCCAGATGGAACCACGTCCAGGTGGAACCCCGTTCAGAAGGAACCACATCCAGAAGGAACCACATCCAGATGGAACCACGTCCAGGTGGAACCACGTCCAGAAGGAACCACGTTCAGAAAGAAGCACATCCAGAAGGAACCACATCCAGAAGGAACCACGTTCAGAAAGAAGCACGTCCAGAAGGAACCGCGTCCAGAAGGAACCGCGTTCAGAAGGAACCACGTCCAGTAGGAACCACGTCCAGGTGGAACCACATCCAGAAGGAACCACATCCAGATGGAACCACGTCCAGGTGGAACCCCGTTCAGAAGGAACCACATCCAGAAGGAACCACATCCAGATGGAACCACGTCTAGGTGGAACCACGTCCAGGTGGAACCAAGTCCAGAAGGAACCACGTTCAGAAGGAACCACGTCCAGGTGGAACCATGTCCAGAAGAAACCATGTCCAGAAGGAACCATGTCCAGAAGAAACCATGTCCGGAAGAAACCATGTCCAGAAGGAACCTTGTCCAGAAGAAACCATGTCCAGAAGGAACCACGTCCAGATGGAACCACGTTCAGAAGGAACCACGTCCAGAAGGAACCACGTCCAGGTGGAACCACAGCCAGGAGGAACCACGTCCAGATGGAACCACGTTCAGAAGGAACCACGTCCAGAAGGAATCACGTCCAGAAGGAACCATATCCAGATGGAACCACGTCCAGAAATAACCAAGTCCAGGTGGAACCACATCCAGAAGGAAACAAGTCCAGGTGGAACCACGTCCAGAAGGAACCAAGTCCAGGTGGAACCACATCCAGAAGGAACCACGTCTAGGTGGAAACACATCCAGAAGGAACCACATCCAGATGGAACCACGTCTAGGTGGAACCACATCCAGAAGGAACCACGTCTAGGTGGAACCACATCCAGAAGGAACCACGTCTAGGTGGAACCACATCCTGAAGGAACCACGTCCAGATTGAACCACGTCCAGGTGAAACCACATCCAGAAGGAACCAAGTCTCGATGGAACCACGTCCAGAAGGAACCATATCCAGAAAGAACCATGTCCTGAAGGGATCAAGTCCAGAGGGAACCAAGTCCAGATAGAACCAAGTCCAGGTGGAACCACGTTCATATGGAATCATGTTCAGATGGAACCACATCCAGATGGAACCAAGTCCAGAAAGAACCATGTCCAGAAGGGATCAAGTTCAGAGGGAACCAAGTCCAGATAGAACCAAGTCCAGGTGGAACCACGTTCAGAAGGAACCACATCTAGATGGAACCAAGTCCAGAAGGAACCATGTCCAGATGGAATCAAGTCCAGTATGAACCAAGTCCAGGTGGAACCATGTCCAGGTAGAACCAAGTCCAGGTGGAACCATGTCCAGGTAGAACCAAGTCCAGGTGGAACCACATTCAGAAAGACCCACTTCCAGGTGGAACCAAGTCCAGATACATTTTAAATCTGAGGTGTTTGTTGCTGGAGGCATTTTAATGTTTTTATTAGAATATTTTTAGCATTCTCCTCTCAGCGTGTTGATGTTCATTCATCTTCTTGATGGTGTTCTCGTGTGAACCCTGCAGCAATAAAACTTTCCGTCACCACATTTCTTTTTCTGCCTTCTGCAGGAACATCTTTATCTCCTGCTGCTGCTGTGAAGGTCATTTACTCACTCAATAATCTGGCCCATGCATCTGTCCACGTTTCACACGTCAGCCTCCTTCTGCATGAAGATTCTTTCTGTTGTTCAAACCTCGCTGCTGTCTGGGTAGCACGAGGAACAAGTTAAGGGCTGCTTCATGCTCCATTTGTTCAACAAAATATTACGTTTCTGAAGCTTCTGGGAGTTTAGATCCTGATATTTGCTCCAAAATTAAAATGTAAAATTCATGTTCTTTAAAAAGTTTCATTTTTTTTTTGCAAAAATCATAAAAATTTTTCATAGTTTTTGCACATTAGTTCTTTTTTGAAGGTTTTTTGCAAAATAAATTCTGTTTAAGTTCAGCCTAAATAAGTTTGCAAACTATAATCTTAACTTAAGAACAGTTTTTTTTTTTCATGGTTTTACTTGATTTTCTAACTGCTACCTACTGTAAGTTTAGCTTTTAAAGCCTCTCTAATCCCAGGAAGCAAGAACTTAAAAGTGCAGAACAAATAAACAAAATATTATTATTATGGAATCAGGAAGTTAAATGTGACTTAATATTACCTGTTTAGTTTCAGCTGCTATTTTTTAACCTTAATCAGAAACATTTCCAAGCGTGACCTCGCCTGGTTTGAAGGACCAAGTGATGATTTCTGCCCAGAGGAGCATTCTCCATCAGCTTCATAAATAAATCTAATAATTATGCAGAAACCCCTTCTTCTTGTGTTCTGAAACCTGCAGGAAGGAAACAGAAATGGCAACCAAACAGGCTTTTATTTTGGCGAGGTGTGAGGAAAATCCAATCCCTGGTTCCCTGGAGGACAAATGGAGGTCCTGTTTTATTGGGTCTTGGTGTCACTTTGAGTTTGAATCTGGGTCAAAGGTGATCCGGTTTCTGTAATCTGGACAGGAGGAGCGGGCTTTGTTGGACATGAAAGATGCTGGAGAGGAACCTGAATTTAATTCCTGATTGTAACGACGTTATCTGGCTGCAGACCTCTGAGAGAATCACGTTAATCATGGAATCTGTGGGTCGGACTACACGCTGCTGACATTGTCGAGCTTCGTCAGCTGGATCATGTTTTATGGTGCATCTCATCTTCACTGTGGGTTTTCTGTATTCAAAGGGATGATCTCAGTGGGATGGCACTTTTTAAAGCTAATGTAAATATGATGTTCGTGTTGCAACACTAAAGCAGCGTCAGAATCTTCTGGAATCATTTAAATCTGCAGGAGAACGAGCCGGTTTCAAATCAGACGGAGTTTGAGTGATACATATCGCTTTTGTCTTCATTCCACATGATTCACAACAATCGTGCAAATGTTCATGTTACTATAGTACTTACTTAGTCACCATCTAGCTTCATTTATTTGAAAATTCCTCTCATTTGTTTGCGGTCGTCTTGCACCAAAAATGTCAGATTCTTTTATTTTGTCTCCAGTCAGTGATGAACATCGTCTTGATTCTGACTCACAACCTAAAATCAGAATTTCACAGAGCTGCAAACAGTTGGAGACACAACGTTCTGGTCTGATTCTTCTATTTGTGTCACGCGTGATGCGTGATGTGATGCCACACAAATGATGACCTTTGTGAACATTTCTCGTGATTTAGTCTGTCAGTTAGGAAGGATCCACAGAATTCGCTTAAAACAAGAACGTTGCCATGGTAACGGTCATGTATTGACAGAGCTGAAGCACAGCAGAGAGGGAGTGGGGTGGGGCCAAAAATATTTTAAAGAGCAAGTCACCCCCTTCCAGAGTCTTACTCCACTCCCACTTCCTGTTTGAAAAATGAGGCAAATGCTTTTACCTGGCAGACCGAGAGGCAGAGCCACTAACTAATACACACAGGCTCACAACGGAATTGTGACATCGGAAAGGTTTTTCTTTACCTTGCTGACGTACGTTTCATTTGCTGACTGCAAAACATCCTCAGAGCTGACACTGATGGTGGCGTCACTTCCTACTCCATTTATCCGCGGGCAGCAGAGGACGTTGTCGCCCTCTGCTGTCCAATCTCCCCTCTCCGATGATGCATTCCCATGCGCGATCCAATGAGTAAACCCCATCGTCTCTGTTCATGGTCCCACATCCACGTCTCCTTATCTCTATAGCTTCCTTTATCCATCTTTTGTATTTCTGTTGTTCGGTGTTTATGATCCTTGTGTTGTCCCAGTCCATTATATGGTTTTCTCTTGTGCAGTGATCTGTTACGGCTGACTTCTTTATTGTGCTTTCTGCTTCTTCTTTTGCTGCTCTTGTGTGTCTTCAACTTGTTTCTTTCTCACACTCCTTTCTGTGTTCTATTGTTCATGTGTTGAGTTGGCGTCCGGTTTCCCCTATGCATGTTTTATTGCAGAGTTTGCATGGGATTTTGTAAACGACTCCATATTTAAGTCCAGCTGGTATCTTGTCTTTTGGGTGTTCTAGTCTGTTTCTGACTGTTGTGTATGGTTTTGTTGGTGTGTTTATGCTGTGTTTTTTCATTGTTGCTCTTATTTTTTTCTGTTATGCCTTTGATGTATGGTAGGGTTATCACTGGTTTTGGTTGTTTTATCTAAGATGCACTAAAGTGCCAAATTATTGAGTACATGTGTCTACAGCATGATTAGACACTCATCTATATAGTTTATGAGCAAAAATAAGTAGATTTGGGGGTGACTTGCTCTTTAAAGAAAATTCAGAATCTGGTTATTAATGAAGTTTTAGTAGATTTTAGACATAAACGCTTCTGTTGCATTTCAGTAGTGAAAAACATTTGTTAGTGTAATAATTTTAAGTGTGTGTGTGTGTGTGTGTGTGTGTGTGTGTGTGTGTGTGTGTGTGTGTGTGTGTGTGTGTGTGTGTGTGTGAGTGTGTGTGAGTGTGTGTGTGTGTGTGTGTGTGTGTGTGTGTGTGTGTGTGTGTGTGTGTGTGTGTGTGTGTGTGTGTGTGTGCAGATGCCACTCTGACTCCTACTCTGCATCATTCTGCTCCATGTGATGACAGGATGCAGAGACTCTGGATGTTGAACAGATTTTATCTGGTTTATCTGACAGATCAGAGGAAATGAGAGGCTGCAGAAGTCTCACACACACACACACACACACACACACACACACACACACACACACACACACACACACACACACACACACACACACACACACACACACACACACACACACACACACACACACACACCTATACCACATACCAGCACTGGTGGGCCAATGTCAGCATACAGGAGGTGACTCATCGCTGCCTCTGTAAAGTATCTCAGGGTGGTGATACAGATGTGAACATCTGTTCATGCAGTCATGTGATACGGAATAATGGACAGATTGTCAGGTGAGAAAGAGAAAAACCACAGTAACAACCAGTGGAAGGTGGAGAGATGGACAGATGTCCTCCAGCATCTCTGAGGAGCTCTGCTGTGGTCTGACCTGCAGTCCTCCATCTCACCAGCAGACAGTGCTGCAGAGGAAACACCAGGAACAAACTTTGAGCTGGTTGTTGGAGTCGTTTCAGCCGAGTCACCCCCCAACAGACATGTCAGTTACAGATGTATTTGTTCTAACTTTTGTTGGTTAAAACTTTAGTAAAAACAGCTGGAATCCACCTTGTTTAAATTTTAATAACACCGAACTGCTGGATGACGGCTAATATTTGCCTAGCTTAGTGAACAGTGGACAGAACTCAGCTGATTTAACAGATATGGACCTGCAATGAGTTGTGTTTGTAGCTGAGAGTACATCATAATAGATACTATGAGGTCTGCCCATTCACTCATACATTTGCTTGAAAAATGGCCACTAGCTCCTGGAATCAACCCGTCTGCTAGCAGAACACCCCATAAACCACTAAATCAACAGCGTCCAACATCGTTCCTTTAGCTCGGCTGTCCTCCAGGTTTCAAGTGTTTTTCTGCTCCGATACACCTGAATCAGAGGCTCATTTACCTGTCGAACATGCATGTTTAGGAGAAACTGGCTTGGCTCAGCCATATTGTAGCGTTGTGGTTTTATGCTCTTTTATGAAAGAGGAACCATGCTACGTATTAATTCGGAATATTAATTTTTAATAAATCAATAACCAAGTTTTATATTGTTAAGAAGACTCAAAGGTTGTTTTCATCGATAAACTGACGATAATGTCTGTGTGTCTGTGTTTCAGTTCAATGAGGAAACCAGTTTGACAATTAAAAGTTTTAATTCTTCAAATTAAACTAATGATTTTGAAATTGACAAACAGGAAATAACAATCAACATTGGCAACTTGTGGGACAATCTTTAACAGTTGATATGATCAAATAGACCTTGTGGTGAATTTATGAAGGTTGAGAATGTTGTGATATGAATGCGTGTGTGAGTCTGATTTTGCTTCAGGAAGAAACAGGTGTCTGAGTGAAGTGATGGTTTGAATAAACTTAGGTTTAGTTGGAAAAGATGCATCAAAACGCTATCTGTCGTGTTTTGCCTCACCGAAAATCGGACCCCCTGTTGGACCCGGGACGTCACCTTAGGATGATGTTTCATCCAGGGCACCTTGGCTGGCAAAGAAAACAAAGATGCGCCGCGAACCGGTCCAGAGTTGCCCTCGGTACACGTTGATGGTAAAGCATTTTGTCGATGTGCTTTCTTAAGTTAATTCACTCAGAAATCAAAGACTCTGTATGAGTCTGCGTTAGAAGTTACGATTCAGCTGTCCTGTCTGGCTGACAGGAACAGCGTGAGAGGGGGGGGGGGGGGGGGGGGGGGGAACGAGCCAACCGGCTCCCCCCTTTTAGCGTTTATTCAGGTCCTCTCTCTTTCGTTGTCAAGCACGAACTGAAATCATCCGTCTGAAACTTACCAAAAGCCTTTCTCTTCTCAAAGCAAACGTGTGCGTCAGCAAATTGGAACTGGAACAGTAACAAACATCCTCAAACATTATCTAATTAAGTGTGGATTCATTAATCCATTATAATTACCCAAAGCATAAGAACCATTCATTTGATTAAACACATTTATAATGAGCAAAATGATAATGATTACTTTAACATTAAAATCAAGAAAGGACGTTTTAAGACTTGTTATGACTACTTGTCCATGAGAACTCCTTCTTCTGGTACTGCAGGTGGCAGATGTTATGGTTTCCTCCCAGACTCGCTGGCGTTCAGGTCTTAATCTGTGGGTGAAAGTTCTCAGCGACCCAGCTTTGACCCAGCTGAGTCCAACACCACCATTGTGACAGAAAACTCATATTTCCTCACGTTACACATGCAAGACCAGGAGGACCAGGATCTAACATCATTGCAGATGAAACCCAATTAAAGATGGCCACCACAGATAACTGTGCAATTTATTTTTGACCAAATAAATTACAAACTAACATCAGATTATCTCAGTTTGAAGCACATCGGCAGGTTTTCTGCATCCACCTTTAAACCAAGCTAGGAAGCTTCACCTCACAACCTCCTTTTCCGATTGGACCTGATAGAAGAAGAAGAAGAAGAAGAAGAAGAAGAAGAAGAAGAAGAAGAAGAAGAAGAAGAAGAAGAAGAAGAAGAAGAAGAAGAAGAAGAAGAAGAAGAAAATATATTTTCTATAGCTCCTCTCAAGATAAAAATCACGAGGCGCTTCACAAAAAAAACATGTAAAAATAAAAAAAAGAATTCAGAAAATGGTTAAAAATATATTTGAAATGAGCAAAAAATAGACAATTGTGAATAAAAAATGTAAATAAAGAGAGAGAGTGAATAGGAAAGACGGAAATCAGTGGATCCCGAGGAAGGTGGAATAGGTGGGGAGAGCAGAATAAAGAGAGAGTGGTGAAGAAGGTCATACACAAGCCAGCCTGAACAAATGAGTCTTCATCTGCTTTTTAAAGGAGACCACTGAGTCCACTGATCTCAGGCTCAGGGAGAGAGAGGTCCAGAGTCTGGGGGCCACAGCAGCAAATGATCTGTCACCTTTGGTCTTTAGCCTGGAGCGCTGCGCAACCAGTAGGCTTTGATCACTGGACCTCAGGGACCTGCTGTGGGTGTAGGGACTAAGAAGATCACCAATGTAAGGTGTTGCTTGTCCATGTAAGGCCCTATAGACCAGAACCAGGATCTTGAAATGAACCCTGAAGTTGACTGGCAGCCAGTGAAGCTGGAGGAGAAGCAGGGTGATGTGGGTTTGTTTGGAGGACTTGGTCAGAAGCCAAACACAGGCCTTCTGAACCACCTGTAGACGGTTCAGGGAGGTTCTGCTCAGACACGTGAAAAGAGAGTTACAGTAGTCTAAGTGTGAGGAGATGAAGGTGTGGAGAACAGTCTCAAGTTCAGAGCGGGACAGAATGGGACTCAGCTTTGCAATGTTCCTGAGATGGAAGAAGGAAGAGCGAACAAGAGAACTGACATGAGAATCCAGGGTGAGAGCTGGGTCAAAGGTCACGCCAAGATTCCTGACAGAAGATTTGGTGTGAGAAACAAGCTGAACAAGAGAGTCTCTGACTTTGGGAACCAGCTTGTCTGGGCACAGATGAGGATCTCAGTCTTACCTTCATTCAGCTGAAGAAAGCTCCCAGCCATCCAGGTTTTGATAGAGTCTAAGCAGGTGTGTAACTGTTGCAGCTTAGACATCTCATGGGGCTTAAAGGAGATGTACAGTTGGATGTCATCTGCATAAAGATGGAAGGAGATTCCTTTGAAGGAGCTCAGGTGCTGAAGAGGAAGCAGATAGAGGAGGAAGAGCAGAGGCCCCAGCACAGAACCTCGTGGGACACCATGGGTAAGAGAGGTGGTGGAGGACCTAAACTTGGAGATGGCCACAGAAAAGGAGTGCTCAGAGAGATAAGAGGAGAACCACTCCAGAGCAGATCCTGATAGGCCTACCCAGTCTCTCAGCCTCTCCAGTAGCAGGTGATGGTCAACAGTGTCAAAGGCTGCAGTCAGGTCCAGCAGGACCAGAACAGAACAGTCCCCTGCATCACTGTGTGTCAGAAGGTCATTAGAGACCCTAAGAAGAGCTGTTTCAGTAGAATGAGCCCTACGAAAACCTGACTGGAAGCTATCATAGATGTCATGTTCATCAAGAGCAGCTGTGAGTTGTTTAGCCACAACCTTTTCCAAGATCTTGGAGATGAACGGAAGTTTAGAGATGGGTCTGAAGCTGCTATGAAGAGAGGAGTCGAGACTCTGGTTTTTTAAGAAGCGGGTGGATTACAGCGTTCTTAAAGTAAGCAGGGACCTGACCAGAAACCAGAGAAGCATTAATTATAGAGAGCACGCTGGGACCGATGGACTGAAAATCACTTTTAAACAAAGATGGGGGTAAGATGTGGAGGGGGCATGCAGAGGTCTTCATAGAGTTAACTAGTTTGGTTAACTGAGTCAAAGAAACAGGAGCAAAGCTATCTAGGATGATGGGCCTGGTTGGAGTCGGGAGAGGCAGCGACAAGGCTGAAGGAGAGATGCTAGATCTAACCTTATTGACTTTGTCCACAAAGAAAGACAGAAAGTCATTTAAGTCTGCAACAGAGTGGATGGAGGCTGTCGGAGAGGCAGGAGACACGATGCTGCTGATGGTGTTAAACAGCACCTTGGGGTTCCCTTTGCTCTGGGACACCAGGTTGGAGAAATAGGAAACTCTAGTGTCTGACTGCAGAGTTAAAGGATGTCAGAAGATCCTTTAGGTGCAGCAGATGGATGGGGAGATGGGTTTTCTTCCACAAACGCTCAATGTTTCTGCATTGGCGCTTCAGGCTGCGAAGGCTGTCATTAAACCAGGGATTAGGGTTCACTGCAGGACCTGATCTGGTTCTGACAGGACAGATGTTGTCCAGAATGGAGAGGCATTGCTCGTTAAACTGAGAAGTTAAGGAATCTGGGTCGTTATCAGAAGAACAGGGTGGATCAAAAGCAGCAGAAAAATTGCTAGCTGTGCTCTCATTAAGAAAACGAGAACTAACCAGACGGCGAGCAGGAGGTGGGGACACAGAAACTGACAAGTTAAAGAAAATGCAATGGTGATCAGAAATATAAACGTCCTCAGAACAAACACTGTCAGCATTTAGACTCAGGGTAAAAACAAGGTCTAGAGTGTGCCCCCTGGTGTGTGTGGGGCCAGAAACATGCTGAGTAAAGCCGAAGGAGTCCATAAGGCTGGAGAAATTCATGGCAAAGTGGTCCGAGGGATCATCAACGTGGATGTTAAAGTCAACAACAATCACCAGTCTGGACAGCTTCACAGTGGAGGATAGCTGAGCCAAACTTTCAGAACCTCTGCCAGGATAAAGATAGATTCAGTCCACCAACTGGACGCTAGTTTGTTAATCTAATCTACATAAATATGTCTGGAATAATCCTGGGATTAGTGTTAAAACACGAGAAGTGACGTCCTGAACCAGCTGAGAGTTGTGTTCGTGTGCTTTTGGGAGCTTTAAGTTTTTAAGCCTGTCACTCTCTCTCTCCAGCTGATGAGTTTGTGCAGACGGCTGCATGCCGGCGAGGCCTCAGCCTCTTGGTGCTCAGGGTAACGCAGCAGTCTGAGCTCGCTGCAAATAGCTGCTTGAGCTGGCATCGTGTATGAGAGGCTGCCTGAGGGGATGACTCATCCTCAGCCTCCTCATTCCTCCAGCTCCTCTTCTGTAATCTGCTGCTCTCAGCTCCTCGTCCCTCCGGCTGCTGAATCTTGATGTTTGGCTCCGAGCTGCGGCGTTAATCACCTGGAACCACGCTGGGAGTCAGAGTCCTGGAACGGGATCAATAAGAAAAAGAGTTTAAAGATATTTAAATGGATAATTGTGTTTTCTGTTGCGGTTTTCCTGCTCCGACTCTCACTGGGAAGTCGTTTGTTATAATTTCCTTCTCCTCCCGGTTAAATTTGACTTTTCTCCCCAGCTTGATTAAACGTCTCACTAACACGCCCTAATTTACTCATCCAGTCAGATCGATAATCACTTTTGTTTTATAGGAGGAAGAAAAAATCTGAGCTTAGGTGAAACTGTGTTTACGACCTTTGACCTGTGACCTGCAAACCAAGGTTTCTACACCATGAGACAGACATCTTTCTGTCTTCCATCCATCCATCGTGTTTATGGGTGAACACACACCTGTATGCTCCGGAGCATCGCTACTGTTCAGTAGAAATGAACGGATTCAGCTGAATTTTTTCCTTATCTTGCAGAAAACCTCCTGATTTTCCAAGCCGGCTCAAATTTAACAGGAGACGTTGTGTTTTAGCTCCTAGTTGGTCAACAATGGGGCTAAACTGTGTAATCATGCAGGCCAGACTATTGGAAATGTGTGAATCTGTTGGAGTGAAGTGACTTAATTTGAGTGGAGGAGAAAGTAGCTTATCAGCAGCCATTTTGAACCCTGTCCAGGACTGGATGTTGTCTCTGGTGTGAGCATGCGGCCAAGACAACAGAAATGAGGTGTGGAGGTCCAGAGTGAGAGTCTGCTGCAGCAAACAGGACTTGTAGCAAACGAGGAGCTGATTTTAGATCTTTCCACTCGCCTGGAGTGGCAGCTGCAGGAGATGAGGAACGCTTGAACACGCGCTCGACTGCAGCTGCCTGAACACCTGCTGCCTGTCAGTCACACGGGTGCTGGTGTGGTTCTCCTGCCTCATGATAAACGTGTTCAGGTCTCTAAAAATCTGGTGAGTCAGTCACGGGTATGTGGAACGTAGATGTTTGCAGCGCCGCAGGGCCTCATGCCTGCATGTAGGTTGGGTCAGAAATGCAGATGTGTTTGGGTTAAGGCCTGCCATGGGAGATGGTTCTGAGTGAGGGGGTCGGGCCAAGTCAGAACCGACTGGGATACTGAGGTCCACGGTTCTGCCTGGGTAACCCGGTACTCCCTGGTTCTAACTGGATCTTGAGGGTTGATTTTAATGGTTGTTTTGGGCAAGTTTGAAGCAAAAATGCAATTTTAGCTCAAAACATGTAAAATCAACTGAGTTTGAGACATTTGCTAATGTTGCTTAGCTTTGGCAGCCACCTTGAATGGGTTTAAATCAAAACGTTTATCAGTTGTGGAAAAACCATCTAGTGAAGGATTTCTGGAAGTTCTACTAGGACTGCTCTGGTGGTTTCTGGGATGTTTTACTTACAGCTGGACCAGGTTGACTCCCATGACCTGGTTCTGGGTTTAGGTTTGTATCTCTCACCTGTTCTAGATCAATAATAATGCTACAGACAGAACCACCATCCCTCTGACCCTGGAACTACCAAATCACCACAGCTGTGCAGATTATCAACTGATACCAGGTGTGAAACACAAACAGGAAGTAAATTAAACCAGGTGTACAATAAAACAGGAAGTGAGGTGGACCAAAGCGTCCCTGAAGCTTTTGTAACAGGAACACAAACCAGACGCGAGGCCTGATGGTGGGATGAGGCGATCCCCTGCTCTGTGATTAAACTGACAGGAGCGCCGGAGCCCTGCTATCCAAACTGTGAACTGTCTGCCCTAATTAACGGGTTCTGCTGCATCGAGAACAATGTGACAGAACAGCTGAGACAGAACCAGGCACGCAGTCCCATCCTGAGGCTTCCAAGACACAAACTGATAGGATAAGACTCAGCGGAAACAGGATCTGAAGCCAAAATCTGTGACTCCTTTCCAAAACATCATAGAAAACCTGTGAAAGAAGCCTTTCAATAAAAAATCATTTACTAGAAACTTTTTACCTTCCAGATCACAAGGTTTTACCTGAGCCCGCGGTCCCAGGTGACCTGAGATGACTGGAAGGTGACAAAAGCATCTAAAAGACGGGTTAGAGCCGGCTTCAGCCCGACCCGAAGGTTCTGTGTTTGGCTCAGACCACACCTGTAGATGTTACCTGCTGCTGGGCGCTCATCCAGACGTCTCTGGTCTTGATTCATCATAGGCTGATAATCCGGCCGTGTGTTCGTGCAGATTAAATCATCGGTTTGATTAAAATCTGAGGTCAGCAGCAGCTGGATTCACAACAAATTTTTATCCAAAAACCTGAAGAATCTGACGTCAGACGGGAAAAGAAACTGGTTAACTGGCCATAACTGGTTTATCATAAAGAATGTTGCTGTGGCAAAATCAAATATAATTTATAGTTTTGTGTTTCATAATAAAGACTATTTGGGACGTCCCAGTCAAGCCTGTCCAGGTAGCATGAAATACCTCTGTACAGACTTGTTGATGTAGACTACAAATATAACAGTTATTTACATGTATGTGAATGTAGTCTGACCACGCCCATAGACAGAACTCAGTCGTGGGGCGGGATCTATGGTTGTCCTGACTATCTGCACTTGCTACAGGGAGCCTAACCCCAAGATTCCACTATCGCCACTCCGCTCCGCCCCCGCCTTCCGCTGCCGCTCGCTTCCGAACACAAATTATACTGTACCCACTCCTCAACGGCTCCCCTCCGGTGCGGAGACCTGAGGTGCGCAAACAGGCATGCACGGGATTTTCGAGATCTTGCTATACAGTCCGAGCAATAAACGCGGAAGTTAGATCCAAACACCCGTTGTGTGGGAGAAGCATCGAAATGAACTGTTTAATCTGCCCATCATTTGTGTTGAGAGATCAGCAGTGTTTGGATCAACAAAGTGTGACTACTTTGATAGTAGAAACTGTATTTATGGCTTATTTCTGTGCATTTAAAGTTCAACCGCCATTGAAAGTTGTTAAAAGTTGTTAAACCTGTGCATATGAAACAAAAAACGCTTTTTGTTTATCGATTTATTGTGAAAAAACGGAAGCTGTGCTTGCTCCTTTTCCTGTTGGGCGGTTATGATTTCTGTCCATTTACTGTGGAGGTGCGCCGGCGTCCGGCAAAAATAGAATTGATCCTATTTTTGCCGGATGGCGGAACGGCGGGCGGCGCACGGCCGCAGTAGTGGAACAGCTCTGATTGACTACAATGGGACCGATTTTGCTGCGGAGTTCGTGCCGGAGCGGAGCGGAGATAGTGGAATTTTGGGGTAAATCTACTTCCGCAGCACGAGTCCCCGGAAGAACGAAAGAATGAACGCAAGTCAACCGCACTAAAAACGTTATTTTCAAACCTGCTTTGCCTTATGCCCCGGATCAAACACATGTTGTACTGCAGTTTACATGAAAAATAATGATGGGTGAAACCGGGAAACCCACTCAGCTGAGAGAAAACCATTAAAAACACCTGAAAGGGAAAAAACTCAACACTTTCACACAAAAGTGACATTTCTTTAACATAAATGGAAGTTTTAAATCCCAAACATTCCTTCTGGAGTTCCTAGACCTCATCCTCCTGTTTCCAGGTGTGTTTTGGTTTATTTAGAGGTGGACGTGTATTTCTGTTTCTGAGCTGATTTGTGGATTTTAGCCAAACTTTTACTCTGATTGGTGCAGAACTGATCCTGTAATTCTGTTTCACACTCCAATTCCTCTAAAGACGCTCCGACTGCCTCCCTAAAATAGAATAAACCTTTATTCACGTGTGTGTTTGCACACGCCTGAACTCAAACGTGATGGATCCTGACACAAACCCTCAGAAATGTTCCTCTTGCTGCAGGAAGTCCGTTTGGGTTTTTGAGTAAAGATGATAAATCTAGAATCTTGCCAGGCTTCCTAAAAATATTCACAAGATTTTTTTAGATCCTCTCTCAGCGTTGTCCCAGAATCACCGTCTGGATCTCGTTTCATGAGTCAGAAAATCCCAGAAACGGGAAAAAACTTTGGGAGGAGCTGGAGACCAAATTAGAAGTAAAATGAGTTTAAATGGATAAAAATGTGACATAATGGAGACACGTTGCTGCTCAGCTGAGTCCATCGGCTTAACAGATTTCCTTCTTATTTTTATCTTTCATCAGGAAAAAACCTAGCAGGTCAACACAAAGTCCGAGACAGAGTTTTCAAAGGAATCGTGTGTTTTCTCCTCCTGCAGCGTTCATCAGCCTGATGGGAGCGTTTATATTCCTAATAGATGTGCTGCTGAGGAGCGAAGCGTCGGCTCTGGCTGCAAACATCCACCAGACTTCGTACTCACAGATATTCACTCCCCACAGCTGAGAATTTGAAAACGACACCAGGAAGGTCCAAAAAACTCAGAAACCCGATCTGATGCAGCTGAGCAGAAACTTTATTTATGTTTAGTTTCTTTTTTTTTGGTTATTAGAACTCCTCTGTGAGACTCAACACACGCACACACATGCACGCACATGCCCACACACATACACGCACACACATGCATGCACACGTATGCATGCACACACACACACACACGCACACACATGCATGCACACGCACACACACACACACACACATGCATGCACACGCACACACACACACACACACACACACATGCATGCACACGCACACACACACATGCATGCACGCGCGCGCACACACACACACTCACACACACGCACACACATGCACGCACACACATGCTGTCACACACATACTTATGTTGTCACACACACTCACACACACACGCGCACACACACACACACACACACACACACACACACACACACACACACACACACACACACACACACACACACACATAGCCCTGCGGTGACTCAGAGACAGTAGGTTACGTAAAAGCCCCAACCCCTCCCCTCTGACTGACTCTGGGCAGACACACGCCGTGTCGGCAGATGAAGACGGCGTCCTGCAGCTTCTGCTGCTCTGAGTCTGAAACACAAACGTCACTCTGCAGCCGCCATCTTGGTTCTGGCTGCTCAGATCTTTGCATCGGCGCTGGCGCTTTTGTTAATGTTCAGCCATTTTTTTAGGTTTCAGTCAGAATTCCTCTGAATAAAAAGATACAGGTGGTTACCACGAAGACCCTAATTAGCCACTGCTGGCAGCTTTAACATTTCTGTTGACTCCCTAAGCATCCAAAGACGTAATGTTTGATAAAATTCTCCAATTTCTTTTTGGATTTAGAGAACAAAGTCAGCGTATTTTAAGGTTTGAATAACTGGCCTTTGCTAAATTTCTCCTGAATTTTTCTGATTTTTAAACCGAAGCTTCTCTAAACATGACCGTTTCCAGGTGTCACTGAAGCCAAATGCACCAGTTTAGCTGAAGCGAATCCGTCATCAGTTTGTTTTGACGTCTGATAGTTTAAAAGTTCATTTCTGTCACTTCAAAAGAGAAAATCTAAAAATCAATCATGTGACAAAAGCTCCTGGTTGAATTCCAGAAGCCTGGAAACCACTGAAACCTTTAAATCTTTGTTTTCTGGTTTCAACCCTTAACAAAACCTTCCATTGATTCTGCAAACATCGATCCTTTATTTCTTTTAGAGACTAGAAACCTCCAGGGAGGCGTCGACACATCAACACTGACACCAACGACTCATTATCCACCAGACGCGCCGTCCTTCAGATCCCAGGAGGGCTGGAGAGCATTGACGGTTGCCGAAAAACCCCCGGATGAGAGACGGAGTCAGATTTATCCAGCAGGAGCAAAAAGAAAAGAGTCTGGTGGAATCAGGAGTAGATCTGAAGAATTTCGGAATTAATAATAAGGATTTTGAACTCCTAATTATTTCTAACAGAGAAACAAAAACTTTAACTCAAAATCAAACAGTTTTTTCTATTTATCCCTGTCATGACTCCCAGGCCCTGTCCACACGTAGCCGGGGATCTGCCAAAACGTAGATATTTTTCTACGTTTTGGCCTGTCATCCACACGAAAACTGAGTTTTTTCACAAGAAAACGGATCTTTTTAAAAACTCCGGCCAAAGTGAAGATCTGCGTTTTCTCCGTTTTGGGTGTCTGCGTGTGGACGGACAAAAACGGAGTTTTAAGGTCCGCAACGTCACTTTCCGCGACAAAAAAATGCTGACATCATGTGTGCAACCTGTGTTTATACTAGCCGGCATCATGGATGCCCTCAGAGCTGCGCTCGCTTTATCAATTGTCCAAGCGCTTTTTGCTTGTTTGTTTTTGCAAGCGGAATTACTGCTCCTTGCGGAAGACCACAGACGAAAGACGAGGTTAAGAACGGGGGAAGTACTGCCGCCTACAGGTCTGGCATGTCCTTAACAACGTAGTTATCCGGGTACGTGTGGACAGAGTTTGTTTAAAACGAGGTGGTGTGGATGCAAGTTTTTGGAGGGGCGGATATTCGTTTTTTTAAAACAAACCGGCTACGTGTGGACTAGACCTCAGTCTTTCACCCTCCTCTGCCTCTGCTGCCTCCTCATCAAGCCCTCAGCCACTTCATTCATCTCACCTGTCCCTGTCATCAGCTCATTACACACACCTGCTCCCCCTGCTATATATTCACCAGCCAGCCACCAGTCCCCTGCCAGATTATTGAACACTTTTTGTTAGTAGATCTTCTAGCCTTGCACCTTGCCTTCACAGCCTCTGGACCTCGTTTTATTTTGCCTGACCCCTGCCTTGAACTTTGCCTGCCACCACGACCCTCGTCTGTCTACTACCACGTCTCCAGCCTGCTCCCTGTACCTGCTTGTCCCGATCTGGTTTTGACCCAGGCCTCCTCTCTGACTCTGTCTCCTGCCTCGCCCTCCTCTGGTAACTCTACATCAATAAAGACTTTTTATGAAACTTTTACTGTGTTTGGTGTCATCACGGGTCTTCCAAGTTCTGGTCGTGACAATCACCTGAAGTTTCCATATTTTATGTTTTTTAGATGAAACCTGGATCTCTGGTTTAATTGTTTCTCCTCCCAAACTTAACTTTATTCCTTTAGCTCGACTCTGCTGGTCAGAAACGCTCCAGCGTGGCAGAAAACACTAAATTCCTCTCAGTTGTGAGTCACGAGCCGTCACGCGTGACCTTCTTATTAAAGGAGTGGAATTAATATGTCAGGAGCAGCCGGGATCTAGACCGGCGTCCATGATGGATGGAAGCTCACCACAGACATTCGCCCATGATTGATGCTCAGCTGCTGGATGGAGAAACAGGTTCTGTTTAGGAAAAACAGGACACAGAGCAGGAACACCGGTCTGGGAATGTGTTTCAGAGGCTTCGTACCAGTGCCAGCAGATGATGCAGTTTGAAGGGAAACAAGAGCTGGAATTAAAATAACTGAGAAGCTAATAAAAGATCACAGGAATGATCCCTGAGGAAAACCTGCAGACAGCACGTTAGGGTCCAGAATAAGATGTAATAAAGTCAAACAGGTAACGGAAGTTCAGTTGAAAGTAGGAATGTTGAGGAAAATTGTACAATATTGAGAAAAAAATCTGGTGTTGTACCGATCTGTTGTAGTGAAGAGAGAGCTGAGCCAGAAGGTGAAGCTCTCGGTTTACCGACGGAGTTCCTACCCTCACCTATGGTCATGAGCTTTGGGTGGTGACCGAAAGAACGAGATTGCGGATACAAACGGCCAACATGAGTTTTCTCTGCAGGATGGCTGGGCTCTCCCTTAGAGATAGGGTGAGAAGCTCGGCCATCCGGGAGGGGTTCGGAGTAGATTTGCTGCTCCTCCACATGGAGAGGAGCCAGTTGAGGTGGCTCAGGCATCTGACTAGGATGCCTCCTGGTGAGGGTTTCCGGGCATGTCCAACCGGGAGAAGACCTAAAGGAAGACCCAGGACACGCTGGAGGGACCATGCCTCTCACCTGGCCAGGGAACATCTTGGGATCGCCCAGAAGAGCTGGCCCAAGTGGCTGGGGAAGGGATGTCTGGGCCTCTCAACTTTGGCTGCTGCCCCTGCGACCCGACTCTGGATAAGCAGAAGAGAATGGATGGATGAGGAAAAAAATCAAGAGTTCCAAAACTATTCCAATGTTTGGGGAGAAAAATGTAAAAAATAATTTTTCAGGTCAAAGGTTTGTCCTAAAAAAAAGTTAAATATCAAGAAAAAAAATTTATGTTTAGAATCAGTCACAACATTTCCAGTTTATGGTCATATATTGGATGTAGACTTCCATCCCAATGCTAAGAGATTAAAAAACATTTCCGTGTCGGTTTTTCCTACAAGTGGCCGTGAAAACTCCATGACTCTGAAGTCAGAGCTGTTTAAACCCAGTTTGACCCCTTAAGGGATGAATCTCAGGCCTGTTTTAGGCCAAACATCAAATCATAGATTACAGAGTGTTCAAAGTGTGGCCCAGGGTCCTTTTGAGGCCCTCAGAGGGATTTAGTGCCGTGCCTGTTTGCATTTCTAGTTTCTGCCTCCAGAAGGTTGATGATGAAGAGCAACACTTTATAACAAATGTAAATAGAGATTTTTACTACTTGGTCTATTTTGGAGGAGTACAGATTTAAAAAAAAAACCTCATGAAATAATGACAATAACTGATGTAAGGAATTCTAACTTGATGGTTTTGGCCCTCGTGTAAAAGTTTGGATGCCCTCACTCCTCAGTGGAAGTTTTAGACGGGTTCTGCTTTAACAGGGTGACGTTTAACTGCTGCTTATGTCAGCCTGGAGCTCCGAGAAGCTTCTCCAACGTCACATCTCAGCGGAAATGTTCTGCTGGATCCTTTCTCCTTTGATCAGAACAACCAGCAGCTCTTAACAAGGCGGCGGCGAGGTGATGGCGGCGCAGTCGGCCCTCTGCGAGGGACACAAGGGGATCTAAATCAGTGAAATGATCTGGTCTAAAGACGCGGGGGAGGCTTTTGAAGCCCAACTTCTCACCACCTAAGCTGGCTGATCCGAGTCCTGGTCAACGAACGCAGACGTTCACATGAGAGGAGGATGAGTCATGCTGTAATTAAAACACAAACGTGATGACCTTTGAACATTTTTCATGACCCTAAGTAGCATTCAGAGGTTCTGGACCAGACTCCAGTTTTTAATTAGAGGGTTTCAGGTGAAGAGTAACGTCTGACATTCACGTCAAAACGAGACAAACAGCATCGCCCCACTGGTTCTGTTTTTAAATGCACCAATATTATTAAAAACCACTAAAGATTTCTAATCAGACACATTTAGGCTGACATGTTTACAGAAGGAAACTGAAACTGAGGAAGGAGAGCCATCTGCTAAATGGCTGAATTCACTAAAGCGGGACGGGCATGTCAGGAAAAAGGCATTCATTGTTCCTGGGCTTTAGGTGTTTTAAAGGAATCAGAAGTTAAATATATGAGCATCAGATCTTGTTAAGGTGTTCTCAAGACTTTACTAAACTAATGTGCTTCATTTGTGATTAGAAAATCCACGTTAGCAACCATTTTAAAGATGGCAGCCTGTTTTCTCCCACCAACTTATGTCAGGAACGTTCTGTAGTTTCTGGCTGTTCAGACTTTTAAAAATGAAGCCAAAATCATCAGGTTAATATTCCTCAGGGTAAAGCATGCTACATTTATTTTATGTGACTTTTAACTTCTCCTCAAAATAGGCCCGTTATGTGGGGGCCACATAAACATGCTTCAAGGGCCACAAATGGCCCTGTGGCCACCTTTTGGACATTATTATTAAGTTATGAAATATTTTTATTTTTGGTGACAGAAACAATCAGAGAAGCGCTCAGAGCTCCATTAACGATGAGAGGATTTAGAGGCTTTTAAATGAATTACCCCAGTCCAAGGTCACCAGGAGCAGGAAGGGCTTCGGTTTGCTCCAGTGGTTCTGTCGGCCGAAACTGGGTCAGAACCATCAACACGAACCCTGATTGTTATGTACCAAACTGGTGTCTCCACACAAAAAAAAAAAACAGGATCTAAACTCAACTCGGGTCTGATGGAGACGTTATTAAAGCTGAAACAGGTGAAATCTGTTTTAAGCTGTTTAAAGAGTTTTATCATCGAGCAACAGGTGGCCCACTGGTGAGCAGCAGGTGGACAACAGGTAAGCAGCAGGTGGACCACTGGTGAGCAGCAGGTGGACAACAGGTAAGCAGCAGGTGGACCACTGGTGAGCAGCAGGTGGACAACAGGTGAGCAGCAGGTGGACAACAGGTGAGCAGCAGGTGGACCACCGGTGAGCAGCAGGTGGACCACCAGTGAGCAGCAGGTGGACAACAGGTAAGCAGCAGGTGGACAACAGGTGAGCAACAGGTAAGCAGCAAGTGGACAACAGGTAAGCAGCAGGTGGACCACTGGTGAGCAACAGGTGGACAACAGGTGAGCAGCAGGTGGACCACCAGTGAGCAGCAGGTGGACAACAGGTAAGCAGCAGGTGGACAACAGGTAAGCAGCAGGTGGACAACAGGTGAGCAACAGGTAAGCAGCAAGTGGACAACAGGTAAGCAGCAGGTGGACAACAGGTGAGCAGCAGGTGGACAACAGGTGAGCAGCAGGTGGACCACCAGTGAGCAGCAGGTGGACAACAGGTAAGCAGCAGGTGGACCAATGGTGAGCAACAGGTGGACAACAGGTGAGCAGCAGGTGGACAACAGGTGAGCAGCAGGTGGACCACTGGTGAGCTGCAGGTGGACAACAGGTGAGCAACAGGTAAGCAGCAGGTGGACAACAGGTGAGCAACAGGTGAGCAGCAGGTGGACAACAGGTGAGCAGCAGGTGGACCACCAGTGAGCAGCAGGTGGACAACAGGTGAGCTGCAGGTGGACAACAGGTGAGCAACAGGTAAGCAGCAGGTGGACAACAGGTAAGCAGCAGGTGGACCACTGGTGAGCAACAGGTAAACAACAGGTGAGCAACAGGTGGACAACAGGTGAGCAGCAGGTGGACCACCAGTGAGCAGCAGGTGGACAACAGGTAAGCAGCAGGTGGACCACTGGTGAGCAACAGGTGGACAACAGGTGAGCAGCAGGTGGACAACAGGTGAGCAGCAGGTGGACCACTGGTGAGCAGCAGGTGGACCACTGGTGAGCTTGGGCTGCCTCCGAGAGTGCTTTGTGCCCTTATCTACCGCCCTCCCAAAATGAACAATAACTTTATTAGAGAGTTCTCTGACTTTGTAGCCGGAGTCGCTCTCGAGTATGATATGTTTTTGATTGTTGGCGATTTTAATATTCATTTATGTTGTGAGGCCAAACCCTTTGTTAAGGAGTTTTTAAAGACCTAGTTCAGTGGGTTACTGGTCCAACTCATGAAAAAGGTCATACGCTGGATTTAGTTTTGTCGCATGGTTTAGGTGTAAACATTACAAACATTGTCGATCAGGGTATTTCTGACCATTTTCCAGTCAATTTTACACTGGAATTACACAGCCCAGTGGAGAGAGCTGCAATGCAATGACAGAGAAGATTTTTTAATGACGTGACTGTCTCTGATTTTTCTGCTGAATTCTCAGCTGTTGATTTTATGGACTCAACTTCTGTCAACGACTTAGATGATTTTTTTAGTTCTACTTGCTTAAACATCCTTGATAATGTGGCTCTCCTGAAAGCTGTGCAGTAGGATAATAAAAAAAATCTGGAACCATGGCTGAATGAAACCACACATGCCTGTAGACGGGAGTGCAGGTGTGCTGGAAGGAAGTGGAAGAAGGACAAGCTACATGTGTCTCTACTTGCACAGTGAGACTGCCTGACTGTTTATCAGAACTGTGTGAAACAGGCTAAATCTGAGTTCATGTGCAATCTTGTTTCCACCAATCACAGACCGCAGGTTTTGTTTAGTGCTTTTAACTGTATTGTGAACCCCAGCATTGGAAGTAGTTGTATACCTTGTCAAAAATTATGTGACCGCTTTTTGTCTTTTTTTTGTCAGAAAGATATCACAGATTAGATCTTCCATTTTAACATCCTCTATCTTAGATCCAAGTTCTTATCCAGATTGTTTAACATCTTGGTGTCACTTTCGACCTGT
Organism: Nothobranchius furzeri; assembly: GCF_043380555.1. Taxonomy (NCBI): domain Eukaryota; kingdom Metazoa; phylum Chordata; class Actinopteri; order Cyprinodontiformes; family Nothobranchiidae; genus Nothobranchius; species Nothobranchius furzeri. The sequence continues at coordinate 35,789,089 of NC_091751.1, forward strand.
CTCCTTAGAGGAGTTATCACATCTTGTCCATCGTTTAAAACCTTCAGTCTGTCCACTTGATGTTATTCCACCTTGTATGTTTAAGCAGGCCTTTGACAGTGTTGCTTCAGCTGTGCACAGACTAATGAACTGTTCTCTTCTCTCAGGGTGTGTTCCGCTGTGTTTTAAACAGGCTATAGTGAATCCCCTTTTAAAGAAGCCAAGCCTGGATGCAACTTGCCTATCTAATTACAGACCTATTTCCAAACTTAGTTTCTTATCAAAAGTTCTGGAGAGAGTTGTTCATGCACAGCCACAGGATTATCTGTCCATACATCACATTTCAGACAAATTTCAGTCGGAGTTTAAAGTATAGCATAGCACTGAAAGTGCACTTCTACGAGTGGTGAATGACTTATTTATGATCACTGATTCTGACAACTCAGCTGCTTTAATGCTGCTAGACTTATCTGCTGCTTTTGACACCATTGACCATGATATTCTGTTGTCTCGATTAGAGTCTTGTGTTGGTATAAGGGGCACGGTGCTTGATTGATTTCAGTCTTATCTACAGGACAGGTCCTTTTCTGTGAACTTGGAAACTTTTACATCACCACCAGCACCTGTGACGTGTGGTGTTCCACAAGGTTCCATTTTAGGGCCAACACTTTACTCACTGTGTATTTTACCGTTGTCCTCTATCGTCGTCAGACTTTTCATAGCTTTGCTGATGACCTTCAGATATATCTCCCACTCATCCCGGATTCAGCTGTTTCCTTAATGGCCTGCTTAGCTGATTTGAAGCAATGGATGTCAGTTAATTTTATGGAATTGAAAGACCTGAAGACAGAGATTTTAGTTTTTGGCAGTGGAGACCTGTTAAAGGGTGCGGTGAGCCCACTTGGTTCCCTTTCGGATTTTGTAAAGCCATATGTGAAAAACCTGTTTTTTTAATGGATGGTTCGTTTAAATTGGACAGACGGATAAGTGCAGTGGTCCAGTCTGGTTTTTATCACTTGAGGCAACTTGCAAAGGTTAAGTGCTATTTGCCGGAAACTGTCTTTGAACATGTTATTCATCTCTTCGTCTCCTGTCGACTAGATTACTGCAATTCCCTGTACAATGGATTAGGGCATTCCTCCTTAAACCGCTTGCAACTGGTTCAAAATGCAGCAGCCCGCCCCAGGTACAAGGAAGCATGATCACATCTCTCCAGTGCTTGCTTCCCTTCACTGGCTGCCAGTGCATTACACGTTTCAGTTTCAATTGTTGCGTTTTGTTTATAAATGTCTTTATGGTCTGGCCCATCCTTATATAGATGATTTATTGACACCCTACACTCCTGCCGGGAATTTGCGGTCGGGCTCACAGTTTTTATTGTCAGTTCCAAAGGCTCTCCTAAACACGAGAGGAGATAGGGCTTTTTCTGTGGCTGGTCCTACACTCTGGAACAGTCTTCTTCTGCATATCAGGACCTCACAAAATCTGGATGTCTTTAAGGCCTTGCGTAAAACTCATTTATTCAACCTGGCTTTTATGTAGGATGATTTTATTTTGTCATTGTCATTCTTTCTCATTTGTATTGATCTTATAATTGTGTGATGAAATGCTGTTTTTTCCTAACTTAAATTTTTTTATGGTTTTATGGTTTTTAGTTATACTTTCTTGCGATTTTATCTTCTGTGTTGTACAGCACTTTGGTTTGCGGAAGCAATAATAAGTGTGCTTTAGAAATAAAAGTGACCTTGACCTTGACCTTGAGCAACAGGTGGACAACATGTAAGCAGCAGGTGAGGTTATCTAACAAGAATCGATTTAACAGGAAACATGTTCTCCCTTTAAACTGGTTTATTTGGTCTTCAGAATGAATGAAGATAATTTAGTCAAATAACAAATTAGAGTTGATTTTAAGTTTTAGAAATAAAACAAATTTCCTTCAAAGTTTCACTAATATTTGTGTTTTCTGCTCGTGACAGTTCAGACAGAATGTTCTAGAGTGTATTTTTAACACCTAATTCTAACGTTCCTGTTTATTCTGACTTGATTTTCTTAGAGTTTTCTTGACTCGACTCCATGTTTCCTGTTTTCCTCGTGTATCAGTGAGATTTTTTCCACTTTCTCTGCTGGTTTTGCAGATACAAAGTTCCATCTGGAGGACTTATAATTAAAGATCCGGGGCCTCATTTATCAAGCTTGCTTACGCACAAAAGGGGGTCGAAAAACTGCGTAAGCAACTTTCCACGTAAACTTTGGGATTTATGAAAGAAAACTTAGTGGAAAAATGTGCGCAACTTTAAGTTGACTAAGGACTTGGCTTACACACATTTTGGACATGGAGAGCACCTGCAGTGCTGCTGCTGAGAAGGATAAAATTATGAAATCCTGCAGCATTATTACATGTACTGCTTCGTTTTACACAGAACAAGACCCCCACATGCACACACGCGCGCACACACTCACACACACACACACACACACACACACGCACGCACACACAGCCTGAAGCACAGAATAGGGAATGCAGAAAATCAGCAGGGGGACAGATTGAGTCAGAATGTCATGTGTCTGTGACAGTGTGTGTTCTGTCACTGTGACCCAATTGATAATGCGCCCTGGCTACTTGGACAAGGTAGATCTCCGTTTGGGTGACTGGTTAGCGAGCGTGACTTTCACCTGGGAGTCTGGTGAGCGAATCCCGATTGGATCATTTTTTTGTATCCGCCACAGATCTCTCTGAAGAACTCACAACATTGACGGCTTCAGCAACGCTGTGCCACTCCGTGGATTTTGATTATTTGTTTTGCAAAAGCACTTCCTTTCATTTCTCCACCTCACCCACAAGTGCCTCGAATTCTGCTTCTGTGAAATTGCGCTTCCTTGATCTGCCTTGATCTACGGTCGCCATGTCATTGGTGGAGCGCTGTAACAGCCGGCTTATGTATATGCATGAGATCCACAAGGCACTTTGCATTGACTATTTATGGCAGTAAGTGGGCGTGGTGAGGGCGGGATGTGACTAAAAAGCAGCTGAGAAACTTTCTAGATATTTTCTGATTCATGAAGCGGAGATTGTGTGCAGCTGTGTGTACTCCATGTTTGATAGATCACAAACCTACTTGGCATGAGTACTTTTTTTTTTTTTGCTGAGCATAAGTACGGTTTTAGTAAGGATTCTACGCAATGTTTGATAAATGAGACCCCTGATCTTGTGTCTGATTGGCTGAAACACAACCTAATAAGGAACCTTAAAGTCACACAGAGGTCAAATCAGAACAACACATATCTCCACACATTCGGGCATGCTGAATATTTCTGTTTTACCTCCAAACAGAAGATATGCTCTTTGTTCTGGGGACAGGGCCATGGGAGCATCAGAGGAGGACCCAAAGCGGCCATCAGGAGGCCAAAGCGGATCAGAACACGTAGAAATCCGATCAGTGAAGATGTGGAGGATGATTCGGAGCATCAAATTTCCTTATTTAATATACCGTAAATCCTCTAATATTAGCCTGGATTTAATTAACTGCCGGGTATCACATTTTGGCCGGTGTCGAGTCGGGGGAGGTGAATGATGGCCATTTTTTTATTATGGCCGGGTGGAATGTGGTAACAAGCAAGTACGGGGGGCGGTTGTGTCATCCGTCTTACTTTTGATTTGCCAGTGATAGACCGCGAGGGTAAATTTAACCGTGCGGGGACGAAGAGGAGGCGAAAATTTGATATCAAGTTCAAGGAGAACGTGCTGATTATGCTGCAGAACACTCTGGGGAGCAGTAGCAGGGGTTGTATGAACTAGTCACTAGTCGACTTCACTGCTCTATAGTGACTTTTTATGCCCGTCATCGACTAGTCGCTGTCACGTGATAATGACCAGCAAGATGCAGTCCACGGAAAAGACAGCAGCCTGCTGTCAGCAGGTGACAAGCTCCTGTGCTTCGGGAGGCGATGCGCTGTGCCAGAGCGTCGGTACCGATACCCGCCGTAAAACGGATATTTAACCAAATTGTGACCTTTACCCTCTTGCAATTTAACATTCCCCTCACCCCATCCTAACCTTAACCAGCTTGCGCATGCAAAGCTCTGATTGTTGACGTGCTCCAGACATCTGCTTCCTGAGCACGGCCACAGTAACATTATCAAATCAGGTGTTGCCACCTCAAAAACTAATTTAACACGCGATCATTCATGTTGGCTCATTTCCTTTTATGTTTTCTGTCTTTTATTCTTCTATTTGTGCCTGATGCTTTTCGCTGCCGTGGATCGGGGCACATCACCTGTTTTGTCCTCGGTGACGCACCTAACTGATGTGGCCGGCAAGCAGCGAGCACTCCGCTGTTTTTGCGGTCGGTAGATCTTTTAGAACTGCAGTTCAAAGGTAACTCATAAGGTGAATATATATGAACCCTGGTAGCAGTTTTTCTTTAGGATTGAGAGGAGATGCAGGAAGATAATAAACAGGCAGGACAGAAAAATAGTCAAATAAAAACAAGTTAGTTTTTGTACCTGGTGGTTGCAACAGACACCATTGACGGTAATCAGAAGTGAGGAACAGAAAATGAAATAATTATTTTAATGTTTAGAGCAGCAGGAACTCCGAGAGGCTGCAGGCGCATCAGTGAGTTTGCGGCCGCTGCGCAGGGGGAGGGGGGGAGGGGGGGAGAGGGCTGAAGCAGAAACTACCGTTGTTAAAAGAAATGTTTAACTTTGACAATGTGGGCGCAATTTTAATTGTCAAAAACTCCAGCGAACCATTAGTTCATTTTGTTCCAATAGAAATTGAGGCCTGCCTCTAATTCTGGCCCTCCTTCCAATAAAGGCCTGGAGCTTGATGAGCTTGAGTCAAATACAGGCCCGGGCCTGTATTAGAGGATTTACGGTATTTATTTAATTTATTAATTATTTATTTAATAATAATAATAATAATAATAATAGTAATAATAATTATTATTATTACTATTAATTTAATTTATTTATTTAATTTCATTATTTAAGCTGGACTTCCTGAATTTCTGTGTTTTCTGTAATAATACACTCCCCACTGTTTAGCCCTTTATTATGAAGCATGTTTTGATGATTTTGATTTATTTTCTGGCTGTGAACCACTTTGTGTTACACCAAGTTGAATGAAAAGTGCTTCATAAATAAGGTCTGATTAGTTGAATAAAAATGTGTTAAAACAGACATCTCAAGGCATTTTTCTTCTTTAAATGTTTGCATGTTTAATTCATTGTTTGGTAGGTGACAATAAAAATGTATTAATAAAACAAGTTTATAATATTAAATTAAAATAATCAAATGTTTTCTAGAGTACTTTCATTGTGGAAGCTTAGAACTGATGTGTTGTAAAATGTTGGAGTTGAGTAAATGTTGATAAGAAGATAAACAATTATCTTAAACATGGTTTGAAATGTTAAAATAACCCAAAATCTAACGTGGCTTAAATAGCTAAAGTGTTAAAAACAAATGGAGAAGCTTTTTGGTGTGTTCCTGCTGTGTCTGGTTTCTAACTGCATTTTTGGTTCTTTTTAAAACACAGAAAAGGTTTTTATTACCTTTGTCAGCAAGGTAAAATAAATAAAACCTTTTCTGAGTTTTAAAAAGAACCAAAAATGTAGTTAGAAACCGAGAAGCTGTTGTGTTAAACCGCGTTGTTGCCATCAGGCTACCACTAGATGGTGGATTGTGTCAATCTTGTTTCATGTTAGATGAACTGATTCATCTGTCCAATCAGAGCAGAGAGCGGGGCGGTCAGCGGGAAGAGGAACCGCGGAGCGCGAGGCAAGCTATAGCTAGCAGACAAGGGGAGAACAGAAACGTAAGTTAGTGAATATTTCTGCCCAGAATTATGATAAAAGTTGCTTAACAACGAATTAAGGACTTCATTAATCATATACTAAGGTAATTGTTTACTTAGACTGTATTTTACTTCATAGGGCTGTAGCGAAGCCTCGACGAAGTCGATGACTCGATTCTAAAAATTTGTCGACGTCAGATCCGGAAGTCGACGCACCGCGCCCACTTGTTGCATCCCCAGGAGTTTGTAAATAGAGGAGGAATCTGCCTGTTTTTCCTCTAGTTCGCCCTCTTCTCCACCTTCACTAACATCTCCGCCAAATACCGAAGACCCGGAACAACGTCCGTCCACTACTAGATTATTTTCCTGTTTTGCCCCTTCGTCTCCCGGCAACGGGCAACAACTTCCGGGGTCAGATGCGCTGCTTCGTGTCTATCGCAGATGTAGAAAATCACCGGGAGCGCTTCTCCCTTCATTAAGGAGCTTCTTTCAGACATGAGGAGAGCTGTTTTGGTGGTAGCAGTCTCTCCTCCGTGCTGGTCTGTTTGCTGCTGGGTGTTTTTGGTTTATTTAAACTTGGTAACTTTAACTTAATGTTGGTAAAGCTACTGTTAGCATCTTCGCTAACAGCTTCTTGCGTTGGGATAAGCTGTTACGTTTTGGTTTAGAGTTAATCTTTTTTGTGGTGCAGATCTCCCTTTTATTACATTTAGAGTGTTGTGGGTTTTTGGTTTAGTGTAAAATATCACCTGAGTTTGGTTTAACCCGTAAGACCACTCGCCTCACGCACATAAGTGACCAAAACAAAGCAGCATGGAGACACTCCATCTTCTACCACCTCTCAGGCAGCAGCCTGCACTCCCAAGTTCTACACGTCACCAGAACATAACCAACCGCAACACAATAAAAGCAGTGTTATACAAAATGGAAGGCCTGTAGTGTTTATTCTCTTACAGTAAGAATTTATCCATTTTTTTGAGGAATTTATTTGAGATTTTCTGGTTTTTGTTAATTGTGCAATAGAAAAATAATCATTAGATTAATTTTCTAAATAGTCATTAGAATAGTCGACTATTCGATAAAATAATCGTCAGAATAATCGTTTTAAAAATTATCGTTTACCCCCAGCCCTATTACTTCATAAAACCGATTAAAATGTGGTTCTATTTTGTATAGCTCTACCCTTTAAGCCATTGTTTATTGGATTAATTATATCCTCTTACAGGTGCTGGCCAGTAAATTAGAATATCATCAAAAGGTTGAAAATATTTCAGTAATTCCATTCAAAACGTGAAACTTGTACATTATATTCATGCAATGCACACAGACCAATGTATTTCCGATGTTTATTACGTTTAATTTTGATATTTATAGGTGACAACCAATGAAAACATCAAATCTGGTATCTCAGAAAATTAGAATATTCTAAAGGCCAATGAAAAAATGTTTGTTTCTCTAATGTTGGCCAACTGAAAAGAATGAACATGAAAAGAATGTGCATGTATAGCACTCAATACTTAGTCGGGGCTCCTTTTGCCTCAATAACTGCAGTAATGCGGCGTGGCATGGACTCGATCAGTCTGTGGCACTGCTCAGGTGTTATGAGAGCCCAGGTTGCTCTGATAGTCGTCTTCAGCTCCTCTGCATTGTTGGGTCTAGCGTATTGCATCCTCCGCTTCACAATACCCCATAGATTTTCTATGGGGTTAAGGTCAGGCGAGTTTGCTGGCCAATCAAGGACAGGGATACCATGGTCCTTGAACCAGGTGCTGGTGGTTTTGGCACTGTGTGCAGGTGCCAAGTCCTGTTGAAAGGTGAAGTCTGCATCCCCATAAAGTTGGTCAGCAGCAGGAAGCATGAAGTGCTCTAAAACTTCCTGGTAGACGGCTGCATTGACCCTGGACCTCAGGAAACAGAGTGGGCCAACACCGGCAGATGACATGGCACCCCACACCATCACTGACGGTGGAAACTTTACACTGGACCTCATGCAACGTGGATTCTGTGCTTCTCCGCTCTTCCTCCAGACTCTGGGTCCTTGATTTCCAAAGGAAATGCAGAACTTGCTTTCATCAGAAAACATAACTTTGGACCACTCAGCATCAGTCCAGTCCTTTTTGTCCTTGGCCCAGGCGAGACGCTTCTTGTGCTGTTTCTTGTTCAAGAGTGGCTTGACACACGGAATGCGACACCTGAATCCCATGTCTTTCATGAGTCTCCTCGTGGTGGTTCTTGAAGCGCTGACTCCAGCTGCAGTCCACTCTTTGTGGATCTCCACCACATTTTTGAATGGGTTTGTCGTCACAATTCTCTGCAGGGTGCGGTTATCCCTAGAGCTTGTACACTTTTTTCTACCACATTTTTTCCGTCCCTTCGCCTGTCTGTTAATGTGCTTGGACACAGAGCTCTGCGAACAGCCAGCTTCTTTAGCAATCACCTTTTGTGTCTTGCCCTCCTTGTGCAAGGTGTCAATGATTGTCTTTTGGACAGCTGTTAAGTCAGAAGTCTTCCCCATGATTGTGGTGCCTTCAAAACAAGACTGAGGGACCTTTTAAAGGCCTTTGCAGGTGTTTTGAGTAAATCAGCTGATTAGAGTGGCAGCAGGTGTCTTCTATATTCAGCCTTTTCAGAATATTCTAATTTTTTGAGATACCAAATTTGGAGTTTTCATTAGTTGTCACTTATGAATATCAAATTTAAATGTAATGAACATTGGAAATACATTGGTCTGTGTGCATTGCATGAATATAATGTACAAGTTTCACGTTTTGAATGGAATTACTGAAATATTTTCAACCTTTTGATGATATTCTAATTTACTGGCCAGCACCTGTAACCATTCATTGAAAAGCTTTTGTGTACACCCGCCTCCTAGGCGGGTCCTGGCTGCGTCTTTTGGAATTCTAGGGTGCCCAAGGAAGGTCCCGCCTTTCTCGCCTCTGATTGGCTAGATGGGCTCTACTACGATTGGCTGAAAATTCGCGGGGGCGGCAGACAACAGCGGCCTTCACTTGCCTGAAAGCTAAGCAAGCAAATCAACTGATGTGGATATCTGAGCAGAGGTAAATATGTCTTTGTGAGAAAGCTAACATTAGCTTTTCAAAAGCCACGTTAAAAATAATAGGCATGCCCTCAATGTTCATCTAATCTGTTGTTTGCTGATGACAGCTGCCAGTTCAATATACTTATTCTCTCTCTCTCTCTCTCTCTTTCTCTCTCTCTCACACACACACACACACACACACACACACACACACACACACACACACACACACACACACACACACACACACACGCCTTTTGATAACAATTTGGAAATGCTTTCATAGGCTGAGGCTGTTAAGCAAGCAGGATGAAAGTGAGGACACATATTTCATGTGTTTAACTCTGCATATTTAATTGAAATTAATTCAAAGCTGATTATGATTTAGACCTATATTTAAGCAGTTTTCATTATTCTAGAAGAGAAACAAACCTGCTGCACACAGCTGGGTAAAAAGGACAGTTTTATTATATTTCATACCCAGGTAAGGCACACACGTTTATCCTACTCTGCTGTAATAAGATAACCTCAATGCTTTAGAGCAGCGGTTCCCAAACTTATTTAGCCGCGCACCCCCTTCTATGTCCCGACCATGACGACGCACCCCCCAGCCCCCACATCAGGCCCCCTAGCGGCAGCTTGCGCACCCCCGGGGGTGCACGCACCACACTTTGGGAATCCCTGCTTTAGAGCCATAGACATAAAGCAAGTCCCACAGTGTGATAAATGCAACACGATTTATAAGTTCACTTCTTACGTTTTTCAGTTTTTAATCAATGAAACAAAAGAACTTAAGCAAAACAGGACAGAATTGCGCTAAGTTCTTATTTTCTAATAAAATGTTATAAAATCCCCAAAACAGCTGTTCTGTTGGTGGCAAGAGGACAGTCTGCAATTAGCAAGGGAAGACGGTTTGCTGCTAAATGAAATAGCCAATCGTAGTAGAGCCCATCTAGCCAGTCAGAGGCGAGAAAGGCGGGACCTTCCTTGGTCACCCTAGAATTCCAAAAGACGTGTCCTGGCCCCTAAAAAGGGCGCAGAGCATAGCTCGTCTCTCTTTTTTTAAATCTTCAAACTACTTAATCGTTTGAATGAGCTTAAACTAACCTATTCTTCAAGCACATGTCCGACAATCCGGCCAGTTTGTGCTCCCCAGGATTTACACGACAAGAACAACCTACTGAAGTGTGATGTCCAGCGGAGCTGTTCATTTTCTCCACCGGACAGGTACTGTTTATCAACTTAATTGTGGAGGCAGGCTTTCACGATCCCTGGCGGGCCCGAGGCCTGGACTCCCACGCTCTTCTCCTACGCCGTTTCCAGCCATGAGAGCGCTACTTTGTTAGCTAGTTGCTAAGGCTTTCTGTTCCCGCGTCCGTGCTGCAGATGGATGGCTTATTGTTCAGCACGGCACTGTCCAGTTTTGCTGCTCCTATCCAGTTTAACTCGGTTCCCAGCAGCTCTGGCTTACTGGAATAACGTTAGAAGGAGCCTTACCTAGGTTCGCCTTTTACTAAAGCTGGTTGTTTGGTGTGCTACTCCCACCTCCAAACACCGATTGTGACGCAGCTCTTCGCTGTGCCCAGTGTTCTATTTCGTCTAGTCTTAGCCCTTAAGCTAGCTGCTATTGGAAGGGTGATCTCAGCATCAGCCAATCAAGAAGAGCTTAAATGTAAGCCCACCAATGGTGGGCACCCCCATGGGTATATAAGTGGAGCAACTCCACTGTTCACCTCCGCTATCTCTTCAAGCCAAGCTTAAGAGCTATCTTTAAAGAGCATTATCCAAGACAAAATTATCCTACTTACCAAGCATGTCCAGCGACGTGAGGACCTGCCCGGCCTGCCAGACTGGCTTCATCTCCAGCAGCGACCTTCACGCCAAATGTGAGGTCTGTCTCGGGGCTCATCACGCTGGCCTGGCCCTGACCCCCAGGCCTCGTGCTCATTTTGTGCCGCTCTGCCAGCTGAAAGGGTCGAGTACTTCACCTCCGCCGCCAATGAGGAATTTCCGGTGGCTGACACGTCACGTACTCGCTGGACAAAGCCTTATTACAGTGCTTCAATGTCGCTCAGGAGCCGGCTGGCTCCAACCGACTGGAAGATGACAACGACCTTGAGGAATACGACGAGGCTGGCTGCCATAGCCCTTATTCCCTCCTGGAAAACACGGAGGTCGATGAGCCTCCCTCAGCAGTTTCCTCTGTTCCATTGCCTTCACGCTCCTCCATGCCAGCGGTCAGAGCACTGCTCCAGGAGCTACCTGCCATCATCTCTGCAGCTGCGGTCCACAAGGGGCTAGCCATCCCAGAATCGGCTCCACCTGAAGCAGATGATTTGGCGGGAAGTTTTGGGTCCACACAAACACGCTGTCCAGACCCCGTCTGGCTGTGCTTCCCCGTTGCCATGAGCTGCTGGTCCGCCGCTTTTTCCGAGCCTGCTAAGCTCAAAACACCAGTCTCCACATATGCGCCCATAACAAAAGCATATTGCTTCTCCGACCAGGGCTGTCCAACCGTTCCTCCACTGGAGCCAGGCCTGGCCTCGCTGTTTGGTGCCAAGAACCACCTCGCTGGTCAGCGAGCAGTTCCCACTTCCAAACATGATTAGCTCCTGGCACAGCTCACCGACCGCGCACTCCAGTGCGCCTTCCAAACCGCCGCTGCAGGAAATTTAATTTAAATTAATTTATTTATTGAGAACCTCATTAGCTCCCACCATAGTGTGGAGCTATTCTTCCTGAGGTCTCTTCCAATTTCATTACAAATATTTTACAAAACACCCCTGTCCCCACACACACCCACACACACACACCCAACAACAACAAACCCCAGGAGCTCATTATAATCATACTAACTCAATTGCAAAAATGATATACCAGTAAGTTGCCGCATACTTCAACGTTCATGAAAAATCTTAATAAGTAATTACGGAGAGTTTACAGAGATAAAAAAATAAATATATCCAAGAATCAAAAATCATATCACATCACTTCCATAACAAACAAAAACTATAGAAGCTGTCATATCAGTCACATTTACAATTTATTGTGCAAAATTTACTGTTGTGTAAACCAAAAAAGCTTTAACTCCTTTTGAAAACATCTTCTATTTTTCTCTAATAACAAAAATCTTGGTATGGCATTCCATGCAACCATGGCTCTGTAATAAACCGCTCTTTGCCTTTGATTTGCTCTGCAGCGCGGTAGTGCACACCTTATGTTGCTCGTCATGTAATCATAATGTTGAGGGTTCCCCCTTCAATGGGCGGGGACCTCGCTCGCTGAGGGAATCCCTGCATCCTCTCACACGGGGTCCCCATCGGACGTCCTACGCCACACGTATCTGTGTTTACGGATCCGTCACTGTTGGATGGGGGGGCACGTGCTTGTCCCATTTGGTGGCAGATCGCTGGCCCTCCCACACGCACGAGCACATAAATGTGTTGGAGCTTATGACAGTGAGGAATGTGATCAGACACTTCGCTGCCCTTCTCAAGGGCCGTCATGTCGAAGTTCACACAGACAACCAGGTGGCAGCAGCCTACATAAATCGCCAAGGGGGAGTTCGATCCCTCCCACTATTGCGCGTAGCCACAGATTTACTGTGTTGGGCACATGTCCACCTGCAGTCCATCAAAGCCACCTACATTCCGGGGGTCCTGAATGTGGCAGCAGACATCCTGTCAAGAGGGGGACCCCGTGACTCCGACTGGCGTCTGCATCCCGCACTGATATCACAGATATGGATCAAGTTAGGGGAACCCTCTGTGGATCTGTTCGCGGCTCGCGACAACGCTCATTGTCGCCTGTGATTTTCCCTGAGTCCCCGGGACCACCCGGGTCCACTGTTTTATGCCACAACCCGGCCTTTGTGCCCAAAAACATTAATACTTCCTTCAAATTCTGATGAGGAGGCAGCTTCCCACCTTCTCTGCCCGATGCGCGCGCTCACACGATATGTGTCACGCACTTCAGGGATTCGCCGCTCACAAAGTCTGTTTGTGCACTACAGAGATTCTTCCCTTGGGCAAGCACTGTCGACCCAGCATCTTTCACACTGGCTATGTGACACCATTTCACTCGCTTAAACATCATCAGGGCGGGATCCTCCTGAGACACTCAGGGCTCAGCCAGAGGGATTTCCTCTTCTATGGCGCTGCACAGTGGTGTGTCGATGGAAGACATTTGTCAGGCTGCTTCATGGGCTTCACCCTGTTCCTTTACTCGTTATTATTTACGAGATGTGTCTTCAGGATCCATCACTCGTTCAGTGCTTGGACCTCAGCAGGCTGAGTGAATGCATTATGGCACCACATCAGCCCTACCTGAATGAATTTCATCCTCTTGTGGATAATATTTTTTAGTGGTGGCCCCACTCTTCTCTCTGGCTGCCTTAGCCTTTTAAGCCCTGGGCTGAGGCTGAGCTACCCTCAGTAAAAGGAGACATGTTGGGTGTGTCCATTGGTTGTGTTAACCAGTGTGGCGTAAACCCATCCAGCTGCGCATTATTCCAATAGCAGCTAGCTTAAGGGCTAAGACTAGATGAAATAGAACGCTGGTTACGTATTGTAACCCCAGATTCTATGAGTCTAGTCGCAGCCCTTAAGCCACTGGCCCCACTGGTTCTGTTAGGACTAAGAGCCATCGGAGGTGAACAGTGGAGTCGCTCCACTTATATACCCACAGGGGATGCCCACCATTGGTGGGCGTACATTTAAGCTCTTCATGATTGGCTGATGCTGAGATCATCCTTCCAATAGCAGCTAGCTTAAGGGCTGAAACTAGACTCATAGAATCTGGGGTTACAATACGTAACCAACGCTTTTATTTTCCTAATTCTGTCGGCTTTGGAAAGGATCCAAAACACAAAAGTGTAAAACTCAAAAGTATTTTCATGCCAAAAATCAGGTGACAGAAATAAAATCAGGTAGCTAGGACGCTCTTCTGACATCACAACACTCAGTCTGACTGGGCCTGGGTCATTTAAGCACTTTGAGCAGAAATAATGAAAACGCGTGTTTAGAGGTGTGTGCTCCGCTCCTCTCTTGTGTGAGCAGACACTCGTTGCGTATCTTTCGCCATCAGTGTGTGCGGGGCGCGTCGCACGATCCAACCTGCTCAACTAACAAAATTCACCAGCCCAAATCTGACTGAATCCGTCAGGTTTACTCGGTTTGGGTTTGGTCTCAGGTTAGAACTCCAGCACTTAGCTCTGCAACACCACATTAAGGTGGACCAATATTTTCTACCTGTTAAATGGAAACGTCCCACTCTGATGAATTTGGATGGGACTTTGGTGCCACACTTAAAATAACAAAACTACACTCCACTACAATGAATTATGGCGAGCTTCTTCTATGATTTAGAATCGTTTATGATGCCCATGAGCTCTGCTTACTAGTGTCCGCTGTTGGTAAGACACTGATTGGCCCTATTTAGTCTCCACAGTCCAGAAGTATTAGAACATCACTGTTTAGAACCCTGTTCCCCCTTTAAAAGCTCGACTTTATGATCTTGTTGTACCTGCTTTGTGAACTTTTAGCCTCACAGCTGTTATTTACATTAGGGACATGATTTCCTGGCAGGTAATCATTGTCAGTTTGGATCAACACCAGTTCCCGCTCCACAATAGGAAGACGAAGAGGTGGCGAGGCTGTGCAGCTGTGTGTGAAAAGGAGGAGGAGATCCTGTTAGCGCGCTCAGGATGACGAGTGGAAATCAGAGCAGAGAACAGACAAACCCGCCGGCTGCCTCTATCCGAGCCTGGAGCAGGTCACTGCTTCATCTGCATGTCAATGAAGGGTTTGATCACAGCTCAGCATTCAGAGGCAGCAGCACAATGCAGCGCCATGCGCACGTCAGCTTTCTGAGAGCAAAACGCATCAGCCACACAAATTAAACAAAGACGAACGCATCTAGCTCTTTCGTCTGCAGGACTTCATCTCTGATGATGTCATTCAGCAGGGGACAGCATCGACGAAATATCCTAACATCCAGACTTTATATAAACAGAGATGTTTTTCTGAATCTTCCTTTCCCAAAAGGTGGGCCATGCTGTTTTTGTCGGTTTGTGGTTTCTGTTCCAAACCTTACCCTAATCCTCTCAAACCGTCAGAGTGGCTTTGAAAAACTCAGAGAAGGTGATCAGCAGAACGTCTAACACTGATTAACTTTTGAAATGAATCTAATTTAAGATGGCTACCACAGATGGTGTTGGAGGGTAAGGGTTGTGTTTATTGTAAAATAAAACTCAGATTCCCTTCATCAGCCTTTGAACTTTATTAGTAAAAATGTGAACGTGTGACAAGAAGCAGAGGAGGTGAATGACTGAGAAAGTCGTGTGCTCCGTAAGAAACACAAACAGTCTTTCGTTGCAGGAGTTGATGAGTTATCTCTGTGGCTGTTCTTTGGGCGGTGCATCAATCAGCCTTGCCTGATGGGAACAGATGGTGTGTGGCAGCCTAACCAGTGCGAGGAGTGTGTGTGTGTGTGTTGGGTAAGGGGTGTCCAGACTGCCAGAAGGGGGGATGTGTGTTACAGTCAGATGATGCAAACAGCAGCGCTGGAGGCTGCCAGCAAGCAGCAGCCTGCTGATGAAAGTCACTGCTGTTGGAAATCCAGCTATGATGCTGAGAAAACGGGAGGGGAAGAGGAATGAGTACAGGAAGTTGGGATTGACTGGAGGAATGTGTGATTGGAGAGGAACAGCAGGGAGCTGAAGGTTTACATGTAAACCAAGGTGATAGTACCAGCAAGGATTGGACCAGTGCACTGTGGTTGTATTCAGGTTAATCCATTTAGAATCCCAGGAGATTCCCTGGAGTCATGACCAACATAGAATTGTCTCAGAGGTGGAGACCCTACTGGTGTCACAACAAAAGCCAAAAGAAACTAGACAAGAGGTTCAGAACTACATGCTTGTCAGGAGGAAGTCTGGAATGGTTCAAACAATGTGATCCCAACAGAACCAACCCAGAAAGGAACAAACCGGAGGAATCCCATAGATAAAAAAATTTCCAGGATCTGGGAACATTTCAGGTTTACCTCCTTTAAAGTTGTCGGCTTGTGAAAAGTTTGAAGGAAAAACACAATTATGAACGTGTGATGTTTTACAAGTCTGTCATGTTTTGAGGAGGTGAGGATCCAAAAGCAGGCAAGTGCACACCAGGAGGTAGACATAGCAGCTTCAGACCTGCCAACCTTGTCAAAATTTTTTGAGTACCACTTGTGCGGCGTTTTTTTGCGGACTTTTGCAACTCCATTGCTTTTCACGCTGTACTCTCCCCATTCACTAGATGGAAAATGTTATACACACACACGCACACACACACACACACACACACACACACACACACACACACACACACACACACACCTAGGCTGCCCTGGTACCAAGTGTACTGATGAGCATCCTTATGTTCGAACATGGTGTTCGTTATGGCCAAACTGCGGCTTGCACAGAAGCCCAATAACGAAACACCACTCAAGTTCATATTAGGTGGGCCGTTCCTCCCAATCACACCCCTCCAGTTCATGTTGTCATTGCCCACGTGAGCATTGAAGTCTCCCAGCAGAACAATGGAGTCTCCTGATGGAGCACTATCTAACACTCGTCCCAGGGACTCCAAAAAGGGTGGGTACTCTGAACTGATATTTGACCCATAAGCACAAACAACAGTCAGGACCCGTTCCACGAACCGAAGGCGCATGAAAGCTACCCTCTCATCCCCCGGGGTAAACCCCAACACACAGGCAGAGAGTCTTGGGGCTAACAAAAGCCAACCCCAGCCCTCCGCCTCTCACCCGCAGCAACTCCAGCAAAGGAGAGTGTCCAACCCCTCTCAAGGACTTGGGTTCCAGAGCCAATGCTATGTGTCTAGGTGAGTCCGACTATATCTAGCCGGTACCGCTCAACCTCTGCCACAAGCTCCTGCTCCTTCCCCGCCAGCGAGGTGACGTTCCATGTCCCAAAAACCAGTTTCCTTGTCCGGGGATCAGACCGCCAAGGCTCCCGCCTCGGTCTGCCACCCGATCCACACTGCACCGGATCCTCCATATTCCTCCTGCGGGTGGTGGATCCACAGTTGGATGAGCACATGTATTCGGTTCGGGCTGGGCCCGGCCGGGCCCCATGGGCGAAAGCCCGGCCACCAGGGGCTCGCTCACGGGCCCCAACCCCAGGCCTGGCTCCAGGGTGGGACCCCGGGCTGGGTACTCCGACTCTTTGTTTTTACATCCATGAAAGATCTTCTGAACCGTTCTTTGTCTCACCCTTCACCTAAGACCCATTTGTCATGGGAGACCCTACCAGGGGCACAAAGTGCCCCAGACAACATAGCTCCTAGGATCATTAGGGCACTCAAACTCCTCCACCACGATAAGGTGACGGTTCAAGGAGGAGTACATGAGATATTGTTTCTTTTATCTGCTCCTCCAGCTACACAATGAACATGAGGAGACAACAAAAGTCAAAATGTTCCAAAACGGCAGGTTAGCGGAAAAGTTTGTAGTTAGCTGGTTAGTGTAGGAGATCCATCAGCTGGATATGCTGTCATTTAATCCTTAATCAGCCCACAGCCTCCTGCTGGTGTTATAATCAGCAAGATTAAAACAAACATCTCAAATATTATTGGAAGTTTAGGATTTTTTTAATGTTTTAAGCCAAACATTTAATTTTGTGTTATTTGTTTCATACGCCCTGAAACTGTTGCATAAATATGTGATTTTAAAGCTGCTCAGAGACATTAAAAGCTAATATTTGGACCCATTATGGATAATATAACCTACGTTAAAGGTAAGAATTGGACAAAAAACCTGTTACCATCTGAAAGCCCCTGAAATGATGTAAAATCTGATCTGTGTTACAGAATTCAAGATGTTTAAATCTAGGTGCACCTTGTTTACATCCTGCAAACTAAACTCTGCTGATTGCGTGTGTTCTTTTATTAATCAGCAGGTGGTGAACTTCTTTAATCTGTTAATAAGAACTTCAATCAAACTTTAGAATTCAGTGGTTATAATAAACTGGAACTTGAAGAGAGGAGACCTGATGACTGAAACTGAAAAGATGATGCAGACCTGCTGCTTCTGCACCACAGTCATTGATGTACACACACACACACACACACACACACACACACACACACACACACACACACACACACACACACACACACACACACACACAGACACACACACACACACAGAAATCAAGGCTGACACAAGCCGGAGCTTCAGAGTAGCTGCAGGCAGAGATGTCAGAGGAGAGAGCAGAGCATGACACTACTGATAATGAACTCCTCTTCACCCATTTCTCCCCTGCCCCAGAAACACACACACACACACACACACACACACACACACACACACACACACACAAATCCCATAGCAAACTTGAACATGCCGAAACGACCGGCGCTGTACATTTTTCGCCCTGCAACTCCCAGCTTGATGCCAGTTTTCCCACCACTGACGTTGCAGCAGAGCCTTATGAAGCTTCTGGCGCTCGATACGCAGCAGATGGAAGAAAATTAAAAACAGTAAGTGATTCCAGTTTGGAGGCGGTGGACTGGACGTCACTGACCTGTCCTGATAAAACCACGGACTGAAGGACAAGAACATTTGAGAGGATTTATGGACCAAATGCGTTGGAGGAGCCAGAAGCAGCTCTTGGATCGGCTCCATCTGAATTTTCATGTAGGAAAAACAACTTCAATAAATGAAGAAAGCCAGTTTAATTAAAGGATCTGGAGGCGAATGATGAGAAACTCTCTGGTTCGGCAGTAATTGTTGGTTCTGAAGTTTTGATCTCATGTCTTGTGATGTTTTTGGTGTTTATACCACATTTACATAATTATTACTTACTTATGTTTTGTTCATTTGGGGTTTAAATTAATCGATCCTGCTTTGGCCCAAGAGTTTTCCTGAAGGAAGAAATCGATGTTTCATTTGAAAACAAAATTTAACCGAGGAATGAAACGTGTTGAGGGTGATTTTTATGTCTTCCCAAAGAGAGAAAAGTAAGTCCACGCAACAAAGAATCTGTATCTGCTGCTGTTGTCACTGAAACCTCACATTTAATTAGTTTTAGTTGTGGGTTGCTTATCAGATTCCTCTTGTTTTTATCATCTTAACTGCACTTTCATCAGACATAACATCTTTTAAAATCCTTTAACAATAGGAGTGCTGAACAAATCTATGTGCTTATGCCAAAAACAAAAGCTCTGTGTGTAAAACCACAGAGGACCTGATGATGGGAGTGGCCTGGTTTCATCTTGCAGATGATAATAGAAGAAAACTTTCAGCACATTTGTTAGGATGGTGAACTTATAGTTTCCAGCAGTCGAAATGATGAATAAAGCTATTTAAAGCAAATAAAATAACTAAAACTTATGTCTGTGAAACATAAAATAACTGATATGTTCTCATCATTTACCAGCATCTGAATACTTTATTATGCATGCCACAATCAGCAAGTTGAAAAAACAAATATTATTTTTATCTATGAGATTTTCTGACAAAAGACCGAAGAAACAGGAAATACTGTTTGGTCTGGAGCTGAATCCTGTTTTTCTAATTTTGGAATAAAAGAAAGTTTTACGTGAAAATGAGTCCGACTAGAAGTCTTTATGTGGTGAAAGGAATGTTAACGATCTTTAACAATGTACTGATTGATGGTAGGTTTGAGATTAGAATGGAACAACCAGACAGTGGATGAATCTTCCTGAGACAATAAATTGTTCACTGTAGCGTAAAATCGGCAGCAGCAAACAAACACAGCCCAGGAATAATAAATCCATCCATGGAGAATTTGAAAGTCTAATTTACAGAGGAAGAGCTTTGCGAGGAGTTTGTTTTTAATCTGTGTGTTTAGTGTTTCAGCACCAAAGTCCCTTGCAGCACCACTAAATGTTCTCCCATTCTAAACTCACTTTGATCTTTGCTCCAAAGAATAATCAAATTAGACAGTTTGTCCAAATACTAACATCCTTATTATGGAGATGTTAGACATTCAAAAGTTTGGATTTTCAAACAATAATGTTTGTTTTAATATTTAACGAAACAGACAGAACTAGTTTTATTGACTAAAACACTAACTCAGCAGTGATCAGAGGTAAATTAGGAATTTAAACATCAGTGTGCATTCCATCTGATATTTGCATAATTCAGCTGTTCCTTTCCTCCTATTCCTTTTAATCACAGACTTGAAGACAATAAATACCTTGACGTTATTTAAATCTATGTCATTTTATAGAGGGTCGCGGTTTAGAGAGATAGTTTATCTACACAGATCATTGAGGCCATCTTGTTCCTGCAAACAGGACCTTTAATAAAACCAGACTATTTATAGACAGCTGTCGCTGCTTGTGAACAATCTTTACTGATCTCAGATCTGTAGGCGTTACTCAACTCCACTAACAAGGACCCTGAACCACCAGCTGTGAAGCTAAAGATGTTTATAAACAAAGTTTCAAACTGGGTTTATTAATTCTACAGTGACTGTGAAGGTGGATTAAAATAGGAAGATTGGCTCACATTATTCCTGCTAATAAAACCTTATTCCCATTTAAAATTGGGGATGATGTCTTAATCAGAATAAAAGTGAAACTAAAGTAGAGATCCTTCCTCAAACCCACTTATGGGTTTGTGTCATACTCTGGCCCAGCTGTGAGTCAAACATAGAGAGTAAGCCAACAATAGAGATCAGGACCCTGATACAATACGGGGCATCCATAACTTTTAAATTGTTTGACTAGATGTTCAACATTTCAGAGCGTCACTGACTTCCTGTGTACATACACCTCATGAGACCACCACAGTCCTGTGTGACTCACTGTGATCAGTACCAATGCCTGCAATCAGACCCGCTAATCGGGAGAAACTCAGGAACTGTAGAGAAACAACAGGTGACAGGTGAGTGGATGTGATTGATCTTACAGCCTTAGAGAACAGAACATAAAACCAAAGGAGAGTATTTCAGGAGCAGATGGACGACCTGCAGGCTCTTTTATCATTACACAAAGTGAAATACAATAAGCTCTTAAAATAACAAGCATTAATTAGTTACAAAGCCTTGATGTTTAAATCACCTCTCATTTCTTCTTGTTTGACTCCCAGCAGCCCTTTAAAGTGGTTCTGGATCAATAGTTCTCCAGACCTTCTGAAGGTCTTTTAGTGTTGCTCACTGGACTTCTTTTCCTTTCAGCTGAAGTTGCTGTTGCTGATCTCTTTAACTCATTCACTGCCAGCCGTTTCCTGATCGGTAAAGTCGTTCACTGCCTGCGGTTTTCTACAGTTTTTTTTAGGCTTACGGAATGTTGCGCACTAGGATGATGTTGACACCAAAACAACCAAAACAAAGAGTAGGCACACCTCTTATATCAGGAAGAATCAGCACGTTTTTAGCGTTACCCGTTCTTTCATAATCCGTTGTTGAATTGTGATCGGCAGAAGCTTTTCCGGTTCGCGCCTAACTTTTTTTTACAGCAACAGTCCAATACAATCTCCTAACACATGGATTTTCTGTTTCCTGATCACGTGACGTCAGGATTTTTGTTCCTACTGGTGATAGATTGGGTCATGAGGAGAACTGTGGAGGGTAAAAGAACCAGAATCAAATGGAACTTCATGACCATGCTGGAGGACCTAGACTATGCAGATGACATTGCCCTACTGTCCTCAATAATGACACATCTTCAACACAAAACAACTAGGCTGGAGAAGAATGCAGCTGGAAAGTGTAGGATCATGAAGGTGAACAGTAAGAGGGAAGATAAGCTGAAAGTGGGAGAAAGAGAAGTGGAGGAGGTGGAGAGCTTCACATACCTGGGGGCAAGTGTCACTAAAGATGGTGGAGGCACAGCGGATATCAAGAGGAGGGTCGGATTAGCAAGTGTAAGGCACTAACAGCTTTCAAACATCTGGGTGGCCAGTGACATCAGCAAAAAGACAAAGACTTCTCTGTTCAAAAGCCTCGTACTGTCAATGCTACTATATGGATGTGAGACATGGAAACAGACAAAGGGAGAAGAAAAGAAACTCGACGCCTTCCAAACGAAGCGCCTAAGGAGGATCTTTAAGATCCGGTGGCAACAGCATGTTTCCAACAAGACAGTGCTAGAGATGGCACAGACAGAGAGGATCAGCGATGAGGTGAGGAGGAGGAGATGGAACTGGATCGGCCATGTGCTGCGAAAGGAGGAGACAAGCGACTGCGCTGTGGCTCTAGGTTGGGCACCTGAAGGTCGAAGGAAAAGAGGCCGACCTAAAACAACTTGGCGGCAAGTGGCTGAAGCAGAGAGAAACAGAGCAGGATGGTGTTGATGGAACTCAACAAGAAGTGCAGCTGGAAATCGATCCTTGTGGAAAAATGATGTCCTTGCCTTATGTGCCTCCTGGCACAAAGAGAAATGATGATGATGATCACGTGACGTGTGACGTACGTGAATGAAGATCGGCTTCAGAGCTGGGATGTTTGTTCTCATGGTGCGGGGGCTCGTTCCAACGCCCACACAGTTGGCAGTGAACGGTTCATTTAAAATGACAACTTTTCTCGTCAATGGCAGTTAATGAGTTAATAGTGGAGCGGAACATATAGATTTATATCTATATTTATCAAATGTGGTGTAGACTTAGCTTGTCTTCGTCGTTTATAATTTTATATTAAATAACTCGGGGCACCACCCAGTTTTGTCTGAGTGAACTGGGACACTGGATTTAATATTTATATCTTCTCACTATAATCAGTCTCAAAGTTAACACCACATTTTAATCTGAAAGCTGAATTCTTGTCAGAATGTGCCGGCTATTCTCGAGATCGCTAGCAATGATCAGGCATGATTTAAGTTTTGTGAATTTATTGCAAACATCAGTTACATTGACAAAAAGACCAAACACATTTATAGTTTCATGCATGAGAGTAAGTAGATGGATAAACCCAAGGCTTTATGGCTGTGCTATGATATACTGATCTGTAATAAAGTGGAAATTTAGTGACACATAGGGTTATAGTAAATATTAGGAATAATTTCTGCAAGGAGAGCAAGTGAAAATGTGTGTGTGTGTGTGTGTGTGTGTGTGTGTCCGTCCAGGAGGGGCGTAGATGCAAATGAGGGTGTGTGTGTGTTTTCATGTGGCTCGTTATGGCAGAAGAAAGGAGATCTTGAGGGCTGAACGTGAATTTTGGATCGAAATAAAAAAACATGCCATAAAAGAAATGGACTAATCTGAATTCACTAATCGGGCTTAGCACAAAAGTCAGCCAGATGAGATGCTTCACAGACCTTTTTCCGTCACCAAAGAGGTGTCCTGGGGGGCTGGTTCAGCCGGGTACAGAAGTTTGAATGCGGCCTTCAGGGGCCGTAGGACCTGTTGGCACCTCAGCTTAGGTCAACGGCGTCTGTGGTATAGAAGGAGGTGTTCTCCCATAGAGGCTTGACTCAAGGTTCCTTCACTTCTGCTGCACCGAAAATGTGGAATTCAGAGCGCGAGTCCAAATTATCAAAGCCGATGCTGATCAGAAAAACTGCTCCAAATTAGTTTTAACTCTTAATGTGAAAACTCGATAGGACCAAGCCGACTTCCGGTTTTACGTAGGAAGCTAATTACTTGACAACTGTAAAGTGCCGGGTTCTGCTAGGCCAGATGGAAACAGCCGTAGGGATGTGCTTAAGGCATCCTTTGTTCTTAAACTGCCGCCACAAGGTTTGGATGGGTGCTTATATAACCTTTTGGGCACGCCTACCTGTATCTTACTCAAAAACCACTGGAGGGCACTGTGGCTCCTCCAAATAAACTCTACCTTCTCCAAGATGAAAATCCATGATCACAATAAAGCCTCAAAAAGTATTACTTTAGCATCAAAGTATTACTTTAAATGGGAAAGAATAAAATTCATGTCTTAAAACTGAACAGTTTTACCATTAGCATGAATTTTAACTGGATAAACACCAAAAGACAGAGTTTTAACTTAAAAGAAAACCCAAAACAAACTGTTTAGGTCTGTGGCTGATAAGATTTAAACTTAGAGCACCTTGTTTTCTATTTTAAGGGTGAACAACCTAAACACCTTCTTTGATTATAGATAAACAGAAAAATACCAGGGTTTTGATAAAAGCGAGATCCTGGAATCTTCCAGAATGACCCTTGAGAAGTTTTACGAGCACCCGGCCTGGGGAGAAGAGTCAGTTATTGGCAGGTTGAGGTAAGACAGACCAAGTCCTGATAATGTCCGGCTTAACAAGTCACTTGGTAAAATTTACGTTCCTGGGAGAAAAATGTAGGAGTTAACTAGAATGCCCAACTGCGGGCCAGTTTCAAATTC
Source organism: Nothobranchius furzeri (assembly GCF_043380555.1). Lineage (NCBI taxonomy): Eukaryota > Metazoa > Chordata > Actinopteri > Cyprinodontiformes > Nothobranchiidae > Nothobranchius > Nothobranchius furzeri. The sequence goes on from NC_091751.1 coordinate 35,813,227, forward strand.
CCCTCTTTATTTCCTTCTGCTGAATGTGAAAGAACCCTTTGTGTGACAATGTTATTGTTCTTTTCCATGTAAATTCATTCAAAGTTTAACCTGAGGATGTAAAATGTGGATTTCCGCTACAATAGATTATGGATTAAGGCTTACCTCTGAGCTACGAATGTGACCAAAGAACCAGAGCTGCGGAAACAGAACAGAAAACTTAGAAAAGAGCTTGTTTTAAAATGGGTTCACAGAGTTTTACATGTTTGGGGCTTTTGTTTGGTCCTTTTGGGTTTTTCATGCAGGCTAAACACGAAAATTGTCTCCTACACCTACCTCTTACATTAGCTTCTGATAGAAAACAGACGGTGAAATTCTAGGATTAGAAAATCCTCACAGATCTACGTCACACTGTCACTAAACATTCATGGACTAACCTATCACCCATGGACGGGGAAGGCTCTTGTTGATTTAGCATCCAGGAATCAGCAGAGAACATCACTGCTAGTAGAAACTAACTGTTAGCATTAGCAGCTCCATCACACAGCAGGACGCCTTTAGGCTTGTGTTAATGTGGAGATAAAACATCAATCTCTCTGCTTTGGCCGATGGTTTCTCCCTCTGGTTAGTTTCAGCTCATGGGGCGTGCAGCAAACTCAACTTTACGGTTTTGGTTAATCAAAAGTAGAATTATTAACATTTAAAGTTTCCTCTGAGTCAGAGTCGCATTAGAATCCATATTTTTCTCTGGATTAAGCTAAGAGGACTCCCTCATCTGACGTCACTTGGTTTGGCAAAAAAAAAAAAAAAAATCTCACAAAAACTACTCTGAAAGCCTAAATAATTCATGAATGTGTAAAAAAATGACCACATCGTAAAGAATTGCCGATGCCACCAGTCATAGAAGGTCTTCAGGAGTGTCCCCTTCACTCCAAAGGACTGCAGTCTCCTCAGGAGGTAGAGCCTGCTGTGACCATTCCTACACAGTGCATCTGTGTTGTGAGACCAGTCCAGTTTAATGTTCAGGTGAACACCCAGGTATTTGTAGGATTCCACTCTTTTGGTGTCTGTTCCCTAGATATTCACTGGTGAAGGAACAGCAGGCTGCCATCTTTGAAGACCCACCATGTATATCATTTGTCAAGACAGCTTGACGAGAGTTAACTTGTAAATATTTTACAGGAGGACAAATATCGAGACACATATCTTATATCGGAATTCAACTAAAATATACCGAGATATAAGTTTTGGTTCATGTCGCCCAGCTTTAGTTGGAATCACAATGAATTTGTTGAGAAGGAAAAAATAAATCACAGAAGAAAAAACATTTATGTCTCCAGCTCCTCCCAAACTTGTTCCACATAACTTGACTCACAAAAACTAAACTGAACGGGTTCCAGACGCCCACAACAACACTATTTTGACTATGATAGGAGGAACGTGTTTTTCATACACATGGTGACTCACAGCAGGAAAGAGGAACCCTGGGGAGCATCTCACCAGTGAGAACTGATTTTAATACCAGGGTGTTTAGGAAAAAAGCAGGAATTATGACCTTTGCTCCCCAGAACAAACTAAAGGGACCAAAGCCATAAAATTCTGAGCAGATTATGAGTTGACTGTGTTTTTAAAGGGGAGCCTGGAGCTGTTTGTTATGGTGGTTTACTGCAAGAGAAGAAGCTTTAGTGTATGTGAAGATCTTTGAAGATGGAGCACATGTTGTGTCTGGAAGATAAAAAGCCGAGTTGTGGATCATGCTCACCATTAAGCCCACACAACGGAGAGCCCTCAGGGGAAAACACTCGTCCTACATGAGAAAAGAGGATTGCTGTAAAGACACTGACACTAGTCAGTGACTTGATGCAATTTTCTGGGTTCCTTATATAGGAAACGTTTTTCTGATTGGCTTAATGAACTGACCTGGATTGGAATGTTTACTATGTGAAGTGCCTTAATACAACTCTTGTTGTTATTTGGCGCTAGATTAAAAAAACTTGAATTGAAAAAAGTCCAAGGAGCTGCAGAGACATGACTTAATCCTCAGAAGTTGTTAGTGAAGCTTCTTCAGCTGTTCAGCAAACAATACAGCTGGGCTTTTATTGTGAAAAGAAACAAATTACAGTTCAAATGAACCTTCATTTTTATCTGAAATCAGCTCTAAATGTGTTCCTGTGACTTGATGTTGCTGTTTCCATAGAAACGATTAGCCCCTGAATGGTGGCAGTGGCTCTGAACTTTGACCTCTGCTCTGTTTTAAGTTGATAGTGCTGCTAATCCGTCTGTGTCTGTGCTGGAGCTGCGGCACGGAAAATAAACCACAGAGGGAAGCAGATTTTCTCATTTCATTTACAGTCAGAAACACAGACGGTCACATGCTGTGAGACACACACACACACACACACACACACACACACACACACACACACACACACACACACACACACACACACACACACACACACACACACACATCAGGTCCACCCTCCTGGATCCATCACAACTGGATCAGTGCAGAGCAAATCCTTCCCATATTTTTTTTTGAGTTAGCAGGACAATGAATGAAAAGGAGATTAGTGCCCATAATCCACTGCATGTGTGTGTGTGTGTGTGCGCGCGCGCGCGTGCGCGTGTGTACTTTCATTTATATATTTAAGTGGACAAATTTTAACTTTAATCTGTAACATGTGGACGTTTCTGCATTGTGGGGAAATTTTGCTGGTCCACACAATGTTAAGCACCATAATGGTTTTAGAGGGATGGTGTGGAATAACTTATGGTTTAGGTTAGAGTTAGCAAAAGAACCCCATTGGTTATGGATAGGGTTAGGCATAATTTTTTCGTAAAAAGCATTCGACAGAAACAGCTCTGCTTAAAGTTTCCAGTGACATCATGATGGCTGCAAACAATGGGGAATTTACAGTGTTAGTATTGTTGGATCCTTCTGCAGCTTTTGGCACTGTTGATCTGCAGCACCTCCAACCTCAGCCTGGCCCAGGAGAAGGTTCCAGTCCTGTGGAAGACATCCTGCCTTGTTCCAGTTCCAAAGAAAACTCGCCCATCAGTCAGTGACGACTACAGACCGGTCGCCCTGACATCCCACATCATGAAGGTCCTGGAGAGACTCCTGTTGGTCCACCTGAATAAGCAAACTAGGACATATCAGGACCCGCTGCAGTTTGCTTATCGCCATGGAGTTGAAGATGCCATCATCCAGCTGCTACAACCAAACCACTGTCATCTGGACAAAGCAGGCAGCACTGTGAGGGTCATGTTCTTTGATTTCTCCAGTGCATTTAACACAATCCAGTCTGATGTACTTTGCCAGAAACTCCAGAAGACACAGGTGGGGGCCTCAACTAAAGACTGCCTGACAAACAGACCACAGTTTGTGAGGCTGAAGAACTGCACATCAAACCAGGCGATCAGTAACATTGGAGCACCACAGGGGACTGTACTCTCACCATTCCTTTTCACCCTGTACACCTCAGACTTCCAGTACAAATCAGAGACCTGTCATCTACAGAAATACTCAGATGACACTGCAGTTGTCGGGTGTATCAGAGATGGACAGGAAGCTGAGTACAGAGAGCCGGTGGAGCGCTTTGTGGCATGGTGTGGAAACAATCATCTGACCTTGAACGTGAACAAAACAAAAGAGATGATTTTAGACTTGAGAAGAAACAGGGTGGAGTCAAACACTGTTTCCATCATGGGAGAAGAAGTGGAGGTGGTTGAGGAATACAAATACCTTGGAGTTCACCTGGACAACAGACTGGACTGGAGAAAGAACAGCAAAGCCGTTTACAAGAAGGGACACAGCAGACTGCACTTCTTGAGGACGCTTAGGTCCTTCAATGTCTGTAGCAAGATGCTGCAGATCTTCTACAAGTCTGTTGTTGAGAGTGTAATATCTTCAGCCATCGTCTGTTGGGGTAGTATCATCAGAAGCAGGGACCTGAAAAGGCTCTACAGCCTAATAACAAAGGCTGGTTCTGTTCTGGGGACGACTGTGGAACCACTGGAGGAGATAATGCAAAGAAGGATTCTCCAGAGAATCAAGAAAATTATGGACAACCCTGAGTATTCTCTTCACAAGACTGTCTGACAACGGAAGAGTGTCTTCAGTCAGAGGCTTCTTCAGTTTCGCTGCAACACTGACCGCTACTGGAGATCCTTCCTGCCAACAGCCATTGTAATATACAACAACTCTTTGATTATTATTATTATTATTATTATTATTATTATTATTATTATTATTCTGAGCTACTACAGCAATCAATTTCCCTCTGGGATCAATAAAGTAATTTTGAATTTTGAATTGAATTGAATCACAGCACCATAATTAACAGACTTGGTGACTCGGTGGGGATCTCTGGAACTGTTCTAGACTGGTTAAGATCATACCTTTCTAACAGAAGTTACAGTGTCTGTATAAACCAGATCACAAAAAAGCCCTTGACCACCTTCAGTTGGTCCAGAACTCTGCAGCGAGGCTCCTAACAGGAGCAAACAGAAGAGCACACATCACTCCAATTCTAATGTCTCTGCACTGGTTACCCGTTAACTTTAGAGTTCATTTTAGAATCCTGGCTGTAACTTTCAGGGCTCTACATGGTCAAGCTCCTCCCTATATTACTGAACTGCCTAACCCTGATTTGACACTGAAAGCATTAGGAGCGCGGAACGGCAGCGGAATGTCACTGCTTCAAATAGACTCCATTATAGTCTACGGACTGTTTCAAACCTGCAGCAACGCAGCAATTTCCAGGCGCGTCCCAAAAGCGCTGCGCTGCTAGAGATAGTATTGGGTTCTATTTTTGTCGCAAGAAGCTTTTGGGATGCTTCAATTTTGCAGTTTACATAGGGCTAGAAGGGGAAATCAAACACTGTTTCAGTGTAAAATCCCCAGTAATTTTCAAAATAAAAGTACTGCATCAATGCTGTTTCATATATATGATGCTTATGTGTGACTTAATAGCTTATTTACTCACAGCATTGTTTTAGAAGTGCAGCGATGTGTTTTTCATGGCTTTAATCCTGGCAGTGGAGAGGAACAACATCATATATGACATAAAACAGTGATATAAAACGTGATTTCCTTCTTTATGGTTTAATGGCAGATTGCATAAACAAACCACGAGCTGAAGTCTCAAGAGATCTTGTGATCTCAAGAGTCGAGCGAAGAGCACAGGAAGGAAGCCATGCCGCTGCCAAAACTCTCTCGGTGTGAAAAAGACCGCTTTGAAGTTGGCAAGTAAACCGGCCCGCTGCCCCTTCGTGCTGTTGATGCTTGCAGTGTGAAAATGGGGTCATGCTCCAACCCGAGCCCTCAGGTCCACACACTAGAACCTTTTAGAAGTTCCAAAGTCCAGATAAAAAATCGAGGTGATTGCTCCTTCCAGACTGTTGCACTCCGATTGGAATGATCTTCATTTATCCTTCTGTAGGATTGACAGTCTGGACCTTTTTAAAGAACAGCTGAAGACCTTTTTATTTAAAGCTGCTTTTACATAAATCTTTTGTTTTCTTATTTAAACTCAAATTTGTAATCATCTTTAATTTGTTTTCTGATATTTTGTAATTTCATGACTTTATGTTTTCTGATACTGATCTATGTCATTAATTATAATTTTATGACTTTATGTTGTTTGATCTATGTGAAGAACTTTGTGATTCTATGCCTGTGTTAAGTGCTATGTAAATAAAATGTACTTACTACTTACTAGTGGAGTCACTAAAATGAATGGAAGTCAGTGGAAGTGATGTAAACATTTAAAGCTTTAGTGAAAGTAAAACCAGTTGAGGTTTTCTATCTTTTTACATTTTTTTTACCTTTAAATGTTTTACTTTGCTTAAATGTCATTTTACTTTTTCCTTTACTCCTTATTAAGATTCAGGCTAAGGCCATGAAGATTAAAGTGTAAAAAAGTCAGTTGTGCTGGAGCTCAACTCAAATGATTTCGTACCAAAACTAATTTAAAATCCTCTTTTCTTTCTCTAAAGTCTTAATTCTGTCCATTGTCTGTGCTCTTCCCTCTTCTTGTCTGGTTCTGGTCGTCCTTGTGTGGTCTAAATAAAAAACAGGGGTCATAAAATATTTTCAGAGGATGATCCACCGCTTTACGGAGGCTCATTTAACGTCCCTTTGTGACAGCACTTTGTGTGTGTGTGTGTGTGTGTGTGTGGTGTGTGTGTGTGTGTAGGAGGGAGTGATAAATGAGCCTAATGCAGACTTTATCCTCTCTGTCTTTATTTTTAGATCAGGTCTTTGATGAAACCTTTTATTGAGGCCTGCATCTTTCCTGAGGTAAATAAATAAAAATGACTAATCTTGTTTATCTGAAGGAAAAGTGAGCGTGCTCATTATTTCTGTCACAGATCCTTTAAGTGGCCTCTACAGAAAACGCAGTGATGTAAACGATGACACCAAGGTTCAACCTGTCCAGCGTAGGTCTAGATTTCACAATCCATAACAGGTGATGAACACTCACTCATTAGTTCTGCTGCTCAGTTTTATCATCATCACAACTTCATGTTGTCATGTGATCTGAAGAAACTTAGTCAGGTTGATAAAGGTGACAGTAAACCATCAAAGAGCCACCACTCCTTAAAGCACAGCACACTGTCAGAAATAAGGGTACTTTTAAATACCATATTAGATGTGCAATTGTTGTAATTTGGATTTATAGCCAGAGTCACTTTAGTACACTACAAATTAATGAATGAATCTATAGTTTATAATAGAAAAACATTTAAATGGATCAAGTGTCACCTTGATGAACCTGTTACAGAACCAGAATGTTCTGATACAAAACGAGTGACTGGGGAGGGGGATGTCCAGGAGGGGGAGGACCCAACCTTACCTGGATGTCCTATGTCATCATTTACATTTTTTTACTGTGTGGGCAGCGGAACGAGCCCCCGCACCGTGAGAATAAACATCTCAGCTCTAAAGCCGATCTTCATCCGCATACATCACATGTCACGTGATCAGGAAGCAGAAAATCCATGTGTTAGGAGATCGTTTTGGAACGCTGCTGTAAAAAAAGTGAGGCGCGAACCGGAAAAGCTTCTGCCGATCACAATTCAACAACGGATTATGAAAGAACGGATAACGCTCAAAACGTGCAGTTTCTTCCTGATGTAAGAGGTGAGTCTCCTCTTTGTTTTGGTTGTTTTGGCATCGACATCATCCTAGCGCACAATGTTCTGTGACTCTTAAAAAAACAGTAAAAACGGTGAGAAATGCTGGCAGCGAATGGCTTTACCGATCAGGAAACGGCTCACAGCGAATGAGTTAAGAGCATTAAAACACATACAGAAGAAAAAGCAAAGAATGAAAAGAGAGAAACAAGCGAGAGCTGCTGTTACTGGCTGCAGCCCACGCGATCTGTCCTTTTTCGGACTTTGGAGTCCATCTTCACAGTGGCAACTCACCGCTAAATAAAGCTATAGGAAATGTAAAATTCTACATCCGGTGTCAAAACAGGAAGTTGATTTTATGGGATTTACAATAATACTGGTGATGCTTATAATTGAAATTAGTCTTAAAAAATTTACTTAAGTTACTTGCTAAAAATGTATTTCAGCTTTATACAATAGTAAAGGCAAACTATCAGATTGGGACTCGAAATCGGATCGGATTTGAAGTTAGAAGATCAGATCGGGATCAGGAGCCTAAAATGCTAATCGGAACAGCTCTATTTGTTACAAAAAAATATATTTTTTTAAATGAAGTGAAAACATGAGCGAAAAGCAGGACAAGAATAAAAAGTGAGAGTTTCAAACCCATGGATGAGACCAGATGGAACACAGATATTAACACTGACTTTAAAACTTAAGCTAAAAACATTAAAATCATGCAGAAACAGATGAGTACGGTTTGTGACGGTGTACGACAGAAACAAGGCGCCATGGTTACGGCACAGAATCACTTTCATATCAGCTACTGATCAGCTCTCTGTTGATCAACAGCGAGACATGTGAGTAGGGATGTCCCGATCAGGTTTTTTGCCCTCGAGTCCGAGTCATTTGATTTTGAGAATGTGTCAGGACTCAGGTATCTCCCGGCTGACCTTCGGACCACAACTCCCGACATGCCCCTCGTGGGGAGCTCCCAGCGTGCTCCTCGCGGGGATTCCCTCCACGTCACAGCCAAGCAAGGCTATATATGGAAGACGCCGTGACCGGCTTCTCATCTCAGTCATTGTTTCTTCCTCACAGATATACGACCAGAGAAATAATAAAACTGTTAAACGTCTCACCTTGTTCGTCTCCTTCATCCAGTCTGATCACCCTGACAGGATGACTGAGATCCGAGTAGATTCGACGGAGATCGATCGTCTCCGCCACGAGAACGTGCAGCTGCGTTCCATGGTAGATCAGCTCAACACCAAGGTGAACTCCTTGTCCGACCACACCCTGCGTCTATCCATGGCTCTCACGGCTCTCCAACAACAGGCAAACGATCAGCAGCAACAGATCGCTGCACTCCAGCAGCCAACCCGCTCTGCTCCTAGGGAGGAGCCCCACTTCAGCCTGCCAGAGAGGTGGAACGGGGAGACGGGGAGCCCCGATGGTCTGCTCGCCACGCTGGACATGCAGTTCGAGTGCCAACCTGGACGCTACCCATCTGCGCGCTCCCGAGTGGCGCATCTCACCTCCCTGCTCTCCGGATGCGCCGCGGAGTGGGCTGCTGCGCTTTACAATTCCAAATCCCCTGCCTGCAACGACTATGCTGCGTTTGTGTCCGCTCTCCGGAAGACCTTTGTTCCCCCCAGCAGCGAAGTGGGAGCAGAGACACGCCTTCTCAAACTCTGCCAGCGAGAACGCTCGGTGTGTGCTTATGCGTCGGAGTTTCACACCATCTCCGCCAAGCTGCAGTGGAATGACTCCGCTCTGCGGGCCGCCTTCCTGGAGGGGCTGGCACCCTACATCCGTGATGAGTTGGCGGGAAGGGAGCTGCCTCAGACCCTGGATGAGGTGGTTGATCTGGCGCTGCGCATCGACCAGCGGGTTCTGGTTCGACCCAAGTTATCCACGCGTCCACCCAGGACGCCGGTGCCTCACCCTCGTTCACCCACGCCAGCTCCTGTACCCATGCTGGCGGAGGAGCCCATGCAGCTCGGCCACCTTCCCCCCGAGGAGAGACAACGACGGTGGCGCGAGGGCCTCTGTGCCTACTGTGGCTCTCCCGACCACCGACGCCTGGACTGCCCGCTACGATCGGGAAACGGGGGGCCCCACTGAGTATTGGGGTCACTCAGTCTGGGTCTTCTTCTACCCCTGTCGCTACTAACCGTCTCCTTATTCCTGTCACCCTCCTCCATGGTGAGGCCTCACTCCACGTAAACGCATTGGTGGACTCGGGGGCCGCGGACAATTTCATGGACCTAGATCTGGCAAAACGCCTACGGATCCCCCTACAACCCCTGGAGAGAGTTATACCAGTGACCTCGGTGGACGGTAGGCCTCTCCAACCCTACCCAGTCCGAGACCGAACCCAGTCACTCCGTATGATCACCCAAGGCCACCAGGAGACCCTCCATTTCCTGGTCATTTCTGCTCCCTCTTCTCCTCTAATCCTGGGGTTCCCCTGGCTCCGTCTCCACGACCCTCATATTTCCTGGTCCCAGAACCGCCTGCTGGGCTGGGGGACCTCGTGCCAGACCCACCTCGTTCCTCCTCCATCCTCGGCGGGTCTTCCGGACGGGGGCCCCGGCTCCACACCGCCCCACCTGCCGCTGCCCTATCGGGACCTGGCCGCGGTGTTCGACAAGCGGCGCGCCACCTCCCTGCCACCTCACCGGCCATATGATATGGAGATCAAGCTGCTACCCGGAACCAGTCCTCCCCGCGGGCGCCTTTTCTCTCTCGCGCCTCCCGAGACCAAAGCGATGGAAGAATACATCGCCCAGGCCCTCCAGCAGGGGTTCATCCGACCCTCCTCCTCTCCGGGTGCCGCTGGCTTCTTCTTCGTGAAGAAAAAGGAAGGCGATCTTCACCCCTGCATAGACTATCGGGGTCTGAACAAGATCACGGTCAAGGACCGCCATCCTCTGCCGCTCCTCACTACCGCTCTGGATGCCATCTCCCAGGCACGGATCTTTACGAAACTGGATCTCCGGAGCGCCTACAATCTGGTCCGTATAAAGGCCGGGGATGAGTGGAAGACCGCGTTCATAACACCCACCGGCCACTGGGAGTACCTGGTTATGCCCTTCGGACTATGCAATAGCCCTGCTGTCTTCCAACGTCTCATTAATGATGTCCTCCGCGACATGCTGGGACGGTGGGTGTTTGCCTATCTGGACGATATACTGATCTACTCCAAATCCGAGGCCGAACACATCCATCATGTTCGTGCCGTCCTAACCCGGCTCCTGGACCACAACCTGTACTGTAAACCCGAGAAATGCTCCTTCCATCAGCAGTCCATATCCTTCCTGGGCTACATGATCTCGGACGAAGGGATAACCATGGACCCTCAGAAAATCCAGGCGGTGAAGGACTGGCCCTTGCCAACCAGCCTGAAACAACTGCAGAGTTTTCTGGGTTTCTGCAACTTTTACCGCCGTTTTATAAAGAACTATAGCACCCTCGTAGCCCCTCTCACCTCTCTCACTCGACCAGGCTCCCCTGGCCAGCTGTTTCGTCTAACTCCCGACGCCATTCGGGCCTTCCGCCACCTGGTCACCCGCTTTACCTCGGCCCCGATCCTCCGCCATCCAGATCCTGCAGTTCCCTTTGTGGTCGAGGTTGACGCCTCTGACGTCGGCGCCGGCGCCATCCTGTCTCAAGGCGGGCCCGACGACAGGCTCCATCCCTGCGCCTACTTCTCCAGGAAGTTTTCCACCACCCAGCAGAAGTACGGTGTGGGCGACCGTGAGTTACTGGCCATAAAATGGGCATTGGAGGAATGGAGGCAGTGGCTTCTGGGCACCACTCGGCCTTTCACGATCTGGACTGACCATCAGAACCTGACCCACATTAAATCTGCCAAGCAGCTTAACCCTCGCCAGGCTCGCTGGGCCCTCTTCTTTGAACCCTACGACTTCCATCTCGCCTACCGCCCGGGAGCCAAGAACCAGAAAGCGGACGCCCTCTCCCGCCAATTCACCCACTCCACGCCCTCGTCCGAGCCAGCGCCAATCCTCCCGGAACACCGCTTCCTGGGCCAACTGAGGTGGCCGTTGGAGGAAGCTATCCAGAACGCCCTCCGGGAGGACCCCGCGCCTCCAGAGACCCCCGCGGGTCGCCTCTATGTCCCCACGGCCTGTCGCAGCGAGGCGTTGTCCTGGGCCCACTCATCACGCCTGTCTGGCCACGCTGGTTTCTCCAGAACTCTTAAATTCATCCAGCGAGCCCTCTGGTGGCCAGGCATGGCGAGGGATGTGAAAGAATACACCAGCGCCTGTGACGTCTGTGCCCGCTCCAAGAACCCCAACCAGGCCTCGGCTGGTGCCCTCCGACCTCTTCCGGTGCCCAGCCGCCCCTGGTCCCACGTGGGGCTGGACTTCGTCACGGGTCTCCCGCCGGTCAATAACCTCAACACTGTCATGACGGTTACGGACCGCTTTTCCAAGTCTGTCCATTTCATCGCCCTTCCGGGTCTCCCCTCAGCCCAACGCACAGCGGAACTGTTCCTGGAGAACGTGGTGCGCCTCCACGGGTTCCCAGTCGACGTGGTCTCGGATCGGGGGCCCCAGTTCACGGCCCGGTTCTGGAAAGCTTTCTGTCGGCTGATGGGAGCATCGGTCAGTCTATCTTCAGGCTACCACCCGCAGACCAATGGCCAGACGGAGCGGGCTAACCAACAGCTGGGTCGGTACCTTCGTTGTTTTGTCTCGGCTCAACCCTCGCAGTGGCCTAAATACCTCCTCTGGGCGGAGCTGTCCCACAATCTTCATACCTCATCTGCCACTCGGCTGTCCCCTTTCGAGGTCTGCTATGGCTTCCAGCCCCCGGTCTTTGCCCACCAAGAACCTGAGGTCGCCGTTCCGGCAGCGGAAGCCATGGTGAGACGCTGCAAGAGCGCCTGGATCAAAGCACGAGCCTCCATAACCAGAGCTAACACCAGCTATGCTCACCAGCATCTCCGTCGACACCGTCCTGGTCCCTCCTATGCTCCTGGGGACAAGGTCTGGGTGTCCACGGCTGACCTTCGGGTCCGTGCCGGGTCCAAGAAACTCGCCCCTCGGTTCCTCGGCCCATACCCCATCCAAAGGGTCATCAACCCGGTCACGTACCGGTTGCGGCTGCCGGCTACTCTCCGCATCCATCCCACCTTCCATACCTCCCGGCTCAAGCCCTACGTGGAGTCCTCCCCTCTCCCGCCTCCGGCTCCGGCGCCGCCTCCTGCCCGCTTCCTCGACGGTGAGCCTATCTACACCGTCCGGCGCATCCTGGACGCTCGCCGCAGGGGTCGGGGCTGGCAGTACCTGGTGGACTGGAAGGACTATGGCCCCGAGGAACGCTCCTGGGAGCCGGCTCGGTCCATCCTGGACCCTTCCCTGATCTCTGACTTCTGGGTCCGCCGGGGTCGCGCTGGGACTTCTGGAGCCGTCCCTGGACCGGGGGGTCCTGTCAGGACTCAGGTATCTCCCGGCTGACCTTCGGACCACAACTCCCGACATGCCCCTCGTGGGGAGCTCCCAGCGTGCTCCTCGCGGGGATTCCCTCCACGTCACAGCCAAGCAAGGCTATATATGGAAGACGCCGTGACCGGCTTCTCATCTCAGTCATCGTTTCTTCCTCACAGAGATACAACCAGAGAAATAATAAAACTGTTAAACGTCTCACCTTGTTCGTCTCCTTCATCCAGTCTGATCACCCTGACAGAATGTGCCGATACCGAGTCCCGATCCGATACTTTTGATACATAAAAACAATAAGAAAAGGAAGAAATTGTTCCAGAATGTTCCTTATTTTTTATTTACTTACCTTTTTATTTTAATTTTTAACAACAGATCTCAAATTCTTCACTTTTGGACTTTATTGCAAATATAAAAAGTCTAATATAAAAACAGATGGCACTTAAACTTTAAATACCTGGCAGGGGTCTATTTTGCCTCGGCCCCCAAAATGCTTAGATACGTCCCTGGGCATGGTACATAGTTTTGAAGATGATCTGAACTGTATCAACTATATAAATACTACATGCTGATAAGTTATTGCTTTATACAGGTACAAACGTGTAGTGGGATAAATCTACCTACATTTTATTTTTTTAGGAACTTTTTGTTTTCTTGGTTTTTATTTTCCTATCTTCCTGTCCTGTCTGTCTCTGATCTTCTTGCATCTCCCAGTCCTCCAGAAAAACTCCTGCCTGCTTCCTTCTTTTTCACCTCACAAGTAACTTTTTAACTAGCAGATCTAATTGATCTATTGACCGCAAAAAAAGCGGAGTGTGCGCCGCGCTGCCCGGCTGCGCCAGTGACGAGCGCTGCAGTGGGGGCAGCGCGAGCGTGTCCACACGTCCTGCTCAAATACAGACAGAACTCACCAGAGAGAAAATGAGTCCCGATCAGTCTGAAACCATGTGATCGGGCCGATTTGCTATCATGTGATCGGATCGGGACATCACTACATGTGAGAGCATCCAACTCAATTATTTATCACTGAACTCTTTTGTCCCCAGTAAGCCGATCAATAGCTGCAATAATCAGCTTCCTGAAGAAGAGGAGCAGCTCATTATACATAGAACCACAGAAGTGAGGCAGGTTTTACTCAGTAAAACAGACAAAAGAACGTTTTCCTGTGAGGTTGTGTCCTTGGTCAGAGTGGTTTATAGCTGGAGCAGGATGAGTATTTATAAAATAAACAGGTTTTTAAGAGTGATTCCTTCTGATCACACATTTACCGTATTTTCCGGACTATAAGCCGCTACTTTTCCCCCACGCTTTGAACCATGCGGCTTATATTGAGGTGCAGCTTTAGTCAACCAGAAAGGATGGATACTAGAAAGTCTAATGAAGGAAGTGCTACGGAAAGCGCCCAGGAGGATTTTTTTTTCACAGTAAAACGGCGCTGCTTGTTTTCTCAGCTTCACCCCGGGATGATGACAGCAACACGGACAGCGACACTGACATCGCCACAGAAAACGTATATGACGAAGCTCTTCTGAGGCTGTTCAACTCCGACACTGAAGAAGATGACTTCAGTGGTTTCACTGCGCAGGAGGACGATGAATAAACTAATCAATAACTTTTCTGTTTTGTTTGATACTGATCAGTTCAGTTACGTTCAGTTAAACTACGCTTTCTATTCTGTAGATATCTGCGGCTTTTAGCCTGGTGCGGCTTATATTGAGGTGTGCTCTATAGTCCGGAAATTACGGTACCTAGCATGTTAGCATGCTACCACGTCAAAGTAGGAAAAGGGATTCAGATTCAGAAGTCAGATGCTGTGGGAAAATCAACAAAACCTAAATTATTAAATGTGAATCGAAGGAGATCAGATTTCTGACCAGATCGACAAGCTAACTAACTTCACACTGTTATAGACTTAAGATTCTGTGGGAATTTACAGTATAGTTAGAATCTGAAATAGTGGTTTTTCTATTGCCAATACCAATATGAGGTGGTCGTGGTCAGCCGATGGCCAATAAGGATTTTTTGGGGCCGATATCTCGATGTTTGGCACCTTATCAGATTGCTTGCACCAATAACAGCTGTGGATGCACAAGATTTCTGTACCTAATCTGTTTTTAACACTGAATTTAACCAAGTGTTGAATCTTAATTTTGTGCTCTGCTCAGTGGTAAAATCAAACATTATAACAAAATTAATTAAAAAAAATACCAATAAACTAAGTATCAAATATACAAAAGAGTTTCAAAAAATTAAGAAATATCAGTTGATAATGGTTCAGAGCATTTATTAAGCATATGTTTTATAGGGATTTATACATTTACATGTAAGTAAAAATAAACTCACCTTTAGAATAGAAAGACACATTCTACAGAAAAATGCATAACAGTGATGTAATAATATGTAAAATACACAATAGCAACCTGCAAAACACACCAGCAACATTTAAACTTCATCCAGTCTTTTTAAACTATTCCATAACATCTTCATGTAAAATACTTTCAGTATTAACTAACCCTTTAGTGCTCTTGACTCAGCAGCAGCATCTGTGTTAGCCTGGAGATGGGGAACCTACAGGTAGAGTTTTTACCTTTTTCAGCTCCCAGCCTTCTGCTAATATCACACCTTGTTTTCCTTGGTTTGGTTCCATGACTTGCTGCCATGCTGGATGTGACTTGTTGAGCCATCAGACAGAAACTAAACAGGAGAACCAGCTGTTAGTGTTTGTGTAGAGCATCCAGCTTTAGTTGAGTCTGTAGCAGAAAGAGCAGAGGAGAACTCAACACATTACAGTCTATATGAGAAATATTAGAGAAACGTTTGAACTACAACACTCATCTATTAATAACCTTAACTAGTCACTAGTGTTACGGACTGTTGATTTTAAATTTTCCGTACAAATTCTTTAGTCAGAACACGTTTCTGATCACAGATTACACGCTAAACAGAAAAACAAGAGCTGCATTTATATAGAGATCATTTTCTGGTTTTCTGTTCACTGTGTCATCCGCATAAGACATGGAGAAGTAAGTGACGTTCTTTGGCTCCGACCCACATGAGGAAAAGTTGTGAACACAAAAAGGGGTGGGGGTGGGGGGGATTATGAAGATAATTTAATTAATTAAACTGGAGCTAACATGTTAAGCAACAAAGCAGTTGAGAGTTTAAGATAGTCTCTAAAGGTGACAACAAGCTAGCATGGCATTAGCAGCATGCTGCCGGTGTCGGTACAGGATCTGCTCGGGTGCTGGATCGGCTCGGGGTCCTTCGACTGCCGATGACGTCACATTACTGCAAATCTACTCGACTTTCACACATACGTTTTGAAAAGACATCAGCAGTTTTGTTAATAAATTCTTGTTTGTTAACACCTAAATGTTTTCTTTATAATTGTAATTTGTTAATAAAACACCATATTATCTTTGTTTTGTAAAGAATGTGAAACTGCATAAAACCAACATCGGACTGACAAAAATAGAACAGTTCTTATATGTGAAGCCACATCTGTTTGTATTAATGTGGAGTTCGTCTGTTTATTTCCTTAGTTGTTATCTAAATACATTCTTTGACTCAAAATATTGCTTGGTGTCTTTCAATAAAGTTCTTATATTTTATTTTGCCCCATTTCATCAACATCAAGAGCTTTTGAGGGTCACCATTTATCATTTGCTTATATTTTACATTTCCTTTAGAAATTCAAACATATTTTCTCCAAAAAGTGTTGATTTTTGGACTACAGGACTACAACTGCTAAGACTACGACCGCAAATTTGTTCTGACCAATCTAAATCATAACGTGATAACGTCACTTCCGTCAGCTTCATGTTCAGCCAATCAACTACTTTGACATCATCGGCAGTCGAAGGACCCCGAGCCGATCCTGCACCCGAGCAGATCCTGTACCGACACCGGTTATCGGCGGTTCTTAACTCGTTTTTTCTTTTCCTCAGCTAAGTTTTATTTCATATTTTACTTTTAATTCAAACTATATACACAGCTGTAGCATTTAGAAACACCAAAGAGAAGCCTTACCTTTTACTCAGAGGTAAATACTCCCAGTGTTTTAGATCGGGGTCCTTCACCAGCTTCCAGCAGCAGCAGGCTGCCCGCAGAGGTGCCTGACTTAAAATCCACCCTACTGAAGAGGCTTATCAACCGATGTCGATGATGACAAAAAGGCTAAATATTGGCCCGATTAATCGCCGAATGATAAATCAGTCAACCCCTAATCTGTAGTACTTCCTGTTTAGCAGGTAGTACTTCCTGTCAGGCTTTCACACATCTGCTGGAATTCATTGTCTGAATGATTGAACACGATCGCCACATGAAGCTAATTCTGATTTTCTCTCATTCCAGAAAAAAGCAGAAATTTAACAAGTTTTAAATTCTGTCAGTAAAAAGATTTCAGTAACCCACGGTAAACATAGCGTTAGCCTGTGAGCCACGCTGTATGAAATCAACTGTGGCATTCCCTCATACTCTTGTTTATGAGCAAGCTAACATGATAATTAGCATATGAAAAACTAGTGTTGCCATGGTAACATGATGTTGTGTATGATTACATAGTCTGATGTGTGAAAATGAAACCCTGTGGGGGGAAAAATGAATCAGCCAATTAAAATAATGCTATGCAGCTTTCAGAAATTTTTTCATGTTTTCTTAATGTTTTCTGTTGGGTCTTTTTTAAGTATTTTGTATGTATTTTTGTCCTCTAACATCTGTTTCACCTGTTGTTTATATTTTTCTTTGTCCATTACTACTGTAGTTCTTCCTTTATCTGCCGGTAGAATAATTATCTGTTCATTTTTAGATAATGCTGTCATGGCTGATTGTTCTTTTGTAATATTGCTGTGTTGAATTTTGCTGTTCTTTAACATCCCAACTACATTATTTCTGAGTTCTGCCTTCTTTCCCTCATCTGTGATCTGTTGACATGCCAGTTCTGTTGCTACAATAAATTCATCATATAGTATTTTCTTTGGTGTGACTGCAAAGTTTAAACTTTTTAAAATATGCTTTCTTCTGCTTCTGTTAGTTCGTATTGTGAAATGTTAAGTACCTATGAGCTTTGTGTGGTGTTGTCTTGTATTTCTTTTCTCTCTTTCGTTTAACTTCTTTATGTGTCTTTTTTTTACTTTTATGAATTCTTTTTCCTGTTGTTCCATCATGTGTCCTTTAATTTGTTCCTCCATTTTTCCATCAAGTTTGTAATTTCTTTTTAAGTCCAGATGTCTTCTTTCCAGTTCGTTTTCCACTTGCTTCTGTTTGGTTGCAATGTTTCTTATCCTTTCTTTGAGTAGTGCTCTCTGTGTTCTTTCCACTATGTTCTGTGCTGGGACAACACAAGGATCATAAACAGCGAACAACAGAAATACAAAAGATGGATAAAGGAAACTATAGAGATAAGGAGACGTGGATGTGGGACCATGAACAGAGACGATGGGGTTTACACATTGGATCGTGCATGGGACTGCGTCATCGGAGAGGGGAGAGCGGGCAGCAGAGGGTGACAACGTCCTCCGCTGCTCGCTGATAAACGGAGTAGGAAGTGACGCCTCCATCAGCGTCAGCTCTGAAGATGTTTGCTGCTGCAAACGAAACGTCAGCAAGGTAAAGAAAAACCTTATCTGTGTTAAAAACGAACCAAAAATGGAATTTTTCTACACAGCTTTTGGCTCGGGAAAGGAATCTTGGACCTGCACCTTTAAGTGTGTTCCTTTATTTACATACCATATTTTCCGGAGTATAAGTCGCTCCAGAGTATAAGTCGCACCAGCCATAAAATGTATAATGAATAAGAAAAAAACATAAAAGTCGCATTTTGGGGGAAACTTTATTGTTTTTCTTAGAAAATCTGAGACTAAGCATTTCAAATTGCAAAACAAGTACTGATAACAAAATTAGAATAAACAACCAGGGCACAGCAGCGCGCCACGGTCTCCAGCAGAGGATCGCGGTGTTTCAAACCTTCCCAGCGGGTGGGGAGAGCTCGTTCCTGGGCCGGAGCCGGCCCGCAGCAGCGCGGTATACATAATTTGGTATATAAGTCGCTCCGGAGTATAAGTCGCAGGACCAGCCAGAAAATACGGTATACATTTATTTTCAGTAGCAAATACCTTTTCAGCTCTTTTTTCCAGTTTTCTTTATTCATTGAATTATACTAAAGCTTTTTAAATAAAAAATGATTTCGGTTTATTCAAAAGAAAGAAAATTATAAAAACATTTATGAAAATCATCCCTTTGAGGATGAGAGCAGTAATGAATAAACTTCGTCCAGGCTTCAGATTCTGATGTTGTCCTGATGACAAAAGCTTTTATCATCAGAAGGCTTGAATCTCTATAAAGAGATTAAAAAATTGCTTCGTTTTAATTATCTGGGTCACGACCCCTCTTGCTGCCTAGCTAGGTGGTCAAAGTTCACAAACCCTCCTGGTTCAGTGATAATAATAACAAGCGTCTCTTTTTATTTTTACCTGCAGCTACTCTTTCGTTTTCATCTTAAAAATGCCCGCTCTCATCAGGGGCCTGCTAAGTAATATAAAAGGTAATGAGGGAAAATTAGAATGACACTGTGTTTCAGAGGCAACGCGTTGCTCTTTGATGGAGTGGCCCAATTAAAGTAAGAAAGATAAAGAGACCTGAGGGGAGCTGGCTCTTTGTTCCCTTTAGTCGGCTGAATTATGGAGCGGCTCAGTTTGAACCAGAGACCAGAACGTCACGGTGCCGCTCACACGGGCCGCTCGACAAATCAAAAGAAAACCTGATTAAAAGAGAAGTGCATGGCTGCTAAAGCGTGGAGTTAAAAAGTGGATTATATTTAAAACTTTAACCAGAACTTGATTTAATAATGAGTGATTAAATAAAAATAAAAACAATAAAGCCCTGAGAAATGTCTCCTGTTATCTGACTCCAACTGAACTACGGCTTCCAGTCGAGTTCAAACACCCACCACAACTCTGACTATGTTCAGAGAAAGGTTGCTGTATGAAAATCATAACCAGGCTCAAAATTTGATAAACGAAAGACCAAAGTTCTTCAACTCCTATGAGGAAAGTGAGAAACGTATTTACTAAAGTAACTGGCTCTAAGGGCTAGGGTCGGGCATCGTTTGAATTTCAACGATTCCAATTCCTCATTCCAATTCAGGTTCCTTTCGATTCCTGATTCCGATTCCTTCAAGTGGCAGGGTCCAAAAACATTACAAGTTTTAAGTGAGCTAGCTAACCACAGGTCTTACTTGATGAAATAATCTGAACTTCAACCTGAGTTTTAAATCTAAGAACAACACCACCACCTTCATTAAGACAAAAACATGTTTTCAAGAAAGAAAGAAAAAGACTTGCAGCAGAATCTGTGTGTTTGTTTCTTACCACAACCAAGATCTGGTAACTGAAGGAGCCTCTAGGATGAGAGGCTAAATGTCTTCAACATAACCAGAAAGATCCAGCTGCTTTCACCTAAAACCATCAGGATAATCATGTCCAGGAGGACTGAGACTCTACACCTGCATGCTGCAGCAGCGATTCAGTCAGAAGGGGAAACAATAATCTCACAACTTTGTGTAACATTTAGATTTATTATATTACTATTATATTTATTATCCTTATCAGCTCCTAGTGGCAGATTCTGGCATGGTCCACCACAGAGAAAGCTGCTCTAGCATGATGACTTTAATTATTTTACAGGTTATTGCTCAGCCTTCTGACAGCCACGCTCACACAGACGAGTGTTGGTGAGTGGCTGCGTTTGACTGTTATGTGGCCTGTATTTGTGCAGCTCCTTCTTAGGGTCCTACAACCCCCAAGGCACTTCACAACACAATCAGTCATTCACCCATTCACACACGCATTCACACACTGATGGTGATGAGCTACGATGTAGCCACAGCTGCCCTGGGGCGCACTGCCAGAGGTGAGTCTGCTGAGCACAGGTGCCTCCGGTCTCTCCGACCACCACCAGCAGGCAAGGCGGGTTAAGTGTCTTGCCCAAAGACACAACAGCAGCATTGTCTGGTTGGAGCCGGGATCAAACATGCAACCTTCTGATTACTGGACAACCTGCTCTACCTCCGGAGCTACTGCTGTTGATGCTCCGTGTTGGAAACGGGGAAGAAATGGGATAAACCTCCAACATTTTCAATACTATCAGCAAAAAACGCAGCAAAGCATCATGTTACCTGCAGTTATTGACTAGTGAAGCAGCACTTAACTTCTACGAGCAAATTAGTAACATAAAAACGACTATATGAATCAGGAAATTAAGAAGAAATGTCATTTATGTTATACATTTTTCATTTCAGTTCAAATAAATTTGAATTGAGTGTTTTCATCACATTTAGTTTTTATTAATTTTAGTTTTTTTTAATGACTATTAAGTGCATAAATGAAATGGCACCAAAACATGCACCAGAGCAGCCTCTTGTGGAAATTGCAAGGTACCGTGTCGTAAACCACCTTTGCCCGGACTACTCTGTCAGTGAGCGGGGCTTTAGAATATGCTTCCCATCAATTTGAACTCTCTCACCAGTTTTTACTCTTTTCAAAATCAAACCAAATCCTGGCTGTCCCAGCAGCGTTGCACACACATTTCATACAATGAACAGTTATTTGCTTTTTACCTTTGTTATAGTTTTTCTGTCTTAAACTGATTATTTTTACTTTTTTTGTAATTTTTTGTGCATGTTTGTTTCCTTTCTTCTCTTTAATTTATGATTGTAAAAGTTCATCTAGGGACAAATGCTGCAAATGAGCTAAAGCTAAAAGCATTTAGCTACAAACACTGGGCTGCGCTTTTACTTTTTGTCTGTGTACTTGTATCTGTTCTTATTGAAATAAACAAAACAAATTTAGTGTTTACTTTATTTAAAATATCTTTATCTTTTTTTTATTTGATGAGAATTTTTGAGTTGCAATGTTTGAAAAAAGAATCATAAGAAAACAAAAATTATTCCAGTTTTTTTTGCCCTCAAGTCCAAGTCATTTGACTTTGAGAAGTGCTGATACTGAGTCCTGATCTGATACTTCGATATATAAAAAAATAATAAAGAAAGCTAAGACACAGATCCAGAATGTTCCTTATTTTTTTATTTAAACATTTAACAACCCCGTAAACAAACAGAGCACTTCTGAGATAGCTTGAACAATTAAGTAATAAATAACATTGACTCTTCACTTTTAGACTTTGCTGCAAATATAAAAAGTCTAATATAAAACAAATAGCGCCTCATCTTAAAATGCCTGGCAGGGGTTTATTTTGCCTTGGCCCCTGAATGCCTTGATACGTCCCTGGGCGTGGGACTGAGTTTTGAGGGTGATCTGAATTGCATAAAATAAATAAATATTACATGCTGACAAATTGTTTATTTATAAAGGTATACACGTGTAGTGGGATAAATCTCCATACATATTTTTTAAGAACTTTGTTTTGTTTTCTTGGTTTTTATTTTCTTGTCATGTCAGTCGTCGATCTCTCTCCTTCTCCTCTCAGTCCTCCACAAAAACTGCTGCCTACTTCCTCCTTTTTACCCTCACGAGTTACTTTATAACTAAGCAGATCAAACGGATCTACTGACCGCAAAAACAGCTGAGTGTGCGCTGCCCAGCCGTGCCAGTGACGTGGAGCCACCGGACCACGGGCGATGATGAGCACTGCGGCAGAGCGCTTCTATACGTGTCAGGCTCAAACAAAAGACAGAAATTACTAGAAATAATATGAACGGACATGAACGATCGTGTGTTAATTAGGGCTGCAACAAACGATTATTTGGATAATCGATTAATCGGATGGGGTCTCGACACGATTAATCGATTAATCGGATTACATGGGGAAATTTTTAAAAACTGCTAGGGAAATGTTATTTCTCTCCTTCTTTCACTTTATTTAACACAACATTATTAGAAAACAGTTCAATAGCAGAAAAACAACATGCCATCACCTAAATTGTTTAAAAGGTGTATAGACAGAGACTCTAAGCTACATCTATCTGTGACCTAAAATGCTTGGTCCAATTAAACAGCTTAAGGGCAATTCTCATCTGTTTTGTTTGATCTCATCTGTAGACATTTATTATAACTGGGGATGTCAAACAACTAATTTTTAAATGTAATTAAACATAGGCTGTGAATTAATCAAAATTGATCACTATTTCCAAAAATGACTGAAAAAATAAGTTGTCACACACTTCATGGAAACTTTCAGAGAATCCACAAATAGTGGCTTTCAAATAGTTTTGTTACTTTTTGCAAGTTTAGAAAAGCAGCAGATGAGACAGCGTGTCTGATAATTTAGTTTTTCATCTGATAATATTAGAACATGTCAGTAATGTCTGAGGGGCTTTTATAAACACTGTATAACTAATACTACTGGAGATGGTATGAATTACACTGAGGCTTCTGGGGAGCCCAGTTATGGGGGGGGGGGGGGGGGCAGTTTGCCTTGGCCCCCAAAATGTCTTGAAACGGCCCTGGGTGTGTGACTGAGTGTTGAAGGTGATCTGAATAGTATCAAATTTATAAATATTACATGTGTGTAACTTATTGTTATATACAGGTAAAAACGTGTAGTGGAGATAAATCTATCTACATTTTACTTTTCAACACTTTGTTTTGTTTTCTTGTTTTTATTTAACTATTTTCCTGTCCTGTCTGTCTCTCATCTTCCTGCATCTCTTCTTAATTCTCCAGAAAAACTGCTGCCTGGATTCTTACTTTTTCACCTCATCAGTTACTTCTGAGCAGATCAAAGGGATCTCCTGACCACAAAGCGCAGAGCGCGTTTTCGATGCTGCGTGAGGTGACATCACCACAGCACAGGGGATGAGCTCCGCAGTAGCAGAGCGCTGCAGGCACAAATAAGACAGAAAATAGAGAACATGTGCAGACATGAACGATCGTGTGCTAATTATAGTTTTTTGGTTGCGCCACTTTGAGAATGGACCGTGCGCCAGAAGCAGCAGCCTGGATCGCTGCGCAACAACGCGCTGCGCTCTCTGCTCAAAAGAGTCCAAAAATGATATAATATAGAAAACTTTTTTCCGGCTCCCCTGATGTGTAGGATATACAGCTCCCCCATAATTCGATCCCTGCTCCTGGATGAAAAGCCGGACATTTTCATCAATACAAGAACCCCCAGTCCGGACACGCCGGACAGAGAGTGAAAAGTGGACACGTCCGGGGAAAACGGAACGTACGGTCACCATAGTCCTCATAAAGCGGGAAATTATAGATACAGTATTTTGCTCGTGCCCTGGGCCCTTTAGAGTTCGTGGGCCCTGGGCAATTGCCCAGTTAATCCGGCCTTGGGCGGAACCGGTTCGCAGCAGCGCGAGTCCCCCCCCGCTAATCTAATAAGCGTCGCGCTCACGACTTTAGACTCTTTTTTTACGAGTTTAGGGCATGTCTAGCCTGTGTAATAATCCGGGACTTGGATGATTAACTTTTGAAAAGTTTTTAATTTACCCGGACACAGAGTTCTCTCCTTCCTCGCTGATGATCCCGACATGCTTGCGTTTAAGACGCTGCATCATCCCGTGCCATGCTAAGTCTGACCTAAACGTTGCAGGTAACGAATGTCTTCGCCTGATTTAACTGAAAATGCTCCCAAACTTAAAAAGTTTTTACTTTGACTCTCACTGCTTCTGCCATGTTCCTCTTCCAAACACTTGCCGGCTCTCCCTTGTGCTGATCTGCCGGCTCTCCCTCGCGCTGATCTGTCTGCGCGCAACGGCGGGCGGGAAGGGGGGGCGCTTTTGGAAGAGTTGTGCGACACAACGAATCGATGACGCAATTCGTTGCAAACGCTTTTAGTAATCGATTTTCATCGAATTTATCGATTCGTTGTTGCAGCCCTAGTGTTAATTATATATTTTTTGGGTGTCACCACTTTGAAAAAGTTACTGGGGCCATGTGCTGAACGCAGCTTCCTAGAGCGCATGAATAATCAGCGCTCTGCGTCCAGGTCAAAGGAATCCCCGCTACGCTGAGAGTCCGAAACTGGAACTTTTTTCGGTCGGGGTGCGTAAGTTGAGGTCTTCAGGGGAGCTCAACAGCCTGTCAGGAGAACCAGGTTCCCCTTAGCTCTTCTGTATTTGGAACCCTGTATCCGAGTTTGGTTTGAGACGTAACGCCTAATCCCGATCCGAGTCTGAAACCACCTTATCGGGACAGATTTTCGATCACATGATCAGATCGGGACATCCCTAAAATATATCACAACATATTTCATTACAGCATGTGCTTGAAAAAATATCACAATATAGAATGTTGACCATATTGCCCATTCCTAGTAGTATTAAAATGTGGATCTTCCCCCCCCAAGTTTACTGATGGCACCAGTGCTTGGAAAGCCTCACATCTGTAAGTGTGCCCTTGGGAAGCTGTGGCTACAGTGTAGCTCATCACCACCAGGTAATGAATGTGTGTGAATGGATGAACGATACACTCTAGTGTAAAGCGCTTTGGAGTCCTCTGACTCAGAAAGGCGCTATAGAAGTGCGAGTCATTTATCATTTAGTTACAAAACTCAGTCATCTTTGAGATAGCATGAAACTCTAAAAGTGAAGCAGGTTGGACTTTTGGTCCACGACTATGCTTGTGTAAAGAAGGAGATGTAGAGTTGGATGTCATCTGCATAAAGATGGTAGGAGATTCCTTTGAAGGAGCTCAGGATGTACTGAAGAGGAAGTAGATAGAGGAGGAAGAGCAGAGGCCCCAGCACAGAACCTTGTGGGACACCATGGGTAAGGGTGGTGGTGGAAGACCTAAACTTGGAGACGGCAATAGAAAAGGAGTGCTCAAAAAGATAAGAGAACCAATCCAGAGCAGATCCTGATAGGCCTACCCAGTCTCTCAGCCTCTCCAGTAGCAGGTGATGGTCAACAGTGTCAAAGGCTGCAGTCAGGTCCAGCAGGACCAGAACAGAACAGTCCCCTGCATCACTGTGAGTCAGAAGGTCATCATAGATGTTATGTTCATCAAGAGCAGCTGTGAGTTGTTTAGCCACAACCTTTTCCAAGATCTTGGAGATGAACGTAAGTTTAGAGATGGGTCTGAAGCTGCTATGGAGAGAGGGGTCGAGACTCTGGTTTTTTAAGAAGCGGGTGGATTACAGCGTTCTTAAAGTAAGCAGGGACCTGACCAGAAACCAGAGAAGCGTTAATTATAGAGAGCACGCTGGGACCGATGGACTGAAAAGCACTTTTAAACAAAGATGAGGGTAAGATGTGGAGGGGGCATGCAGAGGTCTTCATAGAGTTAACTAGTTTGGTTAACTCAGGCAAAGAAACAGGAGCACAGCTATCTAGGATGATGGGCCTGGTTGGAGTCGGGAGAGGCAGCGATAAGGCTGAAGGAGAGATGCTAGATCTAACCTTATTGACTTTGTCCACAAAGAAAGATAGAACGTCCTCACAGTCTGCAACAGAGTGGATGGAGGCTGTAGGAGAGGCAGGAGACACGATGCTGCTGATGGTGTTAAACAGCACCTTGGGGTTCCCTTTGCTCTGGGACACCAGGTTGGAGAAATAGGAACCCTAGCATCTCTGACTGCAGAGTTAAAGGATGTCAGAAGATCCTTTAGGTGCAGCAGATGGACGTGGAGATGGGTTTTCTTCCACAAACGCTCAATTTTTCTGCATTGGCGCTTCAGGCTGCGAAGGCTGTCATTAAACCAGGGAGTAAGGTTCACTGCAGGACCTGATCTGGTTCTGACAGGACAGATGTTGTCCAGAATGGAGAGGCAGTGCTCATTAACCCCCTCAAGCTCAAAATAAGTTTTTATAAAAGGACAAACAACTAAGTACTTCAAGGGTACTTTAGAGTAAAAAAATGCTCATGAAATACGTATGTGGAATAACCAGGTAGGTAGGTTTTAACGTTGCAAATCTGCAACGCCTGCCTCCAGAGAGTTAAACTGAGAAGTTAAGGAATCTGGGTCATCATCAGAACAACAGGGTGGATCAAAAGCAGCAGAATATTTGCTAGCTGTGCTCTCGTTAAGAAAACGTGAACTAACCAGACGGTGAGCAGGAGGTGGGGAGAAGGAAACATCTAACTCAAAGTCAGACTAAAGTTTTCTCCCAGGTTTCCTAAAGTTGAATGTAACATAAATTCACGTTACCCTGGTTTATGGCTGACAGAAAAACAATAATATAATTTCTCTTTGACCGTTCTCAGCTCTCAGCTCCTCCGTGTCGCCCCCCCACCCACCGAAAGACTGAAACCGAAATGACCCGACAGACCTTCAGCTCAAAACCGGCTTGCCAGTAACAACATAGCCTACACTTTAGCATTTCTTTACCACCATGGATGAATGATTACACTTTAACTGTGTTTTATTTGAGGTGCGTCCTCGTCTCCTCACATTGTGCGGCCAGTCTCTCTCTCTCTCTCTCTCTGCTGTCCTAACGCGACTCATCACGCTCAAATTATTACTCAACCCAAGTCTGATCCGACCCGTCGGGCTTACTCAGCTTGGGCTCAGATTGTACAAGCCGGGAAGAGCCGCCTGGAGGTTTACACAGGCGACCACCAGACGAGATGCGTCGGTTCAGAAGAATTTATTGTTATTCTTTTTTTTTTTGTTTTTTTGCTGTTGGTGGTGTTAGGGACATCTTAAAGATCCTCTTGAACATTTTCCCCAGTGGATAATAAAAGCCAACCTTGCTGTATACACTCCCCCCCCCCCCCCCCCCCAACACAAATATTTTCTCATCGGATCTGCGCGAATCTCGTAGGTGACTCACTTTAGCTTCAAAACGGCTAATTTTGCCAACTAATTTCTAGGGAAAACACTGGACAGGATACCCCAGAAAAGCACTACGCCCTAACCTGCCCTGGCAGAGAATTGCTTCACAACACTGGCACACCAATGGAAAAGTATAAAGCAAAGGTCTGTCAATAAGTGAGCGTGTGAGCACTAAAGTGCTGAAACTGGGCTGTATTTTCTGTGTTGGAGGACTTCTCTCTCTCTCTCTTTGATTTGTTGTGACTGAGGCACTTTAGTTTATGAGGATTGATCCCATTAAACATATTTAAAAGGCTGGGTTTGTTTTCTTGGAGCAACATTTGAGCCTGTGATCTCAACACATCTGTGGGCTCATTCGGGATAAGTTGTTAGTGATTTGTTTTATTGTTGTGTATTCTTCGCTGTGTTTTAGATATATTTTCCCTCTGGATTTGTTTTTGTTTTTTTGGACTTCCTGCTCCTAAACTGTTTTTATTTAAAAAGAATAATGTTTGAATTTTACAAATAATTCCTGTATTTCAGTCCTTTCCTTCCTCCTAGAGTTATACAACTAATGTTTCCGATGTCCGAGAACTAGTTATAAATAACGAAACAGTTTTTGTGGATTAGATTAATAAAAAAGATTAAAATTCTAATAAAAAATGAAATAAACTGCCATGAATTCTGATTCAATCTAAACCCAGTTCTTAAAACAACAAATTCAAAAATATAAAATTAGTACAAACCCAATGCAAAATTATAAATGTTCTAAATAAAACAAAGTAAGAGTTTAAAACTATTTTCA
Source organism: Nothobranchius furzeri (assembly GCF_043380555.1). Classification (NCBI taxonomy): domain Eukaryota; kingdom Metazoa; phylum Chordata; class Actinopteri; order Cyprinodontiformes; family Nothobranchiidae; genus Nothobranchius; species Nothobranchius furzeri. The sequence continues at coordinate 35,841,322 of NC_091751.1, forward strand.
AATCTTAAATCAAATTAAAATCCACTCATAGAAATGAATGAACTACAATAAATTCATTGAATTTAGCTCTTGTGTTTTCCTGCAGCTTCCCCAGATTTCAGCAAACAGTGATCTCTCTCCCTGCCTTTCAATTTGTTCTGGATGGAGTCAAACTGAGTCAGAACCAGAGAGCAGGTGGCTGATTGCCAAACAGATGAAGGCGACAGGCTGCATGGCAGCAAAGTTAAAGGGCTTCTGGAACAAATAATGAAAGATTCAGCATTTAACCCGCGTGTTCGCTCTCTTATAATCTCTGTTTATCGTACCAATTGGTCACGTGACCCCACACACTGATGCTGTTTAGGGCTCCAGTGTCACATCCAGGAGCCTGACTGGCCACCCTTGTGTTTACTAAGCAACAAGAAGTGGACCTGGTGCAGGTTTAATTATATGAGCCAGTAAATCTGCTCTCGAGGAAACGTCAGCAGATAAAAGGTATGAGCAGCTGCAGAAGAGCTGAGCTGTCTGAGTTACAGCAGCTCGATAAGGCAGAGAGCGTCCTTTCACAGGAAAATAGACATAAAGCAGCACAGCCAATAAAACGGCTCTGACAGCCTTCCACTGTAAATATCCTTACTCAGGGAATGTCTGGTGACTGAATTTATTCCTCTTTTTAAAAGATTTAAGGTTTAGTGTTGTGGTTTAATACAAAGCTGTCATGTCCCGTGTCCTTTGTCCTGTCAGTCCATTCCATGTCATCTCCTTCCTAGATGTCCTTGTCCTCCCTGTCCCGTCCATACCCCATCTCCCTAGTCTCCAGTCCCCAGTTTATCATTCAGGTGAATTCTCAGTCCATCTATCTCTCCCGTGTCTTATATTTGCCCATTAACATTCCCTGCATAATCATCTATTCTCCCCCTCTTAGTTTATTCCTCATTTAGCTTTTGTTGGGTTCATTTCATTTGCTGCTCGGTTTTCATTTTAAGTCCTGTTTAGTTTAATCGGTTTCAGTGTTTATCCTAGTCTTTCAGTTTTAGTCATCTTCAGGTTTTTGTGTCTCTGTGGTTCGTTTATCCGAGTTGCATTTATCCTCCCTGTTTAATTTATATTCTATTGTAGACTTTTAAAGTTTTTTGTTAAGGCTTGTTCTATTATTTATTGTGTCCTTAGCTTTATTATTATCTTTAGTATTATACTCCTGTTGTCTTTGTTTCCTGCCTCCCTTCCCCATGGCTAATTAATTACACCTATCCATGATTATCATCAGTACTCATCACACCTGTTGCACCTCTTCACTCACATCCTCAGTGTATTTAAACCCAGCCCTGTTCAGTGTTTCTTGTTGGTTCCTTGTGTTTTGCTCGTTTTTGGCATCCTGTTCCTGCTCCAGACCAAGGCTTCTAAAGCTGGGCAATAAATCAAAAATTTATCATTATCGAAATTTGTGACTGTTATCGTGATAATTTTTCCCACGACAATGAATTTGATAATAAAAAAATGAAAATACGTGTGTATGTTGGCAACATTCATGTCCCTCTAAGAAGTTGTACCACCTTGAGTCAGGTAAAAATGTGACTCAACGTAATACATGTCAGCCCCATCTACTGGACCACTTTTGTTACTGCGCATACCTGTAGTTATCGTCCATTTATCTTTCTCGAGGAGAAATCCGCAATATATCGTGATATTGATTTTAGGCCATATTGTCCAGACCTAAAGGCTTCTAATAAAACAGTTTTACAACCAAACCTGGCTTTCTCTGGATTAACATGCATTTTGGGTCCTGCTATAACCTCCAATCCATGACAAAAGCTAGGTTCTCAGTTTTGTGAGGTTGGAGTTATGTGATAAACATCCTCAGACAGAATCAGAGCTAATAAGAAGAAAAACATCCTGATGTTTGACTTTACCAGGTGTGAAGGTGATGCACAGTAATAACTTTTCACATAAATCATCATAATAGGTAGCTTTTACTCCCGCTGAGGCATGTGGGAGTTACCGCGTGAAACAATGAGCTTCTCCTCTGGTAGCTGCGTTACCATGGTGACAGAAGTCCAACCCACAGACTGGGGAACAACATTCCCTCCTAAAAATGCCATGAACCATTTAACTGTACAAATTCTTACCTTAAACTTAACAGAATTTGACCCATTAATAACCTGTTTAGATGCCACTTTTTAAAAATAATGAAAGTTTTCTGTTACATTTTATACATATAATCTCTCTTTACGCTAGGGCCCGACCGATATGCTTTTTTTGGGACCGATACCGATATAAAACTTTTAACAAAGGCCGATGGCCGATATAATGGCAGATAAATCTCCCTCACAAAAAAAAGAAATGAAAATAAAATAAAAATGTTGTTAAGCTGTTAAGGTTTTTTCATTTAGTATTCAAGACTTATTTTTTTCCCTTCCATTGAATTTTTTACTCCTTTTGTTGTCAGGTTTTTTTCTAGTTATTCTTCTTTCCCCTTTAGGTTTCTTTCTTCTTCTTTTAAATTATTTTCATTTATAGTTCCTCCCATGTTCCCCTGCTGTACTCTGCTCCCACTCACAGCTCCGACTCATAACTAGTCCTCTGTCATCTCTCACTCCTCAGTGCATACGGTTCAGTTGCAGTCATATTCTGCTGGTTTCGGGGTGAGTGACAGCGGCTGCAGCATCTTATCTGTCTCTTTTACTTAGGGGATCGGTCAGAGAAGAAAACAGGAGACAGTGAGTCAAAGAAAAATAGAAAATAGAAGTTCTTGTTACTTTATTATTTTGTTTCATGATTAAACTGATGCTGAATTCAACTTAAAGAAAAACTGGGAGGAAGCTGTGGTTCATTTGAAGTTACAGGAGATCTTGTTTCACATCTGCTCCTCCAGAGACACCATGGACATGGAGATAAAAGTCACAGCTGGTTAGTGAAGGAGATCAATCAGCTGGGAAGAATGTAATTTAATCCTAATCCGGCCCACAGCCTCCTGCTGGTGTTATTATTATCAGCAAGAATAAAACAAACATCTCAAATTTTACTGGAAGTTTATGATTTAAAAAAATGTTTCATTATTTTCTGAATTAAAAATAACTCGATTCATTCTTCGACATTTCTGAAATGAAAGCTAAATAACAAATTAATTCAAACGTATTTATGTTTTACTCCCTTGAATCGTGGCATAAATATGTGATTCAAAAGCTTCTCAAAGACATTACAAGCTAACTAATGGACCCATTTTGGATTTGGACAACAGTAGCTCAGGAGGTAGAGCGGATTGTCCAGTAGTCAGAAGGTTGCAGGTTTGATCCCGGCTCCGATCAGAGAATGCTGCTGTTGTGTCCATGGGCAAGACACTTAACCTGACATGCCTGCTGGTGGTGGTTTTCAGTGTTTAGGATGGATGATTTATGTGAACTCAAAATTTTGTCTTTTATTTTGAAAGTCTTGTGTGTTATCAACATTTTGTTTCCTGTCTTTACTCACAGTAAGGTTTTAAATCCCCAGACTGTTTATTTTGTCTTCATGTGACTTTCATAACCTCTGTTTGATTCTGGGTTTGACCTTTGACCTTTTCAGGTTGTTGCTGCTGTAATTTGGAATGTGACCGATTCAGTTTTGACTCATTTTGACTCCAGCATTGTAGGTTCATCAGAGCATTAGATACCAGTTAGTTTTAAAGGACTTATTCACTTTTGAACTGGTGGATGTGTTTTTAAAAATTAATGAATGAATGAGAAAACATCTGAAAGCAAAAACTTCTTCTGAAACAAGCAAGCCCCCACAATGCGGATGAAAAATTGAGTCCAACGCGGAAGTGAAATAAATTGCAGTTCCACCCTCATCCACTAGGGCTGGTGTCAGAAGTGAGCAAATCCTCATTGACTCCCATGTTAAAAATACCAATTTCACAGCAGAAATAAACATGTTTACAGCCTGGTACCAAAACATGTTTTTGGTTTAAATGATCTAGTTTACACTCATGAAAACTCTGGGGGGGGGGGGGGGGGGGGTTCTCACTCTTCTATTTAAGTGTATTAAAAGCCTAAAAATCTGTATAATTAATGAGCATCCGATCCACGTGACCACAGAGCTAGCTCCGTGGAAAGGCCTCAGTAGAGCCTCGGTCTGGCCTGGAAACTGTTCCGGGATTTTGAGTCTCTGTGTTTGTGTATTCTTTTTTGGATATTTTTTTGTGCAATTGTTGGACAAAATGACTTGCTGTGGCATTAATTGCACTAATAGATCATCCAAGGAGTCTCCACTTCATTTTTTTCGGTAAGTAAAATTATATTTATGTATTTTAGGTCACTGCCGAGCTGAGCTTAGATTTTAACATGTACTGGTTAACCATGAAATTTAAATGTAATAGGGTCAAACCCAGTGCATTTAACATAATGCTGCACTTTAGAAAATGGGTTGAAATATAACATGTTGGTGCAGCTGGGTTCTGACTATCAGCTTGTGGAGCTCTCGGGAGACATCTGTTTTCCACCCGTTCTCCCCTCCCCGCAGCTCGGCGCATCTCTGTCTGATAGCGGCTTCTGTCTGCTGCGCGGGCTGACGGCTTGTGGAGCTCTGGGATGGAAACCTTTCCACCCGGTTCTCCCCAGCGGCAGCTCTGCACATCTCAGATCGCAGCGGCGCTTGTCTGCTGTGCGGCTGCCGGCTTGTGGAGGTCTCGGAGACCTCTGTGTTCCACCCGGTTTTACCCAGCGGTCAGCCTGGCGTATCTCTGACTCAGAAGCTCTGGTGCTGTGCACAGTTAACTCCGGTTGTAGCTAGGTTGCTACCTCCGTTAGCTTAGCTCCCACCTCCGCGTTAGCTTTGGGTTAGCTTCAGGTTAGCTTGTAGCTAGTTCGACCAGGTGTCGTCAGTTGATCCCAGCCTTACAGCCCCACCCTCAGCTCCACCTCTCTTCCCTTTTGTGGAATTGTCTGGGCTTGACGGAACCTGTGACACGGTCAAAATGGCGGCGGTGGCCACCTCCCATTTTAGCACAAAAACTTATTATTGGAGGCTATGGAAACCCATTGTCCAATATTTATATGTCGATGGAAACAAGTAATTTTCTAGTTATTTACTTGAACTTCTGTGACATTTAGATCTAAAAACATAAATAATTTGAAGTCTTGTGTTTATTTTTCCATCCAGATAAAACTGGAGTGGATCCATCAGCTGACTGAAAGCGTCAGACGGCGCAGCTGAAACAGTCGATTTCAGACCAAGCACGCTCCAAACCATCCAGCTGCTCCGCAGAAAGGCTACTCATGGCATGGTGCTGTGTGTGTGTATGTCTGTGTGTTTAGGTTACAAGTGTGCACAGACGGAGGAAGACAATTTCTAAATGTCAAGTGTTTGTGTAATAAATGTCAACCAGCTCAGAAATGGAAAATCAAAGGCTCCTTGCTGCAGCTGATACGACAGGAAAAAGAAAAATGACCTGCGACGTTGAGTTCTGAAGAACAGGATTGATTTTTATAAAAGCTCTCTGACATGTCTGGGAGATAAAAACTAAAATCCACATGAGGCATGTAAAAGAGCGAGCTATTCGCCAGAGACAAGCTGGAGGAGGATGCTGGACATTTGCATCCTGCTGATGCTTTTAATCAGCCCTGCAGAATCGTTGAATTCTGTCTGTTTTGTTTTCAGGCGACAACGTCAATCAGATGAATGCTCATCTACAGTTTTGACCTAAAAACACTGAAATGAAAGGAGGGTCCCTCGTTGTTCTCTGGGAAAACCTGCACATGCTGGCCTAGATTCCTCCTGTTATTCCTGGATCAGAGTCAGTGGCACCGCGGCTCAACTCTGCCATCTAAGGTGGAAAGTCTACTCATGTCTGCTTCTCTGTCTAAAGCTTGGTTTCAGACAGAGCTCCTCCAGCCACTAAACAATCTTCATCATCTCTGGCTTCAAATACCGGAACAAAACAGCTCTGAGACGTAGGTAATCCAGCTCATAATGGATTAGATTATGGATTAGAGACTATGCAGTGTTGGGCAATAAATCGAAAATGTATCGTTATCGAAATTTCTGACTCTTATTGAGATCATTTTTCCCATGTCAATAAATTTGATAATAAAAAAAAATGAAAAGATGTGTAAGTTGACAACGTTCATGTCCCTTTAAGAAGCTGTTCCACCTTGAGTCACGTAAAAATGTGACTCAACGTAATACCTGTGACAGCCCCTCTAGTGGACAGCCTTTGTGCGCATACCTGTAGTTATCGTTATCAAGGTAAAATCCTCAGTATATCGTGATATTAATTTTAGGCACTCTCCCTGGGATGCCACCTTACCGTGGTGGAGGGGTTTGAGTGGCTCAATAATCCTAGGAGCTAAGTTGTCTGAGGCTTTCTGCCTCTGGTAGGGTCACCCATGGCAAACAGGTCCTAGGTGAGGGATCAGACAAAGAGCAGCCCGAAGATCTCTTATGATGAGTTATATAAATGGAAACCGTGTTCCTCGCCCGGATGTGGGTCACTGGGGCCCCCCTCTGGAGCCAGGCCTGGAGGTGGGGCACGTTAGCGAGCGCCTGGTGGCCGGGCTTTCACCCATGGAGCCCGGCCGAGCACAGACCGAAAAGTAATTGTGGGTGCCCCTTCCCCGCTTGTGGGAGGGGCCAAAGGGGTCAGGTGCAGTGTGTGACGGTGACGGGTGGTAGTCGAGGGCGGGGACCTTGGTAGTCTTGGTAGTCCTTGGCTACAGAAGCTGGCTCTTGGGACATGGAATGTCATCTCTCTGGTGGGGAAGGAGCCTGAGTTGGTGCGTGAGGTTGAGAGGTTCCCACTAGATATAGTCGGACTCACCTCAACGCATGGCTCTGGCTCTGGAACCAGTTTCCTTGAGAGGGGTTGGACTTTCTACCACTCTGGAGTAGGGCTGAAACGATTCCTCGAGTACCTCGAATAATTCGAGTACAAAAAATCCTCGAGTTAAATTCTCTGCCTCGAGGATTCGTTTAATTCATGTTTAATTAATTCATGGCTTTGCAATCGCCCGGGGTCATGTTTCACCCGGACCGAAATAAGTGACGCACATACACACTGCACTGAATGCACACGCGAGTAGCAAATATAACTTAACTTTCTTTTAAGCCATGGCGGACAACGTGGACCCCGGTGGAGTGCAAAAAAGACAGTAAATGTCAAAGTTGTGGGACCATTTTTCACGTCGTAAGGCGGAAAACGTAGTCCAGTGTAAATACTGTAAAATGGATTTAGCCTGCCACACCACATCCTCCATGCTGCAGCACCTGACCAGGAAACATCCACATGTAAATGTCACTTCTGCAAGCGGACTTGGAGCCTCTACAAGATAATGCATTTTAGCCTGTATTTCTATATATTCTGCAGACACTGCGACTTTTTCATTTGTAGCGCTCAGTTTCAGCTCACACGTACGTCTGGTTGCAACACGTCGGTCTTAAAATGTGCTAAAAATAGTCGTTTTTACGACACGTCGGACTTTTTACTGTGTTGTTATTGATGTCCGTTGTCCCTCAGGATTGCTGCAGGAGGACACAGGTATTTATGAGAGGAAAACGAAAGAAAGTAAATAAATGTTTTGTGATCAGTATAATTTGACATAACCACGGCAAACATGCTTTCGACAATCCTTGTTAGTGTGAGACAAAAAAAGTGTAGAAATTAAAACGAATGTGTGTTAATAGGGAAACAGCTGGCGAGCCATGTTTGCGCATGCGCCGTGAGCGGTTCTGGTGCTGTTTGGGCCGCAGCCGCTCGCATTTGTTTACTGTGAAGTAAAGTTGAAGTGCTGAAGTTTTGAAAACTAATTTTGAATAAAACTTGAAGAATAACTGGCAATTGCTTTCTCATTTCAAGAGGTCTTTCATATTTTATAACATGCTATTTGATATAAGGGTTTACAAAACGCAAAAGAGTAATTTATTAGAGTACTCGATTAATCGATAAAAGATTCGATGGAGTACTCGATTACAAAAATATTCGATAGCTGCAGCCCTACTCTAGAGTTGCTCCCACTGAGAGGCGCCGAGCAGGGGTGGGCATACTAGTTTCCCCCCATCTTGGTGCCTGTACGTTGGGGATCACCCCAGTGAATGAGAGGGTAGCCTCCCTCCGCTTACGTGTGGGGGGACGGGTTCTGACTGTGGTCTGTGCTTATGCACCAAACTAAAGTTCAGACTACCCACCCTTTTTGGAGACCTTGGAGGGGGTGCTGGAAAGCGCTCCTTCCGGTGACTCTCTTATCTCCTTCCCTCCCATTTCCTCTCCTCTCCCCTCATCTCATCCTCTCTCCTCTTCTGTTCTCCTCTCCTCTCCTCCCATCCCCTCCCCTTTCCTGTCATCTCCTCTCATCCCTGCATCATCTCCCATCTCCTCCTTCCCTTTCCTCCTTTCCTCTCTTCCTCTCACCTTCTCTCCCCTCGTCTATTCTCCTCCTCCTTCCTCTCATTTCCTCTCCTCTCCCCTCCTCTCTTCTTCTCTTCTCTTCTCTCCTCTCCTCTTCTCCTCCTCTCCTCCCATCTTCCCTCCTCCCCTCTCATCCCCGCATCTCCTCCTATCTCCTCTTTTCCTCTCATCTCCTTTCCTTTCCTCTCATCTTCTCTCCTCTTGTCTATTCTCCTCCTCTTCCCTACCATTTCCTCTCCCCTCTTCTCCTCTCAGCTGACGATGACTCATGTTTCCTGAGTAGTTCTGCTTTTTCTTTCACCCACAGACGTATTGATTGGTTGTGGTGATGTTATTTCCGTTCTCAGTGACTCTTCGCTCCATCAGCTGTTTCTCAGACCGTTTACATAAAGTTTTTTGAAGTTCAAATATAATCCAGTCAGCTGAGTTAAACAGGCCAGTTAGAAGATAGACGTGAACAGCTTCAGTCACAAACATCTGAGTCGTGTTGTTTCTAACATCTTATAAAAACGTGATTTCACTGATTTTCATGTTTCTGTCCGCTGTCATTTCTCTGAGCCGCTCGTGTGTCGCTGATCTGCTGTTCGGACCCATCTGATGAAGAACCGGGCTCTCGGCTGTACGGTCTGGCATCGTTTGATTTTGAACGATTCCGATTCCTCGTTTAGATTCCGGTTCTTATCGATTCCCGATTCCAATTCTTTCAAGACATGACATGTTTTACATGAGCCAGCTAACCACAGGTCCTACTTGATGAAATACTCTTAACTTCAACATGAATTTTAATTCTATGAACAACAACATCACCTTCATTTAGACAAAAACATGTTTTGGAGAAAAAACAGAAAAAGACTTGCAGCACAACCAGTGTGTTTTTTTCTGACCACAACCAAAGTCTGGAAGAAGCCTCTGGGATGAGAGGCTAAGTGTCTCCAACATATCAGAAACGTCCAGCTGTTTTCAGCTAAAACTCTCAGGATGATCATGTCCAGGATGACTGGGAACTACACCTCCATGCTGCAGCTGTCACGCCCTGTCCTGTCTACTCTTAGGTTTTGTCTGTTCTCCGTTAATTGCTCCCACCTGCCTCTTGTTTCCCAATCACCATAGCTCCCGCTCCTCTTGTATTTAAACCCCTTCTGTTCTGTGTTCCCTGTCGTGTCATTGTTTCAGTGTTCCAGCGTGTGACTCTAATAAATCAATGTTAGAAGTTCTCACCTGCCTGCCTGTTTTCCTCCCCGCGTGTGGATCCTTGCCTCACCTCAGCTCACCTCGCCACACGCTCGTGACAGAATGACACGACACCCTGAAGGGTCCAGCGGGGAGATCCTCCCATGGAAGTATTTATTCCAGTTCTTCTCCGCCGACTATCGACCGGCTTCTCCTTCCCCAGCTCCAGCTCCGCCTCGCCGCAGACGGCCTCCCCGACCTTCTGCCTCGGCGTTCCTCGCCGCCCTTCCGGAACCGGACGGGAGGTTGGAGGGAGAGATGCTCCGGGATCGCTCCAGCTTCGAGGGCACGAGGCTGGCTTTCTGCTCCCCCGGGGTCGGTCCACGGCGTGGGGAGAGACGCCGGAATCCACCGCAGCCCTGCGCTTCAGGACGGAGCTGCGAGCCCACCGCTGGCCGTGCTCGGCGAGCCAGTTCGGACACGCCCCCGGTCAGACCAGCGGTCCCGTCTCCGGCCGAATCGGCGTCTGCAGGAGGAGGAGCTGCGCTCGCAGCCCTGTGGGCGGAGCACGCCAGTCTACAGGTTGAAACAGCCCAGGTTCGTCAGATCATCGAACTCCAAGTCCTCCAGCTGGACGATCTGCTCGCTGAGCTCCAGCTGGACGAACTGTTCGCGGCTCCGGCTGAACCAGCTGTCCCGCCTCCGGTCCACTCGGCTCCTCTGTCATCTGTGGGAGGTGGAGCCACACCCACAGTCCAGCCAACTGAACTGGCCAGTCAACGGGCTGAGCTGGTCCGGCTTCAACAGAGCGCCCATTCTAATCAGCTCCGACTCGACGCTCTGCGCTCCCTGTCTTCAGCACTAGCACTGCTCGTTCACTCAAGGCCTGTTCCAGGGGGGGTCCAGAAGCAGACGGTGCAGGCCCAGAAGCAGACGGTTCCGGTTCCGGCCCAGAAGCAGACAATGCGGGCCCAGAAGCAGACGGTACCAGCCCAGAAGCAGATGGGTCCGGTGCAGGCCCAGAAGCAGACGTTACCAGCCCAGAGGTCGGCGGTTCGGGGACTGGTGGTCCAGAAGCCAGAGGACCAGAAGCGGATGAAAGTCAACACCTCCTCCATTCCAAGGGTCGACGCCTCCATTCCAAGGGTCGACGCCTCCATTCCAAGGGTCGACGCCTCCACTCCTGAAGTCGGCTCGTCTGATGACGTCGTCGCCTCCACTCCTGAAGTCGGCTCGTCTGATGACGTCGCCGCCTCCACTCCTGAAGTCGGCTCGTCTGATGACGTCGCCGCCTCCACTCCTGAAGTCGGCTCATCTGATGACGTCGCCGCCTCCACTCCTGAAGTCGGCTCGTCCGATGACGTCGCCGCCTCCACTCCTGAAGTCGGCTCGTCTGATGACGTCGCGTCTGGTCTGACGTCTCCTCCGTGTCCGGTTCTGATGGTGACTCTGAAGGTCGCTCCGGTCCAGCCTGCAGGGACTTTGTCGCCGGTCCTGCCTGTGTCCCCGGCCCAGCCTGCAGGGCTCCTCTACCGCAGGCGCCGCCCTTCCAGGGCCCGTCACCTCCTCTTCTGCCCCAGGCGCAGGCCCCCAAGGGTCCGTCACCTCCTCTTCTGCCTCAGGCGCAGGCCCCCAAGGGTCCGTCCCCATCTCCTCATCTGCCCCAGGCGCAGGCCCCCAAGGGTCCGTCCCCATCTCCTCATCTGCCCCAGGCGCAGGCCCCCAAGGGTCCGTCCCCATCTCCTCATCTGCCCCAGGCGCCGGCCCCCTAGGGTTCGTCCTCGTCTCCTCATCTGCCCCAGGCGCCGGCCTCCAAGGGCCCGTCGCCTCCTCATCTGCAGCAGGCGCCGACCTCCAAGGGCCCGTCGCCTCCTCATCTGCAGCAGGCGCAGGCCTCCTGACTCTGCTGATCCCTGCCGCCTCTCCTGTGGTCCCTCGGTTCCTCTGGGCCCTCCCTCCAGGTCCCCCTCCTCCCGCCCTGCTCCTTGTTCCTGTGGGCGTCTGGGATCCGCCCTTTGAGGGGGGGGGGGGGGGGTACTGTCACGCCCTGTCCTGTCTACTCTTAGGTTTTGTCTGTTCTCCGTTAATTGCTCCCACCTGCCTCTTGTTTCCCAATCACCATAGCTCCCGCTCCTCTTGTATTTAAACCCCTTCTGTTCTGTGTTCCCGGTCGTGTCATTGTTTCAGTGTTCCAGCGTGTGACTCTAATAAATCAATGTTAGAAGTTCTCACCTGCCTGCCTGTTTTCCTCCCCGCGTGTGGATCCTTGCCTCACCTCAGCTCACCTCGCCACACGCTCGTGACAGAAGCAGCATTCAGTCAGAACAGGAAGTGAAACTTAAACGTAGCTGCTGTCAGTAACAATCTAACAGATTTTAAACATTAAAACTCAACAGAAATAGTTCAGCAAGGAAATTAAAATGTTTACAGCTTTGTGTGTGATTTATTATTATTATTATTATTTATTGTGGCAGAAGCTAGTGTGGTCCACCACAGAGAAGCTGCTCTAGCATGATGACTTTAATTATTCTACATGTATTGTTCAGCCTTCTGACGCTCCGTGTGTTTTTATTTCTGCAGTGAGACAAACTCACCTCACACCATCCAGTTTGTTCTTTAAGCTTCTATTAAATCCACCGTGTTGATGTATTTTAACAAGTTTCCTCTACACTGCAGGAGTTAAAGTTTACATCACGGAGTAAAAGTTCGGCAGACACGTTTGTTTATGTCTGGCGCTGCGGCGCCGGGTGGGGGGAGGAGAGACTCGGTGCTGCAGACAGACAGCTGGTGTCATCAGCTCTGAAAAGCCATTTTGCAGATCACGTTAATTTTTCATGGAGATCGGCCGCGGATTCCTCTTCCATCGGCATTCTAGGAATTGAAACTAGGAATCGAAATAAAAAACGTTGAGCGATTCCGGGAAAAATGAACAACCCTACATCGCTGATAACCAGGTGCTGCAACACCTTTCACATCTAACAGCACGAGGTTCTGCTGCCAGTCGCCAGGTTTCTACAGCTTCTCTCCCACCACTCTCACACTTCAGCTTCATAAAACTAAGGTTTAACAAAGAGATTTAAAGTTTTAAAAGTCGAGGTGAGATGTTGTTAAAGTTTATGGTTCGGCTTCTGCTGAGAACATTAAAAATGGTGATCTGTGGCAGCTTTATGTGAGCATGAGGTGGCTCCACTGATGGTTTAGGTGAGATCTCATTTGTCTGGAGGTTTCATTTCAACACTCTTGTAAAAACAAAGTTCCTCCTGAATGAGACAACAGGGCGTTTCTGGTGTCTGCAGATGGAGGAATGCTGCAGAGACCGGTTTCATTTGAGATTAAAACACTAATCTGGGTCAGAAGTGACTTCCACGGTTCTCCCAGAAGAAACTTGCCTCCACTCAATGGAAGAATAAATATTTAAGGTGGTGCAAAAAACACACACACACCTATCAGTGTCTCCCCTACATAGGCTCAGGCATGGCGCTGTGTCACAACTACTGTATAAACCAGGGGTGTCAAACTCATTTTAGCTTAGGGGCCACATTGAGGGAAATCTAGTCCCAAGTGGGCCGGACCGGTAAATTAAAAAAAAAACTTCAGATTGTTTTCTTTGTTTTAATACAATCAATATGAAACAAGGCTGGAGCCTGAGGACAGTGTAGTAGAAGTACAACACCTGAAGTGTACTTGAAAATTTGAAAAAATAAAAAATCAACAAATAAAATAAAACATTCCTTAGTGATTCAAAGAGCTTACAGATCACACGGCAAGATCAGTTTCATGCAGCACTTAAAAGTATATTTGACTCATTTTACTTTACATCTTTTAGCTTTCAGCAGCACATCAACATCAGAAGTCACATCCTGAGTGGCGGCCAACTTCAGGATGTGATTCAAGTTCTTGTGTGAGCCTTCAGTGCAGCTTTGTTGCATTTATACTCATTACAGAGGAAACTTGCTCACAATGATACGTTTATTTTCACTCTACATTGTAAAGTTTGAAAATAAAATTTACACAACCATCTCGCGGGCCGGACTTAACCCGCTTGCGGGCCGGATCCGGCCCGCGGGCCTCATATTTGACACCCCTGGTATAAACCTTTGAGCGACACGTCTGCTAAACACATTTCCATTATTCCTTCTGCCACTTTGGCTTTCCTGGTCTGACGCTGTTTTTTTCCAGGCTGCGATGGGTGACGACACGTCCAGAACCCCGTTCTGAAGGTCTTTTCTCTTCTGTTGCAGGAATTCTGAACGTGCACACTTCCAAAATCTGTAGAATGTGTGTCGACTTTTCACAGGATGAACGAAACAAACAGAAAAACCCTTGTTCAGAAGATTTGTGACAAATCTGATGTGGAAACTCTGCTTCTGGAACCGTTCTGTGTTTCGGAAGCTGCGAATGGCAGACCTGTGGGAGGTTTTGGAGATTGGATAGCAAATGGAATAAAACTTAAGAAAATGTAACTTTTTCCAGGTCATACCTGAACTCCAGGTGAGCTCCATCACCTGCAAGGAGATATATTAAGAGTCCTCTGCTTTTTGCTGATGATGCCGTTCTGATGTGTGAGTTAGCTGCTCCTAATGATGAAGTTTGAGAGGAAAGAAAAGAGGGAAGGAGGTCTAGGCTTCTCCTGGACCTGTTGGGTTGAGCCTCAGCAATAAGAAAAGCCAAGCCCCACATGACCTTAGCTGTACATAAAACAGCTCACTGGAGAACATCAAACTTTTGTGGCTCCTACCGTTTGTGTGAAGTCACCACCAGGCGTGTCCTGGAGAGATGAGGACTTAGGTTTTTAACATTTCTGAATGAGTTTAGTGTTTAAAAGTCCAGGGGTCTCATTTATCAAACAATGCGTAGAATTCTTACCAAAACTGTACTTTTGTTCAGCAAAAAAAAAAAAAAAAGTACTTAACGCCAAGTAGGTTTGTGATCTATCAAACATGGAGTACGCACAGCTGCACACAATCTCCGCTTCATAAGTCGGAGACTAAGGAGAAAGTTTCTCAGCTGCATTTTAGTCACATCCCGCCCTCACACGCCCACTTACTGCCATAGTCGATGCAAAGTGCCTTGTGGATCTCATGCATATACATAAGCCGGCTTGTTGCAGCATTTCGATCACGACCGCAGATCAAGGAAGTGCAATTTCACAAGCAGAAATTCAGGTACTTGTGGGTGAGGTGGAGAAATGAAAGGAAGTGCTTTTGCAAAACAAATAAGAGAAAATCCACGGAGTGGCACTGCGCTGCTGAAGCCATCAATGCTGTGAGTTCTTCAGAGAGATCTGTGGTGGATATTAAAAAATGATCCGATCAGGATTTGATCCCCAGACTCCCAGGTGAAAGCCACACGCGCGCTAACCAGTCACCCAAACAGAGATCTCCCTTGTCCAAGTAGCCAGGGCGTATGATCAATTGGGTCACAGTGACAGGACACACACACTGTCACAGACACATGACATTCTGTCTCAATCGGTCCCCCTGCTGATATTCTGCTTTCCGTATTCTGCGCTTCAGGCTGTGTGTGTGTGTGTGTGTGTGTGTGCGCTTGCGTGTGTGTGAGTGTGCGTGTGGGGGGTCTTGTTCTGTGTGAAAACGAAGCAGTACAAGTGATAATGCTGCAGGATTTCATAATTGTATCCTTCTCAGCAGCAGCACTGCAGGTGCTCTCCATGTCCAACATGTGCATAAACCAGGTCCTTAGTCCACTTAAAGTTGCGCACATTTTTCCGCTAAGTTTTCGGTCTTAAATCCCAAAGTTTGCGTGGAAAGTTGCCTATGCAGTTTTCTGACCCCGTTTTGTGCGTAAGCAAGCTTGATAAATGAGGCCCCGGATCCAGTCCTCATCTCATCACGTTTTCCTTCCCAGCAGACAAGCCGTCTCGTTTCCATTTTAAACGATTGTGATCATTAGTTCTACAGATGTTCTGGAGGTTCTAGAGGTCCCCTTTAGAGACCCGTCTGAACCGCCAAGTCTACTGGAACCTCCAGAACCAACACTGCCAGGAATAACTGGTGCTGTTACATATCCTAATCTGTTTCCCTCAAACCTCAGAGACAGGTAGATGCATCAGAAGTTGCCACGGCAACATTTGATCTGAATTAAAATCCTTTTGTTTTATATTAATAAACTGTTGATGCTAAATATAACACACACACACAGACACACACACACACACACATTCCTGTTTTAATCCTGAACGCTGATGACATTCATGCATCGGAGTAATTACACTAAAACCATCTTTTGTGGATAAATGTTGTTGTTTTTTTCCCATCAGGCCTTGGTGCAGCCGGTCGTCATCACTCATTTGACTTTTCCACGCTTGGCGTCCCATCTGTGTGTCCAAAGCTGTTAATCACCCTTAAGTCCATTGGACAGTGTGGCAAAGGTCCTTAAGGGCTTAAAACGCACAAACGGGACACTTTCATGTAGGTTTGCCCATCGGATGGGAGCGCTTTGATTCTACTGTCTGTATGATGATTGTGTCAGTGATGAAGGCCTGTTGGTCATCATCATCATCCTCACGGAGGTGATGCTGGTCAGATTTACTCAGATGAAGAGAGGCTGCTGTGGAACTAACTCAAGCAGTCACAACAAACAGCAGTTATTACATTTCTGTTGCAGGAGAACCTGACTCAGGTCAGAGAGATGGCTTCAGACACCAAAGAGGACCAACTGGGTCCTGTCCCGTTAAAACTGGATTCGTATGCTTTTATTTTTCTAAACAAACTCGCTGCAGCTTCAGTTTGATCCGTTTTCAAAGCCCATTAATCGTCCAAATGTGGCCTAATTACACTCATGAATAAAAAAAAACATTTACACTGGCTAGAATACAATGCAGCACTTCCTTTGTTTTATGATTTCTCAGAGTTCAAGAGTCCCACCTGGGTCACCTGATTATGTCATTGTTTGGTCCCAGGATGCAGCACAGTATTTTATTATGAAAAAAAAGTTCTATATTACAGAGTACTTTATAACCTTTGTAATATATGTGTAATGATTACATTTTATGCTCATTACTTTATTGTTCAGGTGCACATGACCTCACCTGGACTCTGACTTGATAGAAATCAAACACACAAAGTAATTTATTAGCAAAACACACACACACACACACACACACACACACACACACATATACACAGGTGTGTGTATATATATATATACACAAAAACCTTTTCAGGATTTGTAGTAAAGAACTTGGACGTAACATTGATTCAGACTTGACTCTGAACATGTTCATGCAAGTTTGACTAAACAGGTGTGTTACAGGTTAAACCGACTCAGTTCCACCTCTGTGGATATTTGACCAAGTCACACCCAAATGTTTTTCAGCTCCTTTTTAAAACACTTTCTATGTCCAAATCAGCTGACTCAAATCAGTGAAACAACCCAAGTCCTGCAGGAGTCTGTTATCGACCAATCAGGTGGAGGCAGGCTGGAACAGGTTTAACACCTGTAGGGGCAGGTGCTCTGATGACCAGCCCTGGGAAGCGGTGCAAGAGACAAAGTAAGTACTTATTAAATATGTATGGCAATGTTTCTGCCTGCTCTACTGTTCTAGGTCTAACCACAGCACGTCCACGTGATTAAAGGAAATGACTGTTTAGTGTTTACATGTCTGAGGAGGAGTCAGCTGATTATTTGTATTTTGATTGATTAACATCATAAATACAAGTTTAGCTATTTTTCTTCATAAACTCCCAGATAAATGCTGCTTTAGTCCACACCAGACTCACCTGTGCAGCATTACACCTTTGCTTTTGTTTTTAGCAGGAATCTGATCTCAGATCCGCTCCTGTGAAGGTCCAGCCGTGACCGTGATCCGCTGCAGGAATTAGCCGGGTCCCAGCAGACACCTCATGTTTTTATTTTGGGCTGTGCTCGGCTGCTGCTCACACTTCCGTGTTTTTTGCCACCGTAAAGCAGGAAGCTCTGCGGTAACGAGCAGGAGCTAATCTGCCCCGCTACTGTTTACCTGCAGGTACGTCCACCGGACGGGTGTCGGTAACGGCCCCGGTGGTCGGTTAAACCCCCTCCTCCCGGACTAATTACCGGACCGCGTCGCCTCGGAGCAGCTGTTAGCTCCCGGGGAAGTTGTCAGGCTTTGTTTTTACCTAAACGTGTCTCGTCACGTTACAAACCGGTGACTTTACGTTACAGGACAGTGATGTCCGGTGAGCTGGAGCGGAGGGAGAAGCTACATGGAGGCTAACTAACGAACCGGACCGGGACCAATCGCTGCTCGGCTCACGGACAGGAGGACTGCGGTACATTAGCTCCAAGATGCCAGCAGGTGAGACTAGCGCGTGCGCATGTTGGTGTAAATGTGTGCGCGCGTGTGTGTGACAGGCTGGAGGAACAAGCTTATTTTTGTGTTGCGTTTAATGACCTTGTTTTAAGCTAATAATGGCAAGGTAAAATAAGTGCAGTGGTGCCTTCAGGGACACCGCCTCAATGTGGGATTTGGGAATCACTTGTAGGCTCAGTAGTAATTTATAAACTCAGTCGTTTACATCTTCCTTTATAATGCTGCATTAAACCTGATTGGTTCTCAGCTGGTTGGTACAGGTTATGTCATAGTTAACCCACAATGCATCACGAAAATGTCAGGTACAAACTAAACCTCTCATTTGTCAGAAAATTGAGTTTATAAGGAGAGCCCCATTGTTAAACATAACATTTAAACATGTTTGTCAGCAGTGATGAGTTATTTAGTTTAACTTGTAAATAAAATGTAACGTTTATGATGTGTGTGATCATCAAGTACAAAACAAGATAATCAAGCAGTTTTCCTTTTGAGGACAGGGTTAGGGCTTAGGGTTAACCCCTAATAAGATCAGGAGCTGATGTGTGACCGGTGTGGTTGCACCTCCAACAGCATGGTTGCTATGGTTATGCTGCGCCCCTCTCAGAGTACCATTAATATGTTAAATCTGTCAACAAAAAATACATTTAAAGTCTGTCCTTGAACTAAAACAGCAACTTGTTTTTTTTATTAGACTCAAATTATTTAAAAACATTTTTAACACTAAAGCCTGTTTTGAGTTTTTCAGAAAATGCAAAACAGATCTGTAAACATAAACCAAATTAGCATGAATTCAGCTTCTCAGAATGAGGTTTGTAAATACCAAAACAAGCAAAATAATAAAGGTTCAATTTGCAGTCAAACAGACTGAATTAAATAAATACATGAAAAAAATAAAACAGTAAACAAATAAAACCACCAATGCAAAAAAAATCATCCCAAGTTTAAGAACAGCACCTAACAAAAAGTAAAACTTGATTGTTAAAATGAGGTTATAAGAAAGAGCTTTTTGGTTACCTGGTTAAAGTAATCAACCCACCTGGGGTTAAAGTCCTAAAATTTCTGCTTTTAGTTAAGTTCAGATAATCAGAAAAACTTACATTATTATTTTAAACCTAATTTTCTATGGTAATTTATCCCTAAACCTGTATTATTAACATTTATTTTCAGGTAATGAACCAGAAAATGTCTCTGTGTGTGCGTGTTGCGTTTATGGTCAGCTGTTGGCTTTATTTATTTGTGTCCAAAATGAAACACCAACGCAGCCGTTACCAGTTTAGGGAACACGTGTTCAGGAAGTGTCAGAGGACACGAGACGAACCGAGTCGCTTCAGCAGGCGACTCCAGAGGGAATAAAGACTTTAATAGTTTTATTTCATCAGGATTCAGCTGAAATAGAGAGGGAGAACATAAAGAAGAGGAGAAACGTTTCCAGTATTTAGCAGGTTTTCATCAGTATTTATCCAGATGATGTGCAGATGGATTAAGCTTCTTAAAACTTGGGTTTCTGATTCACTTCTATAGAAATGGGTTGTGGGGTGAAGCAGGTGGAGCATCCCGTAGGTGGTTAGATCGTGAACAAATTCCACTGAGCTCTGGATCTGTTGATCTTTTACCTGTCTGTAAAATTAAATCTGCAGGTATTGTGTGTAAACTCAGAATTAGTGAACATAGTTTCCTGCTTCTGCTGAAGTTTCAGACGTTTGAGTTTAAACTCATTTTGTTGAAACGGAACAAAGCAGAGTCTGATTCTGTCTCAAGTAGAAGCTGTTTTTTCACTTTTTTGGATTATGATTTTCATTTTTAAGAAAACAGTTTGGTGTGTATCCTTTAGGGATGGGTACCATTGATGGACAGCCAGTTTGATAAACACATTAGCTCAGTGGTGATTGCTAGCTTTTTTTTGAGACAGCTAAAAAAAGATTAAAACTGTTATCGCGAAGTTTTTTTAAAAATTCTCATCAGTGCATTTGTGATGACTAGGCTGGACTACTGTAACGCCCTGTACATGGGCATCAGCCAGTCTGCAGCTGGTTCTGAATGTCGTGGCACGTCTTTTAACTGGTACCCGAACGTATGACCATATTCCGCCGGTCTTTTCGGGCCTTCATCGGCTTCTGGTCAGGTACAGAATTGATTTTAAAATGTTGTTACTTGTTTTTAAATGCCAAAATGGTCTTGCCCCGCAATATTTGTCTGAGTTGTTGACCTCTCATGTGCGGCTGATCGTGGACTACTCGTTGTGCCGTAATGTAAGAGCAGAGGAGACGGAGCCTTTTCGGGGATTGGTCCCAGGTTATGGAAAGCTTTGCCTATAGGGAGCCTTCCGAGTCACTTCCGCATCATGGCTCCCCGGAAGAAGGAACAAATGAATTGCCCTGGATCACACTTGTTGTACTGCAATTAAAATGAAAAGTAATGATGGGTGTTTTGACCACGCCAGTCACATACTTTGAGATTTTTTAGCTTGTAAAAGTTCATAATTTGCATGACTACAAACTAGAAATCGGCACGCCGCATATGTGCCATCACCACATAATCTCCTCCCCCCAGTGTAGCTGCTACTTACCACGTGACCAGATTCATGGTGGTTCTTTCGTCCTGTGGGAAGTTTGCTGAACTTACATCCCTTTTCCCTCAGTTTTCTCCATGTCTGGTTCGATGGCGTCACTTTCGTGAAGCGCATTAGTAGTTCTGGACTTATTTTCGCACTAAACCTAAAATAGCGTTTCCACCTGTTTGAAAATAAGCGTGTTCTTGTTATCAAAATGTGTCTTTTAAATTCGCGGACATCATATGTGGAATCCATGGCACAAAACAAGCAGAGTTAGGAAATAGCGCTTTTAGCCCTGTTGACTGGCATTAATTATTTCGTTCTTGCGGGGACCCGTGATGCGGTAGTGACTTAGGCTCCCTATAGAAGTAAAACAGGCAGACTCTCTTACTGTGTTTAAAACTCGTCTGAAGACTCACCTTTTTTATTTAGCTTTCCATTGAGTTGGTTGGTTTTTTTACTGCAACTTTTACACAATTGCTGCAAACTGTGTTATTTCTTTCTTTTTATGAATGTCTTTATTGTACTGCACTTTGGTGCACATTGTTGTTTTTGTTGGTGCTTTGTAAATAAATTGGATTGGATTGACATTTGGATCGACGTGGTACCAATTACCAGTACCTATAAATCGATGCCAATACTTAACGGTACCAATTTTTGATACTTGTGAGTGTTTAATAATTAGTTAAATCTCTTTTTTAAAAAAATAAAAAAATTCTTTCTCAATATATAACCGCATTTGATAAATATCATGGTAAATAACATACAAACTGTTTGTATTTAGTCATCGTAGTGTTGTACAAAATTCTTCCATATGAAAACCTTTAACCACAACTGTTTGTAAACGATGCACAAACTAAACCAGCTCCATGTACTCCCTTCCCTCTCCTTTCACCTCTGGACAAACTGCGTGATGGTGGGTCCTTGTAGTTTTAAAGACTGCTAATTAAACCACATCAGTCCTAAATTTGCTGTGTGTCTTCATTCCTTTTGCCATTCTTTGTCAAACAGTTGATTTTTCCTACTCTGAAGCTGGAATTTCCGAGGAGAAAGCAAACGCACCATTAGCTGAATGGTAGCTAACATATCAAGCTAACGTTATTTTAAACTATTTATTTACCTACCGGAGCAGATTAAGATGATGATGCCTCACTTAGATCGTTGTTGCTGGTTTCATCATCATCCAGTTACCCATCCCATTTAGTGATGTGAACCCAAACTTTAGAACACTTCCTGTCTGCCATGCTGCTCTGGTTACAGCTTGCTCACAGTGACTCACGACGTCAAGCTCCTGTGCCTGCGTTGCTGTCTATCTTGGCAAATCAATGTCTCAAGTTCTTGTTATGAAGAAAGGGTATCAAAACAAGGCACCGTTTCATATGGCATGAATTGGTACTTGCCTTAAAAAGTACCAAATTCGGTACCCATCCTTACTACCCTTAGATTTCCGCAGACATTAAAGTTATTTTAAAGAAAAAAATCTTACCTTCTGACCTGCAATTGTTTAAGATTTAGTTTTTTCTATAAGCTTTCCTTCAGACATCGTTCTGAATCAATTCAAGGTGGTAAATCAAGGTGTGTCAGACTGACTCCAGATGTTTATTGTTAACTCACTCTCTAATGTTACTGGCCTGTAGGAAAAACCACATCTGTACGAAGCTGGAGGTGGGCCAACAACCAATAAGAATGTTCTGAACATCACGTTGAAAATCTCTAAATTGGTTTCACTTTTCCTCTTATTAATTACGAGACATTAAGACTGATTAGCAGAATAAAAATGCAGATTATCAGTGTAACATGAGCTCAGGTTCCTTCATTGAGCTGCTGAATTCATAAAAGTTGTTTAAAAACAAGTTGTTGCCCCCAGCTGATGTATAACCCTCCCACTGTCTTTATGGGTGACCCCGCGAGGAAAGTTGACCATTGAGAAGGATTAATGGTTTATCCCTTGAGGTCCACGTAGCAGGGGTGAAGTGGTGCTCATCAACCCAGCGCAATGGTCAACTTTCCTCGCGGGGTCACACCCATTAGGACAGTGAGAGGGTTATACAGGGTATCCGCAGGTCCTTAAAAAGTCTTAAAAAGTCTTAAATTTGCTTTTCCAAATTTAAGGCCTTGAAAATCCTTAAAAATTACAAATAATCATTAAATCCAGTTTCCAAAGGTCTTAAATTACCAAAGACCCAATAACCAAGATTATTTTATTTCTACAAAAATTTTCGTGAATTTCTAGTTAGTGTTCAGCATTTTTTGTGTACGATGTTGGCGTAAGCGGAACCGTACACATTCAGTTGGTTGTGAAAGGGGGCTATTTTTAGATGAGCACATTAGCTGGTTAAGCTAGTTGGAGCTTGCGCCATGGGAAGTACAAGTTTAATGGTAACTGGATGGCGAATCCCACGTTCACGACGTGGTTAGCACCGGTTCCAGGCAATAGTTGGAAATTATAGCTTAAATTTAATTTTAAAAATAGCTTAAATTTGGTCAAAGTGGTCTTAAAAAAGTTCTTAAAAAGTCTTAAATTTGGCTCCCTTAAACCTGCAGATACCCTGGTTATAGATCCTGGTCATGTTTACATCCTGCTAACCAGAAATAATAACATATATAATCAACGTTCAGAAGCTGTGACTGTTGTTTATAAAACAGAAAAACTTTTGATCTGTAAAGATGAGGTGTCTCCCTACACTGTGATCCCCACTGAAGGCAGTCATGCATTAATTGTAATATTACGGTCAGTAGTTTGATTCCTCTGGGAACCGGAGAGTCTTCCCTCTGGCTGGGTTTTCAGGAGAAACAAACATTTAAAATGTTTAAAATGATGTTTATGATTCACTTCTGCTGAACAGTTCGGTTCCTCTTTGGCTCCAGAGGGAAGAACACTAGAACCGTCTTGCAGCACTTCTGCATTTTTTGCAGTTTAAAAACAAACGAGTCGTGGCAGAAACGAAACAAGCAGCTAAGGCCTAGCTTCCCTCTCCTGGTGCAGCCGCTTTAACGGTTAAGAGATCATTTCTAAAGGAGAATTTTTAGTTTGGCTTTCATCCTGATCTCGCCTTTTCCTGTTGCTTCTCTGTGATGGCAGGAGGAAGAGTTTATTCATCCCCTCCTCTTGCTCTCAGACGTGTTAAGCTTTGAACCACACGGTGGAGGACTGCATGAATAAAGTAATGATGCCATGCTTCAGAAAGCCCGCGTGTACGTTCTGTCATCTCTGCTGCTATTTTAGGAACGGTGGACTTTGGTCGCCCTCGCCTTTCTCTTCCAGCGGCGGCCCTGACAGCCAACCAGCTGCTGTTTAATGGAAAATGTTTCCCTCTTGGCTGCTGAGACAAGTCGAATGAGAAACGAGGGTTTGGAGCCCAGAAACGGGAGAAATCAAAGCTCCCCCTGGATTGAGCCGTCGTGTTGTGGAGGTGATATTTCAGTCTGCTGATGAGTCTGGATGCTGGTTTGGTCTCAGCATCCCTCAGGCCTCATGTCTGCCAGGCAACAGCTCCCCGTGGGAAATGGCTGATTTCATTAACGCTGATGTTACGACTGCAACATCGATCGCTGATTGGGAAAAGTGGCAGAATGGGGCAGCGTAAATGTATTTAAAGATGCAGAAGGATGCAGCATAGGAGTCTTCTTCACACCTAGCATAGAAGCAAACAGAAATGGTAGTGAAGGCTGGACCCATCATATTACTCATTAAAGGGGATTTTTCTAAATGCTGTTGCATCATAAACAGTAGGTTTTGGTTAAAGGTTAATTTAGTAAAAAAAATCAACAGGTCACTGAATAATGAGATGGTTAAACAACAGAACATCCTCCAGCTTGCTGTTGACCACCATTTGGAGATGGTAGTTCATGCTTTTATTACAACACTCATTGATTACTGCAGTTCCCTCCTATTTGGGGTGAGCAAGGCAGCTCTGGTTCAAAATGCGGCTGCAAAGTTTTTAGTGGGTAAAAGTAAATTTGATGACGTTTCCCCGGTTTTGGAATCCTTGCACTGGCTGCCTGTGGATGTCCGGTCTTGTTATTGGTTTTTAAATGTTTAAATGGGCTGGCCCGCACATACTTGCAGACACGGACACAGCCAAAGACACCGTTACGGGCACTTCGCTCGGACAATAGTTTCTTTCTCACGGTTCCTAGGACCTGCTTAAAGACAAGAGCAGACAGGGCTTTTTCTGTGGTGGGTGTGAAGCTCTGGAATGAGTTACCCTACGATGTACCTGCGTCACCATTGGTGACAGGGAAGACTGGAGCGTTTGGAGGGCGACCCGCACCCACGGAAAGCACCGTCCATGTGGAGACTTCTCAGACTGGGATGTTACTCGAGGTGAATCGTAAGCTGGACAATGTTCTAGCTGCCATACTGGTATTAGTGCGCAAAATGGATGTCATCTTGGAGAGAGTCACCGGACGGTATGGACAGGTTTAAAAACTCAAAATTGGCTTCACTGAAGGACTGGAATGATCCGTTTAAAGACTGAAGGCAGAGAGGAAAATTATCTCAGCCTGACCCAAAAAAATTCTTGTTATCTGAATCTGATGCCCTGGTAGCCTTGAGCTGCAAGCAACTAAAACCCCCACGAAGGAATGCAGACAGATGCTGTGAAAACCCGACCCCCCCCCCCCCCCCCCCCCCCCGCCTTCAGATTGGTGGACTTCAGCCTGGCGAGGTCATCAGCTGGAGGAGTCAATGTGCTCTTTGCTTCTCCCAAGATCTCCCTCCCACCTGTGACTGTACAGTAGATGAGTGTCTTAGATGGCTGCTCTATCTGGGGGAAACCGGATCCCAGCCCCCCCCCCCCCCCACCCACCCCCACCCACCCCCACCCCGCCTTCCTATTGGAGCCTCATGTTGTGAACTGTTGATGTTCGTGCTTATGTGTTTGAGGTGTTCTTTTGCATAGCAAAGCTACGCCCTGTCGGGAGTAACTCTGGAATGCCTTTTTCCCCTCCCCTAATTTATCCTCATGTAATCCCCTTTTCATCTAAATGAAATGAGCGCCGTTCATGGCTGCTCTCGTGGTCTGCCTGTATCTGTTTTGTCTACATGTGTGTGTGTATAACCTTGGTCAGGCTGTGTTGCGGAGTCAAATTCCTATGCTTCGGGACGTTGGAGCACTGGCATTAAAGCTTTTTTGAAAAGCTTTTCTGATTCTGAATGGCCTTTATTTGATATATGGGCCATTCCCATCTGTACCGGGTCGGCCCGGGCCGGGTAGCCCCAGTCGGCCCCAGCCTGGCCCGGTTGATTCCACACATCCTTGCCTTAAGCCCATGTGGGCTGATTCTACCCACCAATCAGAGGCTTGCTCTAATGGAAGGTGTGAGTTTGCTGTCAGCAGTGGGTGTGTTGGCCCTGGTCGGCCTGAAGCAGACCCCCTCGAGAAGAGGGCTGAGAATGAGCCTTGGTTGGCCCGGAAAAATACCAGGCCACCCAGATATGTAAACAACCTACGCTACCCGGCCCGGGCCGACCCGGTACAGATGGGAATGGTCCAATAGTGTCTTCTAGAGTCCAGGACAACCCCCCCCCCCCACCCCCCACCCCCACCCCCCCGAGCAAAGTTTGGGAGTTTTTAGAGTTTGAAAAACGCCTTCCGCTGAGAGGCTCCCAGTCGGGGAGAGGAGGAGATGCGTGCAACATGAAGAGCGCAAATATTAGATAAAACATATAATTGCCGGCAGGTCTGGTCTTTGTTGACTGATCACTTTGTCTGATAATGACTGACTCTGATTATGAAGCAGAATATTGACTCTGATGAAGAAATTCACTCATCCAGGCGGGAAGATTGACGCTGCTGCAGCATCAGACAGCTGGTGCTGCACGAGAGGTGTGTGGAGTTTACAAGCTCCAAATGTTGGGTTTGATGTTTGTTTAACCTTCTTTGGGACATGATGGATGTAGAAATGATGGTAAAAACACCGCTAATGTGATAGACGTAGCAACAATGTAAAAAAAAAAAGCTGTAAAAGGAGGCAGATACCGATGCGTTACATATGGAAGTCAAGTGTGCCACATAATCATAAAAAAAGTAAAATATAAATTTTTAAAAGAGATTTATATATTTATATATCAATTAAAACTTTCCACATATAATGAAAATTTATAAATAATGTAAAAATACGAAGGAACATCTGTTGGTCAGGCTGAAAAGTTTGGGAACTACTGCTCTAAGTGATAAGTGAATATCGTTTTTTAAATATATTTTATGTGCAGTTTTTAGGGCTTTTATGTAAAGATTGATACGCTGAAAATCATTTAATGTTTTGCATAAAGCATGAGGTTTTGGTTAGTAATTGACTGGAAGAATAACAAATGACTGAATTAAATAGTGGGGCGCCTCTGTCAGTGCGCCCCAGGGCAGCTGTGGCTACATCGTAGCTCATCACCATCAGTGTCTGAATGTGTGTGTGAATGGATGAATGATACACTGTAGTGTAAAGCGCTTTGGAGTCCTTACTCTGAGAGGCGCTATACAAGTGCGGATCATTTATAGTGTTGATCAGGCAGAGCTTTGTTGCCAGCGTTCCACTGCATAACGGCTTCAAACACGTATATAAAAGTGTTCGTTTTTACGTAAACCGTTGGATGAAATTACACAAACTGACTGAGCTCTAGTTAAGGCGCTTGCAATAGTTTGTGTATGCGTATGTGTATGTGTGTGTGTGTGCGTGTGTGTGTGCATGCGTGCATGCATGTGTTTGAGGGAGGTTACATTGGATGTTTGTCTCCCCCAGTTTGAAAATCCTATCTGCGCCCCTGGGTGCACTGACAGAGGTGAGGCTGCCATGCATTGGCGTCACCTGTACCTCCGACCACCACCAGCAGGCAAAGCGGGTTAATTGTCTTGCCCAAGGACACAATGAAGGTGACAAACTGAGTGAAGCTCAAACCTGCAGCCTTCTGATTACGGGGTGAGCACTTAACTCCTGTGCCACCGTCACCCCCCAATGCTCCAAGAAAAGAGTAAACATCAAAAATAAATAAACTTGAATTGAACGTTTGGGCCTAGAAAACAGCAACTGGTGTTTAGCACTATCTCATTTCCCCTGGCAATGTGGGTTCCAGTTTCAGGTGGACGTAGCGTAGCGAGGGAGGGGTGAGAGTTCCATGTTTGTGTTTCAAATCTAGCTTGTTTTTCAGATTTGTCATTGAAGCTTTATTGGAGACAGGTGATTTACTATGGCGACACCCGTGGGGAAAGCTGGAAGAGAAAGTTTGTTTTGAAGGCTGCGTATCAATCAGCTCTGTCTTTTCCACCCTATGAAGGTCTCATGCACACCTTACAGGTGGCTGTTGCTCAGCGTTTGCTGTCTGGTTTAAAAAACACTAAACTGAAGACATTTTCTTCATCCTGGGGAGAGATTTTAGCCTGCTAGCTAACAGCTGCATGTTATGGCGTCTGAATTCCTGGCTGCTATAGATTATGTGTGGCTTTATGATGTTGTCATCCATGATTATAGAATAAACAATGAATATTGATGTAGAGAAACTTGTGAAATTAAGACTAAGCCCTAGTTAATCTGATTTATAATCCAGATCTCAGGATGAATTTTAAAAATCATGTTTCTTGTTTTAAGGCATAATCTGTTATGGTTTGATTTTAGTCATCTAGAGTCATCAGGATCTGGTGCTGCTAGTCATGATTAAGTGTATGTGAGTTTGTGTGTATGCAGAGCTCTTACTATCTTTAAGTGTTAAGCACCATTAATTACATTAATATGCAGCAGAGGAGCTGATGGGCCCACCCGTTCTGCTGAAGATCAGTTGAGTTAAATATCTGGGAAGACGGCAGCATTCCTGCTGGGAAAACCACGAACCAGTCATCTAAACTTGGACAGCATTTTATCATTCAGAATTTTAATATCAGGGTTCAATCAGCTGCCTGAGTTTTATTGTGATCTCTTCAGGTATTAACAGGGTTTTGAAGGTACTTGGATCTTTGCCTGTTACAGGGTATCCACGGGGGTCTTAACATTTCTTCAAAGTCTTAAATGTGATTAAAGGAAAATTAAACCCTTAAAAGTCTTTAAAAAACTCTTAAATCAATTTAGTAAAGTCTTAAATTTGATTAGTATTGATGTGAATTTAAAATACGTTCGTCTCATACTTGCACCCTTGATGCTTTTCAACGAGAAATTCCGTTTATGAAACCAAATATGTGAATCAAAGAGTTTTTGTTTTAGGGAAGGTGAGTCTTTGGTCAGGTTTCAGTCGCTCTTTATTACAATCAGTTTCAGAAAAACGAGGAGTGTTCTTTAGTGTTGATTATAATAATTTGATGTAATGTAACAGTGATGTTGGAGATAAAAGGCAGAATAGATTTTGTTACATTATCTGGTTAGATTGAAGCTTCACGTCCCACAGTGAGTAGTCTCTGCGTTTGCATTTTTGTACCGCGTGGCTTTCCGTATTATTGCTACAGCCTTGCTGTCCCGGATGTGACGTCACCCAACATGAAGTGGAAAACCAAGCAATGCAGTATTTAAAAACAATATATGAGTGTTTAACAGGTGATTAGTTCTTTGCAATAAAGACTTAATTTTATTTGTAGAAGGTCTTAAAAAGTCTTGAAAAAGTCTTAAATTTAATTTAGAGATTCCTACGTATACCATGTGTTAGAAAAATTACTTTTCTTAAAGCAAATTTAATTACAAATATTAAATACAAGAAAAAACATCTAGAAAAGGCCTCGTGTAAAATTTTTTATTCTGGGTCATTTAATTATATTTCTTGCAGTTTTTTTTTGTGTTTACGTCTAAATCATGAAACCTCCAAGTCAGGGGTGTCAAACATGCGGCCCACGGGCCGGATCCGGCCCGCAAGCGGGTTAAATCCAGCCCACGAGATGGTTGTGTAAACTTTATTTTCATACTTTACAATGTAGAGTGAAAATAAACTTATCTTTGTGAGCAAGTTTTCTCTGTAATGAGTATAAATAAAACAAAGCTGCTCTCAAGGCTCACACAAGAACTTGAATCACATCCTGAAGTTGGCGCCACTCAGGATGTGACTTCTGATACTGATGTGCTGGTGAAAGCTAAAAGATGTAAAGTAAAGTGAGTCAAATATATTTTAAGTGCTGCATGAAACTGATCTAGCCATGTTATCAGTAAGCTCTTTGAATCACTAAGGAATGTTTTTTTATTTGTTGATTTATTTTTTTTTTTTCAAATTTTCAAGTAGACTTCAGGTGTTGTACTTGTACGACACTGTCCTCAGGCTCCAGCTTTGTTTTATATTGATTGTATTAAAACAAAGAAAACAATCTGAAGTTTTTTTTTAATTTACCGGTCCGGCCCACTTGGGACTAGATTTCCCTCAATGTGGCCCCTGAGCTAAAATGAGTTTGACACCCCTGCTCTAAGTGATTAAAACATATTTTAATCAGCTGTAAGTGAAGCTGTGAAATGAGCTTGATTGATCTGCTGTCATCCTGTAAAGGTAAAAACTTGCTCTTGAATACCGACACCAAACCAGGGATGAATCCAAGTTTCCCACAGCTATTCCTTAAAATGCTCAAAGAAAAGAGTTAACATGACAAATAAATTACATAAATGTATATTTATCCCTAGAACACAATTACTTGGTGCTTTGTTGAAGCCCCAGGGTCATGTGTTTCTGGGGGATGGTTATTACTGTAGGACAGCATGCTAATGCTAACAAAGGCTGCTCCTAGCATGTCCTCCTTGTCTCCGGATCTGAAGGATGGGTCTTCCACGCCCACCGCATCTCGTGATTCATTTCTGGTCAATTTTTTTGTAATATTTGCAGACGAGCCACTGTTACATCGAGGACAGAAGGCGAGGTAACACCCAAGTACAAAATAAACCAGATTTCTTTTAATTAACTAAAATATTTGAAGCCTCAAAAATGAACATTTTTGTATGAACAGATTCATCCAGACATAGTAAAAAAGGTTAGTTTGATCCAGTTCCCTGCTCCATCTCTCTGACGCGTTTACATCTAGAACTCTTGTCAGAATCCGATAACTAGCTAGCTAGCCTCTCCCTCAGCGTTAGGCTTTAATCTGTACCGCTGTTGTCGTAAATGTGACTTCATGGATCGGCACCACCTGCCACACTTCCTCTTGTGCCTTCAGATCTACAGCTGCATCCAGTGGGAATGCTGTTACCCAGCATGCATCTGTGTCCCTGGTGGAACAGGAACATTCGCGGATGCAGAAGAAATCAAAGTCGATCAGGAGCAGCGGGTCTGCTGCATTTTGATACTCGGCTAATCGTTTATGCAGAGCGGCTTCCTCCCGCGGCGGCTGCTGGTGATCTGTATTCAGAGACGCAGTCGGAGATGGGTTCTTCTGCAGAGAAGGATTTTGGCCTAAAAATAACTTCAAAGGAGCTGCACCTCCCTCTGCTTCCTCCGACAGTCGCAGGAAGCTTTTATCTTTGTCTGATGCACAGCTGGTTGCTGCTCAGCACTTTTAGTTGGGATTTACTCTGTGTGTGTGTGTGTGTGTGTGTGTGTGTGTGTGTGTGTGTGTGTGTGTGTGTGTGTGTGTGTGTGTGTGTGTGTGTGTGTGTGTGTTATAGATCAACACCAACATAATAAAACCAATAGATCTATAGACTCCCATAATCTAAGCGATCAGAGAACAAATCTCCATATTAAATGGAGGACAGGATTATTAATCCCTCTTGATTAAAACCGATCTTGTTTGGTTTCTTCAGCTGAAGCTCGAGGAATCAGAGGTTCATCTGTGAGAACGATGACATTTACACGCCTACAGTTAAAATAAACGGCCGAGTTTCTGCTGCATGTCAGCCTGACCTGCTAACATTTACTCAGAAACTCTAAATCACTTCAGCCTCTCGATTTCTGGTAGATTTATTTAATTTTTTTCAATAAACTCAAAAGTTATTTTCGGCACAAAAACATCCTCCTCTGTCTGTCCTTTTACTATCTTAACAACATTCTCACATTTGCCTGCTTTTATTTGACACTTTTTAGACTAAAAAGGTAAATGTGAGGATTTCTGAGAGTCACGGGTGTTTTTGTTGCCACTGTTTAGTTTCCAGTACCCGGTAGGAGCCCAGACTCTCCGTCCGAGCCATAGACTGTACATATACATATAGAGCCTTCGTTTCTGCTGTTTGCCCTTTTAGGGTTATAAACGGATTATATGAGCAGAGCGAGCCCTCCGTATGAAGGAGGAATGATCTGAGCCTCTGGCTGTTTAGGCACAGTCTTCCTGAAATCAGCACCGGGTTTGTTTATTAGATGTGAAAGGTGATAAAAAGAGTCAGGAAGTCTAAAGTAACTGATGAGCAACTTAAATAGTAAAAAGAGAAACCATCAGCACATATTCAGTTTGTTTTAAGGAGAAACCTATAATCATGGGTTAAATCAAGGCTGATATATGTATAGGATGTTAATACTGCTGTTATGGCCATAACTAACATTTATGATTTACACTTTTCATCTAAATTAGCCGTTTTGAATCCAAAATGTGTCACATACTTGATTCCGATGAGAAAATATGTTTGGGGGTGTGTACAACGAGGCTGGCTTTTACAGTTTAACCAGTTTCAATATTATCCACTGGGGGAAATGTTCAAGAGGATTATTAGGGTGCACCCTGACAACACCAACAGTTTCCTGTGACGTGCGAGCCACGGACACATCTCGTCTGGAGGTCTCTTGTCCTGTGTAGACCTCCAGATGGCTCTTCCTCGCCTGTACGATCCGAGCCCGACGGGTACCCAGGTTGATATTTTAAGAGTGATGAGTTTGGCTAGGACAGCAAAAAGAGAGAGAGGAGACGATGATGCACTTCAAATGAAACACAGTGGAAGCCTTATTCATCCATGGTGGTGAAGAAACACTAAAATGTATGCTATAGCTATGCTACGTTGTCTCTGGCGATCCGGTTTTGGGCTTAAAGTCCGTCGGGTAATTTTGGTTTCAGTCTGGGTTTCGTTGGGCTCTGCTGCGCTGCTGTGGGTGGGGAGAGACACGGAGGAGCTCAGAACAGTGGAAGAGAAGTTTTAATATAGTTTTGCTGTCAGCTTGTAGAAGCTGTTGTTGAACTTTATTCTGTTTCATGAACCAGGGTGAATTGGGTTTATGTTAAATTCAACTTTAAGAAAACTGGGAGGAAACTTTAGCCTACCTTTTGAGTTTGATGTTTTCTTCTTGTGTACTTGTTTCTTCTCCTCAGAGACACGATGGATATAAGAAGATAATAAAAGCTCAAATGTCCACAAAGGAAGGGTTAGTTAGCTGGTTAGTGAAGGGGCGGTAGCTATCCTTGAACCCCCAGTCCAGCCCACAGCCTCTTGCTGCTGTTGTTATTATTATTAAATGGGGACTGCACATCATCAAAAAACATTACTCCACCCCTAGTTTATAAGCCAAAAAAAAAAGAGCAAAAAATAGTTATTTGGGGGTTTAGTTACTCTTTAATATTATTACTACCAGCAAATATCACCTTTTTCATCGTTGACATTTAAATACGTCCTACACACATATGTATGGCAACAAGATATAAAACACATCTGTTCTTATAACATCAGCCCAGTTTTATTAATTGGACTGATGGTTAGGTTTAATAATGATGACCGACATCTAGGGCTGCAATGATTCGTCGATGTTGTCGACAAATATCAACAATGAAAATGGTCGACAATGAACTGAATTGTCGACGTTGTCGCCAGACATGTTTTTTCCGACCGAGTTAGGCATCTCACTTCATTACAATCTCTGCCAAGAGTCGCACATGTGCAATAGCTTCTCTGCTGAGTGCCAAACAAACAGAAATGGCGGCGTCCAACACAGCAGCTACGCGTACCAAAACATCAAAAGTTTGGGTGCATTCTAGCCCGGATTCGGCGAATAAAAAGATGACCTGCATTATTTGCAAAGCAGTCCTCGCGTGTCACGGCAGCACCTCGGTGATGTATGAACACTTAAAGAGAAAGCACGTCGGACAGTTGAATGAAACAGAGTCTGACTCACCTCTGTAAGATTTAAGTAACACGAAAGCCAATACGTTTTGTTTTGGATGGACATTGTACATTTTTTAAACGTATTTTCACTTTAAAAAAAGATATTTAATGTTATGCCTGACTGTGCCTGACAAATGTATTTTAATTTTATTTATGCATTTATGCCTATGCTGACTGAGCACTGTGCCTAATTGGTGTTAGAAAGGGCATTTTTATTTACTTATAGTATGAATTGGCCTATCAGCAGCAAAGTTCAATAAAATAAGCATTTTCCGTTGAAGTACCCATCTTTCTTGTGTTTATTATCATTTTTCACATAATTAAAGCAATCTCATGCTAAATTTAAGAAAAATTTAATAATTATCCGATTAGTCGACTAATCGTTTCTATAGTCAGTGACTAGACGACTATTAAAATAGTCGTTAGTTGCAGCCCTACTGATATCAGTCGATACTGGTGCTGATGCTGATTTACTGTTCAGGTAAATTAATCATGTTTCATGTCTCTTCACACCAGAATGTAAAACCAAAGTCATCTTGTGTTGAGAAATCATTTCTGGATGTTTTAGTTTTAATTTAACTTAGTTAAACGTCTCGCGTCCGTGAAACCGTCACAGTGTGAGCTGATTTTGTGTTTGAATGTTGATCAGCTGTGGTGGCCATCTTGAACAGGGCGGACTCTGAAATGTTCTTAATTAACCCAGAAAGGTTTTATTAACATCTGCTCCAACAAACAGGGGAAAACATCACCTGTTTTTGATTTGTCTGCAATGGGCGGGGCCTCAAGCCATGCTGATGTGGTCATGTGTTGGATTTGTATCCTCACTGAATAATTAACATTTTTAATAAATCCTGCAGCTAAAATAACAGAGAAGGAAGAGAAGCTGCTCACTGTTCAAGGAACTTTAAAAACTTCTGATTTGTTCATTTAAGTTTGTCTTTAGGGAAGTTTCAGCATCAGTTAGACATTTGAGATTTCACATATGAACAAGCTGGTCGTGTTGAATGGCTTTAAGGCAGAAAATGGTTTTAACTGATGTAAAGATAGAAGAAAAACTCAAATCTGCCACAGCTTTGGAACTGAAAATAGTTCCAGTTTGTGATTAAATATAAATGTCCTCCATCTCAGTAAGCTGCATAATTACACTCCCATCAGGGTGATGGAGACGGATCGCTGAAATACTCACACACACAAACACACACACACACACACACACACACACACACACACACACACACACACACACACACACACACACACACACACACACACACACACACACAGAGGAATGGGGAGTTTTAACCATCTAAAGTTGTTTCTGCAGAGCTGCAGCGATGAGCTGCTGCGGGCGGCGTCCGCGGCGAGGGCAAAACCAGCTCTGCAAGGTCAGTGATGACTGTGTGTCCGTGGGGAGGAGAGGGGGGTGTTCAGAGGGAGACAGCAAGAGAGGAAACACGCAGTGGGAAGAGACGGAGTCGAGGTCCACCTGGCAGGCCGTCCACCGTTCACCTTTAACACGATGGATCCAGAGAACACGGACTCGGGTAGGAAGAGGTTCTTAAAGTTCTGGTTCTTGTGTCTGAGACGTATTCAGGGAGGCAGAGATGCTCCAGGTCTGAGGCTCTGGAGGATGCCATTGAGCTGAGGAGGTAGAAGCTGCTGAGGTCAGAGCGGTCCAATCAGAGACGGTTCTGCTCGATTGACACACCTTAAGACCAATCGGTAAGAGACGTGTCCAGAGGACGGGTCGCCCTGAAGGACGTTAATCTGTTGTTGGGAAAAGGTTTTAGTCTGGTTCTGGTTCTTAATCATGCAGACGTGTAATTTTACTAGCAGCTGGTTTCTGGTTCTGCTTGTTTACATTTGAATTTCAGGTTTTTTCTTTTTCTACTGATAAAAACAAACGACAACAAAAAAAAAACCCCGATCCTCTGGAGGGATTTTAGTAAAACTGTAAACGTAACCAAATCACCTCTGGTGTCCAGCCCATTAAAGATGGCCGCCACAACTAACCAATGTTAGCGAACAGAAACGGTTTTCTAATATAAGATTTACTCAGAACATTTTAGCTCATCTACTCAGCATCAGATGGTTTTGTTGGTGGCAGCAGGTTGGAGCATGTAGAGATGCACTGATCCAGGTTTTCAGGGCCGATACTGATTTCCACCTCTGTCACTCTGATGCTGATTCATTGAAGGTCCTCAAATTTAGTAAATATTTAATCTGATCAGCTGATTCTTTTGCTGGTCTGTGAACTCACCATTACCATTCAGCAAAATTAATTGAATGAAATAAATTTGACATTTCTCCAGTCTCTGAACGCATCATTGCTAAGAACTTAGGTTAGCAATAACAGAAATTCAGCGTGGAAATATTTTATTTTTAATTTCATTATTTCACTCTTTAAAGCCATTGTTTCATACGATCTGCTGATGCAAAATTACAATATTTCTATTCTGGAACATGTTAATATCTGGTCCTGAATCAGAATAATTAAAAATGGAATCAGTTCCTGTTGTCGAAGTGGTTTCCAGAGATAGCCTAGTGAACTAGACCAAATTCTTGCTTTGCAAAGTAATACATTTATTTAGTCTGGCTTGCCAGGCTATTCCAGAGATGTTCTGTGTGGAGAAACAATCTGTAGATGTTTGAATCTCAGTTAGAAAGAGTTCAAATGTTTATTTAAAGTAGTTTAAAAAGGCATCCGTTTTGTTTTAGAATTGTTTTTTATTTGTTTTACTAACATAACTTAACTAAAGTACAAGTAGACCAAAAGCATCAGAATCAGCCTATCAGAATCAGGAAGACCCTTAGATGTTTTTGTTGTGCTCTCAAAACACCAAACATTGGCCATCAGAGCAAAAGGAAGCTTTTTTTTACCACTAACACATTAATTAATGCTAACAATAATGGATCCTCCATGTGAAAGCTTTTAATTCCAGAATCATCTTTTTTTTAAATAGATATGCATCTTTTAATTTTAACCAGCTCTTTAATTATTTAAATTAATTTAATGTTAAAGTTTGAGATTTTTTGGAATCAATCAGCATCAGGTCTCAAAAACCATCATCTTGCTTTTCTAGCAGGAGATAGAAGGAAGGGTAGACCCTACTGGCAATACACACACGCACGCACACACACACGCACGCACGCACGCGCGCGCACACACACACGCACGCACGCACACACACACACACACACACACACACACACACACACACACACACTCTCTTCTCCACGGTTCCTCCACTGGTAACAGAATGTTAATCTAGAAGTCAGTATTCCGGGTGTTTCCAGGTGAATCTGAGCGTGAAGGACTTTGGTTGTTTGGACGTCGTCCTCCAGCTTCAGGCTGGCAGATGTTTGATTGGCGGCTCAGCTGAAGCTCTAGAGGTCAGCTGATGTCTTTCATGCTCAGTTAGGCCCCTCCCACCCTCCACACTTGTCCTGTCCAGCACAAACAGGAGTCGATTGAAGAAAATCCTTCACTTGTAGGAAAATAATCCTAATATACGGAGGATTGGTGCTAATCCTGGTTTCAGAAGGTTCGAACATTTTTGTGTCCTGCTGTAAAAGCCTGCAACAGCGTGTTCTATAACACGTGAACACACGTGTTGTCAGATCTACTGTGTGTGTGTGTGTATGGGATCGCTGCGCACACATGGCAGAAGAGCTGACTGCAACAATCAAGCTGTTAGAGCGGAACAAACAAGTCAGAGAGCATTAGCGAACACATGAAACAGATTCAGACGTTTTTACATTTAGCTTCTCCGAGTGCTGCTGATCCTAGACAAGGAGGTAAAACAAGCTAACTTTTAACAAAAATGTTAATTCTAGACTCAAACAACAGGCAGATGCAAGATTTTTATTTAAACCCCAACATCAAAGACAAAATATCACCTCCAAGTCCAGAAACGATGTTCATTAGCTCTGGTTAGTTCTGGGTCTGTCCTGGGACAGGACCACCTCAGCTGAGTCCTGATGAGAAGGAGGAGCACCAGCAACTCAGCTCTGAGCTTCTGATCACATCTGAAAAGTTGTGAGAATAAAATCTGAAATTATATGAAAACAAAAGCCGTATCATTTCAATTTGAACAATATGACAAATATTCTGACATTTTATAAGGTAATTCTCTATTTTATTATAATCATTCGTTAATTCTTGTTGTTTTAAATTAATTTGTTCCCGATGGTATCATTAGCTTCCCTATAATAGCATTTGCTAATAATGCCAACAAATTAGCCACAGCTCCTAAAACCGACAAGGCTAGGCACACTTCATACACAGACAATTCAATGTGCTCTCCATGTAGACAGCACAAAACTGTAAATATGAAAATCGGATTAAAAAAATTGAATTAGGTCAACAAAAAAGAAAAGACAAAGTTAAAAGTCTGAGCATTAATCCTAATCAGTCATCTCTGTTGAGTTTAGTTACGAGAATAAAGCTACGCGCTTTATTTTCATAAAAATACACTAAAGTGATCAGGCTCCGTGTGTGTCACGCCTTCAACGGTCCCAGCAGAAACATGTGCTCTAATAAAACACGATGGTTCTATTATCTAAAGGTTTTTAATTCCTTTAAAAATCACGTAGTTTAATTTGTGACTTTTCATTTAATTCAGGATTTTTGTTTCTGTGGGTTTTCTCATGCATTTGTGAAACGTTGTGTGATCTTATCGGTGGATTATTAATGAAAATAACTAAAGAACCTGTAGTGGCCGGGCTCGGATCTTTAACCTTATTGTGTTTTGATGATTTTTGTGGGCAGAAATGATCATTTTTAAAAACTGAATATGTTCTTTAGACTTTTCAAATCGACGTTTCTGTAGCGCGTTACCGACATTAGGTATGCCACCAGAATTCTGTACAGACATGAATCCTCCTGCTGGAGTCTCTGCTCCTGCTCATGTTGTCGTGCAGCAGATGTGTTTCTTCAGCACAAGTAAACTCTCGTGGTGTTGCATAAACAGAACCATATGCCAGCGAACGCAGCACCACTTCCTGCTGCAGCATTCCACCGTCTGTCCTTCGTCTCGCTGAGACGCAGCTTAGAGGAGGAAACGACCTTCATTGGTTTAGGAGAAGAAAATAAACCTGTGGCATTAGTGGTTTTAGATATTCTTTATTGAAATGCTTGAGTTGCAAAACGATGCTGAAATTAAATCGTCTGGTTATAAATAATCTCATGTCCTGTTTGGTTTGAGAGGAGGCATCCCAGACCAGCAGGACTAGAATGGTTCTTCCTGCTTTACCTGTAAACTTTGTCTCTGTTAATTCTTACAAACAGAATTTAGACAAAAACAATAATAATTCTTTGTATTAATGAATAATTTAGTTTCACGTTTTTAGAGGAAATATTCTGTTTTTACTCATATTATGTTTATATATCTTCAGATCTTCTCCAGGAGAGATGGGTTTAGTTGGTGGTGTAGGTGTACACGGACATCCCATAATACTCAGGTGTTTTTGGATAAAAAATGTGAAACAACCAGTTCATGGTTGACATAATAAAATATCCTGATTTAAGTTCAAAAGCTCCTGATGCTTCTCTGTACCTGTAGTAAAGGGATATTCCACCCAACATTAAAAATATATTTTAACCAGCCCAATCATTCTCCTGACCCAGCGGTACTCTTTTAGCCTTAGCTTAGCATAAAACACTGTAAGTGAATGGATCCAACTAGCACTGTGAGTAAAAAGTCCTTAAAATCACTCAGTAGTGATCCCAATTCTGCTTGGTGACCTAAATAATCCGACTGACTGCAGGTAAAAAATATCAGTAACATAAAGGAATCACAGGCACCATTTTAGACTTGGAACTACTTTATGACAAATCACAGCTGTAAGCCTCCCCTGGCAGCCCCAAAGACACCTGCTTCTGTGATCAGATGCACAAGTTGTTAGCGAACTAACATAAACACACACACACACACACACACACACACACACACACACACACACACACACACACACACACACACACACACACACACACACACACACACTCACTCACTCACTCACTCACTCACTCACTCGTCTGTCTTTCTATCATAGTGAGGACCATCCATTGACTTCCATTAATTTTTGTGACTGTATTATGCCTAACTCATGCCCTAACCATAACCAATGCTGATCTTTTTCTAACCTTAGCTAAAACATTATTCACACCATACCATTAAAACCAACTGGTAAGCTTTTTAAAAAAGTGAGGACTGTCAGTCTGATTATTTAGGTCACCACGCAGAATTGGGATCACTATTAAGTAGGGATGCACCGATCAGGTTTTTTGCTGCCGATCACCGATACCGATATCAAAGAATGCTGATCACCGATACCGATCACCGGTACCGATCACGTGGATTGGCCAGAAATTTTCTACAACATTATAATGAGTGCTACAAACTACATAATCTGGGAATAAAGGAAATGTAACCTAATCTAAAATGGTCTGTATTAGGGTTGTCACGGTGTGAAAATTTAACCTCACGGTTATTGTGACCAAAATTACCACGGTTTTCGGTATTATCGCGGTATTTTTTTTAAACGTGCTACATTTTCACACAATTAAATAAACCCTGTATGTCAGGAAATATTGTCCTCAGTTTGTGTCTAAATTTTGCCTAAAATGTGTTATTTTGTAATTATGTTGTTTATTTGTTTACATTTTTCCCCCTTAGTCTTTAAAATACCAATATTTGCCCATAACTTCGTATTTTATGTCTGTTTGATGTCATCATTTAAAAATATTAGATCAGA
Source organism: Nothobranchius furzeri (assembly GCF_043380555.1). Taxonomy (NCBI): domain Eukaryota; kingdom Metazoa; phylum Chordata; class Actinopteri; order Cyprinodontiformes; family Nothobranchiidae; genus Nothobranchius; species Nothobranchius furzeri. Next base: position 35,881,438 of record NC_091751.1, read on the forward strand.
TGATACTCAGTACTCAAGTAGCCTTCTAATCAGATACTTTTTTTACCCTTACTTGAGTAATAAACCCTATATCAGGAAAATATTGTCCTCGGTTTGTGTCCTTCCAGTGAGCTTTGCAGATGTGGGAAAATGTCATCAGGCAGTAATCATTGTTAAATTCATAATTATTCTCGGAGAGAGACCAACTCTTATCTGCCCCTGGGAGCCCCGTAATGCATAGCGTCATTTCAACATGGCGGTGTCCGCGACACGGTTTATATGCAGGTAGCGGCGCTGCGGCTGCTTTATATAGCGACTCGTTGCATTCTCCCTCAACCCAAATCCTCGGATCACGCATTTTAGCTAAAACGCTAACGTTAACTTGCCTTGCGTTGACTGTAGAGTTGTGGGTGATGGTCACGCAGATGTGTCATGAGATAAGAAGCGTTGCTGCCTTTCACAGACACTTTTTCTTCTCGCGCTGCAAACAGGATATCCGTCTTCTATAAACTGTCCCTCGGCATTCTTCAAATATCTAAAATATGCCCGTACTTCCGACTTTGTCTTCTTTGAGGGATAAAAAATGTCCTCCTGAGCGCTGCCGTCTCCTCCTTTGACCATTATTTCAGCTTTAGCTTCAAGAAAGTTTTGTTGTTAACAAAGCGTGCATGTGCCGCCGGCAACTTCTGCAGATGATACGGTGGCTGGTAAGGGTCACCGCGCCTACACCGCAGCCACGGTAAACCCACCAAGATAATGTAGTTTTTTAAAAACAAGACGGTTATTATTGTCAACTTTTTTTTTTTACCGGGGTTTAGCGCTACACTGGTTACCGTGACAACCCTACCTGATTGGTTTGCTTTGATCTATTTTGAAAATTCCGATCAAAACCGATAGGGGCGCTATCGGCCGATTACGATCAAATGCCGATCCATCTGTGCATCCCTACTATTAAGTTATTTTAAGGACTTGCTACTTGAATTCATTCACTTACTGTGTTTTATGCTTAGCTAAAGCTAAAGGAGTCCAGCGTGGTCAGGAGAATGGCTGGACTGGTTAAAAATAGTTATTTCCCTCTTATCTAACGCTGGGAAATATGTCAACAGACAAACTTAAATATTGGGTGGAATATCCCTTTAAGGAAACATCCTTGTTCCCTTTCCTTTCCGCTCCTCCCTCCTCTTAGGCTCACCTCCTCCCCCTGTCAGACCCCCCACCGATCCATTTAAGTGTAGGTTTTTCAACTCGTCAGGTCTGGTTCTGAAAGTCTGTTCTGTCATCAGTTTGACTTTGGCCCCTCAAGAGTCATTGTCTGTGGGTGCATGAGGGGGTGGAGGAGGAGGAGTGACTTAAATTGGGCTCATTTGTCTCCCTGCAGCCAAACGGCCTCCTTTCTCTTCCTCCGCTCCATCCTCTGCTCCCCACGGATCTCCCAAATCTTTTCTTCCTACTTTTCATTTCAGCTGTTTTTTTTTCACAGTCGTCTGATCCATCTTCACTCTCGCTTTCATTCCTCCCTCTCATCCATCCATCCATCTCCATTCTTTCATCGGTTGATTTCACTGTGGCTGTAATTTACCCAGAGATGGATGCACAGTCTCACCCGCTTCTCCGTTGTTTTTGATGGATGTCCCGGTTTGGTTCTTAGATCTTGGGCTGACGTTATGGATCAGCTGACTGAGTTTGTATGTTTGTGAGGACCAGGTCTCACCAGAACCACCTTCAGGGGTTGTGCTGTTAGTTCCACGTCGGTGATCCAAACCGGATTCCTGCTGGTTTTCCAAGCAACACGAGGTCACGCTGTGGAAGTTCTGGAAACATCTGACAAATTAAGGGTCAGAAGTTTTTCAGATTTCATCAGGATGTTTTTGTTAAAACATTTCTGAATTTTAGAGGCTTTATTTTAAATAGACCTTTTTTTTTTTGTACCTTTTGTTTTACAGTTTTCTTACTGCTTTCATGTTCTGCTCTTTTTAGATTTGTAAAATAACAGATTACTCTATGAACATACATTTACAGATTACTCTATAAACTGGTTAAAATCCACAGTTCTACCAATTAATTTCTCTTTTTTCAATTTGCTTAATACACAATTGGAGTCAGGGAATATCACATACCTGGGAATTAATGTCTCTCCCAAGTTAGCAGATCTAACCAAACTAAACTACATCCCACTTTTAAGGAAAGTGGAAGATGATCTTGCAAAATGGAAATCCTTACCGATATCACTCATGGGGAGAGTTGCTACAATTAAAATGATGGTCTTACCCAGAATAAATTACTTATTTTCAATGATCCCAAACAAACCACCAGCTGACTGGTTTAAATCTCTGGACTCCTCAATTACTAAATTCCTTTGGCAGGATAAACCTCCACGAATTAGCTCAAAAACGCTTCAGAAGACCAAAGACAGAGGAGGACTGGATTTACCCAACTTTTATTATTATTTCTTAGCCAACAGGCTGCAATATATACCAAGATGGTTGCAAGATAACCCACTAGATGAGTCGTGGTTAGATATAGAACAGACACTTTGCAATACGATAGAGCTTTCAGACTTACCATTTATTAGCTCAAGCATAAGAATACATGAAAGCTTCAAAAGTATTAGTATCAGCACCTCTCTGACAGCATGGTGGGAGTATCTTAAAATGACAGAGTCTTCACTAGTACCATGCAGACGCACACCTATCTGGAATAATCCTGACATTTTGCAAAATAATAAAATCATGAACCTTCCGGACTGGAAAAATAAAGGAATCCTATACCTGGAACACATATATGAAGGATTGGACTTCATCCCATTTAATCAAATAGTCTCCCAATTTGGAATGGATACGAATAGCTTTTTAGAATATCACCAAATTAAATCTGTAGTCAAACAAAAATTTAAGCTCAATAAAATAGAATTACAAACACCACCAAGGGTATTAGACTTTTATAATCTCAACCCCCCAAACTACTGTCTAAAGTATATAAGACATTGTCCAAAATAGACGATAGAATAGCAATCCCTATTGAAAAATGGGAGGTGGATCTATCAGTTAGCTTTGACCAGAACTTCTGGTCCCAAACTTGTTTAAAAACTTTTAAAATGAACAGACACCCCAATTTACAATTAATTCAGTACAAAATTCTACACAGAGTACACTATACAGGTCATCGGTTGTTCAAGATGGGGTTTGTGTCATCTGACACCTGTACACACTGCACAAACAACATTCCTGACAATTACATTCATGCACTGTGGTCCTGCCCACCTGTCCAGGAATTTTGGGGTAGTGTGTGTGAAGACCTGTCAAAGTGTCTGAAATGTCATATCCCAACCGCCCCCTCTCTTTGTTTACTGGGAAACCTGGACGATGTCCCGATTGAAACATCTTTGGCTCACGTGGTTCTGACTGCCATATGCATCACTAAGAAAACTATCCTCTTGAATTGGAAAAATAGTTACTCTTTGCATCAACCAGTATAGAAATCTTTTGTTAGATGATATTACACTTGATATAGCCTCTGCTTCCACTTCAAATCAATCTCTATGGACTCCTTTGATTGGTTCCATCACAGCGATGACGGGGGACCATTGATATTATCCTGCGGGATGATGTGGGTGAGGTGGTGGAGGGTCTGAGTTTGGAGTATCTGGACGTTCCTTGGCGGTGGGTTGCTGTGCTCAGCGTGGGGCGGGGGAGCCTGCTCATCAGCACCCCAGCAGAAAGGGTCGAACTCTTGGAACCGGTAATGGTTGTACCCCATGTGCAGCAGTACTGATCTAGGAATCTGTGCTGCTGTCAGCAGAACTTGGATGAAGATGGTGAAAGCTTAAATTTGGGCATTGCTTCAAGTAAAAAAGGTTGAAAGATTATTTTTTAGAAAAGAGAACCGTTTTTATGTGTGACTAAAACAGGAGTTGAACTGTTATTTAGTTTTTATTATTCTAACAGAAGGTTCTGGATGTTTATGTGCGGTCTTTAGTCCAGCAGCAGAACATCCTGTGACCCTTCACATTAAGAGCCTCAAACGTGAATCTTGTGGGATTCAGTGTAAGAATTCGGTCTCCTTTAAAAAAGCTAGAGTGACGTTAGTACTGGTTACAGGCTGTGAGCCCCTGATGTTGCCAAATCTGCACCGCGCTAAAGCTGCAGTGCGGCATTTGTACTAATATCAGGTAAAGAAGGCTAAATGCTAGCATTGAGCTAATACTGCTAACTGTAGACTAGTAAGCTCTAAAAGTATGTCAGCTACTCTCAATCACCTACAGTTCGATATTACATGAAAGCTACACTTCCTGGCTAAAAATAAAGTCACCACCCAAAAAAAAATCACACACTTTTACATTTTATTAGATGTCCTTTGGCTTTGATTACAACACACATTCCCTGTGGCGTTGTTTTGATAAGCTTCTGCAACGTTCCCAGGGTTGTTTCGCAATGTCAAGGCACCTTGCCTTGCGAGGACACTGTCCTTCCTTGGTCAAAGAAAACAGTTAAATGGAACAGACTTGCATCACTTGACTGCAGCTTCCACGGCAGTAACGTCACGTGACATGGGAGATAACGTTATATTTTATATGTATTAGTTTCAATACAAATATGTAACGAGACTTTTTTTTCCATCTTTTTCTTGGAGGCTAATTGGTTATTTCTGCCTCCTTGATTCTGTTATGGTTCCTGTTTGTTGTTGGGGGCTTTAAAAAGGTTTTTATGAGGACTCATGGGTTCATCAACACCTCACATCTCACCTGAGTGTCTCAACAGAGCTCCTGCATCAAGCACTGCCTCTTTCTTCCAGGAAACACGAACCCAGGATTCCATCTGACTAATTTCCCTTCCTCCGTTTGCCATATTCACTGGTCCCTGCTGACCATCTACTATCTTCAGTAGCAGCTACAGCATGTTGTTGATCATAAATCAGAGTTAAAACTCTCATTAATGCCCTAAACCTGAGCCGGTCCTTTTCATGACCCAGTAATCTGGTTCCTTATGGGTCTCGGTCCTGGTTCTGGACGATCTCCCTGTTCTGGTTAAGGGACAACACACCCCGTCCAACAACAACCAGTCCAAACCATCAGCCCTCCACCACTGCATTGAGATCAGCCGTTTGTTCTTCTCTAAACCTGCTGCAGGGAATCATGGGTAACACTTGACAAACTCTCCTTATTTCTCAAAGGCGAGGTCTTCTTCTTTCCTAACAAGCCTAGTCAAGCCTCGTTTTTAGACGGCTTGAGCCGCTCTTCGGCATTTAGATGCTCTGTCTGCAGACAATGGAAAGGCCTGCTTAATCAGAGTTCATCCCAGTGGGTTTGAGCTGTGACTCCATGAAAATTTTCTGGATAACTCACAGTAATTCAGCAGAGATGAGTCATTTATTGTGATAAATGGTGGGACCCATGTTTATTTTGCTACACCAGGAGAGAGAAAGCATCCAGATGTTTCAACCAACCCCAGATGAGCCGTAGTAGGACTTTTTGTTGTCCTTTCTAAGAACATGCCACATCAGCCACTCAGACACGTTCACAATCTGCTCACGTCTCTGACCCAAGAACTCGAGTCAAACAAGGACGCAGCAGGAATGTTGTCTCCTGACTGTCGATGTGGACAGAGATGCTGTTTCGTCTTTCATGTTCTTGTCAAAGGACAGGTAAGTAATCCGCATGGGCCAGGGCCACGTTTAATCTTCTAGATGATGTTCCTCAGACGCTGGGCGTAGATGAAAGCCCACTGCTCTGCTGGAGCTCAGCTTTACTGAGACTGTTTTCTCCTAACTGGAATAAAGATGGAGGCTCTTTCACAATCGGTACTGAATCTCATCAACTACTGATTTATTTACTCGTTAAAGGAGGAACATTAAATGCTGAAGCTATTACTGATGAATTGTCCAAAAACATGTTCATTTGAATATTTATAAAGTCATTAAACACCAGCAAAAAGGCAAGGATTAGAAGTCTGAGAGGTGATCGTGATCCTTTTGTTCCACCTCTCCTACCTGTGATTAGAAATTAAAGCTTTCCTCATAAATAAAACATCTCCGGATCATCCCATTCTTCTGGAATGTTCCTAAACAAGCCTGGCAGCATTGTTTTTTCATGATTACATGAATACCGTGACTTCCTGTGGCTGGGTGGCACCTCCCAGGATTCTCCCGGGTCTGGGTTCTGTTCCATCGGATCACATTTTCCTGTGAACACAGAGAAAGGAAACCTGAGAGCAACTTCAGACCAACCGGAGTCTCGTCTTTTGTGTCCGGAAGATGGGCAATCCCAGGTGAGTGTAAACAGACTCAGGATGAGGCTGATTGGCTAAACCAGCTGTCAATCAAATGCCACAATGATGCGAAGGTAGAGAAAGAGAGTGTAAAGCAGCAGGAGGAATGTTGGTCTCACCTGGTCAGGTAGAAGCATGGACTTAGCCCTTCAGACAGGATCTCTAGAAGGATCTTCCTGGTTCTGAACCACCTTGTCTTGGGGATGCCGTGTCTACCAACGTTCCTGAGGAGATACCGGCAGGTTCCTCGAACCGAAGCCGATGGAGCATTTAACTACAGCCCCGCCTCAAACGATCGAAGCCTTCTGACCTTCGGTAGGTCCGACTCAAACTGGGATCTGACTCTATAAAATCTGGTTAATCCAAAGGGAGGGAGGGGCTAATCCAGGTCATTTAACAGTTACTCGTCACATTTACAGGAGGTTACGGGGTCGATGGTAGTGGAGTCTGGCCAGTTTGTTTGGTTATTGTGGATTTTTGGTGTCACAGTGAATTAGTGACAGGATTTTTTACAGGAGCTTGGAATCCTGGAAAATGCAGGAATTTTCCTGTTGTATGTTCCAGTTCTTTAAATTTTATAAATAATCATTTATGCTTTAATTAAACCCAAAAATGCAAGAAAACATTGAAAACTCACCTTGAAAGTGCTTGAATTTGAAATCTAATGTGTTGTGAAAGTTTTACCAACTTTAACAGATAATTTAATGTGATGGTTTTGGTTCATGTTTAATTTAGGATTAGGACTAGAAGGCTCTAAATTATTCTGCTTTCCCTTTTCGGTTGGTCCTCGTGAATTAAAGATGGCTGGACTAGTTGTTCACTTTCTCTCTTGGCCCATTTATAAAGTGATTTTGATCAGATTCACGTCTGTAGGAAAGTCAAATTAGTCCTCAGGCATCAGCGTCTATCGGGCACTAAAGGTTCGCTAATTAACTTATTGAGTTATTACAAAGACTATGATACCCCCCGACCCGGTCCCAGTTGGGTTGGGGGGTTGAGCCTTAAGCCGCTGGACCTGCTCACCTGTAGAACCTGGAGTTAAGGATAAAGTTTCGATGGAGAGACGAACAGCAGAGAATAATTCGACCAATCTTCTATTTTTATCCTTTATTATTATTTTCTTCTGTTTTCAGGAAGTCTTTATGATGGTTTAATTATTGAAATCTCTTTTCATTCATGCAGATTTAGATAAATTATAGAGTTAGAACTGCTGAAGCATATTTTATTATTTTAAACTGTTTTTGTAGAATAATAAACAGAAAATTGGATGATTTATTTGTTATTTTGGGACTTTATTTGTCCACCATTTGCTTTCCAAATAAAGGAATCAATTAAAACATGTGAGTGGAGGCAGGGCAACGTAAATAATCCTGAAAACATTTTAAGAAGATTGGAGACAAATTCTGTCTTTAATTTTCAGGTTTAAAACCGTTTTATTCTGTCTGACGATGCAGGAAACCGTTTTGGTGACGATCCTAACGGAGAGCAGGTGGGGATGGAGGGGCTTACATTTGTATTAATATCTGGCTCCTGCATGATGGATCTGATCTCCTATAATTGCCTTTTTTCTCAGCCAGCTGAGTTTGTTGTCTTGGCTGTAATTCATCAGTTTGTTTGCCCTCCACAATCTCTGGATCTCGGTTCTGCCGTGCCGTGATTACACCGCCCTCTGCAGAGCCGTCGCTGGACACTTAAACTGATGCATGGCCTCCATTACAGTGTTGAAGCCATGATGCTTCAGCCTGAATGGATTTTAACGTAATTCCAATCTGCTGTCATTTGTTTTCTCCTACTGGAGGAGCAAACAGCTGCAGGAACATCTGGGCCGTGACTTCAACACTGAGACTAGCTTCAGTGAGTTCTTGGTGTTATAAATAATACTGTTTTTTAATATTTTGTTTATTTCTGCATCATGGAGATCATAAATCCTCCTAGAGGTCCATTACTGATCAGATCCTGAAAGAGGAATTACTATAATAATCCTCTGATCCATATAAGCATGCTTATGAAGTTCTTTACACTAAATATTTTCACATGAAGCTTTATTCTTCACAGTTTCAGTACCTTCCAAAATGAGCTGCTTCAGGGCTCTGTCACTTTAAGAAAACAAGCTGTTTCAGGCCACACCCACCCCGTGCTGATATGAGGTAAGGAGCTTTGAAATCTGGGAGGAGCTGGGTGTAGAGCTGCTGCTCCTCCAGCGTGGAAAGGTGAGGGGGTTCTTGGCTAACTTTCCCGATTGTGACATTTTGAAACATTTTAGGTGGATAATTCCTAAATCAGACACTGAGAAAACTGACAGACACCACCTGGAAGCACAGAAGAATGCAGTTAGATTTTAAAATCAACTTCCTGTTGCTGAACCAGCAGCCCTCTCTGGTATCTGACCCAGTCACCTGATGGGTTTACACCAAACCTGTAATGAGCCTGGTTTTAATTCTGTTTCCCTGGAATCTGGATCAGAACAATTAGGATAAAAGTAGCAGCAGTTGCACCCCCTCCATCCTCACAGTGGCCCGACCCATCTGCTGTCCCTGCCAGGTGTTTTGACTTCGTCTTCAGTGTCAACACGAATGCATGGCGCGGTTGGGCAAACGCCTATCATGTCAGCGTCTTTATACTTAGAAATGGTTATAGATGAGCATTACGTTGCAACCATGGTGGAAAATGACTGATGTGTCAGCCCCAGAATACTGAAGGCCTGTGCAGAGCAGCTTTGTGGGATTCTGCAGCACCTCTTCAACCTCGGCCTGGCCCAGGAGAAGGTTCCAGTCCTGTGGAAGACATCCTGCCTTGTTCCAGTTCCAAAGAAAACTCACCCATCAGTCAATGACAACTACAGACCGGTCGCCCTGACATCCCACATCATGAAGGTCCTGGAGAGACTCCTGTTGGTCCGCCAAAATAAAGCAAACTAGGTCATATCAGGACCCGCTGCAGTTTGCTTATCGCCATGGAGTCGGAGTTGAAGATCCCATCATCTAGCTGCTTCAACCAACCCACTTTCATCTGGACAAAGCAGGCAGCACTGTGAGGGTCATGTTCTTTGATTTCTCCAGTGCATTTAACACAATCCAGTCTGATGTACTTTGCCAGAAACTCCAGAAGACACAGGTGGGGGCCTCAACTATCGCCTGGATTAAAGACTACCTGACAAACAGACCACAGTTTGTGAGGCTGAAGATCTGCACATCAAACCAGGCAATCAGTAACACTGGAGCACCACAGGGGACTCTACTCTCACCATTCATTTTCACCCTGTACACCTCAGACTTCCAGTACAAATCAGAGACCTGTCATCTACAGAAATACTCAGATGACTCTGCAGTTGTCGGGTGTATCAGAGATGGACAGGAAGCTGAGTACAGAAAGCTGATGGAGCGCTTTGTGGCATGGTGTGGTAACAATCATCTGACCTTGAACAAAACAAAGGAGATGATTTTAGACTTCAGAAGAAACAGGGTGGAGTCAAACTCTGTTTCCATCATGGGAGAAGAAGTGGAGGTGGTTGAGGAATACAAATACCTTGGAGTTCACCTGGACAACAGACTGGACTGGAGAAAGAACAGTAAAGCCGTTTACAAGAAGGGACACAGCAGACTGCACTTCTTGAGGACGCTTAGGTCCTTCAATGTCTGTAGCAAGATGCTGCAGATCTTCTACAAGTCTGTTGTTGAGAGTGTAATCTCTTCAGCCATCGTCTGTTGGGGTAGCAGCATCAGAAGCAGGGACCTGAAAAGGCTCAACAGCCTAATAAAAAAGGCTAGTTCTGTTCTGGGGACGACTGTGGAACCACTGGAGGAGATAATGCAAAGAAGGATTCTCCAGAGAATCAAGAAAATTATGGACAACCCTGAGTATTCTCTTCACAAGACTGTCTGACAATGGAAGAGTGTCTTCAGTCAGAGGCTTCTTCAGTTTCGCTGCAACACTGACCGCTACTGGAGATCCTTCCTGCCAACAGCCATTGTAATATACAACAACTCTTTGATGACTTGATTATTATTATTATTCTGAGCTACTACAGCAATCAATTTCCCTCTGGGATCAATAAATGATGATGGTGATGGTGATGAAGGTAGTGATGATAAAGATTTGGGGTGGGTGCAATTAATCGATGTGGCGATGAGTCTAAAAGCTTAACATGTTGTTTCGGCATTGATTAATGAATGTTGATGCTCAAAAAACATAACATCAAAGTTTGTTGCGAAGCCGGTACTAAAAAAAAATAAAAACACGTAACCGGAGCCTTAAGGCGCACCACCCGGACTGTTTAGTGAGTGGCACTACCTCATTGACCTCTTTCTCCATCCTGGAGACTGTCTCCAAACTACCGAAGAGCTCAGAGAAGGCAAGGAGAGGACTTCTTTTGATGATATAGATCTTCGTCTACCCTCCCCCTGCCACACCTGGTGTGAGGGGTTGTGCCATGGTCTGCCTGAGTGTTCGTGGCAACCGGGTCTGGGGGTTTAAGATTTTGGCATCTGCCTGATAGATCCCGGTGGCTGTCTGGTGGGGTCTGGGTCCCTGGGCTCTGCTGGGTCCCCGGCGGGGGTGGTCGCCCCTGGGTCCCGGGTCGCTGGGTCCCGGGCTCGGCGGCTAGGGGGTGGGAGGCTGCGGGCGGGCCTGTGGGCTTGCCGCTGATATCTCCCGGGACTCTGCCGGCTGCTGGTTGTGGCCCCCCCGGGGCGATCCTCTGTGCCTCTCGAGGGGGGCGGGGGCCTTTCTGGTTGCAGTCTCCTTGGGGTTCCTGTGTTCTGGGGCAGCGCCTGGATCTCTGGGACTTGGAGCTCCCCCCGTCTCCTGCGCATCTTTGGGGGGCGGATCTGTGGTCCCTCACACTCTCTGTTGGACGCTCCTATAGATAAACCTTACATATACAAGCGTGTGTACACACACAGGTGCTCACATGGTGCTCTCAAAAGTATGGGTTTGGGCACGTTAAACACAGGTCTTAAGACTAGGGTGGGCACTTAATGCACTGTGATTTATTATCGTGATTCTTCAGTTAAGCAATGTTGATTATATTTTTTTTTATCAAGTTGACGCAGTGATAGCTAGATCTTGTTGTATTGTTGTTGTGTCCCTTTTTTTTCCCTTTAGCTTTTTTTTTGTCTTTTTCTGCAGGTCTAGAAGCAGACTCTTGTTCATTGTTTATTTTTGTGGACCCCCCCCCCTCTCTCTCTCTTTCCACCTTTTTTCTTTTCCTTTCTCTTTCACCTCTGTCTCCGTGTCTGGTCGGAATTACAATGCATTCAACAACAGTAACAATAAAGTTTTAAGTATCAGGCGTGACATTAAAAGCAAACGCTTTGATGCTCCACCTGAGAGTAAATCTGTAAGGCTTGTCACCAGCATTCAGACATCAATTCTGCTTGCTTCACAGCCAGACAGGACACGGTAAAAAAAAAACAAAACAAAACAAAAAAAAAAAAAAAACATAACATCAAAGTTTGTTGCGAAGCCGGTACTAAAAAAAATAAAAACACGTAACCGGAGCCTTAAGGCGCACCACCCGGACTGTTTAGTGAGTGGCACTACCTCTTTGACCTCTTTCTCCATCCTGGAGACTGTCTCCAAACTACCGAAGAGCTCAAAGAAGGCGAGGAGCATTACAAAAGCAATAGCTACTTTTATCGCGACGGATCTACGCCCGTATTCAGTAGTAAACAACAGGGGGTTTCGGTTTGTGGTGCGCACCATGGAGTCGCGCTATAAACTTCCTCACCAAAAACATTTAGCAGAAAAAGAAGTCCCCCACCTCTACGAGGAAACCAAAGCAAGCGTTCTGGAGTCCATGAAGAAGGCAACCGATATAGCGCTCACATGCGATGCGTGGACATCGGTTGCCACCAAATCCTTCGTTACTGTAACGGCGCATTTAGTTCTTGCGTCGGACAAGAACGGGTGGAAGTTGGTGAGTCACGTTCGTCAAACTCGAGAGATGAGTGAGAGTCAAAGTAGCACAATGTTGACATTTGCCCATCTCACACAACAGGAGGATGTAGGGGGACAAGAGTGAGGGGAGGGGGTATGGGAGGACAGATGAGTATGAGTGTCACTCTGCTCTATTTTGTTGTGTTCACCTCACTGTACTGAAGCTCCAAGCTGAATATATGTTCAGTTGAATTATGCACTCTTGTTCTGAAAAAAATACAACAGGATCTTTGAATATTTTAACCAGAAGATCAGAACTTTTTATTGCAGGGATTACTTGACACCGTATTAACTCCGAGGAAAGAGTCAGGTTTAAAATAGTTAAGAAATTTATTTCTACACTATTTAAACAATACTAACTTTAACACTCTGTGTACTGGTGGACTAAAGCCGGGCGTACACAGTGCGACTTTTTTCACTTTTTTGAGCCGATTTTCCACTTGTGTGAGAATCCACAAGATCGGGGCGAGTTTTGCGCCGAGTGTCGTGTAGTGTACAGGGTGTTACGAGAGGCGATTAACACCACGTGACCAGCTACCAATCAGCAATCGTGAGTTCGCACGGACTTCTGGGGTGTTTGATATTTTGCTCGTCCCTCGTGAGGGTATCGCACTGTTGAAGTGGCGCTGCGAACAGCTGCGACCCAAAAAGTACCAGAACCGCTCACGGCGCATGCGCAATCCTGCATCAACACCGCTCGCCTACTATTTCCCTAATTACACACATTGTTCGTTTTTATTTCTACACGTTTTTTTACTCACAAAGATTGTCAAGAAAGCGTGTTTGTCGTGTTCATGTCAAATTAAACTGATCACATTGATTTTATATTTCATCATCAGGTTGACACAGTGATAGCTTGCTCCTGATGTATTGTTGTGTGTCCCATTTTTTTCTGCTCTTTCTCTTTCTGCAGGTCTAGAAGCAGACTCTTGTTCATTATTGTTTATTTATGTGGAACCCCCCCTTCACCCCCTCTCTTCCCACCTTTTTTCTTTTCCTTTCTCTTTCACCTCTGTCTCTGTGTCTGGTCGGAATTACAAAACATTCAACAACAATAACAATAAAGTTTTAAGTATCAGGCGTGACATTAAAAGCAGACGCTTTGATGCTCCACCCGAGAGTAAATCTGTAAGGCTTGTTACCAGCATTCAGACATCAATTCTGTTTGCTTCACAGCCAGACAGGATATGGTAAAAAAAAAAAAAAAAAAAAAATTAAACTGATCACAAAACACAGATTTACTTTCTTTATTTCGTTTTCCTCATCCAACCTCCATAAATCCCTGTGTGCCCTCCTGCAGCACTCCTGAAGGACAACAGGCAAGGCAAAAAAAGTCTGACATGTTGTGTAAAAACTGCTATTTTTAGCATATTTTTAGGTCCGACGTGTTGCTACCAGACGTACAGTGTGAGCAGTCAGGTCGCATTCGAGAACTGGGTCGTACAGTGTGAGCACATGACTCTTGAGATCTGCCCGGCGAGGAAGTCATACAGTTTGAGCTGAAGCTGAGTGCTACGAGTGAAAAAGTCGCACAGTGTCCGCCCAGCTTAAGGTGGAGTGAGACGTGAGATGAATGATGGTGTGTGTGTGGAATGTTATTATCAGAACCAGCGGATCCAGAGAAGCATTTGGTTCTGAGTGGGAGTGGATGTTTCGCTCTAAACTTTAGTTGGAGATTTATAACACACATGAAACGCCATCTGTCGGTCTACGTACCCCAGGGGAAGCCTCCGTTTAGATCCAGAATGTCGAGGTCCTCTTGGACCCTCCTTGGAACCGAAGCCGGTAGAAAAGCAGCGGTGCCGACCAAACTAGTCTTGGAATGCTTCCAGGTCACGACAGGTTCATTGGCATCAGCGAGACCCTGAAGGGGTCATGAGGTTCAGCTTTTATTCTGAAGGAACCGTTGCGGTTAGGTGTAAAGCTTGGTTTATGCTTGACGCATTCACTTTCCGCGCGGTGATGCGGCTCGCGGATGGAACGCGCTTCACAACTCGCAGTGTTTATGGTTCGTGCGGCTCGTCTCTGCGGTGAGCCAATATTCTCCCAAACTGAACGGGGCAGCATGGAGCTCTACAGTATGCATCCAACACTACACCATAGTAGAAGTAGAAATTACTGTTTACAACATGGCATTTCAGCATTTTTAACAGCGTCCTCGTCTTTTCCGACAGTGCGAGCTATTTCTCTCCAAGAATTATTAACTACATGTTGATCACGGTGATCTCTGAGAGCTGAATAATACAAATGTCTGTATTTACGAACCTCTGCCATACTAGTTCTTGCCGGTCCGCCATGTTTTTCCGCGTCCGTCCATCCACGTGGTTAGAAATTTTCCGAGGTGCGCGTTGCGGAAATCTTGGGCCGTGTGGAGATGCGGTGGAAGGGCGTGGTTGTTAAAATGACGCAATTTTTCCGCGCGGAGCCGTGCGGACCTCGCGGACGCGTCAAGCATAAACCAACCTTAACTTGCAAGAGATTTTATCCAGCTTGTCGAGGTTCTCTTGGCTGAAGAGGAAGTCCAGATGGCCTGTCCGAGACTTCTCTAGAACGCTTTAAACTAAAGAAAAGGTGGCGTGGAATAGTTTTTATAATTGTCATATTTTGGTTTACTGGCGAATCAGAATTTGACATGCGAAAGAGGGTTTATTCAAACACCACAGAAAACCACACCTCGCATCAGAAACCAAGGTTCTGATTGGATCAGACAAAAGGAAATGTGTCGTGTGGCTTTAGCATTACGTGTCATTAGTGTCTAGTGCAAATGTCCAGGATTATAATTACTTGTAAAATACTACTGATCACAGGATTATAATATCAAGTAATAACATTGTCATTTCACAGATTGATTGAACATTGGGCTCACATTATTATTGGTAATAATAAAGTTGTTTGATTATGTGTTTAGTGTTTATGTAGAGAGTTCTTCGTCTTCGTCTTGATCTCTAAACGGTGAAGCAGTTCAGATGAGCAGAGTGCATGAAAGACCTTGGCCAATATCTCATGTAGATTAGGCCTGTATCAGAGACTTTATGTCTCTGCTCGAGCAGACGCAGCAGGTCATAACCTTTAGGTCAACAACAGGACATTCATGACACTACAAAGGTGGTGATAATAAAGATGATGATAATAATGATGAAGGTGATGGTGATAAAGGTGGTGATGATAAAGATGATGATGATGATGATGATGATGATAATGATAAAGATGATAATAATGACAAAGATGATGATAATGATGAAGGTGATGGTGGTCGTGGCCTCTAATGTCCTCTCTCACCTCGGAGCCGTGGGCCTGACTCACAGGCTGCGGATGCTAATGCTAATTTCTGCTGGTCAATAGGCGAGGCCTTAACGCTGCTGCTGCTGCATACAGAGTGGGTCTGGCTGGTCTCCAGGTCATCATGAGTTCCAGATGCTGAAACCACTTTTATTTCACACACGTCTGGTTCTCAGGATGGTGTTCAACTCTTCTGTTGCTCCTGCAGGAGTTTGTGGCTGCTGTGGGCCGCTGAGACCCCGGTACAAACGACTGGTGGACAACATCTTCCCAGAAGACCCCAAAGTGAGTTTGTGAACCACAGAGTTGATAAAAATATTAAAAATAAACTCAAAACTCAGAATATCCATCAAGTCAAAACATTTTAATTAAATCTCCTCAGCTGTACTTTCTAAATTTACAGTTTAAATTAATAAACACGTTAACCTGAGCAGGTTAATATTTAGCTGAAGGGCATCTTCACTGGTCATCTTGGTTTTTATTCATATTCCATGATTACATTTCCATAATAATGGAAGCAATGCCAGTGATGATGATTGTTTATTATAACCCAGAACCAGGCTGAGTCCTTCAGACGCTAATAAATCTGGTTATTAAACCTGACAAAGCCTCAAAACTTAATACAGCTTTTTTTGTTCCTTGGCCGATGATTTCTAATGATTTATGTGTGTTTGTTTAGTCTGTTCACACACAGAGGTCAGTTTACTTGTTCATCAGAAACACTCTAGAGTGGGCTTACGAGATAATTGTTCCTTTTCTCCCAGGATGGCCTCAGCAAGTCCGACATGGAGAAGCTGACCTTCTACGCCGTCTCTGCTCCGGAGAAGCTGGACCGCATCGGGGAGTACCTAGCTGAGAAGCTGAGCAGGGACGTGGTCCGACACCGCTACGGGTCGGTGCTTCTGGGGTTTAAACCTAAAATAACTCTGCAACAGTTAGAGTTTTAACATATATTTCATCTTTTTAAACTTACCTGAGTTGAATAAGTTAACGAGGTGTTGATCACTAACAGTTCTGCTGTAGTCATAGCAACTAGCTCCATTAGTATTTCATCAGTATACACATCTATAATAGGGATGCACCGATATAAAGTTTAGGTCAGCATCTGATATTAATGCCACTAGGGCCAATATTTACTGATATGTATTAGATCAGGGCTGGGCCATGCTGGTCCTCAAGGGCTGCTATCCAACATGTTTTAATTGTTTCCCTGCTTTAACAGCATGTGATTAAAAGGCATCTACATAGCATGATGTGCTGCTGAACAGGTGATTCAATCATTGAATTAAGGGTATTGGAATAGGGAAACAACTAAAACATGCTTCCCTTGGAATAGCAGTAGCTCAGGAGGTTGAGCGGGTTGTCCAGTAATCGGAAGTTTGCAGGTTCGGTCTCGTCTCCGTACAGAGAATGCTGCTGTTATGTTCTTGGGCAAGACACTTAACCCAGCTTGGCTGCTGGTGGTGGTGGTACCTGCCTTGCCTCTGTCAGTGCATCTCAGGGCAGCTGTGGCTACATCATAGCTCATCCCAGCCGCTGTGTGAATGGGTGAATGACTGATAGTGTTGTGAAGCACCTTGGGGGGTTTTAGAACTAGGCGCTTTATAAACACAGGCCATTTACCCTCGTGGATCGGGGTTGCCCACTCTGCGTAGATCTATGATCCTACACTTTCAACACTGTGTAAAAGCATCAGCGCCACCCTGACTGGTGCTCCTCCACAATCTCACATTCCAAATCCTTTTGGTGTTTACAATCTTTCTTTCTTTAATTAACAAAATAGGAACAATGGCAAATTATACACAAGATTATAACGTTTTAGATTCTTGTGTTCCCACCTACAAACTGAGGAAAATAAACTCGTTAGCCAGAGACGTCACTGCAGGAGTAGGCTGACTATGCCCCCTGCTGTCCCGGTGGACAACTGACACGCCACCAGAGATGTATGAAAGGGAAACATTGATATGTGTTGGTGTGAGAGGAAACCTACTGATAGAGAAGTGTAAACTAGGCTCTTCTCTCATAGCTTCACTTTTCTACAACACAGAATAAAATAATTTTTGTATAAACTAAATGTTTTCAGGTGGGTTAATTTCCTTATGCTTGTTTCTGTACGTTTAAACGTGGAGCCATATCTGTGTGCAGGTATGTGGTGATAGCCATGGAAGCCCTGGACCAGCTGCTGATGGCGTGCCACTCTCAGAGCATCAAACCCTTCGTGGAGAGTTTCCTGCGAATGGTGGCTAAACTGCTGGAGTCCAGAGAACCGGACCTGCAGGTTCTCGGAACAAACTCGGTGAGATGCAGTCAGATGTTTTTCCCTAGCCTCGTCCTCTGTTCTACACAGAGAACTAGTCTGGTTACCCACAGGCAGAGAGGCACATGAGGAGCGGGACTAGCCAGCTCAAAAATAACCAATCAGAAAAAAGGCGGAAACGCTGACTGTACCGAGCGACGCTGTAGTGAAAAATGGCATCTGGCGATGGCGCAAACATCTTTCTTTAGAAGAAAGGCTTTTAGTGTTTCTATTTGTTGTGGTTTTAAAGTAATTCAGAACGGAGGAAAGATCCGCAGCGAACTCCGCTTCAGTTGTCAGCTTTGTTGTTTATGAGAAACTGAGCTTTGTGGTGTGTGACGTACGCCGCTCACAGCTGATTGGCTCGGTTAGAATTCTCTGGGGGTGGGGTTATGTGAATGGGAGAGTTCCCTTAAGGAAGCATGGGGATGGCTGGTCAGGCTAGTTTTTCCCCTCATCACCATTTCATTTCTGTAATTTTTCTTTGGGAACATTTTAAAATTTTCATTGACCTCTTGCAGAGCTCTGACCTGATTCACCCCGAACCACTGGCTTGTTTTACTGCTCTTTAGGTTTATTTAGAGGGAAACAACCTGCTGAGGGATACGTTTCTCTATAAAAGCCTTCAACGACCTTATTAAAGTAGGAATAAGCACCACGATGCAGATTTATTAGAACCATTTGGGTTTCTCCAGGCATGGGAGACAGAAAATACTTGGAAGAAAAATGAAAATCTAAGTAATTCCCTCAGAAAATGGTGACCTGCACCTCTGTTCTGAATGTTTTTGCTTTTAAATTCAAGTTTATGAATGTATTTTAGCAGCAAACCTGGTATTTCAAGTTAATTCTGTAGGACCATAAAGCCCCTCTCACTGTTAAGTGTCCCTGCTTCCAGATACTTCTAATGCTCGCCTCTGTCTGGTGAATATATTGCACCAAATATTTGCTCCTAATATGCAGAGCAGGCTTTAAACCCAAGTTTATTACCTTATTTCCAGAAAATAGACCAAATCTGTTGGCTGCAGCTTGACGGCTGCTGTTGCTGCTCATTTAGCTCTGATTCTGGCAAAGAAAGGAGCTTGTAAAAGTAAAATGATCCATTTGCAAGCTGCCACACATCTACACCCCATTTCTTCCTTTTTAAGAATTCTGAAGGTGAAATAAAAGTTATCTTTTTTCCGTCGTCTGCGTGCCTCCTCCTATCGGGGCCTGTCTTCCTTGCCTTTGTTAGTGGTTCATCTGAGCAGGATACTGAGCTGCAGGTTCAGATGCTGAAGCCTTTTGCATTATTTATATGTGGTATTTAGACTCTGACAGCGGAGAACAGACGCAGAGACGGCGAGCCGAGCCGGGAGGTTGGAGGGTGGGGGGGATTTCAGCTGAGGTGCAGACAGCCTGGAGGTTAGAGCCGTGTTAATTAAATTTCCCTCATGGCGCTCGCTGCAAAGCTGACTATCCCCATTTAATGTCGGTGTTTGTTTTTGTGTCTCAGTCGAGAAAAACAAAACGCTTCTGTTTGTTCTGTTGACTGAGGATCAGTTTAATGAGTTTGTTTCAGATTTGTGCAGAATAGCATCAACACAGAGCTGCACGAATTACAGCGAATTGGTTAGACGTCACTGGGCTGCTCTCAGAGCAGACTTGGAATCGTTTAATTACATAAAATCATCAGATTTGGTTTTTAATTCTTTTCTGTTGCAAAATAAAGAAAAATAGAATAAAAACCTTACAGCTCTTTCTGGGAATAAACCGATTTCCATAATGCATAAAACACAATGTTTTATAGTAAAATGTATTTATAAAACACAACCTAAAAATGACCAAACAACACTTCCTGTAAACCTGAAACAACAGCTAAACAGATTTAATAACTGTTTACTTAAACAACAATGCAGAACAGAGTTCAAATTCAGTTTCTGGTCATCAAATCACACTCGGCCACTAGGGCTGGGCAAAACGATTATTTTTGTAATCGATTAATCTAGCGATTATTTTTTCGATGCATCGATTAATGTAACGATTAATTTGTTAATTTGATTAGATTAAATTATTGATTATTTCCCAATTATTTACTTGTATAGAAGTTTGATTATTACTAATTTATGTATCTCAGTGAAATAAATGCAAATTTCTTAATTTGAACACATTTTAATTAAAAAATTCAAAAATAAAGTTGTTGTAATAGTAGTACAATCTTACGTTAGAGATAACATTTAACAAAAAATCATATGTTGTGCAAACTATTCATATAAATCAAGGAGAATTTATAACAAAAAAATATATATAAATAGCAGTAATGGCGTCTTTTAACAAACAAAATCTAACATAAGTAACCTAAGTAGGACTCTGTGACTAGACTTGTCCAAGCATCAGTGGTAAAGGAGATTTTGGATGAGGCCTTTTTTAGTTCGTTCCTTAGTTTCTCAACTGAAGTTTGATGCTTTCTCTCCATCATGCTTGTAAAATGGCGCCTAGAAGGCAGAGTGTAACCTGGTTGAAAAGTGGTCAGGATTTCTTTGAATCCTTCACCCTCAACCACAGCAAGTGGTTTCATGTCTTTCAGAATCATAGATAGGACGCTTTCAGTAAGTACAGCCACCTCCTGGGGGGTGCAGGGCGTTCTTTTCTGACAGTAGTCCTCCAGACTTTTCTGTTTGTTCCTGAAAACATAAATCACACAGACAACACACAGATGAATTAAAATTATTACAAAATATTTATGTAGAAAGCATAATATCAAAATAATAATTTGAAGATCTGTAATTCAGTGTTTTCTCAAAATTTTTAATCTATAAGATTTGTTTAAAAATAGGTTTTTAACACAAAATGCTGCACATTTTTGTAGTCATTAGATGGTGCAACTTAGATCTATAAGATCAACAAGCTAACGTTCAAACAGGATGAGGCATTAAACTTGACAATCAAGAGTCCGTTGTCATTTTGCTTTTGCAAGCACTTCAACAATATTGTAATAATGTCCATGACGGCTACATTTAGCAGGTGATACATTGTCTTTGTTAACATTTTTACTGCGGACAATTAGCGCTGTCCCACATTTTCAGCTCTGGCCGATTCTCATAATCAGCACGTGTGTATTCCGACTCATTTGGCCATCATGAGCCACAAATAAAAACCAACAAAACAGATAACAGCTGCTGCTATATGTTACTGCTAAGCAGCGTGGCAGCAGTGGGTCTGCTTGTGTGTGTGAGTGAGTGCATGGCTACGTGGGAGTGTTTGGATGTTATAAAACAGCGTTAGTAAAAAAAAAAAGTTGAAAACTTACGGTGTTTTTTCGTTTGCCGAAGCTGCTCCTGGATGCCTTCGTTTGAGGTGCTGGTGCATAGCCGTCGTGCTTTTATGATAGGCCATTTCCACTTTACACAGCCAGCAAATGACTGAATTGCTTCCTTTTCCGTTAAAATAGTCCCATACCTTTGAACTGCGAGTTCGGGTTGAGTGATTTAAGTCGACTGCCCCGCTCATGTTGCCACTACTCGCCGCTGCCATGTTTGTTTTTGAACGTGATGACGCATTTGCGTCAACGTATTTTACGTGTCGACGTAATCGATTACGTCGACGCGTCGTCCCGGCCCTATCGGCCACAAATAAAACGTTTCTAAGAGCTCCTCCAAAACAAAAAGAAAGACATTAAAGGGACTTTACGGAGTTTTTAATTTTTATGCTCGTGATTGCCCCCTCAGGCCAAAAGCGTAATGGCAGCTTCAATAGTAGGCTCGTGCACGAGGCGCGCATGCTGTACGTGCACACTCCTTAACGAAAATAACAGCTAAGACAGTCCCGTGTGTGTGGCCCGGAGGACAGAGGACAGGAGAACGTGCAGCTAATTAATTAAATAATTTGGTTCTGTACCTTTCTCTTCAGCACAACTGGCAAAGGTTTAAGATGGGTCAGTCCATCAGCTTCACAGATCATTCCCTTCCCTTGCTTGAAAAATTGTTCCAAAATGAAAGTTGAACTCACATCTTTTTTATCTGTAAATTCAAAGCCATTCGGCGAGTCTCAAATAAAAATGTGGGCATCTTACTGTAAAAAAAAAATACCATTACTATAAAAAATGAACTCTAAATAAATTATAATCACATCCAAAATCGAACCCGGATCTTCTGCACGAGAGTCCGACATCTTACTAGGTGAGCTATAGTGCCAGTAACGTCTTATCTGTAACATTTATATCCTTCATGACAGCTGAAACAACGTTCAAAGAACGGTTTGGAGCAAAAATGGCTATTTTGTTGCTAATTTGCAGGAAATATCTAGAAGAAAGTTCTACAGAAAGTAGCTAAGGGTCCTCAGAAATGTAGCTAGGTTCATCACTAGGCGTTAGGAACAGCGACAAAGTCGCTGAGTTGGTACTACCTCACTCTCTGCTGCTAAAGCTACTGATAGCAAATGCTACTGCTATGCCTGAGCGTGAACACACATGAAGCAGCCTGCTCGACCCGAGCAACTCTCTTTTTCTGTGATTTTACAGAAAAACAGGCAATCACAGTAAAAATGCCAGGGCTCATTCTACAGGACCAGGGTATTGCAGGAGAATGTATGAAGAAGAAATTTATTATTTCTATACATGTTTTGGCTGTCAAACTTCCATAATGCCCCTTTAAATGAGAGGAAATGGATTTAGTGAACACGAAAAAGGTTAGAGACGTGGAAAATTCCAGAGAATGAAGTCAAATGAATAAAACGGTTTGTCTCTAACTGTTTCCTGGAAACAGCAAAATTAAGTGTATACACGAACAAGTGAGATGGAGGAGAATTAAAGGGTTTTATTGTTAGAAACAGTAGTATCATCTGCATAGACTGTAATTTACAATCTTGGCCCTGAAACACAAAATCCACATGCCAAACTCAAACATTCAGATCAGGAGCCTCATTTATAAAGCTTGCTTACACAAAAAATGGATCTGAAAATGATGTAAGTAATTTCTTACGCAGTCTTGGTGTTTTTATAAAGAAAAATTGGATGGGAAAATGTGGCAGCTTTAAGCATGAGCAGTGTTTTTATAGGTTATATACAGCAAATTTAAAACTCAGAGGAAGAATCAAGCTAAGTAAATCAGACAATACAGTTGACTCTTTCTCTGGAACCACTGTAACAGTTTTCATGAGAAAATCGTTTTCATTTCCTTGATTTCTTGGATCGCAGTCTGTGTTTACACCTAATCTATTGTTCGTATTGTCCGGGATGAGACGCTGACCTGAGAGAGAAACCCGACTTTGGTGGGGGGAGGTGATAAATCACACAACAGAGAAATTATTCAGAGGTTTTTCAGTCAAGCAAACTTCTAAAAAGGAAAACTTATCTTCATCATTTGTGAGCAGGGTCCGAAATAAAATTATTGACTCACCGGCCAAGTTGGCTGGTAGATGATGAAAATCTACCGGCCAAGCAAAAGATTTAGATCTACCTAAAGCATGTTATTCTATATGATGGTGATTCCAAACAGAGAGGAGTGACAAAATAATTAAAACATCAATTGATTAGAAAAACAACTCTTTTGTCATTTTACAATTTATTTATTTATTTAGAGATGTTTTCATGAACTCTTTAATTGAAATCTAGTCAGACTCTGTGTTTTCTCTGACATAGCCATTAGTGCCGAGACCGTGGGTGTCACCAGTAGACACTCAGATTGAGCCCGGGACATGGATGTGCAGGCAATATGGCATTTGCTGTTTTCATGTTCTCGAATAGTCTCAAGCTTCAATGTCTTATTTCCTATGACAAACGAGTTGTTACAGTTCTTCTCTTGAGCGTGCTGGCGGCAAACGGTGCAGCTCATTTGCGCAGATTCTGGTTCATAATGTAGCCAGTGTCTTACGACTCTGCCATCTCCAGTTCGCCACTTTTCACCAAATCTTCTGGTTGCCACTGGTCCTGGTGGTTTTTCTTCCAGTTCGACGAGTTTTCTCTTGGAAAGCTGGCTGACTCCAGTTAAAAACCGCCACATTTCACCGCTAGTTTTAACACAAAACTAACTGCTAACTTGATAAACTGATTGAATGGGATACGCAGAAATGATGTTGGATGCGGCGCTCACGTTTTGCATACGTTTGTGTACGTTGCACGCAGGCGGGAGGAGTATCAGAAATCCATGGAAGATGACTGATAAACATAACTAATTTGGTGCAAACATTTACTCGCTATGTGGCAGATCGAGCTCAAAAATTTACTCGCCAAATGGAGCAATTTGCTCGCATTTGGCGAGTGGCGAGTGTTAATTTCGGACCCTGTTTGAGTTATGTTTGTTAATCTGAATTAAAACGCGTTTCTGTGGTTTCTGAACTACCGGGCAGCGCTGTCCTAATTTATCCTCTGGTTAACTCCAGTCTAAAGGATTGGCAGACACTGAAAGGCGTCTCTTCTCTTTAGCCTTTCAGTAGACGCTCATCCGTCAGTAACAAATCCACCAAGTTGAGCGTCAGGATCAGGCGTTTGGTATTTATAGCCGGTGCAGCCTGATGTGCCAACCGTGCTGCCGATGACTTCCCGAGGAAACCTGGAGTTCTTGAGGAGTGTTTTCAGAAAATGGGGAAGGTTTTACCTCCATTAAATCAGTTTATTCCCTTTTATTCTACCCTTTCTGACTGCATTCTGTTTCTCTTAAGACTCCGCTGTTGGTTTTCTCCTCTTGTGATTTCACAGGTTTGACTCCATTCACAGATGATTAGAGATGTGTCAGCTCTCGTTACAACAGCTCATCTTACTGTATTATTGGTTCACAGTCCTTCTCTTTCTTCCTCTTAGACATTTGAAACACTTCAGACTTTACTTTAATCACCAAAAATGTCAGAAAATAACATCTGGATTTGAAATTGGAGCTTTTATGTAATAATAATTTCTCATGGCTTTGGGATTTTTTACAAATTGAAACAATTTCATCATGAAACAGTTGAAACCTTCAAAATAATAGAAAAATAAAAAATTTTCATTTAAGGTTCTACAACTCCCCAAGGCACTTTACAACACATCCAGTCATTCACCCACACACACACATACTTTCACACACTGGTGGTAAGCTGTCCTGGGGCTCATTGGTGCCACCGGTCCCTCCGACCACCATCAGCAGGCAAGAAATCCAAACATTCAGCATAAAACTCTAAATGACATTTAGAAAAGCACAAGGTGAAAATGAGAGCTACTGCAGATTTGTCAAAGTGCATTCTGGGAGTTGTGGTTTTGACCCCATTGGCTGGTTGTTTTAAAGGTCAGAAAACATCAGATTAAATCCAAAATGTTTGTCTTTAGTTCTAAAACAAAACATTTTAAAGCATCAAACACCAATAGTTAGAATTAAATATAAAAGTTCACAATTTAAATGCATTTTGGACAATTTCATCCAGTAAAAATTAAATAGATAGGTCATATTTAATTACATAACACCTGCAGCGTTCCTAAAAATGAACTTAAATTTGGCCAAAATATAAATAATGAATGAAAATTTAAAGATAATGATGTAGTAATGATTATTTAATAATGTTAGAGCTCTGAAAGGTGTGTACTAATAAATTGACTTAGTACCTTGACTGTTAACTTTTTTTCCGCTGCCATTGTCATGAATTTCATTTTACCAATAGTTACTTTGTATTTTATTGTATTTATTTGTTTCATGTTAGCGACCTAGAGCGTTTTATCTCACTCTTGTTTTATCCCTGTTTTATTGTGTTCAGCGACCTTGTGAGTCATGAAAGGCGCTTACAAATAAAATTTATTATATTATTATTATTATTATTATTATTATTATGTTCTTTATAACAACAGCGCTTTCATTGATAACTGTGAAGACAACAGAGTATAGGGCGTTTATTTCATGCTAAGATTTACTGCTTCAGATTTAATATATTATAAAACATCAATTAAATTCATGAAGCAGGTTTAATTCATCTTGATTAAACACAAAGTGCTTCACAGCAAAAATTTGTATAACTTGCATGTTTGATGCATTTTTAGTTTAATTAACAGGTTTTCTGTCAGAGAAAACTTCTCATTGGATGAAATAAGACAGTCTGAGGAAAATGATCCCTCAGTCATAAAATCATTAAGGTACACCTTCAATTTGTCTTGGTCCAGGTGTTGCTGTTGAATCCAACCTCACTGTTCAGTAACCGTTACAACATTTAACCCTTCAAGAGACGAGACTAGTTAGTCATGGTTACCGAGCAGATGGGTTTAAGTTGCTGCTTTTACTGCTTATTTTGGATGGTGAAGTAAAACCAGCTCATTTCAGTAGGTCGTTCACTGGCTCCTCTGTTCAGATTGTGCTCCATGTCTTTGCCTGAGGGAAGTAAAACAAATTGTGTTGGTGTTTGTTTCACCATCTCACTGCTTCTCTATTAGACGTCTAACATCTTTGCCTCGAGGTTCCTATGACGCACGAAAGTTTATTTCTTTTGTCCCGTCATTAGTTTTATTTACATAAGTCCTCCACTAGAATGAGCTCCTCTTCTCATGAAATGGTAAATTGCTTGTATAGCACCTTCTAGGGTTCTACAACCCCCCAAGGCACTTTACAGCACAGTCATTCAGCCAGGCACATTCATACACTGATGGGTATGAGAAGAGTCATAGGCACAGTTGCCCTGGGGTGCACTGATGGGATCAAAGCTGCTGTACACAGGCGCCACAGATCCCTCCATCAGCTGGCAAGGTGAATTGTCTTGCCCAAGGACACAGCAATTGCAACAGTCTTAGTGGGATTTGAACCCACAACTTTCCAGTTATGAGACTGGCATGTAACTGTTCTGCCACTGTCATCCCAAGCCTTCAACATTTAAAGATGTAAAGAGTCACCTGTCTCTATCAGCTAATGAGCAGAATCCACAGAATGAGTTCAAATTTCATTCATGCCAAAGATCTTGTTTTAAAATCGTCTCTTTTAAGAAATGAAAACTGATCCTGCAATGTTGTTGGTGCAAAAACGTTCCTTTTCAAACACCAAACAAAAGGACCAACAGCTTATCTCCCAGTTAGGACCCACTAACTAACCTCTCTTAAACTGTTTAACTCAAGAAGCATCGGTCTTTGTCCTAGATGATCAGCTCCATTGTTCCACAGGGCTGTGTGCTGGGCCCTCTGCTTTACATGAAGTTCACACCAGACCACACAGTTTTCAGTTGACAAAGGTGTTGTGCTTCTGACCACTAATGAGGCCGAAGATTGGAAGGAGGTGCAGACATTATTAGTCTGGTGTAAAGATCACAGCCTGCCTTTACCTCAAGAAACCAAAGATGTGACTCTGGACTCTGAACTGCTTTTGTTTGCATACTTAGGAAATGGTGTCCTATTTTTTTTACTAAAAAAAAACAATTGTAAATCCCACTAATATGGTTAACAGTATTCGTGTTTACTGTTCAATTTAAGGAGATTCCCTTTAGAAAACACCTGTAACATCCAACAAGAGGACAAAGGAAAACCGCTTGGACAGAAATTCTCAGGGAATGGATGTCTCAGCAGGACAAATCTGGATCCCACTCCTGTGTGTTTGACTTTATTTCACATTTCTCCCTCCACAAACACTAAAGTAGAGAAAATTTATTTATTATGACAGAATAAGACCAAATAATTCATGACGGAGGTCCAGACTCTTCTTTTGTTGTCCTTCTAATAAACCCGGCGTTCAATTGGCTGTCACCTGGATTACCTGTGTCTCTACGGGTACTGTAATCCATGAAGGTGAAGCAGCTTTCCAGAGTTACAACTGCTGCAGTAACCCCGACCAGAGGTTAGGTAGAAAATGGGAGGAAATTACCAGGTACAACAGCTGGGTTTTATCAGTGATGCAGAACCATTTCTGACAGCGGACAATGGGATGGTAATGCAAATACTGCTGCTTAAGAGCTGCTGATAGTTCAGAGAATGGATGCTTATTGTGAGCAATAAAATTACAGGCTGCCTTCATTTTATCCCTGCAGGCCTGGATTACAGCTGTACTTTCTGCTCTATAGAAATATTCTACATGTGTTTATAGAAATGTGACTGCAGACGTTTACGGTCATGTTCATTTCTGTCAAAACATTTTCTACAAAATCCCTCAAAAGCTTCGGTCCTGATTCAAGAGCTGATTCCAGGTTACTAAGGACAAAAACACGGTTCACATTTGTCCTTTTGGTTTTAAAGAGACAATGTGTAGTTTTTACCGCTAATCTCTGGAAATATCCATCGAAACGTTGTTGAAAATGAAGGAAATGATGCCCAGTTGTTGAAAAATATTGGTGGCTTTGTAACATATAACCAAAAAAATCAAGCCTAAAATACATGGGAGTGGGTCTAAGGGTGTTTTTCAATGTCAAGGTGCCTTGCCTTGTGAGTCGATGCCTTGCGAGGCCAGGCACCTTACTTACAAGGACACTGTCCTAACCTTGGTCAAAGAAAACGGTTAAATGGAACAAACTTGCATCACGTGACCGCGGCTTCCACGGCAGTCACGTAATGTCACGTGACACGGGAGATAATGTTATTTTATATGTATTAGTTTCCATACAAATATATGACAAGCCTTTTACTTTTTAAATTGTGTATATGTTTATTAAATTAAAAATATAAGTGAGTCACTACCCGCTAGCCACCGAAGCCGCAACTAGTAAGCAACTAACCAACAATAGATAACTTCTTTGGATCTAAAAAAACATTTAAAATTAGTTGACTTACCTTTAAACTCGAAAATTGTCCCCGAAGCAGCTGCCGGCTTCTGATCCGCCGTCCTTTTGAAAATACTGCTGTGTATTGTGGGTAATTTTTGACCTAGGCTACAAGACACCTCCTGTGTATCCTTGCTCAGCTAGCTAAACGGCTAACAAACGGAGATCACACGCCTCGGTAGAACATGAACATTGGAACACGTCTTGGCGGCTCCTGATGACGTATCTCCTAGGCAACCGGGGCGGGACCAAGACATCAAGGCAAGGTTCCTTGGCATTGAGAAACACCCTAAGTCTCTGGGCGACGCCATATTAGACACCATGTTTTGTTCTACGGGAGCCCATGAGGACAACATGCATTTACGGATTTGTATAAAATGGTTACAAAGCTTTCAGCATTCATGAACATTGTTGTTTTACACTTTTACCTCTTCACTTGCTGCATGTGATGAAAGGGAGTCTGATCTGCTTGTCATTTTACTGAAGTTTGAACTCCCCAGGGCTTTTCGACCCTAATGGGCATCCGTTGATAAGGTCTTACTCAAACATAAAAATACTACTTGCTTGCATTGATTTAGGTATCTACTGCCCCCTATCGCCAGGAAAAATACACACAGTCACTTTTTAAACTGGATGATATGAAATACTATTCTTGGGGAAAGCCTAGATTCACTTATAAATGAAAGAAAGTGCCTGTGATTTTGTCAAGAACTGAACATGTTTTTAGTGTTTAGACCTATGGTTTAGACACATAAGATGCTCTGTTATCTGGTGTTCCCTGTTTGTTCCTGTAGTTTGTAAAGTTTGCCAACATTGAGGAGGACACACCTTCCTACCACCGACGCTACGACTTCTTCGTCTCCCAGTTCAGCGCCATGTGCCACTCCACTCATGAAGATCCGGAGACCAGAACCAGGTACGGTCCTAATGTTGCATCAGGCCAACTCCAGTAACCAAATTGGTAACATCCACTAGCACAACAACTCAATGGTTTCTTTAGCACCTGAGAGTCTTTATAAACTGGTCTTTGATGCTATAAACTGGTAATCAGGAGGAATTATCATGCAGGGTTTAGTGATGAAGGTTTTTCTAAAAGGGATTTAGTCATTTCTTGAATGGAGGCAAATTTCCCACCACCTTTACTCCGGGGATTTATACTAAAATCATTTAATGTTGAGAAATGATGGAGTTATAGTTGTTTTAGTAAAATCTTCAATCATAATTTAGCACAATTTAGTCCCACTATTTCTGCTTAGTATGTTTTAATGACTCCCAGATACTCAAACATCTAAATTAATCTCAGAATCATAAATGTTGACTGAGTTATGTCTGCATTGTCAGCTGTAGTGGCTAGCTTGATTAGGACCCCAAAGGTGAGTATTTTAGATGTTCATCCATTGATTAATTTTTTTGAGTTTTATCTCTTAAGTATTTAAGTTTTAAAACTTGAAAATTTATGATTTTCATTATAATTATCACACTCATGCACATGCACACACTTTTGATGACATAATTCTGTTTTACCATATTTTCTGTATGTGGGTGTTTGGTTTTTTTATCAGATAAATTTCCTTCCTTAATGAGATGTCATTTATCTTAAATAGAACGAAGTTATTTTTGTCAGCCTGATTTTATGCCTGGAAATTAAATGCTTTGTTTCAGTGAAGCTCCGCCCACGCCCGCTTTGACAAAATGTGCCTACAGTAGCGTTTTAGGCAAGCTGGATTCTATAGAGGCTATGGGAGACCAGTGCTTAAAGTGAAGGTCAAGGCATGGGTGGAGACGTATTTCATCCACACTTCCTGTTAGGAAAACGCGTCGCTTGTCGGACCGAGAGCGGCACTGAGGCAGTGGTAGACCGCACCCCCCTCAACCCCCCTGCGTGTGCCGAAAAGTAGTGTTAACGATCGTGTGCTTTTACGTCCCTCGGCTTCGCTAGGAGCACGATGTGTTTAGGGAGTAAAGAAGATTTTGTACTGGAAATGAAACAAACACTTTTACAGTTCTCTATAAGATATTTATTAAACAAAAACGAAGCTCTAGGCTGAAAAGGGAACAAAAGGGTCATCCAAAACTGGGTATTAATAAACAAAGGAATTTCCCAATAAAGAAAAACGATATCTAATAATAAACTAAAAGCGCAGCACATAGGCTGGAATAAGGCTAGGAATAAGGCTAAACGGTAAACACAAAACTGCACCAAAAGGGTGAGCAAAGTCTCTCTATAACGAGGACACACAAATTACTATTAATATTATCAAACACAAAATTACCACTAAGGTTTCAGAACAAACGAAAATACCACTCAGGTAGCGAACGAAGAAATACCACGAACGAACGAAGACTTTAACGTCTGTAAGCGAGGAGAGCTAGAGAGGAGAGCAAACACCTCCGTGCCAACACCCATCTGCACATCTCTCTGAAAATACCTTCAAGAGCTCCCTTTTAACAGGGAAGCTCAATTTACCTAACAGCCTGCAGCCGTGCAGGCAGCAGACCGAGGGCCTCTTGTGGCCAAAAGTAGACGGTGCACGTCACACTCCCCCCCTCAAAACAACAACTAAAAAGGAAATAAAAATGACCACAGTTGTTGTAACCGAACGAACTAAAGAGAACTCCCGCTATCTACACACAAAAAAAACTAACTAACTAACCCCTAGATCTCAAAGGTGGGCAGATTAAACACAAAATATCTCACGGCGCTGATCCCCAGCGCCGCGGAGTGTTCCCGAGATGTCTGAATGAACAGACAACACTAGCCTTATCAGAGATCGAACAATCTAAAACCTACAAGGGAGTCTCAATCGAAAAACTGCGGGAAAGGGCGTCAGCCATGAGGTTTTCCGTCCCTTTCTTGTGGCGGATGTCCAAGCTGAATTCCTGGAGGAGGAGGGCCCATCTCATCAAGCGCTGATTGTGGTTGTACATTCGGTGGAGGAAAATCAGCAGATTATGATCTGTGAAAACAATGGTGGTGAATGCACTGTTGCCAACATAAACAGAAAAATGTTGCAGGGCCCATATAAGGGCTAGGGTCTCCTTCTCTATTGTGGAATAGTGACTTTGTGCTATGTTAAACTTCCTTGAGAAGTAGCAGATGGGGTGATCAAGTCCACCAGCATCTTCCTGGAGAAGCACAGTCCCGGCTCCGGCATCAGAGGCATCGACCTCAAGCTTGAAAGGTCGAGAAAGGTCAGGAGCTGTAAGAACTGGAGCACAACACAGTAGGTCACGCAGAGCAAGGAAAGCAGGTTACATTCAGGGGTCCAAGAATATGGGATGTTGGAGCTTAACAAAAGTAGAACCAAAGTAAAGCAAAGTAAAGTTGTGGGACTACTTGCAGACTCAGCATCACCACGAGCTAGGGCAAGGAAGGGCTTCAGAGTTTCATCTGAGTTACGAGCTTGTACTAGAGCATCACAGGTTATGGGGAAGTTCTCAGGAGTAACATGAGGCAACACACGAACTGCAGAATCGGGGTGTTTACCAGAATCTGAGAAAAGCTTGCTCAGAACGGAATCTTGGAGGGTTATATCTGGATCCCTCTTTGCTTGAGCTCGAGTTAACACACACGCTGGTAAACTGTCGGTACTCTCTTGCACCTCTGGTTCTGTGATGAGCTCAGGAACAGGCACAACCAAACCACCTGCGGCATCATTTCCCAGGATAAGATCCACCCCTTTCGTTGGCAGATCGTCCACTACAGCCACAGCGAAAATACCAGAAACTAAAGGACAAGACAGATTAATCTGATGCACTTCAACAGTAACTGTTCTCATTTCAATGCCTTGTAAAATCACAGAGTAGCCAGCTCGGCTCATTTCGGAAAAAGGCAAAACGTTCTTTTTAATTAGCGTTTGTGAAGCTCCGGTGTCTCTTAATATCACCACTTTTTCATCTGTTGCAGAACCCGGAAGTGATACACGCCCCTCTGACAAAAATGGTTTGTAGCATGAGTTGGGCTTGGTTACGTTCATCCCAGCACAGGGTTTCAATGAACAAAGAGCCACTTCCGGTCGGGTTTTTCTGGGCGAGTCGCCGTTTCGTCTGTTTTTCTGCTTTAGAGCATAACAGTCTCTGATGACATGGCCACGCTTGTGGCAGTAAAAACACTCAGAACTCTCAGTAGCAGGGCGAAGTTTAGGAGGAGATTTGACTCCTCGTACGGGCTCTGAACGAGTTTCTTTGACTCGATGTGTGAGAGAAAACTGGTCAGCGAGTAAGGCGGCTTCGGAGAAGGAAGTAACCTTCTGTTCATTTAAGTAGTGCACAATTCTTTCGGGGACATGTCTCTTAAATTCCTCTAATAGGATTAGCTCTTTGAGCTCAGCTAGCGAAGTGACATGAGAAGCAACACACCATTTTTCAAACAAAACCGATTTGTTATGAGCGTACTCGACAAAAGACTGATTGTCTCGCGGCGTTTCAGAGCGGAACCGTTGCCTGTAGGCTTCCGGTACGAGTTCGTAAGCGTGCAAAACAGTAGACTTAACCGTATCATAATTAGCACTGTCTGTTAGAGACAAAGCAGACACCACCTGAAGAGCCTTACCTGTCAACTTACAGGTCAAAAGCAAAGGCCAGACATCGCGAGGCCACCGGAGTATCGCAGCCATCCTCTCGAAAGCAAGGAAGTACCCATCCACTTCAGTCTCTCGGAAGGGAGGCAGGAGCGTGAGGCATTTGCTGATGTCGAATGGTGTCGTAGAAGACGTAGGAGTAAGCGGAGTCTCAGATGGCGGTCGGACATCCCCAAGGGGAGGCGAAATGGCGGCGTCTGAGTCCTCGGCTGGTTGAACAGTCCGAAACGTGGCAGGATCACGCTTCCTGCTCTGTAATGTGAGCTCAAGTTCTCTCAGCCGAATATCCGCGTCCAGTCTTTTAAGTTCAATCTCATGTCGAAGCTTTCTTTCCAGAGCGCGTTCCTCGGCCTCAATGTGCAAACGAGCCAGTCGGAGTTTCAGGCGAGCTCCGGTTAACGGAGACGACGAAGGGCTCTGCTGAGGTGAAGCGGACTCCGAGGAGCAGGCTAGTTCAGGCTTCTCCATCCTCTCCTCTTCGTTAGTCACCGGTGGTGACGGAGGGCGTGACACAGGCGGAAGAATCTCTTGTGCAACCAGGAAATCCAAGACGAACTGACGTAGGGCGTCTTTCGTTAGCTGCTTGGGGACGAGCAGACTGAAGTGGGCGGCAACCTGCTGCAGATCGGATTTTCTGCAATTCTCCAGCAGCCGGCGCGATGGAGCCTCCACAAATGCCTGTACGTCAAAGGTAGACATGATTCCTGCTTCGCCTCTAAGAGAAAAAATAAAAGGTTAGTTTCAAGCACAGTACAAATTAAAATTTCGGGTAAAAATGTTATAAATAACAACAAATCCCGGACGAGCCCCCACTCTTTTACGTCCCTCGGCTTCGCTAGGAGCACGATGTGTTTAGGGAGTAAAGAAGATTTTGTACTGGAAATGAAACAAACACTTTTACAGTTCTCTATAAGATATTTATTAAACAAAAACGAAGCTCTAGGCTGAAAAGGGAACAAAAGGGTCATCCAAAACTGGGTATTAATAAACAAAGGAATTTCCCAATAAAGAAAAACGATATCTAATAATAAACTAAAAGCGCAGCACATAGGCTGGAATAAGGCTAGGAATAAGGCTAAACGGTAAACACAAAACTGCACCAAAAGGGTGAGCAAAGTCTCTCTATAACGAGGACACACAAATTACTATTAATATTATCAAACACAAAATTACCACTAAGGTTTCAGAACAAACGAAAATACCACTCAGGTAGCGAACGAAGAAATACCACGAACGAACGAAGACTTTAACGTCTGTAAGCGAGGAGAGCTAGAGAGGAGAGCAAACACCTCCGTGCCAACACCCATCTGCACATCTCTCTGAAAATACCTTCAAGAGCTCCCTTTTAACAGGGAAGCTCAATTTACCTAACAGCCTGCAGCCGTGCAGGCAGCAGACCGAGGGCCTCTTGTGGCCAAAAGTAGACGGTGCACGTCACATGTGCGCACAAGCATGCACTTACACAAGACTTACCGCTCAGGAGAAGAGCAGACACAGCAGCATTCTGGAGGATTTCCTGTTAACCACGATCATTAGATGGAAAAGGGGAGGAGGGCATTTTTTTCAAGGAGGCAAGCGGCTCAGAGAGCCAGCGTGTTGTGCTGGCAGGTGAGTTGCTGAGCCAGGCGGGGGTGCGGCTGCCTCAACTGGAGACAAGTGCGGTGCAGCCACATAGTAATTTGTTGACGTCACGTTTTTCAGCTTAGCCATCAGCCACCAGCTGGTTCTACATAAATGTGGAGCAACGTTTTAACCTGAAGATTGAGATATAATTATGGTTTTGGGTTGAAATATTACATTTAGAGTAAGTTGCACCAAACTGCCACTCTAATGATTACACATGTGTACAGCACCATTAGACACTCATCTATACAGGTTATCAGCAAAAAAAAGTTAATTTAGGCGTTAACTCGCTCTTTAAGCTCGTCTCAGCTTTGCCATGTGCTGACATGGGTTCGAATCCCGGTGGTGTCTGTAGTCATTTATTAAGCCAGCTGAAGCTGATTTCCTTCTTTCTTTTATATATATATATATATATATATATATATATATATATATATATATATATATATATATATATATATATATATATATATATATATATATATAAGCTTGATTGATTTTCTGCAAATATTTTGTTTCCGTAAACGTCTTTGAATATGGTCATTTCCAAGCACTATTTCAGTTGATTTACTCTGCTCACCTCACATGGACTCACACTGGCTAAATAAACAAAGATTAGATTAGTCCTAAAGGGTTGAAATCATAATACTGACAAGTGCAGCTGCAAAAGAAGAAAAATGTTACTGCTGAGACCGAGAAGTGAACCTGCGCAAAACTGAATGGCAGCCCAGCACACTTACCACTAGACTACCAAGTCGGTTACATGGCACTTATAGCCTATACCACATATCCTAAGCTGGGCAGGGGAGACAGGTTTCAGACCAGCTTCCAGGGGAGGAGCAGGCCCTGATGTTGGGAGCAGGAAGATGGAGTGATATACAACTTATACATCAGGCCAGGAGTCTCCAACCTTTTAGGCCCGTGATCTACTTTGACATATTGAAAGTACAGAAGAGCTACCGCCATACGATTTATTCACACTTGATACTTTCCATGTGTGAACATGCTTTCTATGTAAAAAAAAATGCTATGCTTACGATATCAACAATATATTGTATTCACTAGTTGATTTCTCTGTGTTTCAATGCATCAGTATTATAAAAAAGGACAAGTAAAATTGCATCTTGAAAATCAAACCAAACGAACATTAGTTTTGTAACTAATCAGATGCTGTCAGATAAAGAAAAATACAGGGAGTGCAGAATTATTAGGCAAATGAGTATTTTGTCCACATCATCCTCTTCATGCATGTTGTCTTACTCCAAGATGTATAGGCTTGAAAGCCTACTACCAATTAAGCATATTAGCTGATGTGCATCTCTGTAATGGGAAGGGGTGTGGTCTAATGACATCAACACCCTATATCAGGTGTGTATAATTATTAGGTAACTTCCATTCCTTTGGCAAAATGGGTCAAAAGAAAGACTTGACAGGCTCAGAAAAGTCAAAAATAGTGAGATATCTTGCAGAGGGATGCAGCTGTCTTAAAATTGCAAAGCTTCTGAAGCGTGATCATCGAACAATCAAGTGTTTCATTCAAAATAGTCAACAGTGTTGCAAGAAGCGTGTGGACAAACCAAGGCGCAAAATAACTGCCCATGAACTGAGAAAAGTCAAGCGTACAGCTGCCAAGATGCCACTTGCCACCAGTTTGGCCATATTTCAGAGCTGCAACATCACTGGAGTGCCCAAAAGCACAAGGTGTGCAATACTCCGAGACATGGCCAAGGTAAGAAAGGCTGAAAGACGACCACCACTGAACAAGACACACAAGCTGAAACGTCAAGACTGGGCCAAGAAATATCTCAAGACTGATTTTTCTAAGGTTTTATGGACTGATGAAATGAGAGTGAGTCTTGGTGGGCCAGATGGATGGGCCCGTGGCTGGATTGGTAAAGGGCAGAGAGCTCCAGTCCGACTCAGACGCCAGCAAGGTGGAGGTGGAGTAGTGGTTTGGGCTGTTATCATCAAAGATGAGCTTGTGGGGCCTTTTTGGGTTGAGGATGGAGTCAAGCTCAACTCCCAGTCCTACTGCCAGTTTCTGGAAGACACCACCTTCAAGCAGTGGTACAGGAAGAAGTCTGCATCCTTCAAGAAAAACATGATGTTCATGCAGGACAATGCTCCATCACATGCGTCCAAGTACTCCACAGCGTGGCTGGCAAGAAAGGGTATAAAAGAAGAGAAACTAATGACATGGCCTCCTTGTTCACCTGATCTGAACCCCATTGAGAACCTGTGGTCCATCATCAAATGTGAGATTTACAAGGAGGGAAAACGGTACACCTCTCTGAACAGTGTCTGGGAGGCTGTGGTTGCTGCTGCACGCAATGTTGATGGTGAACAGATCAAAACACTGACAGAATCCATGGATGGCAGGCTTTTGAGTGTCCTTGCAAAGAAAGGTGGCTATACTGGTCGCTGATTTGTTTTTGTATTGTTTTTGAATGTCAGAAATGTATATTTGGGAATGTGGAGATGTTATATTGGTTTCACTGGTAAAAATAAATAATTGACATGGGTATATATTTGTTTTTGTTAAGTTGCCTAATAATTATGCACAGTAATAGTCACCTGCACACACAGATATCCCCCTAAAATAGCTAAAACTACAAACAAACTAAAAACTACTTCCAAAAACATTCAGCTTTGATATTAATGAGTTTTTTGGGTTCATTGAGAACATGGTTGTTGTTCAATAATAAAATTATTCCTCAAAAATACAACTTGCCTAATAATTCTGCACTCCCTGTATATCTACTTTCTGTGAATGATTAGACCATTTTTTTAAAGGATGGTTCAGTAAATTAACTTTTTGAGCACATAGGAGCAGCTAACATGATCCTGTTCAGTCCCAGACCCTTTGCCCTGCCCAGAGCCTCAGCAACAAAGTCAGTTTTTCAGTGTTCAGCTATTTTGTCATAAATAAACAAAAAAAAAAAACTCCCAAAACTATAGAATGCCTTTGAAAATGGAATTGAATACACAACCTTTCAAGTAATTATGTTGTGTTATGATTATTTTTCCAAACATGCAACACTAAAATTCTCACAAAATGAAAAAGATGAAGATATTTTAAATGAAATACAAGCTAAATATGATGAAAACACAAAATTCTAAATAGTCTGAACTCAAATTAAAAAAATAGACGTTTCTTCCTGCTTTCCTGGTTTATTGATTCGTTTTTATGGGCTTTTTTACTCATGAAATTTAACTTTTGCTTCAATAACTGCAGGTAAAATGATGCTTTGCAGCGTTTTTAATTTGACAATAGTAAGATAAGATTGGAGGTTTATCCTTTTTATATGCCTCTGGATCAGCTGATCTGCGAGTTGACAGTTGCGTAACACAGAACGGGAGAGAGAGAAGCTGTTTTTACAAAACAATGCCGTCAATTAGCTGCAATGCCGTGGCGGCATCAGGGACCCTTAGGTCGTTTATTGGTGCGATCATGTCCTTTTTATAAAAGATTGGGTGGCATAAAGGGAGTATGGGGGGCGGTCCCTGCACAACTGCAGACTTTCGTTTATCCTGGACATAACTTGTGTTTCATTGCGATCGAAGTTGCACTCGTTACGTTTTTTAAACAAGCCGCTCCTAAAGGTGTTTGTCGTCAATAGTCCCCGTGCAGTCTCTGGTGATCTGAACCCCAGCGGAGAGAGGCTGTTGGATGGCTGCAGCACTCCATTGCCATCTCAGCTGATTTTGTTCAAAAAGCAAAACCTATGGCCCGTGTTTACTTTCATTTTCAATATAGTTGTTGGAGCTCGGCAGTAATGCCACAAGTCGTCATGACACCTCTCTGTTGTGCCAAGGCGCCATCGCCACTTATAAGACAAAGCCGAATGAATGCCGCAAAATTTGTGCAACGCCATGCTGACATGGCGCGTTTATAAGACACACCATTGCAGTAATATTACACCAATTTGCATGGTGTGTCTTGTAAAAGGGCTACAGAGAGAGAGAGATAACATTTGTGTTTTA
The DNA here is from genome assembly GCF_043380555.1 of Nothobranchius furzeri. Taxonomy (NCBI): domain Eukaryota; kingdom Metazoa; phylum Chordata; class Actinopteri; order Cyprinodontiformes; family Nothobranchiidae; genus Nothobranchius; species Nothobranchius furzeri. The sequence goes on from NC_091751.1 coordinate 35,920,041, forward strand.
TTACTAACTGGGACAATCAGCTGACACTGTTGAGGTAAATTAGTTGAACCTTAATCACAGGAGATGTCCAGAGTTGGGAAGCATGTGTTAATAAACGAACAGCATTGGATTTGCGTTTACGAACTGCTACCGCAGATATGTTGACAATATTTTACTGAGAATGTTTTTCTGAAACCAGGTCCGTATGACCGACATCCATGGAGGGAGTTTTTGGGGAGTACAGGAGGGACATACCTCCTGTACTCCCCTCTAGGCTGTAGTTTTATACATATTTTTTGTATCCACCTGCAGCTGCAGCCTCTGAGGTCAGAAACAGGGATCCGTGATGCAACCAATTAACCTGCGTATTTCCAGTAGAACACGTTTGCCGAAGGATCTGTGCAATAATCCAATTTTTATTTTACTTGCACAAAATTCTAATTTTAGATTAGATATTACAGAAAACATTTGATCATCAAATTTAAAACCATCTAAACTTGCAGCTGGAACGGGGAAATGCAAGATTGCAGCCCAAAACGGGGTTGAGAGTGTTTTTCTTTAGGAAACAACACTACTTGCTAAAAAGCTCCCAAAAGTGAATTTTCCATGATATGGCCCTTTAAATCTTTTCGTCATGTTATCAAATGATTTCGTCTGAAACTGAACACAATGTGGAGATAAAACCTTTTCCTTTCCTGTTGATTATTCTAAATGCAAAAGCTAAACTAATTATTAAACAACTTCAGAATCAAGGTGGTTCTCAACAACATGATGAATAGTTTAATTTTACTTGGAGACTCCCTGGAGCAGCTGTTTATGCAGTTCTCATTTATGTGTAGACATACACTGATTATTTCTCTTTATGTGGCAAAATTGGACTTGAGCTTGAGAAATCAGCTGCTGTGTCCTTGGATTAAAAGAAGACGACATCCAACCTCTATGTTCTGAGCTCCAAGGTGTCTGTTTGTAGTAATTTTATCTGTTTCTTTTGTTGCTCAGCAGCAGCATCCTGGAATAAATAAAGTAACTTCATCTCCTCCACAGGAGCTCTCCTCTCACACACATCCATTAAAAAAACAGATATAAATAAATCCCCCCGCGATCCATTTTTCATAGCCTCTCCTTCTCTCTGAGACCACGTGGGCCACCAGCTCTTTGCTGCTCTTCCTGAAGGGAAACATGAGCTGCTGAAACAGGGATGACGATAACAGGAAATGTTGAACTTACTGGATGTTAAACGTAAACTAGATTTCAGAATCTATGTTTAGAAATGATCATTTATCAGCAAATTTCTTTAAAAGGTTCTAAAGACACAAATCACTGAGTGAAGGAAATGTTTACGTCAATGTTTTGAGGCTTCAGACGCCTGATTAATTTTTTTCCATCATAACCGACAGGATTTATTTTAAATCTATTAGCTGTCGAGGAGCCGACATTACTCTGATATGAGAAAATGGTTTCTGGGAGAAATAAATGAAGCTGGGGCTAATCCGAGAGCAGAGGGGAGAAACCAACAGTCAACAATAATTAGTCATGCACAAGAATGTTCAGAGACGAGGGAAGAATATTTAGAGTTGCGAGCCCCGAGGATTAAAGCCGGAGAAGTTTTACAACATTTAGAGAAACTACACGCGTCTTCTAGAGGAACACTAATCCATGAAAGGCGAAGCAGAGTTTGCATGTACGCATACAAACAACTCTTTTATCTTCATTTACTGCGATTTTGTTTTTCTTCCCTCCACAGATTTACCGGGATCTTCACATTTTTCTTGTCTGAGTCATTTCTTCATCAATGTAAAACATCCTACATTCTGCTTTTGTTGGTGTGAATAAATCTGAGGAGGATTTTCCTGGAGGGAGAAAATCAGACTGCACCATCACACCAGAACACTTCTAGTTAAAGTAGAAATTGTTCAAATTATATTTAAAGATGTGGAACACTGGAAAAAAACATCTTTAATGATGATGTCTGATTATAATGGGTCACATTCATGCAGGCTGAACATGAAAATAGTCTCCTACACCTATCTCCTGCAGTAGCTTCTGATAGAAAACAGACAGTGAGACTCTAGTATAGAAAAGCCTGACAGATCTACGTCACACTGCCATTTAACATTCATGGACTCACCCATCTTGACTCACGACAGGGAAGGCAGTTGTTGGTTAACTGTTAGCATTAGCAATTCCACCACACAGTAGAACTCCACCTAAGAGCTAACAGTCAGCGGTAGAGTCTTGTTGCTGTCAGAGGAGAAATGTCTACATATCGGGAAGTAAGACTCCAAATCCTGCTGTCTAGAAGCTTAACTCTATGTGGCTCACTTCTAGTTCCTGAAAGAGGAGCTACTAGAAAACACTGCCGATGTATTGATTAAATGAGTGAACCACACTTTATGGTTCAGTGTCAGGGTCAGATTGAACTAATTAATGTTATCAGATCTGGGGAGGAGTTCCTCAGGGATGACCATTCAGTCTCTGGTTTGGTAAAAATACTCCTGGACATTTAAAATGGCTCATGAATCACCAGATGGACTTTAACAAAGCTCTCAGAAAGTAATAATTAGATGTTCCTCTTCAGCTGGTCTTAAGAGTCATCCAAATTCAAAATGGCCACCACATTAGGTTCAGAAATGGTCACAGATATTGACAGTCGGGTCCAATCCTGGTTTTCTAGAACCTCCATCCTGCAAGTTTTAGATGTTTTTCTGTTTCAGCACGCCTGAACCAGTGTTCGATTACCTCATCAGCACGTCAGATTTTGGTGTTATGAGCAGAGAATTATTGTCCTCCCAAACGTGGAGGACAATGGACCAGTTACAGTATTTCATGTTTCATAGAAGAAACTTCTAAGGTGCTTTTGTTTAATTATTTCTGGAAAGATCCTTCAGAAAGACTGACGATATTTACCCAACAACTGAAATGTGTGGCAATATTTGTGCAAAAACACAGGATTGTGCATACGTGCAGTTTTGTGTGTGTGTGTGTGTGTGTGTGTGTGTGTGTGTGTGTGTGTGTGTGTGTGTGTGTGTGTGTGTGTGTGTGTGTGTGTGTGTGTGCGCGTGCGTGCGTGCGTGCGTGCATGTGTTTGTGCAGTTGTGAGTGTGTTTGTGCAGTTGTGTGTGTGTGTGTGTGTGTGTGTGTGCATGCATGTGTGTGAGTGTGTGTGTGAGCTGTGGGATTATTTTGAGTTATCTCTCTGCTCCTCACAGCCACGGCGCCGTTAACAGCACGATTTCTCGCTCTGTTTTCTCGTCTGGATTAGATTTTTCCATTCAGCGCCGACCCGCTGTAGCTGGAGAAAATCTCCTGAATAGAATTTCTGTGGCGCTGATTGGATCAGACTCAAGTTGGGGGTCACCTGCTCAGCTTTCTGAGTTATTGTTCAGGGTTTTGTGTCTGAAACGGAGAGACTCATTCTGACTCCTTCCAGACCGGTTCTGCTCTCTGGAACCTGCCAACTCAGGTTCTGGTCCTGTCGGCATGCTGCCACTTTAGATTTCTGCCCCAACATCAAGTTTAAAACTGATTCCTAGTCGGGTTCTTTCATCATGAAGATGAGTCAGACCCTGGGAGTCAAACTACCAACCTTACAACTAAAACTTCTTTGTGAACCGTGCGCTGTTCCTTCTTTATTCAAAAAGATGAGAATGTTGTACTTGTTCTGTGTTCTAGGATCCGTGTGGCTGGTATTAAAGGCCTGCAGGGCGTTGTGAGGAAGACGGTGAATGACGAGCTGCAGGCCATCATCTGGGAGCCTCAGCACATGGACAAGCTGATTCCCTCCATGCTGTTCAACATGCAGGACAGCGAGGACCTGGACAGGTAAGACACCTGGACTCTCATCTAGGGGTTGTATCAACTAGTCGACTTCACTGCTCTGTAGTGACTTTTTATGACTTTCATTGACTAGTCGCTGTCACATGATAATGACCGACAAAATGCAGTCCTCGGAAAAGACAGCAGGTGATGAGCTCCTGCGCGTAGGGAGGCGACGCGCTGTGCCAGAGCGTCGGTACTGACACCCGCCATGAAACAGACATTTAACCAAATTGTGACCTTTACCCTCTTGCAATTTAACCTTCCCCTCACCCCCATCCTAATCTTAACCAGCTTGACGCACTCCAGACATCTGCGTCCTGAGCACGGCCACAGTAACATTATCCAATTAGGTGTCGCCACCTCAAAAACAAATGTAACACGCGATCGTTCATGTCGACTCATTTCCTTTTATTCTTTCTCTTTTATTTGTGTCTGATGCTTTTTGTTGCTGTGGAGCGGGGCGCATCACCTGTTTTGTCCTCCGGTGACATAGCTCACCGGTGCCCAGCGCACACTCCGCTGTTTCTGTGGTCGGTAGATCTTTTAGAACTGCAGTTCAAAGGTAACTCATAAGGTGAATATATATGAACCCAGGTAGCAGTTTCTCTTTAGGATTGAGAGGAGATGCAGGAAGATAATAAACAGGCAGGACAGAAAAATAGTCAAATAAAAACAAGTTAGTTTTTGTACCTGGTGGTTGCAACAAACAGACACCATTGAAGGTAATCAGAAGTGAGGAACAGAAAATGAAATAATTATTTGAATGTTTAGAGCAGCAGGAACACTGAGAGGCTGCAGGCACGTCAGCGAGTTTGCGGCCACTTCGCAGGGGGAGGGGGGAGAGGGCTGAAGCAGGATTCAGAAACCATCGTCGTTATGAGATGTGTTTAACTTTGAAAATTTGGGCGCAATTTTAATTGTCAAAAACTCCAGCGAACCAAACCCCCCCCCCCCCCCCCCCCCGTGTGTCGAGACTAAAAAACCGCTTGGTCACCCATCATCAGTTTTAGCCGCTTCAGGTGTATGATGTCATCAAGGACTAGTCGAAGTTAACTCGATTTTCATCACCTGACGGTCGAAAAGAGAAGTAAGTCATGCAGCCCCTACACTCATCTGGTTCCTCCTGATTTTATGTGTTTTAATCATTTTGTAAATATTGTTGGTTTCTCTATGGAGAAGTGAGTTTATTCCTGTCTGACATCAAATCCATAAAAACAGGTTCAGTTTGATAAAAGTTTGACTAATCTGAACATTTCATCTGAAAACATAAATTTCTAGTTAATGTTTTAGCTGATGGGACTTTTTCTCTCGGAAGTAAATCCTGCTTCTGGAATAATCTGACCCTGTAGGAATCTCTGAGCTGGTCTGATCCGGTTCTACTGTTATTGTTTCTGTTTGTTTTGGGGTTTTTGACGGTGGCGACAGAATAAACCAAACATCTTCTCTTCTTTTATCCAAATTAAAAAAATCAGAAAACACAAACATTGTTCTTCACCTCTTCATCTTTTTTAATTGTCTCCACCTGAACACCCTCTCCTCCTCCTCCTCTTCATCTCTTTACCACTCTCATTTAGATGCCTCACCCTTCATCTCTCGTCACCTTTCCTTTGCTCCTCATCACATCGCCTTGGTTTCCATGTGAACTAAAAGCTATTTCTGGATCCTGTTGTGAGTGTCTGCTTAGACTTCTCAAAAAAAAAAAACGACAGGTGGAGAAACTTTGTTTTAGGAGGAAACGGAGGAGAAAATATGAAATGTGCACCGGTGACTGTCAAATAACGACTTCATTTTCCTTTTGTGATTTAAAATGTTTTTATAGTTTTCGTTTATAATCCGATCCTGTCAGGGATTCCTCAGGGATGGTGTCTCGGTGCCTCTGGATGTGGGTAAATATCCTGGGATGCTTTTTAATTATTAAAATACCCGATGAACCTCGGGAGGGAAAGCGAAAGTGATGATCGGAGGAACGTCTACAACAAATTAACTTCAGGAGTGAGTTTCAGATGGTTGCCACAGTTACTCTACAGTGGCGATGGGTCGTGAACACAATTTAATTAAATTAATTCCTTTAAAGAATTATGTTAACTTCTCATTTGTAACTTATTTATATTTAATTCTTTCTAATTTTAGAAAACTTTTCTAGGTTTTAAAAATATTCTAAGAGATGGTTCAGACGTGTTTCTTTGGATTGAATGGTCAAAAGTTTCAATTTTCTGATTTAATAAAAGCCTAAATTTGATTTAAGACGTCAGATCATAATTCACACGTGAACCCTTTCACACCTTAATGTCTACAGTAACTTTACTAACTTTTTTATAGCAGGTGAAAATATTGTTCTATCTTCGCCCACTTCCTTAAACAGGAGCCCTCAGTTCCAGCAGCAGTTTTGTTTTTGTCCATCATCTCCACACCTCTAACCAGTAATAAGCATTTAATTTCCCTGCAGCGCCTGTGTGGGCTGACAGTAATTGCATTGTTCCCCTCCCGAGACGCGGCTGCCTGCGCTCCATCTGTGACCGGGTTTGTTGTTGGGAACTCGTTTACTGTTACGGAGTTTTATCAGAATAAAGACGGAAGCAAAACTCGATCCTGTCGGGTCGGCCGGAGGAGTCCTGCTGGCTCTAAAAACTGTCTCGGGGTAAAACGCAGGATTTAGCATCTTAAACAAAATTTGGGATATGAAGGTAAAATTCCTCCACATTCTTCTGTTTCCCAGCTGAGTCCTTTAGTCCCAGACATGGAGGAGCTACTCCTGCTGGATGGAGAATGCAGGAGGGGAGCATCTTAAAGGTTTGTTTCGGGTCCACTAGACCAGAACCACATCCCAGAATCTGGTGTTCAGGAATCACAGATCCAGTTAGATGCTAGCATAAAAAATCTGCATCATTATTCCAAACCTTGACCTCCTTTAGGGAATAAAAACACCTGATTGGTGACTACCAGAACATCCGTGACCTCCTGGAGCAGACCAGTGAAGATCTCACCTCAGATTTCACACCTCAGCTCTCCAAGTTGACCTTTTAATGTTCCTGTAAAATTCCCCCGAGCACAGTTTGATCTGGAAGTTGTGTTCAGAGGCCACGAATGGCCTCCTTTTTTATTTTAAATCATCACGCATGCACACACACATACACAAACACACACATACACAAACACACACACACACACACACACACACACACACACACACACACACACACACACACACACGCACGCACGCACGCACACGCGCACACACACACACAAGCTGGTCCATTCATTTCTGACATTCATCTGCTGCTCTGATTCCCACCCATCCATCCCTCTCCATCTTTGATCCTGATCTTTCTCTTTTCCGTTGTTTGGTATTCCTGCTCCTCTCCTCTGCACTCTCCCGTCTCTTACAGATTCTTTGTGTGTGTGATATGAAATATTGATTCCTACCCGCTGCAGGTTGTTGTAACATGACTCCGCTGTTTCTCGTCACGTTTACGTTATTTCAGGAAACGGTTGAGTGAACGGAACCAGGAACAGCTTCTCATCCCCTCCTGTAGCTATTTAAAAGGCTCTGATCCGCTTTCTTTGTGTTTGTTCCTTTATTTTGTTTGTGCTCTGGCAGGGCGGGGCATCCCAGCACCCCATCTGTGGTGGGTCAGGACGGTGAGGAGAACCCGGCGGCGCTAGCTGAGAACTGCTTCAGGGAGCTGTTGGGCCGAGCAGCTTACGGCAACATGAACAACGCTGTCCGACCCGTGCTGGTGTGAGTACCAGAACCACAGAGTTGAGACTTGTCTCAGAGCCTCCCGCTGACGTCGGTTCTGTAAAACTATCCAGTGGCTGCAGAGACATAAATGTTAATCTGGCTAAAGATTCACCAGATTTGTTGTTACACAAGTTTCATGCTGACATCATCATCATGACATCGTCATCATGACATCATCATCATGACTACGAGGTTTGGATAGGATGACAAAAACACAGAGGATGTGTGCAGAATTGGTCTCTGGTTTCTCAGTGGAGGCATCAAAAGTTACATTTCATCCCCACTGGTGTGGGCGGGGCCTCCGTTTCTATGAGTCATATTGAAAAACCAGAATGGATGCGTGTTTGTGTCACGGCCCAGTTAGACTCTGGATTCACCGGTTTACCCAAAACAAGGTTAGGATGGCACTGGTGCTTCAGTCTCTGACACACAAACACACACACCACCCCCGCAGCAGCCGTCACATCACTGCAGATGCATACCGTCTTTATTAAACGCTGAGGTTACAACACGTACAGGACACACACACTCACACACACACACATCGTGCATACCTGGGAAGGTAAGTCAGCTCTGTCATCACACCAGTGACCATTTCGGCTCCACTGCTCACATGAACGTTTTACCAGGAAACTTCCTGAGCAGAGGTGGATCTGTTGTGTCACACCCTGTCCTAGACACCTGACTGTAAGCAGCAGGTGATCAACTGACTGAACAGGTGTGTTAGAGCAGGAAAACAACAAAAACATGCTGGATAGGAGCCCTTCAGGGTCCAGGGCTGGAGGCCAGAGTGTTGCATCTTAACTGCTTAAGTTCATGGGTCAGGATCATAATGTTGAAGAATAAACTTTATAATAAACAACTGAAAGATGTTTTCTTCGTCGTTTGAGTGGAGTGAGCCTCTTGATGCCATTAATGTTCCGATGTGACATCAGAACGCTCTCTTCAGAATCGTTTTTCTCTTCCAGAGTCCGTTTCCTTTTCGCTTCTCAGCTTTTTCCAGTAAGTCTGAAGTTTTGTTTCTCCTGTAGAGACGAGGAGCTTGGCTCTCATTAACACTCATGAGCCACACTGGAGCGCTCTGCCTCGCTTCTGGATTAGTGCCGGTTAGGAGGATGGAGGGAGACCTCACTGACTAATAATAGTTTCACTGCTGGAGCGTAGACTCTGGTTTGAGTTGACATGAACATCTTATAACCTGTAACCATCACATGGATTTCTGCTGCATCTGGACTTCAGTGTCTGACCCGTTAGTGAAGCATTGTCGTCCTGGAGGGGCTCGATGTGGTCCTCAGGTCTCGTCCCCATGGCAACCATGGTCGACCCTTCCGGTTTTTGTATTATTTAGACCCATCTGCCCTACATAAATCATTCACACCAGGTGATTTCTCACAAGTTGAAATAGTTCAAGCTGCTGGGCTTAACATAGAACATGGTGCTACGTTTCCACAGCAACCCGAGCCAGCGTGTTTCTGTTTGCTGGTTTCAACTTATGGAAGATCCAGTCTGATTCCGCTGTAAAAGTCAGATAAGTTGATTCATGCTGAGCAGGACAAAAATAAAGAAAAAATACTTCTAAAGGTGCATCTAAAGAACAGTTACACACACACACACACACACACACACACACACACACACACACACCTGTGGAGGAAGGATTTATTCCTTCTGCAGAAACTCGTTGAACCAAAATGACACCTGGAACTTTTATTTTCTGTTTTCTTTGAGTTTATATTTGCTTTGTGTTTTTTTTAAAACAACTTTTGCTTTTCTTTTTTTTTAAAACTTCAGTTGTTTCAGGCGTAGAGCTAAGAATCTAGACCTGTTCCTGTTTCTGTAGGAACGGATGGAAACTTTGGATTATTTTAGATAAAATTAAATTAATTTGGTTTGTTCTGCTCCGTATTCTTTATTTCAGCTGTTATCGGAGGTGTCACTCACACACACACACACACACACACACACACACACACACACACACACACACACACACACACACACACACACACACACAGCCTCTGCAGCAGGGTGTTAGTCTGCAGCTCGGTTAGACTCATTGGTGTCCTGCGCTCCCTGCTGGTCAGGAAGAGCCCTCCTTCTCAGACCCAACAGTTCCTGATCCGATCCGCTTTTGCTGCTTTTCCTGATGAACGTTTTATTGCAGCTGCAGGATGATGCAGGTCCTTTATGACCTGAGTAATCTGGCTTATCTCACATTTAAAATGTGCAATTTAGGCTTTTCTAAACATAATATTTGACTGTTGTGTCTTAGATGCAGCATTTTCTGCTTTAGTGATTCAATCTGGAGACTTACTGCTCAGACCCAGTTCACCTGAAGCCTTCATATCCTGCTGGTGAAGAAGTAATCCTGGCTCGGGTTTGTCTCAGAGGTCCATAAATTACACAGAACAGTTTTAAATTCGAAGTAAAAATGTTAATGTAGAAAATCTGTTCGTGCATGGTCTTAAATTTGTGGCTCGTGGGCCTTTTGTGGCCCTCTGAGTGATTTTGTGCGTCAGCCGTCGGGTCAGGTAGTACAATTGTTATGAATATATTAAAGTGAAAATGATGAAAGTGTTGGTGTGTTCATGGACTAGAAAAAGTCTGATATTTTATAGCTGCACAGAAATGGTGCGTTCAGAGACCTGAGACGCAGAAAAACAGCTTCTGGTTTTCTCTGAGTCTTCAGCTGCTTTCAGGTAGTTTATTCTTCATTTTGTTTAATTGTGAACTATTTAGTTTTAATTAGCAAAAAATGAGTTTTCTCCGCAGGGTGTCTGGGCTCTCCCTTAGAGACAGGGTGAGAAGCTCGGTCATCCGGGAGGGGCTCGGAGTAGACCCTCTGCTTCTCCACATCGAGAGGAGCCAGTTGAGGTGACTCGGGCATCTGGACAGGATGCCTCCTGGACGCCTCCCTGGTGAGGTTTTCCGGGCACGTCCAACCAGGAGGAGACCTAAAGGAAGACCCAGGACACGTTGGAGGGACCATGCCTCTCACCTGGTTAGGGAACGCCTTGGGATTTTCCTGGAAGAGCTGGTCCAAGTGGCTGGGGAGAGGGAAGACTGGGCCTCTCAGCAGAAGAAAATGGATGTATGGATACTTAATTTTTTTGTGACAGGTGCATCACAAGTTTAATCTGCTTTTCTGTGGTGAGACGTTTTCTCTAAGCCCAGCGACACTTAGACGGTAAATAAAACAGCTGAAGTTGGTGTTCGTCCTCCTCCAGGCTGCAGCAGCAGGAGGACGGGGAGCGTCTCCAGACTATAAATAGCCAGGATTGGGGTTAACGGGGGGGGGTTGGGGGTTTGGATTGACGTCATTTTTGTGAACTGTTCTCCTATGAGCTGCTTCCATCATCCTCCTCGCCTCCTTTTGTTCCTGATGCTTTCTGCTTTGTCTTCATCTCCTGTTTTTTAATCTCTCTAAATCCAAATTTCTGTGGTTTTGGTTCTAAATTTCTGCTCCGGCTCCATTTAAACAGTAATCCCAGATTTTTTTCTAAGCTTCGGATAATTTGTTTCCTTCTTTCAGGCTCGGATCTAAAAACGGTTTCATTCAGTTGTTTTCTTCACATTTCCATCAGAATGCCTGAAAGTAGCTGGGGGAGGGTTACAGGATTACTGAGGACCCGGCGTTCTCAGGCTGCTGATGTAGTTGAACTCGGATATGACTTAAACCAGAAGCTCGTGTCTGCCTGCAGCAGGATGTAGATCATGATCCAGACTCACGGTGGATCCAATAGCTCCATCGCCACAGCAACAAGGGATGCTTGAACCAACATCAGTCTTTTTATGACACCCTTACAAAAAACACTGGATTTAAAAAAGTACAGGAAACAGTGATTCTGTTACAAAGTTAACTGAGGAACAATCTGATTTGGAAAATGGATAAAATAACAGTGAATTAGTGAGAATGCTGTTTTATCTTTACCAGATTTTCTGTTGATTAATAATTTACTGGATGCCTTGTTCGTGGTCAGCACCACGGACAGCTCCAGATCGGCTCGAGCCTCGGTGGTTCCTAACAGAGGAGTTCTGGTCCAATCAACCCTAACCCTAACAGTCCCCAACAGGAAGTTCATCGACCTTCTAGAACCTTCAGCAGCACCAATCACAGGGCTCAGCTCAGTTCTGGGGATCTTTTTCAGGAGTAAACTCTAACTTTTGCTCCCAGTTTAATAAATGTGTCATCCATATTCATTTATTTAGTCATGGAGGATTTTTTTTTATCCAGCTCTGTTTTTATGAGCGTCAGATAAAGATCAGACTAACTGGTTTTATCTCAATTATAATTATAAAGGTGCTCATTGGGTTTAGAAGATGTAAAGTGAGTGGGTGGTTGTAAAAGCACCATCAGGTCTGCGTGTTCGTGTCTGCAGACAGAAATAGCCCCGTTACGGATCCCTCAGTAGGGTCCATGTCGTTGCTGATGCCCGCGTGGTGTCTTCTTTAGTTTAACCTTTGACCTCCTGCATCTTCTGAGGTTTGAGTTCCTGATGTTTCTCCAGAGGGCCTGCTTCATCCTCCTCTTCATCTAATTACGGCTCCTCGTTCTGCATCATTAGGTTTATAAAATATCTCATCTTAGCTGGCTGAGTTGTTCCTATTGGGCTTTTAATTTGGTCACATGATTAATTCTATAATTAGGTTATAATGTATGACTTTTAATTAGGCTGTGTTTCTGTTTAAATACTAATTTATAAATAAATGTTTTCTGTGCAGACACCTGGACAACCACGGTCTGTGGGATCCCAACGAGTTTGCTGTTTCCTGTTTCAGAATCATCATGTACTCCATCCAGGTACGGAAAACTGCTCTGTTTATCCGTCTGAACACAAACAGCCAAACATCTGTAAATAAGACAAAAATAATTAAAACTGTCCGACAAACAACAATAATAAAAAAATAACACCAAAAAAAAAAGAGTTGTTGGCTTTAGCCTTTAACTCATTTACTGTCGTTGACGACTGAAGCCATCAGCTGCATTTTTTTTTTTTTTACTGTTTGGGTGTGAAAAAAATGAGGCGCGAACAGGAAAAGCCTCTGCTGCTCACAATTTGACAACAGATTATGAAGGAATGGATAATGCTAAAAACACGCGGATTCTTCCTGATGTAAGAAGTGAGTCTGCTCGTTGTTTTGGTAGTTTTGGCGTTGACATCATCATAGAGCACAACGTTCTGTGAGAGGCTTTTCTGATCAGGAAACGGCCGGCAGTGAATGAGTTAAAAAACATGGAGGTTTTTAATGGACCTTTAAACGTAATGTCCTACAAAATATGAAATGTGTTCATAATAAAAACCACAGCCTGGAAGTCTTGATTCAGCTGATATTAAAATATCACAGAAGAAAAAGCAGAACAACAGAAGAACTTTTAGAAGTGTGGTTGACTGGAAAACCATTTTTAATGGTTATTCCTGATGCTAACGGGTCACTCTAGGTTTTTAGTGCAGGCTGAACATGAAAATAGTCTCCTACACCTATGTCCTGCATCACCTTCTGATAGAAAATAGACGGTGAGACTCTAGGATTAGAAAAGCCTGACAGATCTACGTCACACTGTCTCTAACATTCATGGACTCACCCATCTTGACTCACGGCGGGGAACTCTAAGAAACAGTGAGGTCCTAAAGTTTCTATAAAATTTGTTGCTGTTGTTGAGTATTTGTTAAATATTTGTTGTTATGAGTCATTGATCCTTATTGGTCCATGTGCAGTTGGCTTCGCCGCTGCAGCCATTAGTCTGTATACTTCCTGCACCCTTAACTTCCTTCAGGCCCAGCACTCGCACCACGTCATCCAGCAGGTTCTGAACCACCTGGACACCAACAACAGGACCACGCCGCGGGTCAGAGCCGGGATCGTCCAGGTTCTGCTGGAGACGGTGGCCATCGCTGCTAAAGGATCTGTAGGTGAGTCCCAGAACCGAGTCAGATAGATCCAACCCCTCTGATCCACAGTCAGAGTCCATGTTTAAATTTAAACCAGTCCAGTGGATCCTGGCATTTAAAAGCCAAAGACTACTTTCAGAAAATCATTTATGATTAATGAGGCTTTTATTTTAGAGGAGCTGCTTGAAGAGATGAAATGTCACGGTTCAGAAGAGGCACTAATGGAAACTCCTCCCACTGCAGTTACTGGAAAAGAGCAAAAATGTCTCCATTTAATTAATGATGGCTCTAGTTTTATTACAGACCTGATAAAAACACTAAAGTACTTTATTCCATCAGATAAAAATCACTTCTCATGTAAATTTAATCAGATGTTTTGCTGGCCAGAATTGGGCCCTAAACTATCATTTATATAAATGACATTGTTGAGGTATCCAATATATTAAAATGCACCTTATTTGCAGATGATACAACTTTTTATTATTCAGGAGATAATGTTGAGCAGATGATAGAAGTGATACAAACAGAGATGAAAAAAATGTAACTATGGTTTGATGGGAACAAACTAGGTCCAGCCTAGATCTGGTCCAGCTTAGACCTGGTCCACCTTAGATCTGGTCCAGCCTAGATCTAGGCTACCTTAGATCTGGTCCACCGTAGATCGTGTCCACCGTAGATCGTGTCCACCGTAGATTTGGTCCACCGTAGATCTGGTCCACCGTAGATCTGGTCCACCGTAGATCTGGTCCACCGTAGATCAGGTCCAGCTTAGATCTGGTTCACCTTAGATCTGGTCCAGCTTAGATCTGGTCCACCGTAGATCTGGTCCACCGTAGATCTGGTCCAGCTTAGATCTGGTCCACCTTAGATCTGGTCCATCGTAGATTTGGTCCAGCTTAGATCTGGTCCACTGTAGGTCTGGTCCACCGTAGATCTGGTCCGCCTTAGATCTGGTCCTCCTTACATCTGGTCCAGCTTACATCTGGTCATGATAGTTTGTTCCCATCAAACTATCATTAAACAGTGATAAATCATGTTTCATGATATTTAGTAATACATATTCAAATGATGAAATTTTATTAAATATAGATGAGATTAATATTAAGAGTTAAACAAGTCAAGTATCTGGGAGTCATCATTGATGAAAAAATGTCTTGGAAACTACATATAAACAGTGTCAAAACTAAAATATCTACAACTATTGCACTGTTACATAAAGCAAAATGGTCACTTGATAATAATTCCCTATATTTGTTATATAACTCACTGATCATACCTGAACTACTGCACTGAAATCTGGGGAACAAGATATAAAACTTACACAAATTCCACTTACATCTTACAGAAAAAAGCAATAGGAATAATCACAAGGAGCAACTACAGAGATCCGTCCAATCCATTATTTATAAAATTAAAAACGCTAAAATTCTATGATCTGGTTGACTACAATTTTTTAAAATGTATGTATATTGCAAACAAAGGGTACGCACCTGCAGGTTTAATCAAAAGATTTACAAAAAGACATAGCAAATATGATTTAAAAGGACATTAATTATTTAATATACCTAGACATAGGATACTCAAAAAGGAACATTGTGTGTCCATATATGGAGTTAAAATGTGGAATAAATTAAATACTGAAATCAAGAATGCAAAAACAATATTGACTTTCAAAAAAGAGATAAAAAATTAATGATTAACTTGTATAGATCGTCGTCGTCGTCGTCTTCCTCCGCTTATCCGGGTCCGGGTCGCGGGGGCAGCATCCCAACTAGGGAGCTCCAGGCCGTCCTCTCCCCGGCCTTGTCCACCAGCTCCTCCGGCAGGACCCCAAGGCGTTCCCGGACCAGATTGGAGATGTAACTTCTCCAACGTGTCCTGGGTCGACCCGGGGGCCTTCTGCCGGCAGGACATGCCCGAAACACCTCCCCAGGGAGGCGTCCAGGAGGCATCCTGACCAGATGCCCAAACCACCTCAACTGGCTCCTTTCGATCCGGAGGAGCAGCGGTTCTACTCCGAGTCCCTCCCGAATGTCCGAGCTCCTCACCCTATCTCTAAGGCTGAGCCCGGCCACCCTACGGAGGAAACTCATTTCGGCCGCTTGTATCCGCGATCTCGTTCTTTCGGTCATTACCCAAAGCTCATGACCATAGGTGAGGATTGGGACGTAGATCGACCGGTAAATCGAGAGCCTGGCTTTCTGGCTCAGCTCCCTCTTCCCCACGACAGATCGGGTCAGCGTCCGCATCACTGCAGACGCCGAACCAATCCGCCTGTCGATCTCCCGATCCCTCCTACCCTCACTCGTGAACAAGACCCCGAGATACTTAAACTCCTCCACTTGAGGTAGGACCTCTCCCCCGACCCGGAGGTGGCAAGCCACCCTTTTCCGGTCGAGAACCATGGTCTCAGATTTGGAGGTGCTGATCCTCATCCCAGCCGCTTCACATTCGGCCGCGAACCTACCCAGCAAGAGCTGAAGGTCAGAGCTGGATGAAGCTAGGAGGACCACATCATCCGCAAAAAGCAGAGACGAGATTCTCCTGCCACCAAACTCGACACACTCCACACCACGGCTGCGTCTAGAAATTCTGTCCATAAAAGTGATGAACAGATCCGGTGACAAAGGGCAGCCCTGGCGGAGTCCAACCCTCACTGGGAACAGGTCCGACTTACTACCGGCTATGCGGACCAAACTCACGCTCCTCTGGTAAAGGGACTGAATGGCCCTTAACAGAAAGCCACCCACCCCATACTCCTGGAGCGTCCCCCACAGGGTGCCCCTGGGGACACGGTCATAAGCCTTCTCCAAATCCACAAAGCACATGTGGATTGGTTGGGCAAACTCCCATGCCCCCTCCATCACCCTTGCAAGGGTATAGAGCTGGTCCACAGTTCCACGGCCAGGACGAAAACCACATTGCTCCTCCTCTATCTGAGATTCAACTATCGATCGGACCCTCCTCTCCAGTACCTTGGAGTAGACCTTTCCAGGGAGGCTGAGGAGTGTGATCCCCCTATAGTTGGAACACACCCTCAGGTCACCCTTCTTAAAGATGGGGACCACCACCCCGGTCTGCCACTCCCTAGGAACTGCCCCCGATGACCACGCAATGTTGTAGAGACGTGTCAACCATGACAGCCCTACAACATCCATAGCCTTAAGATACCCAGGACGAACCTCATCCGCCCCCGGGGCTCCGCCGCTGTGTAGTTGTTTGACTACCTCAGCAACTTCTGCCCCCGAGATCGGACAGTCCATCCCCAGGCCTCCCAGCTCTGGTTCCTCCTCGGAATGCGCATTGGTGGGATTGAGGAGCTCCTCAAAGTATTCCTTCCACCGTCCGACTATAGCCTCAGTTGACGTCAGCAGCTCCCCATCCCCACTGTAAACAGTGTGAGCGAGTTGCTGCCTTCCTCTCCTGAGGCGCCGGACAGTTTGCCAGAACCTCTTTGGAGCCGATCGATAGTCTTTCTCCATGGCCTCACCAAACTCCTCCCACGCCCGAGATTTTGCCTCGGCAACTGCCACTGCTGCACCCCGCTTGGCTATCCGGTACCTGTCTGCTGCCTCCGGAGACCCACAGACCAGCCACGCCCTGTAGGCCTCCTTCTTCAGCCTGACGGCTCCCCGAACCTCTGGTGTCCACCAGCGGGTACGGGGGTTGCCACCACGACTGGCACCGGCCACCTTACGACCACAGCTAGCAACAGCCGCCTCGACAATCGCAGAGTGGAACAAGGCCCACTCGGACTCAATGTCCCCCACTGCTCTCGGGACGTGGTCAAAGCTCTGCCGGAGGTGGGAGTTGAAGACCGTCTTGACAGGTTCTTCTGCCAGGCGTTCCCAGCAGACCCTCACTATGCGTTTGGGTCTGCCAGGTCTACGCGGCATGTTCCCTTGCCATCTGATCCAACTCACCACCAGGTGGTGATCAGTTGACAGCTCCGCCCCTCTCTTCACTCGGGTGTCCAAAACATACGGTCGCAGGTCAGATGATACGACTACAAAATCTATCATCGACCTGTGACCTAGGCTGCCCTGGTACCAAGTGTACCGGTGGGCATCCTTATGTTCGAACATGGTGTTCGTTATGGCCAAACTGCGGCTTGCACAGAAGTCCAATAACAAAACACCGCTCGAGTTCTGATCAGGTGGGCCGTTCCTCCCAATCACACCCCTCCAGGTCAAGCTGTCATTGCCCACGTGAGCATTGAAGTCCCCCAGCAGGACAATGGAGTCCCCTGATGGAGCACTATCTAGCACTCGTCCCAGGGACTCCAAAAAGGGTGGGTACTCTGAACTGATATTTGGCCCATAAGCACAAACAACAGTCAGGACCCGTTCCCCGACCCGAAGGCGCAAGGAAGCTACCCTCTTGTCCCCCGGGGTAAACCCCAACACACAGGCAGAGAGTCTCGGGGCTAACAAAAAGCCAACCCCAGCCCTCCGCCTCTCACCCGGAGCAACTCCAGCAAAGTAGAGTGTCCAACCCCTCTCCAGGTCTCGGGTTCCAGAGCCAATGCAATGTGTCGAGGTGAGTCCGACTATATCTAGCCGGTACCGCTCAACCTCTGCCACAAGCTCCGGCTCCTTCCCCGCCAGCGAGGTGACGTTCCATGTCCCAAAAACTAGTTTCCTTGTGCGGGGATTGGACCGCCAAGGCTCCCGCCTTGGTCTGCCACCCGATTCGCATTGCACCGGACCCTTCATGTTCCTCCTGCGGGTGGTGGGTCCACAGTTGGACGAGCCCATGTATCCGGTTCGGGCTGGGCCCGGCCGGGCCCCATGGGCGAAAGCCCGGCCACCAGGCGCTCGCTCACGGGCCCCAACCCCAGGCCTGGCTCCAGGGTGGGACCCCGGTAACCCTCCGGGCCGGGTACTCCGACTCTTCGTTTTCACCACCATGAAAGATCCTTCGAACCGTTCTTTGTCTCACCCTTCACCTAAGACCAATTTGTCATGGGAGACCCTACCAGGGGCACTAAGTGCCCCAGACAACATAGCTCCTAGGATCATTAGGGCACTCAAACTCCTCCACCACGATAAGGTGACGGTTCAAGGAGGAGATCTAGGCAACTTGTATAGATCTGTTACATAAATGCGTGAGGGGAGGGGGGTTGGGGGGTGAAAGAAAAATAAGGGGAAAAGGGAACAAGTCTATGTATGCATATGTGTATATATGTATATAACTTTATGCTTATTTCTGTGTAACTTGTTTTCTCTCTTTTTTTCAATTCATGGGTTGAGGTTGTGTCGGCCAACCAGTCCAGAAACTATATTGTTCACATTTTTTAACAATCATATGATTGTTTCATTTGAATTAATGTTATTTTAGTCAAAAAGGGCAGATAACATAAGTTTTTCTTCTTTCTGTCCCCTTTTTCATTTAGGCTTTTAGCAATTTAGTTTTGTATTTTTATTTTAATGTCAATAAATAAAAATAAAGTAGAAAAAAATCAGCTTTTATTATTTTAGTGATAATGAAGTAAACCCACAGAGGTTCTGATGTGATCCAGTCAGATTCAGCCTCCTCTGCTTTTATGCATTATCATAATTAGAAAGGTCGTGACCTCCAGAGGAGCAGAAACTATTCAGAGTTTAGTGTGAGGAGAAAACCCTTTCTGATTGCTGATCGTTTATAGAAAACTCTTATTTCCAACAACTTGTTTTGTTGTTTTTGCTTGGAGAAGAACAAACAACTTTTCACCTGAACAGGTATGATCCAAGAGTCCAAACCAAGCGACACGTTCGTGTTTGAAAGTGAAAACACAACTCCGCCTAATCTGTGGCTCGGTACAGTAAACACACCTGCCTAGATTAAACACTCACACATACATCTTTGTAGTTTTCTGTGTTTGAAACAAAACTGAAGACAAACTTTCTTTAAACCTTTAGGTTATAATTTTGTTCTCTGACATCACGACCATTAAAGGTGTCTGTCATCAGAACATTAATAATTAAACAGAACTCGACTTGTCGAGTGTACAGAACTTTAAAACGACATGTTTCAGGTTATATACATTTTCCCACGAGTCTCTGTTAGAGGTCATAAAACCTATTCATTAGTTTTATGCTGCTCTGTTTAAAGCTAATGTTAGCAGCTAGCTACTAGCAGTTAGCTACTAGTAGTTACCTACTAGCAGCTAGCCACTAGCAGTTACCTACTAGCAGCTAGCCACTAGCAGTTACCTACTAGCAGCTAGTTACTAGCAGTTACCCACTAGCAGTTACCTACTAGCAGCTAGCCACTAGCAGTTACCTACTAGCAGCTAGTTACTAGCAGTTACCCACTAGCAGTTACCTACTAGCAGCTAGTTACTAGCAGTTACCCACTAGCCGTTACCTACTAGCAGCTAACGGTGTATGTGCATAGATGGACTGAACCTCCTTTCTTTATGGAAGTGTAAAATGGTTTAAACCACATGATCTATGGGGTGGTGGTCAACTTCATACCGCAGAGTAGATATTTATTTATCTGTGGTTTAATTTTAAACTTTTCATGTCTTCAGTTTTTTAAACACTAGAAAATCAATAATTGTTTTATAGAAGAGCTGAAACAACATTTAACGTGTAGATAAATGACAGAAAAGCTGCTTGTTGATTAGACCAGCTCAGAGTGACCAGACACAGCTGATCTGATGACATCATCACTGGTTTATTTTTCATCAGACTAAATTTTAGAAAGAAAAAATATTATTTATGGTTTTAAGAGGATTTGTTTATGCTCCCTTTGTTTTTATTCATGTTCTTTATGTTCTGATCACTCAGAGGAGCCGCTGTTGTTTTCATTTGTAGGGTTTGTTTGTTTGTTTGTTTGTTTGTTTATGTAGAACGGCAGAGTTTTGTGTTGCTTCAGTAGTTTAGTTTAACCTTCAAACCTCCACAGCTAGAAAACCATCCTTTTTTTTATTTCATATTTATTTTTACTTGAAGACAGAGTTATAATATGTGCAAAGGTAAGGCGTGGTTACTGTGGGTTATTATAATATAATTACTGTTTATCTGAAGTAAATGTGTTTAAAAACATCCTTTTGTTTTTATGGGATTATAATCTATTATTTAATCCTGTTAAATATTTATAAGTAAATATTTTTAGACTTATTCTCAGTCGGGTTGATTGAAATATGCGAACTTAATAATATTCTGCCCAGCGGCGTTTTACCTGCCAGGTAACGCGTTAAATAGTCAAGAGCTTCTGACCTTTGTACCAGGATGTTAGCGTAGCCTAGCATAAAGACTGTAAGTGAATGGAAACTCCGTTAGCAGGAGGGAACAAATCATATATAAAAATAAGCTGCTTGTGTGTTTAAAAGATTTACTTTTGCTAAATAATAATCTACGATTCTGAAGTAAACTGGTGAAAAATAATTTATCTTTGTTTTAAAGTGAGTTTCATTTCTGCTTAATGTGTTTCCGTCCCGCTGACCGAGCTGGAACTCCACAGAGCTGCAGGCAGTTGTGATGAAGAACAGATTAGATAATCTGAGGTGTTGCTTTCTGTGATGGATTAAATTAGAACACAAAAGCAGAACGAGCTGCACTTCTCTACCGTTTAAGAGAGAACAAACCAAATCTGTTTCCGAACCTGTCATGATACTGACTTTAGTTCGATTATATGGTAAATTAAGCATGAATTAGTGGTTTAAATGGTTTCTATGGCAACATTAATCTAATGTTGGTTTTTGTCTGATCTAATAGAATAAAAATGTTTTTGATATCGGACAGACGTGGAGATTTTTAACCCTCCAGAGACCAGGGGTGTTTCTCAATGTCAAGGCGCCTGGCCTTGCGAGGCGATATCTTGTGAGGCCAGGTACTTTGCTCACGAGGACACTGTCCTTCCTTGGTCAAAGAAAACTGTTAAATGGAACAGACTTGCGTCACGTGACCACGGCTTCCACAGTGGTCACGTAACGTCACGTGACACGGGAGATAACGTTATATTTTATACATGTTAGTTTCAATATAAATGTATAAATGAGTTACTACCCGCTAGCCACTGAAGCTGCAACTATAAAAAACTAACTAACAATAGATAACTTCTTTGGATCTAAAAAAAATTTTTTTTAATTAGTTGACTTACTTTTAAACTTGAAAATTGTCCTTGAAGTAGCTGCCGGCTTCTTATCCGCCGTCCTTTTGAAAATACTGCGGTGTATACTGGGTAATTTTTGACCGAGGCTAGGCTACAAGACACCTCCCGTGTATCCTCGCCCAGCTAGCCAAATGGCTAACAAACGAAGAACAGACGCCTTGGTAGAACATGAACATTGGAACACGTCTTGGCGGTTCCTGATGACTTATCTCCTAGGCAACCGGTGCCGGGCCAAGACATCAAGGCAAGGTTCCTTGGCATTGAGAAACACCCCAGATCAGGATTTACTGAATCTAAAACGTTTAAAGCAGGTTAAAGCACACGCCACGTCGGCCATGTTGTTTCTAGCCTGATGGGTTCTTTACGTCAGCTGTTGTTGCAGGGTTGCTGGTTAGAATCCTGTTGCTGCTCTACCCAGAGGCTATGAGTACATCACACAAAAATAAGCTGGTTTTAGGATTCATCGTCCACCAGGATGTAAACTCCCATTTAAGCCCTTTCACAGTAAAAGCATATGCCTCTCCTGTTAAGGTTTTTAACTGAGTGGAAAATAATGAATATAATAATTATTCAATAAAAATGCATTAAAAATGCAGAAACTTCCCTTTTAAAGAGTTTTTATGTTTTTATGTTTTACATGTTAAACTGAACCCAACAGAAGGGCTAAACGAGAAACAAGCCGTTTTTTTGCATCTGATCCTGTTTTGTGTGTTTGGGACTTCAGGTCCGACGGTTCTGGAGGTCTTCAACACGCTCCTCAAACACCTGAGGATGAGCGTGGACCTGGAGCTGGGAGAGAGCTCCAGGAGGAACTCCAGCAGCAGCGTGTCGTCGGTCCGAGGGAAGGAGAGTGACGAGCGGATCGTCCAGAACGCCATCATCCAGACCATTGGTGTGTTTGTTAAAGCAGAGGTTCTGGTGGGGTTAATACGGGTCGGAAGTGGTTCTAATGGGTTTGTTTTTCCTTGTCCTGTCAGGGTTTTTTGGAGGAAATCTGCCAGATTACCAGCGAGCCGAAGTGATGATGTTCATCATGGGTAAAGTCCCCGTGTACGGGACACCGTGTCACACTTTAGACACCGTTAAGATTGGGTGAGTCTCAAGAAGCCAGAACCAGAACATCCTGATGTGGGTCTGCTTAGGATTAGATTTAGCCTAAAGTTTAATTTCTGTATTATTTCCCATCTAACAGGTAAATAAAAAATGAGAAAATAAAATCCAGCTGAATCCAGATCAGCTCCCATCAGAACCCAATTCTGATGAATGCAACTTTTCCCGTCTCTGATGGCGGTTCTGCCCAAATATCCATTTGCTGTGATTTTCCTCAGTCTCAGATGTTTATGACACTTAACCTGCTCTCGTCTGATCGGTTTGACTCTAAAGCCATTTTTACAAAACAATGGTGTCAATCAATCAAAGTGGTCAGACCGTGGCGGTAATGTGGCGCAATCGTGTCTTTTTTACAAAAGACTACACAATGGCGTCATGAAACTGTTCGTGGACGTAACGTGCTTTTTATTGCGATTGAAGTCGCGATCATAACTTTTTTTTAAACAAGCTGCTTCTGAATGTGTCTGTCCTCCGCTGTCCCTGTGCAGGAGCACTGCAGCCACCAGTTTAGCATTTCAGTTGCTTCTCTTAACAAAAGTGAAACTTTTGTTTATTTTCACTTTAAATATAACTGCCAGCCGGCGCTTGGCAGTAACTCCCCACGTGATCACGACACCTCCCTCTGTTTCATCAAGGCGAAATCGCTGTTTACAGACAGACGATTACTGCAATATTACAGCCTAGCAAGGTGGAAGGAATGCCACAAAATTTGCGCATCGCCATGCCAGCATAGCACACTGTTGGGGTAATATTACTCTGGCACAATGTGTCCTGTAAAAAAGGCTTCATTCTCCTCCTGAGCTTAGAGATGGATCAAGTGGAGGTTCAGCTGATAGTGGAGGATCACGGCTCTCTGCTTCATCTTAAAGATAATTTCTGTGTTTCGGCAGACGGAAGCAGCCCTGCAGCATTCATACAGTCATGGAAAACCTGGAACAGTCATGGAGAACCATAACTAGAAAGCGGAATGAACCCTGAGCCCTGCAGCGTTCCTCTGGTGCTACTTTTATAATAAAACATAATTTTGCTACCAACACTAATTGCGTCATGTGTTCACCTGGGGGCTCGTCCGGGATCAAATGTTTCGTCTGATGGCCTTTGTGGACCCGTTCACATGACCTCTGACCTGTGTGACCCTGGTTGGGGTTGGCCCTTTAGGACTTCTGTAGTAATGAAACAACCAGTCTTTAAAATTAAAACTTTGGTTTAAATGAAGCAACAATAAAATTCAAATGAAACATTTTATCTTTATCATCGGGTGATTTTTACTCGTCCTTCAATTAGGAACTTTTATAGACATAAAAAATCACATCAACAGTTTTAAAACCCTGAAGAGAGTTTAGTGAAAAGTTCCTCAAATATAATGAACTAAAGTAGAATTTCCTTAAGAATATAACACACACACACACCCGTCTTCCTTCAGGCAGTAGGCGGAGCCACTTTAAAGGCTCCTGAATATTTAAAATGTTAACTATTTTATGTGTTTATCTGGTGTTTCTGACCTGCTTCTAAATAAAATAAGCAAATCAGCAATTATAAATGAATCAATGTTTTATTTTTGTGTCAGACATCAGGGAACCAAGAGGATCCAGACGATGCTGCTCAGCTCCCTCATCATGGTGAGTCAAACGTCTCACTCACTCAGGAGGTGGAGCAGGTTGTCCAGTAATCAGAAGGTTGCAGGCTTGATCCCGGCTCCGACTAGAGAATGCTGCTAGTGTGCCCTTGGGCAAGACACTTAACCTGCCTTACCTGCTGGTGGTGGTCGGAGGGACCTGTGGCGCCAGTGCTCGGCAGCCTCGCCTCTGTCTGTGTGTCCCAGAGCAGCTGTGGCTACATCCCTACCAGCGTGTGAATGGGTGAATGACTGATTGTGTTGTGAAGTGCCTTGGGGGGTTGTAGAACCCTAAGAAGGCTCTATACAAATATAATATTCACCCTCATGAACATATTGGTTCGTCATTGGGCCCACTTGTCCAGTGAAAAAGAAAGTGACGCCTCTGCTGCGTGCAGCATCAGAGTCTGTGTGCTTCATGTGGATCACACCTTGTTCAGAACACGGTGGGTAAAGGACGGTAAAAACACCATCACAGACGTAGTGAGAATGTAAAGGAAGAAGAAAAGAGCCAGGCAGAAGCCGTAGATGTGAAACGGAAACTAAAAAGTGTCACATAATCGATGTGAACATTCCAGCAATATTAATAAAACAGCATTACTAAAAGGGCAAAACTTTACTTTGGAAATCAGAACGTGCCGTTTTTATTGAGCAAGCTGCCACATGAGGGTGGAGCGAGATGAAACAAAAACAGGGTTGACCTGTTGTCCGTTTCGGCTGTGTGGCTGAATGTTCAGTACATCCCTTTTGTTTTTGTTTGAAACATTTTGTTTGGTGGTAAACGTTTATCTAGATGTGGTTCATCAACACTTTTCTGCTCAATTTTCTAAAGATAGAAACATTTTCTCATTTATTTCTGATCGAAACAAATCAGATTTATGTTTATGTTTATTTATTTGGCAGATGCTTTTGTTGGGGTTATTAGGTTAGCGAATAATTGGTAAGCTTTACTTACTTTTGGATCCTTCAATAAATTCTGTAAATATGGGAATATTTACCGATTTATTAATTAATTAAGATATTCTTAGATATCTACGGGGCACCACCCATTCTAATTAGAAAGGGAAAATTAATTAAATCCAAAATCTTATCAATCTGTCTGAAAGTTCGTGGAATCGTTAAGAGCAGAAATTTTCAACCAACACAAACAAAGTCACTTGAGGCAAAACTGGATTTTATAACATTTAACTAAACAATGGAATAATAATGTAAAACAATTTGATATAATTAGAAATGTGTGTGTGTGTGTGTAAAATGGAGGATGTCCCCAATGGATGGATTTGTTTCAGTGGTGAGTCCCCCCAAACACTAAAAACACGTGTGTGTGTGTGTGTGTGTGTGTGTGTGTGTGTGTGTGTGTGTGTGTGTGTGTGTGTGTGTGTGTGTGTGTGTGTGTGTGTGTGTGTGTGTGTGTGTGTGTGTGTGTGTGTGTGTGTGTGTGTGTGAATGAAGGATGTATGAAGGATGTATGAATGGAGTTCTTTGTTCTCACAGCGAAGTGGGTGCATGTGTGAGATAAAGCTGGAGGAGGGTGAGCTGTAAGCTGTGACTTTCCTCTCTCAGATGCAGACAAAAAGGAATTACCTTGCATTTAGTGACTTAAAAATCAGTGAAACTGAACTTAAACACTTCAAAAGTTAACAAAACAACAAAGATCACTCGTAAATTATTTAATCTAAAACAGAGTCGACCAGCTTGGCCACAGCTGACCGACAATGACCCAGATATTTAAATAATAAACAAACAGACCTTACTTCACGGTTATCCGGGTGGCATTTTGATCCGGTATAGAGAAAACCGTTGGTATTTTGAAACGGTCTCGCGCTATGACCGCTTATTTTGATCTAGAAGAAACGGAAAAGGTGAAGAGAGGAGGGGAGGGGAGGAGATAAAATAAAATCAAACTCTTGCGTGAGCGAACCAAAGGCATCCCTTTGTTCCTCTGAGTTGCAGGTCAGATGATTCCTCCGTTGTTTTCTCATGGTTTGGCGTCGTCCACTCACGAGTGTCTCTCCAACTGGGGCTGGACACAAAGAGAGCGAAGTTTCGCTTTGTGCTGAGTTTTATAACTTACAGCGTCTCCGTGTGGTTTGATGGCTTGGAGTTGCTTTCCAGTGGTTCTGTGTCCGATCCACTTAAGCCTCCAGGCCTCGTGCACACTTTATTTGGAGCCATAGTCAGCGAGCGTGTCCTCCACCGCCAGTTAACTGGGCAAAAGAATCATAAGTTTCGTTTCTCGCTGAAATTAATAACCTCCAGCTGGCGGGGAAACTGTCCATGTACAGAACCCGTGCTCCGCCTTGGCGATGACATCATCACATTGCTTCCGTGTGCAAAGCATCATGGGAAATGAAGTGTCTCTTGGCACTGATGTTGGAATATGCTCTTTCAGAGCAATTTAACACAGTCTTTTGGAGAAAATCACTGCACAGTAATTTCTCATCAGGGCAGACCCTCAACACTTTTATCCAAAGCGACGTACAATTGTTAACCTACAGGGCATGTTGTGATCTCTGGGAGAAACCGGAGTACCCAGAGGAAACCCACGCATGCATGGGGAAAACACGCAACTCCACGCAGAAAGGCTGCAGCCGAATTTCGAACCTGCAACCTTAAAGCTGCGAGGCAACAGTGCTAACAACTGCGCCACCAGATTTATTCATAAAAATCATTTAAAGCAACCAAATAAAAAAAACAAAAGCAATAAAAACCCATTCAAGTGAAAACAGGAGGAATCACAGGAGGATTGTTGATCAGGTTGAAGGCCAACATTGATCTGCACCTTGTGGAGGTGTGAATGTGATCATACCCAGATGGAGCAGTTCTGCTCTTCAGTTTTAATCTGGTTTTATCTTGTTTCTCCAATCTGAAATATCAGGAGAGCATCTGGACCACTTCAGCTTTTTTTTCTGACTCGGCTCTTTGTCCTCAGGTGACATCCGGCTTTAAGTCCAAGTCCATGGCCGCTGCGCTGCCGCCGTCCTTCCTGGACCCGCTCTTCTCCATCTCTCTGATGGAGGACAGCGAGCTGAGGCAGCTGGTCCTCGAGATCCTCCATAACATCATTGATCGCCATGACAACCGGGCCAAGCTACGCGGCATCAGGTATGGCACGAGAGCATGATTCATGTCCGTACCAAAGGTTCTGGTTCTGATTCTGTGCCTCTGTTTCAGGATCATTCCCAACGTCTCAGCTCTAAAGTTTAAGAGGGAGAAGATTTCTAAACAAGACATAACGTTCATGAAGAAGGTAGAAACAATCCTGCTGAAACAGGTTTCTCTAAGTCTAAACGTTTGTTTAAAGTAAATGAAAACTCTTCTGGTGAGGAAACAACTTGTTTGTGCAAATCAGCTCCTGATACTGGAGCTGATTCAGTTGTGGAAGTTATGTGTACCAGCCTTGCTTATGATCACCTCAGAGATGGATTATCCATGTCAGTGTTTATTTGTTTGTTTTTAAATTAGAACAAGAGATTAAATTATTACAAAAAGCAAAAGAGAACAATTGGAACTGGTTGAGCTAAAACTCTACAACACCTAGACTCTTCAGACCTTAACTAGATTATTTAAAACTAATAACAGAATCCTTAAGACAGTTTATGAAACCTTCATTTGATTTGTTACAGTTGGAAAAAAACAAGTTTCATCTGGTCCACATTACATCTGGCCCACCGTAGATCAGGTCCACCTTAGATCTGGTCAAGCCTAGATCAGGTCCACCTTAGATCTGGTCAAGCCTAGATCTGGTCCACCTTAGATCTGGTCAAGCCTAGATCTGGTCCACCTTAGATCTGGTCAAGCCTAGATCTGGCCCACCGTAGATCTGGTTCACCTTACATCTGGTCCACCTTAGATCTGGTCAAGCCTAGATCTGGTTCACCTTAGATCTGGTTCACCGTAGATCTGGCCCACCGTAGATCTGGTCCACCGTAGATCTGGTCAAGCCTAGATCTGGTTCACCGTAGATCTGGCCCACCGTAGATCTGGTCCACCTTAGATCTGGTCCAGCTTAGATCTGCTCCACCATAGATCTGGTCCAGCCTAGATCTGGTCCAGCTTACATCTGGTTCACCGTAGATCTGGTCCAGCTTAGCTCTGGTCCACCTTAGATCTGGTCCACTGTAGATCTGGTCCACCTTAGATCTGGTCCGCCTTAGATCTGGTCCCCCTTAAATCTGGTCTAGCTTAGAGCTGGTCCACCTTAGATCTGGTCCAGCTCTAAAATACAACACTTAGATTCTCCAAACCTGGACTAGACTAATCTGCATTAACAGCAAAATCCATAAAAAACAGGTGGTGAACGGGTAAACCTTTAGTAGATTAAAGTCCAAAGAAGACAACGTTCTTCTATGATGTATTGTGAGTTTGGATTAGCAACATGTTTATTCAGGACTACAGGTTTATAAACAGTAGCTACGTTTATTTCAAGAGTTTATTGTGGTCACCCCTGACATAAAATATTTTATAATTAGGGCAGATTAAAGATACAGGAAGTGAAAAAATTTGCTGGAATTAACTTTTCCAGAATACTAACTCGAAAAGGAACCATATTAAATAAGGAAGGCAAGTGCAACTTTTGAGTTTTACTGTTTAATATTAAAATTCATGATACTTCGGACTCTTCGAGAAGATGTTTCCAGCTGCGATGGGGGGGCGTTACAATGTGGATGCCAGGTTTAAACCCCTAAGACATCATACACAACAGAAGAAAAGAGACACAAAAGTCAGAATTCTGTTTTATGCTAGAGGAGAATGGAAATAAGGTCTGACCAGCACAGTCTCCACTGTACCGGCAGATCCTCCAAACCCACTCTGCCTTTGAAATCCGAGCGTGTCCTTTTATTACAAGCTGGGCGGGTCCCTAGGTACATGCCTGAGAGCTGACACTGAAGGATGGAGGGAAATCACAGCTCTCAGATTTTAGTAATTGTTACAAGTTTCACACAAAGAGCATTCAGTTTTTCTAATCAGTGTCTAATCACACAATGTGCAACAGACAGTTGCACGAGTCAGCAGTTGTCCAAGTCAGCAGATGTCCTTGGGTCACATTAGGTCAGGACCAAGGCTCAGCATTCTTACCCCGAAATTCCGCTCCGCTCCGCTCCGGTCCGCCCCCGCCTTCCGCAGCCACTCGCTTCCGAACTCAATTTTTACTGGTACCCGCTCTACAACGGCTCCGCTGAACTGTTTAATCTGCCCATCATTTGTGTTGAGAGATCAGCAGTGTTTGGATCAACAAAGTGTGACTACTTTGATAGTGGAAACTGTATTTATGGCTTACTTTTGTGCATTTAAACTTCAGCTGCCATTGATAGTTGTTAAAAGTTGTTAAACCTGTGCATATGAAACAAAAAACGCCTTTTGTTTATCGATTTATTGTGAAAAACGGAAGTTGTGCTCGCTCCTTTTCCTGTTGGGCGGTTGTGATTTCTGTCTGTTGACTGCGGAGGTGCTCCAGCGTCCGGCAAAAATAGGATTGATTCTATTTTTGCCGGACGCCGGAACAGAGGGCGGCGCACGGCCGCAGTAGTGGAATTGCTCTGATTGACTACAACGGGACCGATTTTGCTCCGGCATTCGTGTCGGAGCGCAGGTAGTGGAATTTGGGGGTTAAAGTCTCCTCATGAGACTTCAAGCAGTACAGCAACTGTTCAGCGTAAATGGTAACATATTTAAATGTAATAAAAGCATAAAGCATGGTAAAAGAAAACACAATGATCTTAACATTTCCTTCTTGTTTTATCATGCTTAATGCCATTTATTCTCGCATCACTAGAAAACCACTTCTTCTCAGATTTTCGGTAACTAGGTCATTTTTTAACAACATTAACACTTACACTCAGAGGGAAAATGGCTAATACAAGAGAAATGTTTTAAAACTTTATTAAAAATTCAAACCAGAACGATTAGATCAACTGGAACGCAGAGTCGCGTGGCATGCATTTATTCACTCACTGATCAGAACCAAACCGCGTCTCAACATGATACTTCTGGGCTTCGTCCTCTTCTCCCAGGTCTTCAGGGTCTGGTACAGCGAACAGAGGAAACGTCTACGCCATCAGTCCAGGTGACAGGGCAAGGGCTACATTTATTAGTCTCGTTATCAGGGCTCGAAGGCATGGAATGCAACAGCACCCACATAGAGTCAGAATGGCTGCAAACACAGCTAAGGCCACCAACACTGAAGACACCAGTGTGTGATACTTTCCAAACAGGTCATACATTGAATCCCACATGAATGTGTCCACGCCTGAGTGTTCTTTAAGTTTGCCATTCAGAGTGCGAAGTCCTTCCAGAGCCACAGTGAGACTGCCATCTGCCGCAGTGTTGTTCGGAATAAAAGCACAACACTCTTCGGCGAAAATAACATACCCCTCCTTTTTCGGCCAGGATCATGTCGAGAGCAATTCGGTTCTGAGAGGCCATGAGAGAGGTTGCTGCCAGCTGTCCATGTACAGCCTCAAATCCATTCTGCGTCCAGTTGCCAAGTCTCTGCACATTGAAATGAATATAATTAATTCGATCAACATTTTTATTAATTGTACACCACCAACACAAAGTAGATTCAAATCCTGCAGCTACTTGCTCAACTAATTTATACTCATCAGGGACTCCTCGTGGAACACCAATAGCATCGATGTAGGTTGGGTCAGTCTGTCCTTGCCAGGTTACATCAAGTTTGGTTCGATGCTTCCATTGTCCAGGGATCACACTAGAGAGTCTTAACTAATTCTTGAGCTGAGGTGGGATACACAGATACAGTAACAGCAACGATACCAAAGCACAGGTTCCAGTGACATTCATAGGTAATTTGTCAAACAGTTTGTTGTCTCCACACCACCACCAGATGTCAGCACGTGATACAGGTTTAAATGGTGCAGGAACTTTAACAGTCTCAGAGCACCATGACTTCTTGAGTCTGCCCCATTTCGGGCCTTTACCAGTAACATTTACACAACTGAAATTTTGCTACTTTGGAGGAGAAATAGGGCTTCCTTCTGTCTGGCCCGGTCACAGGAAAAAATACCATCCCAAAAAGAACAATTTCCAGTAGGATTTATGCTATTCATCACTGTGAGCATACAAGTTGAATCTAAATTTGCTGGAGCTTTTTGTAACAGAGGCCTAGGCCCCATACAGACAACACAACTTTGTTTAGCAGCATTAGCAGCTTGCTCTACCATTAGCAACCAGTTATGATTAAAACCAGAAATCCCAGTGGTCAACTGGAACCACTCGTCTGCAGTGGGGTTGCCATTTACTAATGATACTTTTGAGATGGAACTAGGTCTAGGCCCACGAGTCAACACATCCGTCCCGTTTCCACGCTTAGGGGGTGTGGATGACACACTTGCAGTAGTTGTTGTTGTAAGATTGGGGCACAGACCAAAGCGTGTGCAGGGGTCAACAGCATGTGGACGCCATACGAGTAAAAGCATGGCATGCAGGGTTGCGGGTGGCTGACCAGCGTTTTGTTGGAGGTTCTGGGGGATAAACTGTTGTGTTAAGATGGATTATTATTTGGCGACTTGTAAGAATCATGGACATTCTTTTTGACTATTTCTGAGCTTTTTCTGTGTAACCATAGGATCCTCTAGCCCATGAGCCGGTGGTACTGTAGCAAACACCTCGCCCCAATTGGGCCCATGAGTTTTGAGTCCTGAGCTATCCAAGTACCAGTCATACCCTTCCCAGATGTCCCCTCTATAGCCTCCTACAGTTATGTCAGCCAGGTTAAACAAAACCATGGCATCTGTACTGGTCCCATTGTAACAAAAGTATGGATCAGGAGAATATCCTTGACCCTGTTCCATACAGGGGTTTGAGAAATTAGATAACAGCGGGATCTGTTTTTCTGAATTTGCATAATAGTAAGGTACTGGGGTGTAAAATGAGTCAGCTATTCCTACAGACAGGATAAGTAGTATCAGCAGCGTCCTTAGGTGTCTGCTTGTTTTGCCACCACACATTTACAGTGACTTAGAAGAATCCAAGTTGGTCGTTCTGCTATTTTACATGCAGTGGGAGTGCTCAACAAAACCTGAAATGGCCCTTCCCACTTAGGAGAATGCCAGTGTTTCCTTTTGATGCTTTTTTTTAGAACTCAATCTCCTGGCTCCACTAAATTGGTTTCCTGTGGAGACACAGATGAAGGTTCATCAGTCTTTTGGTCTTTTTGTTTTTCAAATATTTTTCTCATGTAATCAGCTAATGTAGCTTCTTCTGGAATTTCCCATATATTATTAAAATATGGTAATCTGTAAGCTCTTCCAAACAACATCTCATATGGTGTAAGACCTGTAGAGTTAGTGATGTTATAACTTTAGTAAGTCTAGACATTTAGTCCATGGTTTTCCTGTTTCTTCCATACACTTTTTCAGTCTATCTTTTATGGTACCTTTCGTCCTTTCTACAAGGCCGGCACTCGCTGGGTGGTATGAACAATAGTTTTTTAGATTTATTTGGAAACATTCACCTATTTTTGTGATTACTTGATTTACTGTATATTTTTTCAGGAATGCCATAGCGCGGTATTATGTCTTTACATAATGCTTTGGCTACTGTAATAGCATCAGGATACATCGTTGGAAAGAGCTCTACCCATTTAGTAAATGCATCAACTATTACAAGGCAATATTTATAACCCTCACTTGGGTTAAGTTCAATAAAATCCATATGAATGCTTTGAAATGGATATTCAGGCGTTGGAAATTTGCCTCGTTTAGGTCTCAAGTTTGTGGATTATGTTTTGCGCATGTTAAACATGCTCTACAAAATTTTTTTGCAATAATTATTAAAGCCATAGGTTGTATATTGCTTTTCTATTTGTTCTACCATCCCCCTTTTTGAGACATGTGTGACACTATGACTCAATACTGCTGCCCACTTATAGAGATTTTTTGTTATGATGGGTTTCCCTTCTGGTCATTTGTAGAAGCTGTCTGTGTTTGTTGCGCCTTTTTTAATTCAAAGTTGTTTTTCTGATTCAGGACTTTGGTTCTGCATGTCTGCCAGGATTTCTCCTGTCAAGTCTGAGTCTGCATCTAAATGCTGAATGTTTGAAGCAGAAGCAGCTGCTTCTTTTGCAGTTTTGTCTGCAAAGGCGTTTCCTAGTGAAACCGGGTTGTTTCCTGCTGTGTGTTCAGCACACTTGCAAATTGCTACAAGTTTTGGAAGCAGCACAGCTTGCAATAGATCTGTTAAAAGTTGAGCGTGAGTCACTGGTTTGCCTGTTGACGTCACCATACCTCTATTCTTCCAGTGCTGAGCAAACACATGCACTGTGGAGCATACATATTGACTATGTATATGGTCACCTTTTTGTCTATTAATTTACATGCTTCAGCTAAAGCCACAATTTCAGCTGCTTGTGCTGAAAAGGTGTTAGGTAATTTTCCTGCTTTAAGGATTTTTGTTGCTGAAACTACAGCAAAACCAGTTTGTGTTTTTCCAAATTGGACTTTTCTGGATGAACCATCTACAAACAGTATTTCTCCTTCATTTAATGGTTGATCTTTTAAGTCAGTTCTAGGTTTTGCCAGCTGTTCAGCTTCTTGTTGGCAATCATGTGGTTGACCAGCATCTGATGTAGGCATTAGTGTGGCTGGATTTAGAGTCTTGCACCGCTCTATAGTTAAATGTGGTTGTGAGAGCAGCGTTGCCATGCAGGATAAATGGCGTGCAGGTGAGAGAAACGTCATGTTGGTCTGGAGCAGAAGTGCAGACACAGAGTGAGGCACTTTCAGAGTCAGTGGATGAAACAGTACAATACCTGCACTACACTCAACTGCCATGGAGGCCGCTATTACTGCTCTTACACATGGAGCAAGAGCAGATGCCACACTGTCTAGTTTGGATGAGTAATAAGCTACAGGCCTCAGTTTTGCTCCGTGTTGTTGTAACAATACAAAAGTCATGATATGACCTTTGCAGTCTACCATTTCAACAAATGGTTTCTGATAATCTGGCAGGGCAAGGGCTGATGAAGAAACCAGTGCCTGTTTCAGATTATAGAAAGCTGTCTCGGCTTCAGGGTGCCATCTTAGTTTGTCAGTCATTTTAACGTTTTCTTCATACATTAGTTTCTGCAGAGGACCTGTTATTTCTGCATAGTTTGGGATCCAGTTTCTGCAGTAGTTAGTCAGTCAGTCCTAAGAAAGGCATCATTTGTGCCTTTGAGGTTCAGGAGCTTGTAAGATTGCAGTTTTTCTCTCCTCGAAAACTGTTCTGCCTTCACTTACTGAGCTCATGACCTGAATATTTTACTTTGGTCTTACAAAGTTGCATTTTGTTCTTGTTGACCTTGTATCCCTCTTTGGCTAGATGCTTCAACAGAGCAACTGTATCTGCTTTACAGCTCTGCTCATCAGGTGAGGCGAGAAGGACATCATCTACGTAAAGTAGAATTTGGCTGCCGCATGGAGGATTAAATTTTGTCATGCTGGCTGACATCAACTGAGAGTAGATTGTTGGGCTTTCGCAGTACCCTTGAGGCAACCTTGTGTAAGTGTACCTTTGACCCGTAAAGGTAAAGGCAAACCAAAACTGACTGTCTGGTGCCACAGGTACAGAGAAAAATGTGTTACTGATATCGACCACTGTAAAGTAGTGGGCGTCGGTTCTTAAAGAATTTAGCAGCGTGTATAGATCTGTGACGCACGGAGCTCGTTGTACAACAGCATTATTCACCGCTTGCAGGTCCTGTACCATCCTCCTTTCTGTTGAACATTAATTGTCCTCCTTCTCCTCTCTCCTCTGCTCTGCCTGCAACTCTCTCTCTCTTTTCTTTCCTCCCTGCTTTTGCTTACTTTTTCCCACCATTCTAAATCTAAATCGTCCTGTTTTTCCATTTTACGTTTATCATGTTTGCACTTCTCTGCAATATGTTCTAATTTTAAACATTTGTTTGAACTAAGTCTTCTTCAAAACCATATTTTGTCACCCACTTCTCCAAATGCTGTAATTTGGTTGGGTATTTAAATTTAACAATCTTCCAGTCTTAGCATTTCAGGTTCTCAAGTTTACTAGAACCTTTTCCCATTGTTCTGTTCTTTAATTTACAGATTTATTAGATAAACGTCACTTTAATTTTATGCCAGAAAATAATCTTGCAACATACGAGAAGTCCTGCTGAAAAAAGATCAGACGGAAAAAACCTACACTGCCATATTATGACTTCTGCTGGGTTTAAATTTGGGATCAAAATCTCATAGATCTCTCTTAATAATATCTCATGCGTATCATCAGGATTTTCGCAGATGGTTACCTTTATTTTAGTGACCCGTCCGTCGAGTTCCCAATCATTAAGGTGTATATCTACTGTTGCTTTCATCTAGAATCTATGCCTGTTTTTTTATACTTTCATATATCCTGCATATTTTAGGCTTATGAGGATTATTGTAATTACAATTGCTACCAAATTTTGGTGATTTGTTCTAAAAGCATTTTAAAGTTTTGGACCAGTGTGGGGTTAACCCATAGGGGGTTCTAAACACTGGTTTTCAGTGAGATTGAGCCAAGTTCCGCTGTGGTAATTCTCACTTCTACCTTATTCAGGTGGAGAATTCTTAGCTTTGCATCCACAAGGGTCGCTCAGGATTATTCTCACTGTTTTAATTGATACTGCGTCACCTAGTGGTAATCAAGTATCCAATCACACTTGTGTAGTCACACAGCTTAAAGTCCTCCTTTTATCACGGATAATTCCAGGGATCCGTCCCCTAACTTTAGGAATATTTTATTGCCTGTGTGAGGGTCTAGAATCTCACAGGTCTTTTTCACTCAGTCACACTTTTTAAAGTGAGATAAACTTATGGAATGTATCAGGTCTCCGACGACCCCTTCTGTGTCTCTCTCCTTCGGAGTTGCTTCAATTCGCAGATTCCAGAAGACAGGGGCAACACCCAGTCCCGAAAAAGGTCTGAAGGACTCACACCTAAAGGTCCTGCTGTGGCCATAGTCTTCTGGATGTCACCTGGTCACCTGGAATCTTTGAATATGTTGGAATCCGGCTCTCGTAGGACCAAATTAATGCCAGGTTTAAACCCCTAACACATCATACACAACAGAAGAAAAGAGACACAAAGTCAGAATTCTGCTCGAGAAGAATGGAAATAAGGTCTGACCAGCACAGTCTCCACTGTACCGGCAGATCCTCCAAACCCACTCTGCCTTTGAAATCCAGCGTGTCCTTTTATTACAAGCTGGGCGGGTCCCTAGGTACATGCCTGAGAGCTGACACTGAAGGATGGAGGGAAATCACAGCTCTCAGTTTTTAGTAATTGTTACAAGTTTCACACAAAGAGCATTCAGTTTTTCTAATCAGTGTCTAATCACACAATGTGCAACAGACAGTTGCACGAGTCAGCAGTTGTCCAAGTCATCAGATGTCCTTGGGTCACATTAGGTCAGGACCAAGGCTCAGCATTCTTAAAGTCTCCTCATGAGACTTCAAACAATACAACAACTGTTCAGCATAAATGGTAAAATCTTTAAATGTAATAAAAGCAAAAATCATGGTAAAATAAAACACTTATAATTATCTTAACAGTGGAATAGGGTTGGGCATTGAGCATCGATTGAATCCGGTTCCAACTGTTCTTTTTTCCCTGAATCGTTCAAAGTTTTTTATTTCGATTCCTAGTTTCAATACCTAGAATGCCAACCAGAAGAGGAATCCACGGCCGATCTCCGTGAAAAATAAATGTGATCTGCAAATTGTGGTCAACGCTTTTCAGAGCTGATCACACCAGCTGTGTGCAGCACCAAGTCTCCCCTCCCCCCACCCAGCGCTCAGCGGCCAAATATAGAACAAACGTGTCTGCCGAACTTTTACTCCGTAATGTAAACTTTAACTCCTGCAGCGTAGAACAAACTTGCTAAAATACATAAACATGGTGGATTTACTAGAAGCTTTAAAGAACAAACTCTGGACGGTGTGAGGTGAGTTTGTTTCACTGCAGAGATAAACACACACACGGAGCGTCAGCAGTCAGACACAGCCAGCTACATTTAAGTTTCACTTTCTGTTCTGACTGAGCGCTGCTGCAGCATGGAGGTGTAGTCCTCAGTCATCCTGGACATGATCATCCTGAGAGTTTTAGCTGAAAACAGCTGGACGTTTCTGATATGTTGGAGACATTTAGCCTCTCATCCCAGAGGCTTCTTCCAGACTTTGGTTGTGGTCAGAAACAAACACACTGGTTGTGCTGCAAGTCTCTTTCTTTGTTTCTCCAAAACATGTTTTTGTCTAAATGAAGGTGATGTTATTCATAGAATTAAAATTCATGTTGAAGTTAAGATTATTTCATCAAGAAGGACCTGTGGTTAGCTAGCTCATTTAAAACATGTCATGTCTTGAAAGAATCGGGAATTGATAGGAACCGGAATCGAAACAAGGAATCTGAATTGGAATCATTCAGAATCAAACAATGCCCTACCCTAGCATGGAAAGCAACGGAGTTGCAAAAGTTTGTGAAAAAAACGGCGAGCATGTGGTACCTGGAAAATCTTGACAAGGCTGGCAGGTCTGCTTTCCTCTCCCAAGAGATTGACTTGGTCCTGATTCCTTCTGGTTTAGGATGAAGAATTCTAAGTTCTTTTCCTCTGTCATCTGATTTAAATCGGTCTAAAACCTTCTCTTCCTCAGCACGGTCAGCAGCTCTACCGTCACATCTATCTGGGCTGCAAAGAGGAGGACAACGTCCACAAGAACTTCGAGCTTCTCTTCACCACCTTAGCCATCCTGACCATCGAGCTGGCCAACGAGGAGGTGGTCATCGACCTCATCAGGCTTTCCATGGCTCTGCAGGTGAAGCCGACGCTCACATCTGTTTTCCTCATTAGACACATTCCTCCAGAAAAGAGCCCATAGTGATCAGCACTGAGCCGCTGATTTAAAATCAGCAGATTTTAAAATATCGTTATAATTGTGATTCTGGAAGTGACACGTCTACAAAGAAGACCTGCACGTCTTAGGTGTGTTGTTGCTGTGTCGTATTTCTAATTCCATGCTGTAGTTCTTTTTTAAAACACAGAACAGTTTTGTTACCTGTTTTCCTGCTACGTTTCATTTGCGGCTGCAGGCTTCCTCAGGCTGACGCTGATGGTGGCGTCACTTCCTTCTCCGTTTTTCCGCGGGCAGCAGAGGACGTTGTCGCCCTCTGCTGCCCGCTCTCCCCTCTCCGACGATGCAGTCCCATGCGCGATCCAACGTGTAAACTCCATCGTCCCTGTTCATGGTCCCATGGTGAGACGTGGATGTGGGACCATGAACAGAGACGATGGAGTTTACACGTTGGACCGCGCATGGGACTGCTTCGTCAGAGAGCGGGCAGCAGAGGGCGGCAACTTCCTCTGCTGCCCGCGGATAAACGGAGAAGGAAGTGACGCCACCATCAGCGTCAGCCTGAGGAAGTTTGCAGCCGCAAACGAAACGTAGCAGGAAACAGGTAACAACACTGTTCTGTGTTTTAAAAAAGAACGACAGCATGGAAATAGACCTGAACGTGTTGCAAATCGCCCAATTCAAGCTGAACATTTAAAACCAGAATCATTTTTCATAAATCACAAATAAATGCTGTAAGTTGTTATTTGAATATAACTAAATTAGATTCTCTACCAGACTGATGGATTCCTGCAGAACCCAGGAGGGATCGTTCTCCTGTTCTCGTGTTTAAATCTGTGGTTTTTAGGTTAGACTCTTTCCTGTTATCAGCGGCCTCATGCGACCCGTCGGCCTGTAAACAAACATGTTCAGAGCTCTACCTCGGGGATCGTTGCCGTGACAACAACCTTTATGCTGACAGCGTGAGAACATATTCAGACAGCAGA
Organism: Nothobranchius furzeri; assembly: GCF_043380555.1. Classification (NCBI taxonomy): domain Eukaryota; kingdom Metazoa; phylum Chordata; class Actinopteri; order Cyprinodontiformes; family Nothobranchiidae; genus Nothobranchius; species Nothobranchius furzeri. The sequence continues at coordinate 35,959,129 of NC_091751.1, forward strand.
ACGGCCTCCAGCTACCTTTAAAGGTCCAGAGGAGCCTGCCTCCTGCAGCCTTAGAGGAGGACTCCACCTGAGGTTCTGCAGGAGGGTCCTTAAGAATGTTACTGACGATGATCTGACATCTCAGATGCAGATTAGGATCCATTTAAATGACTCTTTAACAGGAAATGGCGCTGGCTAATGAGGAGAACATGCCAATGTTCATCCGCTGTGGCATCATGGCGCTCGTGGCAGCATACCTGAACTTCCTGAGTAAGATGATCGCCCACCTGCCTTTGTGTCAACACGTCAGTAAGGTGTGTTTTAATCCCCCTTGTTCCTAATCTAACTTGCAGATGGGAGTTTCTCCTCTATGCTGATGATGCTCTCGTACATCAAACTTTTAAATCTAGTTTTTGTTCCTGGAGAATTAAACGTTTTTCCTCTTCAGGTGATTGAGCTGAGGAACTTGGACGCTCCATATCTCCTTCCTGAACATGTCTTCAGAGACAAATGTCAGTAAGTATCCAGTCACATCAAAGGCTTTTTATTCAAGTCAGGAAGTGGAGAGCTTGGATGCAACCTGCAGCATCTCCACTAGGTGGCACTGATCCACACCCAAGCTCTCTTTATTAACCATCATACCTCTGATTACAATCCCTGTCCAACCAAAATTGCTAGCAGACCGTTTTGCTTCCGTGAAATGATAGTAAAGTAGAGCATCAATTTTTAGTGAAGCAGCTATATACAAGTCAGTGTAGGTACTGGTCAGAGCGGGTCAGTCCAGGTACAAACACAACACAGAGTCATGTGACGGAAACAAGCAGCTGGAGTGGGCAGGTCTACGATTGTCATTCATGAGTCTGACCATAGAGGGAAAAGAACTGTTTCCATAAAAGGACTGTGTCCATAGTGACACTGGTCAGCTGTGATCCGACCTGCACACCTCAGTGTCCTGGAGGTGTGCAGGTCTTGTATGGAGGAGAGTTTGCTGCCACTTACCTTCTCAACAGAGCGCACAACATGCTGCCGCTTCTTCTTGTCCCTGGAGGTACCTCCAACGTACTGCACGGTGATTGAGGAGGTGAGGATGGACTCGATGACTGAGGTGTAGAACCGCCTCATCGACTGTGCTGTACTTCAGCTGCCTCAGGAAGTACATCCTCTGCTTTTGTGTTTTCATCACGTTTAGCTTCTATTTTATTGAAAATATTTTCAATTGTATTCATGTAATGAGAATTTTTGTTTTGCATTGTTTGTAAAAAAAATAATTATAACATAAAAGGGAGCCTAAGCCACGCCCATCTACTTCCAGACCTCGGGTCCCAGGAAGAACGAAAAAATGAACGCAAGTCAACGGGGCTAAAAACGCTATTTTCTAATTCCGCTTGTTATGTTCCATGGATTTCACATATGATGTCCGTGAATTTTAAAGACACATTTTGATACCAAGAACGCTCTTATTTTTAAACAGACGGAAACATTATTTTAGGTTTTGTGTGAAAATAAGTCCAGGACTACAAATGTGCATCACCATAGTGTCGTAATCGAACCAGACACGGAGAACAGGGAAAATGGCTGTGAGTTCAGCAAACTTCCAATCCTTCCTTCAGAAGGAAAGAACGAGGGATGAGCGAGTACACCACTATCTGTATCTGTTCAACCATCTAAACTATCTGTATCTGTACTCGGAGTGGGTGTGACCTACCCCGGAAGTGGGTGTGGTCTACATCAATCCATTATTTTTTATCTGAAATTAATATGATTGATCAGAAGTTGCTATGGGCATTGTTTATTTGAAAACTATTTATAGAGCAGCCTCAGAATTGAGATTAAATATTTTTGGTCACAATAGTAAAAGAACTATTACAGAACCAAGTTTTTCCATAAAATCAGAGCATTAATATTTAATTAATTGAAGTGCAAGTATTAATACATCTGAACTCATACAGTAGGAACTAGGAAATATGAAATACTAGAACTAGACTCAGCTTTTATTTTTTTGATTAAACAGATTTTTTTTCTAACGTTCTTGGCGTTTTCCCACACAGTTAAACAAAACGATGTTGATTAAGGTGTGTGTGTGTGTGCGTGCGTGCGTGCGTGCGTGCGTGTGTGTGTGTGAGAGAAAGAAAGAAAAAAACACCCGAACGGAGGCAGTGACCGACGCAGCACGCACGGTTTTCAGCTGAGTCTTGTCAAATGCACCACGTCCGTTATGAAAAAAGTAACTTTAAATATAAAACCGAAAAAGAGGCGAGCTGAAGAAAACCCAGGGAGTTCTGAAGAAACATGAGCAACAGTGAAGCAAGCACAGAGAGATCTGTTACTGTCTGTGTGTGCATGGATGGACCGGACGGACTGAGCTCCCGGCTGCAGAGTTTTGTGTGTAGGGAAGGGCGGGTGGCGCTCTATGTGACTGGCCAATCACAGAGCGTGAAGACAGCCAGTTACCCAATGAGGATTTTCCTTCAGCACGATTACAGATATTTACGAGTTTTACTCGTTTCATGCTCATAATCTTCAAAAATGCTTTGTACCGGATACTTCTCTGAAACGAATATCCGGCTCATCCCTAGAAAGAACCATCATAAATCTGGTCATGTGGTAAGTAGCAGCTATGCTAGGAGGGTGGAGATTCTGTGGTGACGTCACATATGCGACGTGCCGATGTCTGATGTGTAGTCATGCTGACTACCAACATTTACAAGCAGATAAATCTCAAAGTACATCTTTTTTTTTTTTCATTTAAATTGCAGTACATCATGTGTGCGATCCAGGGTGTAAGGCAGAGCGGGTTGGAAAATAGCGATTTTAGCCCCATCCAGTGACCCGTTAGCCGACCGGAAAGGGAGGAGCCTAACCCTGGTTTCACACTGCAAGCAGATCAGCGGAAAGAATTGGCAGCGAAGCGGCACCGCTTCAAATAGAATCCAGTTATGGTCTATGGAGTGTTTCAAACCAGCCGCGACGCGGCAATTTCCAGTCGCGTCCCAGAAGCGGCATGCCTTGCCGCGCTGCTAAAGATAGGATCGAGTTCTATTTTTCCCACGAGCCGCTTCTGGGACACGTCAATTTCCGCAATTCACATAGTGCGAGACAGGAAACCACATGGTTTCAGTGTAAAATCCCCGGTTATTTTCAAAATAAAATGCAACTTTGCAATGTTGTATATAACTTACGTCGGTACGTGTGACCGAACGGCTTTGTTTACTACCAGTTTCTTTCGAGAAGTGCAACAGTGTGATTCCTCGCGGGGGTTGTGATCTCTCGATAAGGAAGGTGTCGGAAGTCTCGAGGGATTTTAGAATCTTGCGGGTACAGCGAGGCGCAGCGAGGAAGCCGTGCCGTGGCCAAGAGACTCCCGGTGTGAAAAGGACCGCTTTGAAGTTCGCGAGTGAGCCGCTCCGCTGCTGTTCCGTTCTGCTGATGCTTGCAGTGTGAAACCGGGGTTAGGCTCCCTGTTACTGGAAAGGTTTTGTATTAAACACCATTTAAAGAACATTAAATATTATTTAAACGGCATTCTATAGTTTTCATTAATTTATGACAAAATAGCTGAACATAAAAAGCTGACATTGCTGCTTAGGGCAGGGCACGGGGTCAGGGCCTGACCAGGAACAGGTTAGCTGCTCCTTTGTGCTCAGAGGGTTGTGTTACCCGTCCATTCTAACAAATGTAGATTTGTTGTTCGTTATCTGGTTAGCCAAAAAACAAAATGTTTCATTTAGTTTGAGTTTCAAAACAGGAATGTCACTATTTTCCTTTTACTGTATTTACAATACTGATGTATTAAAATACAGATAAATCAACTTGTGAGTACAATGCATGTTAATATAGTAAGTATAGCATTTTTAACATGGAAAGTATCAGTGTGAATTAATCCTATGGTGGTAGCTCTTCTGTGCTTTTATTGTGTAAAAGTAGCTCACGGTCTCCAGAAGGTTGGAGACCCCTGGGTTAGATTGTTTAGTACAGAAACGTATTACCACCAGTGCAACGAAAAGATTAGGGATCAGAATCTCGTAATAACAGAACGTTTCCCATAATAAACATGTTATAAATCCTGCTTTAGCGAGAAACATTATCATAACGACATATACAATCTTTTGAACGATAATGTTTCTTGAGATGACATGTTTAAAAACTCATAAAAATGAGAAAGGTCATAATAGTAAAACGGCTGCTACACATGGCTTTCTCCTCAGGATGAAGGAGGCATGATGTTTAACGTTTAGGGAGTACCGCAGCACCATAACAACGGGGCGAAAGCGCTGGACAACGGTTCGCCCGCCAGCTCTCCCCTCTGTCAGCTTTTCCACGCAACACTAAAAACACCCACAGATGTCCCACACAAAGGGAACATGTCATGTCAAGACAGACTTATTATGCAGATCATTTTATTAAAGCACAACACTTTTAAAGTTTTTAAATGTGAAAGAACACAAACAGGAAGTCAACTTTTACTTTGAAAGCTGCACCTCAGCTACAAAGTGGAAGTATCACAATTATGCATGAACAAGAAAATCCAAGTGAGGGCTGCTGGAGGACGGCCTGACCGACGTGTTCCTCTAACTAACTGCTGCTCCTAAAAAGAAGCACTCACTCGGTTTCTGCTGGACAAAGAATCAAATGTCCCTTGATGTCGATGATTCATCGTTAGATTTCATTATTACGAGTTGTTAAACTCGTTATGAGATGCTGACCCTTTATCTTATCTTTTCCCCACACTGATGGTAATATGCCGTCATAGTTTTGTGATTATTTCACAAAAGATTTTTACTTTTGCTCCTTTAACAGTAATCTGCTTCTCGTCTAAGGTGAGCCGTAGCGAGCTTGTTTTCTCCTTATGGTTCAAGCATGAAATGTCTGCTGTTCCCAGATTAGCATCTAAATCTTTCTGGAATAATTTTTTATCTAACTTCAGGTTATCTTGTGCAACGCCAACACAGTGACATCATTTAACTAACAGAAGGATTTCACACCAGAAAACATATTAATGGTCTATAAATATCATCTGAAACTTTTAAATCTGATAATGAAATCTGATTATGACCCAATCTGTGCTTTCCACCAGGCTCCCAGAATCTCTGGATAAAAATGACAGGCAGGTTTATTTCCAGGCATCTGACATGGCCGAGTGTCTAGCTGGACCAGGGTACAACGTGGAGAGGCTCTCCATCCCCTACGTTCCCCAGGTGACAGGTATGACAAGCCCCGCCTCCTCATGTACAGGATTGTTTAATTCATCCACACAGGATTTAATCTGATAATAAAACTCAGGAATAAAAAGAGACTTTAAAGGTTCATTTGGTGTAAAACACTAAAACAGAATGTAAAAAGTTTAATTTTGGTAACCATGGAAACAAGAAACATTTCTCCTTTAACCTCTGAGAAGGTTGATGTTTCTCCACCTGCAGCTTTGATGAAACATCTCAGACTGAACTGGAGTTTGGTTTTATGAAAGCTTATAGAGCTCTGGGAGTTGACGTCACTTCTCCCGGCATGCAACAGTTCAAATTGAAACGGCGCCATCTTGGCAGGCAGAAGCTCACAGCTGGACTATTTGTTATTGTCAGAAAACTCAATCAAACGGGAAATATGGTAGATTCTTGTTGTGCCCCAGGATGCAGAACAGACACGGACGACATAAGGAATGAGCCAACCACAGTATTACCCAAGATCCGGAGCGCCGCAAACATTGGATCATTGTAATAAAACGCACTAGTGACCGGGCTAAAATGAAACTGTGGGATCCCGAGAGTAAAGGTTTTCACTTATGCAGCGACCGCTTCATATCAGGTACTTAAACCAACGTTTCCTCAACTGTGTATGGTATTTATTTTAAATGCTTTTATTACGATTCTTAGTGGGCTTCCTAAACTTATTTTGGCCTGGCTTTTTCTGTCTTATTACTCATAGCAACAAGTAAACATCACGTAAAACGTTGCCTCGTTTTTCTGCGTGCTGCCGTTTACGTTTGTTATAATTACAACAGTTAACCGACTAAGCTGTATTTAATTTTTAAGCAATGGTTGATCAATTGTGAGATCACACATAAAAAGCACTTTGGATTGCTATTATCTGTCTCACCGAGACAGATCTCAGACAGATCCTGAGACGCTCCTGCCTGACATATTTATTTTATTCACGGAAAAAAATCAAACTAGTGATTTCTCTTGGCGTTCAGTTTATACATTAAAACAACACAGCACTCCGTTTAAACTTCTGACATGTATTTGTCCATCCATCCATCCATCCATCCATTTTCATCCGCTTATCCAGAGTCGAGTCACGGGGGCAGTAGCCTAAGTCGAGAGGCCCAGACTTCCCTCTCCCCAGCCACTTGGGCCAGCTCCTCCAGGGAAATCCCAAGGGGTTCCCCGGCCAGGTCCGGTAAGAAGTCCGCTCCGACAGCTTCTGGCATTTTTAAAAAGTATCCCAGGGGCATAGTAAGGGTCGGAGATGTTTAGTCTATTTAATTTCTGACTATATAAAACAATTTCTTCTGTTTTAATGTGTGAAGTAAACTTTGACGGAGTAAAATCCAAGCCGATCCCGTTCATTTTGTTTACCTTTGTTGCCTGCCAACATGGCGTCTACTCTCTGAGAGTCACGTGATGTACAGAGCTCTATAGAGGAGTTAATTAAACAGGAAGTAGAAACTAGCTCTAATGGGATCAGCGTCGTCCTTCATGCTGGAGGTTTAACAGGGTCACCAGAATGTTCTCCAGAATTAATCCTGACGGTGAAAATCCTTCTTTTATTCTATAAAACCGTCGTCCAGACCTTCAAATGTTCGCTCAGAAGACAGCAAACCTGTTTATTTATTCCTGTTTGATGTATTTAGTAGAATCAGCTCTGAGATGTGAGTAAACTGTTGTTTCTGCTTCTGTCCTCGCTGGCATTCATCAGTTCTTTATACGGTTGGAAAAATCCTCCACAGGTGCAAACAGACGTCCAGAGGTAAACATCTGGAGTAGAGCTGTAGAACATCTGTAGAGTAGTTAGCTGCTTGTAGAACAGAAGTACGGCGGGTTAGCGCCACTCAGAAGGTCAGAGGTCATTTTATTAGATTTTATGATGAAGAAGAAGAAAAAAAACTGATTTGTTTTTATTCTGCTTTAACATGAAATGAAGACTCAACTCTTCAACGTAAAACTTTAACAACACAATGTGTATGTTTTATTCTCTCTGGAGATGAAATAAATATAAAAGAATCAACTGAAGGCAAAATGGGACTCAGCTTTGCAACGTTCCTGAGATGGAAGAAGGAAGAGCGAACAAGAGAACTGACAAGAGAATCCAGGGTGAGAGCTGGGTCAAAGGTCATGCCAAGATTCCTGAAGAAGGGTTTGGTGTGAGAAGCAAACTGACCAAGAGAGTCTCTGACTTTGGGAACCAGCTTGTCTGGGGCACAGATGAGGATCTCAGTCTTATCTTCATTCAGCTGTAGAAAGCTCCCAGCCATCCAGGTTTTTATAGATTCTAAGCAGGTGTGTAACAGCTGCAGCTTAGACATCTCATGGGGCTTAAAGGAGATGTACATTTGGATGCCATCTGCAAAAAGATGGTCAGAGATTCCTTTGAAGGAGCTCAGAATGTGCTGAACAGGAAGCAGATAGAGGAGGAAGAATAGAGGCCCCAGCACAGAACCTTGTGGGACACCACAAAACCTAAACCTAAAGCTAAACCTGGAGATGGCCACAGAGAAGGAACGCTCAGACAGATAAGAGGAGAACCGCTCCAAAGCAGATCCTGATAGGCCTACCCAGTAGCAGGTGATGGTCATCAGGGTCAAAGGCTGCAGTCAGGTCCAGCAGGACCAGAAAAGAACCGTCCTCTCCATCACTGATTTAGGCTTTAAGCCGAAAATCTGAACTAATAATAGTTTAATAAACCTGTTTATCTCATGTAAATCCTACAACTACCCATCTTATTCCTGAGGTGGCTGCAGAAACATCTAGGGAGATTAGAGGTAGCTCAAAGCCATTGGTTTGCATGGTGAGGTTTCATTGCTAGTAGCGTATATTTTTTGTTGTACATTTTAAGAAGTTTTTAAAAAAGTATTCACCCTTCTCGGGAACATGTTGTGCTGCTAGCGGTTGCATGAACAACCAGAGAAAGTTAAATTTGTGGCTACAAGAGTGGTGTTTGGAGTGTAAACTCTACTTTGGCTGAAAAGCATGACACCCAAGTTTTCCATTCTCACCCTGAAATAAAAATAACTCAGACACACTGACGTTAGACTCTGATCATACGTTAATTGAATTATGCTTTTAACAGTCAGATAAATTATTAAAATAGAGCTCATTGTTTAACATGATGAGCTGCATGGTGGTGCAGTTGTTAGCACTGTTGCCTCGCAGCAAGAAGGTTGCAGGTTCGAAACTCGGCTGTGGCCTTTCTGCGTGGAGTTGCATGTTCTCCCCATGCATGCTTGGGTTTCCTCCGGGTACTCGGGTTTCCCCTACAGATCACAACATGCCCTACAAGTTAAAAATTGTACGTCGCTTTGGATAAAAGCGTCTGCCAAATAAATAAACATAAACATGTTAACTCATTCGCTGCCAGCCATTTTCTGATCGGTAAAGCCCTTTGCTGCCAGCGGTTCTCGCCCTTTTTACTGTTTTTGTAAGAGTCACAGAATGTTGCACGCTAGGATGATGTCGACACCAAACAAAGCGGAGAGTCACCTCTTATATCAGGAAGAGTCCGCGTGTTTCGAGCGTTATCCGTTCTTTCATAATCCGTTGTTGAATTGTGATCTGCAGAAGCTTTTCCGGTTCGCGCCTCACTTTTTTTTTACAGCTGCGGCCCAAAACAATCACCTAACACATGGACTTTCTGCTTCCTGATCGTGCGATGTATGCAGATGAAGATCGGCTGTAGAGCTGAGATGTTTGTTCTCACGGTGCGGGGGCTCGTTCCGACGCCCACACAGTAAAAAAAAATGCAAATGAATGGCAGTGAATGAGTGCGTTTACATGCAGCCAGTAACCCTTTTAAAACCCGAATATTCACAATAACCCGGTTCCGCAGGTCCTTGTAAACACCGCCAAAAACCCGCATATGCTCATAACCGGGTTTTTAAAAACCTGGTTACTACACCTGGGGTAACCCTTTTCTGACCCGAATGTTTGGTCGTGTAAACGCATATTGGGATATCCCCATCAAAGCGTGTGTTCTGCGCATGCTCTGTTCGCAAGGAATCTTGGTCTTTTGAGTAGCGAGACGTCTTGTATGCGCCAGAACACTGGAAGTAAACAAGTTGGGAGCAAAATGGCGAGTCGCGGCACAGCACCACACTTTTGGAGTGACGAGGAAACTAAAGCACAAACAAACGCGGTCGCTATCTCTTCCGAACTGGGAAACATGTTGTTGTTTTCACGGATACCGGAACAAGAAGAACCGGAAATGAGGCATATTGCGTCTGGACGTAGTCCATATGTCTTGACGCTACCCCAACGTCCGCATTTAAATCGGGTTTTGCAAGTTAGGGGTAACTCTTTTCTATTTATGCTTGTAAACGGGTTATTCTGATCAACTCAGAAACTCAAATACCGACCTTAACCCGATCATAACCCGGATATTGGCTGCATGTAAACGTAGTCAGAGTTAATGCAAACCTAACGTTAATGAAATGTAGGGGAATTTACAAGTCAGTATGGGAGCACAGTAAGTGCACCTTAAGGGATTTGAAGTAGGGTATGAGAGATACAGGTTAGAAATCTAGTGTGCTGTCTATTTAAGGCCTGCATATTTTAGCCATTTGGTCCATCGTTTAGTAAGTATATCTTTCTGAAGGCGAAGGGAGAAGGAAATCCTTTTCCATAAGTTAGATGTCGTTTACTGTAGTTATCCAATCCTGTATTGTGGGTGGATCTGGGAGTAACCAATGTCTCGTAATTACTTTTTTACCAGTGGTTATTGAAACCTTAAATAAGGATGCATCAGTTGTCTGGATCTGTAGATGTAGATTTCCTAAAAATAATGTGGGAAACTGCATAGGTAGATTAGAGTTGAATAGACCACTTAGTACTTTATGAAGCTCTATCCAGAAGGGTTTAACCACTCGGCATTCCCAAAAGATGTGCCAGTGACTGGCTTCTTTGTGCCCACATTTTCTCCAGCACATGGCTCCCCCTCCAGTTAAATGTGCTTTCTGGGTTGGTGTGATAAAAAAGCGGATCATACACTTCCAGCTGAACTCTCGCCAGACCTAGGAGCTGGTGCATTTCCATTGGGATTTACAAATGCCAAGTCAATCTTCTTTAGGTATCAGCAAATTGCCCTCTCTCTCCCATTTCCTCCTAACATAATCTGTACTGTGGGATTTTTTTGACAATACGCCTTTATACATTTTTGAAATCACTCCCCTATTAGGTTTGCTTTGATAGGCATCAACAAAGATTTTTAATATCGGGTCATTAAGGTCTGTTTCCTTTCTTATTTGTTCAAAACGGTTACGCACCTGGAGGAATCTGAAAAATTCAGTTCTGTCCAGGCCATTGTCATTTTTCAGCTTCTCAAAGCTTTTAAATTGTCCCTTCTCCGTGAGTGAGTAGTAGGTTGTGATTCCCTTCAAAATCCATAACTTAAATCTCTTGTCCTTTGTGTTAGGTTTAATCTCTGGGTCATGGGCGCACCATTGAATTATCTGTAATGTATTGTTTAAGTTATACTCTTCCCTCATCCTATTCCAGATTTTTAACCCATTCCAGATTTTTAACTGTGCTTTAATCCAAGGATTTTCTACCTTATCCGCCAGTCTGGCCAGTTGTTCGTAAGGTATTATTGCTTGTACTGGGAGATCCACCAGAGTTGATAGTTCTATATCTTTCCATCTAGCTTGAAAAGATGGGTTAGACAAGTTTATGAGGGGTCTAACCTGAGATGCATAGAAATAATCCTTGAGATTTGGTAATGACATCCCCCTTGTTTTTTGGGAAGCTGTAAGGTTTTAAGCCTCACACTAGGTTTTTTACCCTGCCAAACAAATCTGGAAATAATCCTGTTGAGTTCAGAAAATTGTTTTGAAGTAATTTCTGCAGGGAGTGCCTGAAATAAGTAGAGATATCTGGGGAGAATACTCACTTACTGACTCAATACTTCTTACTGACTCAATTCTATGACTGAGACTAAGGAAAGAAATAGAATTCCATCTATGTATGTTTTCCTTCATTTTTTCAAGAGAGGGTTAATTATTCTCTGCCAATGTATGAATCCTTTTTGGCAGGTTCATTCCTAGATATTTTAATGAGGTTTGGTCCCAGTTAATAGAAAATTGATCTCTTAAGTTGCCTTGTGGGTTGAAAATTAATAGTCAAAGTTTGTGTTTTTTGTGTATTTAATTCATATCCTCAGTAATCCCCAGATTTTTCTAGGGTGGTCATTAATTTAGGGAAAAAATTGTAAGGATTACTCAAATAAACCAGGACATCATCAGCATACAGCGTCACCTTGTGGTCTTCTCCGTTAATGCTGATGCCTTTAATATCCTGAGTTTGTCTTATCCAGCAAACTAAGGGCTCAATGTAAAGCGCAAAAAGCAGGGGTGAGATTGGGCATCCTTGTCTGGATCCCTGTTCCAGTGTAATGTTATCGGTAAGATATCCATTTATTTTTATCCAGGCTGATGGTTTGTTATATAAAGTATGAATCCCTTTAATGAAAATGTTATCCATGCCAAATTTTTCTAAAACTAAATATAGGAAAGGCCAGCTTACGGAGTCAAAGGCCTTCTCCGTGTCAATGCTGACCAGGCAAGCCTCATTGTTATTTTGTTGGACATGGTCTAGTATATGTAATGATCGTCTAATATTGTCGTGGGTCTGTCTTTGTATAATAAATCCAGTTTGGTCATCATGAATAAGCTGAGGAAGCAATTTTTCCAGTCTTCTGGCAAGGATGGTTGTATAAAGTTTGTAATCGACATTCATAACTGAAATAGGCCTATATGAACTACAGTCCAGTTTATTTTTCCCCTCCTTAGGGATAACAGAAATCACAGCTTCTTTCCAAGAAGATCCTAGCATCTGTTAATGTTGTGTTACAGGCTCGGAGAAGTATTGGCCCTAGCGCTGCTTTAAAAATCCTTTACCACTCAGAGGGATAACCATCCGGGCCGAGTGACTTGTTGGATTTTAGTGTGGAAATGGCTTGTTCAGTTCTGTCTCGGTTATGGGAGCTGCTAATATTTCATTTTGTTCACGTGATATTGATGGTAAATTGAGGGTTTCCAAAAAGTCTAATTTCTTTATCTCCTTCTTTGTATATCTTCCTGTTTATACTGTATAATTTTGGAATCAATGTCTCTTATCTTGTATTTTGTATTGTCCGCTCTTAGTTTTTGTAGTTTTCTTGCCAGGGTCTTCAGTGACTTTGTTCCAGACTCATAGTAGGTTTGTCTAGTGAATATCATCTTTTTTTCAATTTCCTGAGTATATATCAGATTAATTTAATTTCGAACTGCTTTTATTTTGGTCAGAGTTTCTGGTTTTTGTTCTCTTTCATGTTGTGTCTCTAAATTTTTTAATTCTTCGTTAAGATTTATCAGTCTTAATTGTTTTTGTTTCTTTTCATGTGAACAGAATATGATTCTCCCCCTAATGACAGCTTTTAAAGTATCCCAAAATGTTGCTGAGTCAACCTCACCATTATCATTTTCTTCTAAAACCTTTTTATTTCTTCTCTCATTTGGGTTTTAAATGTCTGATTATTTAAGATACTTGTATTCAGTCTCCACAGAGTTTTTCCCGGTTTATCATTTATGTCTACTGTACAGGAGAGGGGGCATGGTCAGATAAATCAACAGATCCAATATCACAATCTCGAATTTTTTGACGATGTCTCTTCAATAGCAAAAAGTAATCTATCCTAGAATAAACATTGTGTGGATGAGAATAGAAGGTATAGTCATGGCCAGAGGGGTAAAAATCCCTCTATAAATCCAGTATGCCAAGCTCTGTCATCAGTGTGTTGACTTTCTTAAGTAACGGTGTAGAGGCTGTGTTTTTGGATGAGTCCTTTTTTGGATTAAGACAAATGTATTCGAGTGCCCAGGTAGCACATAAACAATGCAATTGAATGGTTTTCTTAAAGTAGGAATGTTTAACTTGTGGCCAGAGCTCTCTCCTTCCTTCTGCTCTGTGTAAACCTGAACTGGTCACCTACTTGTGCGTAATCAAATGTCTATAGGGGAAAAGATGGGAAAGCTATAGCCATGAGGTTCACTTTTGCCTTTTGCCTGTGTGTGTGTGGGTGTGGGTGGGTGTGTGGGTGTGTGTGTGGGTGTGTGGCACAGCTCCATGAGCCGCTCCAGTCACAGCGTCTCGTTATTGGCGCTATTTAAACCAATGTTGTAAAATTACTTCTGCCCAGCCCAGATGTGCTCACATGTGCACCCGTGAGCCGTGGTTCCGCTGGAACGTGTCTGACAGACGCACTCTGAACTTCAGATCTTCAGCGCGCTGTTAATAGCCTGACATGTTTAGAATGCTGTCCCTCAGTCAGTGTGCTAATATAATGGAGGCTTAACCACTGAGACGGGGAGGCCTCTCGCCGACATATCCTTCATAGCCTCTGCAGCGCTCGAAACAGCCGTTGGCCGTCTTGATAGAAGATCCGTATCTTTGCTGGGTATGGCGTCTGGAACGTTATTTGTTTTTCTTTCAGCACTTTTTTAGCCTCTGTGTACTCGATCCGTCTTTTTAAGACTTCAGGGGGAAAGTCGTGATCCACATAGAAGCGAGCATTGTCGTAGAATACCTTCTTTTTCTGCCATGTTCTTTTTATCACCTCTTCTTTGATCTGCCAGCTGGCAAACTTAACCACTATGGAGCGAGGCCTTGCCTGTAAGCTGGTGGGCTTCGGAGCCAGAGCTCGATGTGCTCGTTCGATGTTGAGGTCTCTGTCTCGCGGCAGGTCAAGTGAAGTTTTCAACAGGTTTTCCAGAAAGCTAACCATATCGGAGCCCTCACTGCCTTCGGGTATTCCGTAAATCCGAATGTTTTCTCTCCGCGCTCAAGCCTCCTGGTCAATCAGCCTCGCCTCCAAATTAGCCTGGTGCTGCGTTAGCCGCTCGACTAACGTTGATGCTGCTTGAAGCACGGACTCTGTTTCGTTCATTCTCTCTTCTACTTCGTCCAGTCTGTCATTTGCCCTCTTTAACTCCTGTTTTATGTCAGAAAGTTGTGCCCCATTGTCTCTTCTGAATTCGCGGATTTCGTTTAAGATGCTGTTCAGGCTAGCTTCGGGGCTATTTCCCGCACATGGGTTTAGCTCCGGAGAGCTACTTGGTCCAAGCGTCGGCACGGAGTCTTTTTCTGTCGAAGCCATACTTAGTCCACTTCTCGTAGTAACCCCTTTCTTCATTCTTTGTAATAAATATTCACTAGGTTTGAAAAAACCAGTTAGTGCGGGGTTAGTTTATAAGACCTTTGGGGAGCTTAGAGTTTAGGCTACCATCCTCTCCCTACCGGAACCAGAAACCTCCCTTTAGTTGTTTTTTTTTTATACAATAAAAGTAAATCATTTTAGCTCATACATAACTTGTATCTGGTCCTAAAATAACTCTCCGCTCTGATTGGTAGCCTGATCAAGCCCCGCCCACAACGCCATATATTCCCAATCTGATTGGATGTTAAATTGTTTCTGCAAACTGAAGAAAACCGGTCAACAAAAGGAGATGTTTTTGTTTCTTTTGAACAATTAATTAAATATTTGTTAGTTTTAGTGTTTGTAGGATAGATGTTTGTTGTAGAAAACAAATAAAAACATAAATATGTATTTCTATTTTACTTGCTCTGCATCTGGACCTGACATGGTGAGTATCGTCAGAGAGGTTTTTACTTCTCTGGTTTAGTTTGATCCAAATGTGAGAATTATATAATATCCTGCTGAGTCATACCTGCTCAGAGCAAAGGTCACCATGACTAGGGAGTTCTTTTCACCAGCAGGACTAGTTAAGCCTTTAAAGTAGTACCATATCATACCATACCAAGTTTATTTGTATAGCACATTTAAATACGGCATGAGAGCCGACCAAAGTGCTGAACAAAAACACACAATAAAAACAATCAATAATAAAAACTAAATCAATTAAAATTGAGTAATTCAAATCAAAAAGAAAATGAGAAAGAGAATAATTTAGACTGAATTAAAAGCCAACGAATAAAAGTGAGTTTTTAAACGAGACTTAAAAAGGGAAAGAGAGGAAGAGAGTCTGATCAGGAGGGGCAAGTGGTTCCAGAGCTTCAGTGCACAAACTGAAAAGGCGCGCTCCCCACGGGATTTACAGTGGGAGCTAGGGACATGGAGAAAGTGCTGGTCGGCTGATTGGAGGGATATTGTAGGGACATAAGGGTGAATGAGCTGGGACAAGTAGCCAGGTGCTAAGTTATTGAGGGATTTAAACACAAAAACCAGGATCTTAAACTCTATCCGGAGATGGATGGGGAGCCAATGAAGATTTGCTAAAACCGGTGTGATGTGTTCTCGTACACAGTTCAATTCAATTCAAGTTTATTTATATTGCGCCAAATCAGGACTATAGTCGTCTCAAGGCACTTCACATAGTAAACATTCCAGTACAGGTCAATTCATTAATCCAATCAGAAAAAAGTTTCCTATATAAGGAACCCAGCAGGTTGCATCAAGTCACTGACAGTCTCTGATTTCCTTCCCTTTACATTACCGATGATCCAAACAGCTTCTAGTTGTCATGGAAACATCTCCACATTTATAAAGTTGACTTGTTGGAGGTGTGAAACCAGCGTGACTCATTTTGAAACAAGTTTTTCACAGAAATGCATCAAATTGCTCAGAAAGTGGGATCATTTGGGTTCTGGTTATAAACGACAACGAGACTAGCTTTTATGCAGATGTTGCTACATACTTGCTACACAGCACTGTGCTGCATGTAGTACTGCGTTAATTTCTAGGGATTCACACAAACAGTGCTTCAAATCAAAGCAAGTAATGTGTGGCAGCCATTTTAACCACTCAGCCGCATCCTTAAACAAGTATGTCCTTCTAAAAAAATTAGCATATTGTGATAAAGTTCATTATTGTCTGTAATGTACTGATAAACAATAGACTTGCTTATATATTAGATGCATTACACACAGCTGAAGTAGTTCAAGCCTTTTGTTTCTAATATTTTGGCATACAGCTCATGAAAACCCAAAATTCCTATCTAAAAAAATGTGCATCTTTCATCCGACCAATAAAGGAAAAGTGTTTTTAATACAAAAAGGTCAACCTTCAAATAATTATCTTCAGTTATGCACTGAATACTTGGTCAGGAATCCTTTTGCAGAAATGACTGCTTCATTGCGGCGTGGCATGGAGGCAATCAGCCTGTGGCACTGCTGAGGTGTTATGGAGGCCCAGGATGCTTCGATAGCAGCCTTAAGCTCATCCAGAGTGTTGGTTCTTGCGCCTCTCAACTTTCTCTTCACAATATCCCACAGATTCTCTATGGGGTTCAGGTCAGTAGAGTTGGCAGGCCATTTGAGCACAGTAATACCATGGTCAGTAAACCTTTTACCAGTGGTTTTGGCACTGTGAGCAGGTGCCAGGTCATGCTGAAAAATGAAATCTTCATCTCCCAGATGGAAGCATTAAGTGCTCCAAAATCTCCTGATAGCTAGCTGCATTGACCCTGCCCTTGATAAAACACAGTGGACCAACACCAGCAGCTGACATGGCACCCCAGACCATCACTGAATGTAGGTACTTGACACTGGGATTCAGGCATTTTGGCATTTCCCTCTTCCCAGTCCTCTTCCAGACTCTGGCACCTTGATTTCCGAACGACATGCAAAATTTGCTTTCATCCGAAAAAAGTACTTTGGACCACTGAGCAACAGTCCAGTGCTGCTTCTCTGTAACCCAGGTCAGGCGCTTCTGCCACTGTTTCTGGTTCAAAAGTGGCTTGACCTGGGGAATGCGGCACCTGTAGCCCATTTCCTGCACATGCCTGTACACAGTGGCTCTGGATGTTTCTACTCCAGACTCAGTCCATTGCTTCCACAGGTCCCCCAAGGTCTGGAATCGGTCCTTCTCCACTATCTTCCTCAGTGTCCGCTCACCTCTTCTCGTTGTGCAGCGTTTTCTGCCACACAGACTTCCCACTGCGGTGCCTTGATACAGCACTCTGGGAATAGCCTATTCTTTCAGAAATGTCTTTCTGTGTTTTACCCTGTTGCTTGAGGGTGTCAATGATGGCCTTCTGGACAGCAGTCAGGTCGGCAGTATTACCCATGACTGTGGTTTTGAGTAATGAACCAGGCTGGGATTTTTTAAAAGCCTCAGGAATCTTTTGCAGGTGTTTAGAGTTAATTAGTTGCTTCAGATGATTAGGTTAATAGCTCGTTTAGAGAACCTTTTCATGATATGCAAATTTTTTTAGATAGAAATTTGGGGTTTTCATGAGCTGTATGCCAAAATCAGCAATATTAGAAACAATAAAAGGCTTGAACTACTTCAGTTGTGTGTAATGAATCTAATATATATGAAAGTCTAATGTTTATCAGTACATTACAGAAAATAATTAACTTAATCACAATATGCTAATTTTTTGAGAAGGACCTGTATATCATGGCCTTAGCCCTTTCGTGTCCATCAGCTGCTTCTGGAGACGGAGTCCTCCTTCAGCCCAGTGGCTTCCTAATCCTCAACAGCTGCAGCAAGGTTTATGCAGACTCATTAGCCTCTGACACCATACAACATCAGCCCTTTAAGAGCATGTTCCTGCTGCTTCAGCAGTGAGTGATGTCACTGATCTGCACCAAAAGGCTTCCGCAGACATTACTATTGGAGTACGCCACTATTTAATCCATTTAGAAAGCGAGGAGAGCGGCTGTGTTTTCCAGCAGGTTAATCAGATTTAATCACATTTCTGAGTGAGGAGCAGCTCTTTGTTTTGGATAAAATTTAGGATCTTTCAGGAAATGTTGACAGCTGTTTTTATAGAAATTAATAAAGTTGCCCAGCTCTTTGAGTGAAGTCCTCAGAGAACCGTAGGTCAGTCATGCTGACTAAAGTACTCCAAAAGCTGTGGCTGTAGGAACATTTGGTTTGCATTAGTTTGCCTTCCTTTAGGTCACATGACCTGCCAGTGTGCACCGCCTCTTTTTGCTACAACCCCCGGTTCTGACCGAAGGTTAGGGTTGGGCATCGTTTGATTTTGAATGATTCCGATTCCAATTCCTTGTTTCGATTCCGGTTCCTATCGATTCCCGATTCCGATTCTTCCAAGACATGACATGTTTTACATGAGCTAGCTAACCACAGGTCCTACTTGATTAAATAATCTTAACTTAAACATGAATTTTAATTCTATGAACAATAACATCACCTTCATTTAGACAAAAACATGTTTTGGAGAAAAAAAGAAAACGACCTGCAGCACAACCAGTGTGTTTTTTTCTGACCACAACCAAAGTGTGGAAGAAGCCTCTGGGATGAGAGGCTAAATGTCTCCAACATTTCCACAAACGTCCAGCTGTTTTCAGCTAAAACTCAGGATGATCATGTCCAGGATGGCGACTTCACGTTTCTGTTTATAAATGTGCTTCTGTAGCCGACAAACAGCCAAAACACGTTGTTTTATGAGTATTAGATGGACACGTTGTTTTACGAGTATTAGATAGACAGACAGACAGACAGACAGACAGACAGACAGACAGACAGATAGATAGATAATCTTTATTGACAGACTCTTAGGTCCAGATAAAATATATATAAAACAACAGATCAATGAAACAAAATAGATAAATAGAAATAAAAAGATAACAGCATAAAATTGAATAAAAATCTAAATGTAATTTAAAAACTTTACTATAAACTGTTCCACACAAGGTTAACCACACAAACACTTCAACCAGTGTTTCCTTATACTGGACAAATAGCGACAACTGCTCACAGTAGGATCAGTGATTGCTAAAATTATACTGTTGGGTGAGCTATCTAGTCGGCCTGTAAAAGTGAATATGAGTTTTCTTAAAAGTGCTTTAAAAGTACAAATGCCTGCTGTTACAAACATCTGACAAACATATTATTCTCATGTCATGTTGTGTTCTCATATATTTATATTTTAGAGACTTACTTGTCCATGAAAAGTTCATCAACTCTGCTTCAGCTGAGGTATTCCTTAAATTTGAAGCATCTAAGTGGTAGTCTTAACGCTATTGGTTAGATCTGGTCGGCGCTCAGTTTTCTATTGCACGGAGCTCTGCGAGGGGCAGGGGGCTTGGTTACATTATATCACAGTACATGATGAGACCATCACTTTTACGGAATTCTGGCAAATCATACATCATTTCTGAAAGGCGAAAACTCCGGAAAGCAGTTCTATTTCGTCTAGTCTTAGCCCTTAAGCTAGCTGCTATTGGAAGGATGATCTCAGCATCAGCCAATCATGAAGAGCTTAAATATACGCCCACCAATGGTGAGCACCCCCTGTGGGTATATAAGTGGAGCGACTCCACTGTTCGCCTCCGTTATCTCTTCAAGTCAAGCTTAAGAGCTTCCTTTAAAGAGCAATTATCCAAGAAGCACCTACCATTTCCAGCGACGCCAGGACCTGCCCGGCCTGCCAGATGGGCTCCATCTCCAGCGGCGGCCTGCACGCCAAGTGTGAGGTCTATCTTGGGGCTCATCACGCTGGCCTGGCCATGACCCCCCCAGGCCTCGTGCCCGTTTTGTGCCGCTCTGCCAGTGGCTGAAAAGATCCGCCGGGTCGAGTTCTTCACCCCCGCCGCCGACTAGGAATTTCCGGTGGCTGACAGTACTCGCTGGACAAGGCCTTACAGTTCTTCAACGTTGGCCAGGAGCCGGCTGGCTTCAACCGACTGGACAAAGTCATCGACAGTGAGGAGTACGACGAGGCTGGCTGCCATAGCCCTTCTTCCCTCCTGGACAACACGGAGGTCGACGAGCCTCGCTCAGCGGGTCCTTCTGCTCCAGTGACTTCTCGCTCCTCCCTGCCGGCAGTTAGAGCACTGCTCCAGGAGCTGCCTGCCATGATCTCCGCGGCTGCGGTCCGCAAGGGGCTAGCCGTGCCAGAACTGGCTCCGCCTGAAGCAGATGATTTGGCGGGAATTTTCGGGGCAACACAGGCGCGCTGTCCAGACCCCATCTGGCCGCGCTTCCCCGCTGCCATGAGCTGCTGGTCCGCCGCCTTCTCCGAACCTGCTAAGTTCAAGGCGCCAATTTCCACATATGCGCCCATTACCAAGGTCGAGGGCTTCTCTGACCAAGGCTGGCCATTTGTTCCTCCACTGGAGCCGGACTTGGCCTTGCTGTTTGGTGCAAAGAACCACCTCGCTGGCCCGCGAGCAGTTCCCGCTTCTAAGCATGACCAGCTGCTGGCGCGGCTCACAGATCGCGCACACCAGTGCGCCTTCCATACCGGCGCTGTAGGAAATAACATCGCCCTTCTTGCCTTTGGCGTTTCCAAAATGGCGGAAGAGCTTAACGCTCCTGACGAGTCAAAAGCCATCATTACTAAAACTGCTGATGCCATTCTCAATCTGTGCACTGCTGTACTCACCGGTTCTGCTCACATTGCTGCCTGGCAGACCCTTATTCAGCGGGGCTTGTGGCTCCAGGCCCTGCCCTCCATTCCTGAACACCTGCACAGGGAGATGCTGGAAGGCCCCATCACCTCTGACGTTCTGTTTGGTCCCCATCTTATTAGCGTCATCGAGAGGGCTCAGAAGACAGCTGAACTGTCAGCCTCGGTGCGAGACCTGGTCCACCCTCGGTCAGCCTCGCACTCCGGCCGTTCCTCCAGAGGATGGGACGAATGGTGCGGAAACTTCAGGCGCCCAGCTGCACTGCCCGCCCCACGGAGCCGGCCTCCCGCTGAGGTGGAGCCAAAGCGGGACCAGAGTGTTGGCGGCCAACGGTTTCGAAAGAGCCAGCAGACACAGTCTTGGCAGTCACAGTTGCAGGAACCTCGCCGACAGCAACCACGAAAATGACTCGTTGGGGGGAATGTGTGTGCTTCTGACTGTAATAACTCTGTGAATGATTTTGGTTTTTAAATAAAACCCAAAAAGTGTCACCTAGAGAGCACAATACTACCGTCCTCTGCAGAATCCTCACACATGTTCCCCACACCAAGCACTGCGACACATCTGCATGTTCCAGCAGTCAGTCATATTACACGGCCAGCTGTACCGGTGCGCTCCATTTTCCCACCGGCCCTAGCTTCCAGCCAGGCCCAACACATTCCGCTTCCCCCACAACGCTGGGTGGGACGGGATGTCATGGCGCTGTCGCGACCACGCACGGCGTCACAGTGCACGGCTCCATCCGCTGGCACTTTGTCGTCCCCGTGCACGGACCCGGCTCCCACTCGTCCTTTAACTTTGGACTCCATGCTCCGCGGTGAGGATCAGCCTCATCCAGCTGTTTCACACTTGCCCTTTCGAGCGCAGCCCTCCATGGGTCGCTCCCAGTTCTCTGGTGCGAGCGACGGCATTAAGGGCACGAACCCAGTCCTCAGACATCGTTCACGTGACCTCGAACACTCCTCCGCTGTCGGAACGTGTGCAAGAATGGCGCCGCCTTTGTCTCATGAGCAAATGTATATCGGAGACCATTCATTACGGTCACACACTCCATTTTCAGTCCGCTCCTCCTCCCTTCAATGGGATCGTGGAGACGACGTTCACATCACAGGAACAATCTCAGGCCCTGGAGCTGGAGCTGCGGGAACTTCTGTCCAAGGACGCCATTTCCCAAGTCCCTCGCGGACAAGAGCTCTCAGGCTTCTACTCCCGCTACTTCATAGTACCGAAGAAGTCGGGAGGAATGAGACCAATTTTCGACCTTTCCCTGTTCAACTGCTCCATAGCAGTGATGCATTTCCGCATGTTAACAATGAGGCAAGTCCTAGAATATGTGCGCTCCGGGGACTAGTTCACTTCAATAGACCTGAAAGACGCATACTTCCACATCCCTGTAATTCCCAAACACCAGAAGTTCCTGCGCTTTTCATTCCAGGGAGTTCAATACCAATTCAATCGTCTCCTTTTCGGCTACTCGCTAGCCCCGCGCACCTTCACCAAATGTCTGGAGACCGCTCTGCAGCCTTTGCGCACGGCGGGAATGAGGGTTTTATTTTACCTGGACGATCTGTTCCTATGCGCCCGGCCCAAGGACCAGGCGTCAGAGCAAACCAGGAAGTTAATAGAGCATCTGTCAACCCTGGGGTTTTCCATAAACTGGGAAAAGAGCTCCATCCTTCCATCCCAGTCGATTGTGTTTCTCGGGGTGGAGCTGAACACCTCCCTAATGAGAGCATGTTTGTCTCCGGCGAGAGCGGCAGATCTCACCACGGTGATCTCCCGCGTTCAACCCCGCAAGATCGTGAGAGCCCTGTTAGTCATGAAACTTCTGGGCATGATTGCTGCAGCCCACGCTGTGGTGCCGTTAGGGTTACTGCACACGAGACGCCTACAGCGTTGGTTCATCTGCCTCCGGATACACCCGATACGTCAGAAGAGGCGTATGCTGAGGGTTCCCCCTTCAGTGGGCGGGGACCTCGCTCGCTGAGGGAATCCCTGCATCCTCTCACACGGGGTCTCCATCGGACGTCCTACGTCACACGTATCTGTGTTTATGGATGCGTCACTGTTGGGATGGGGGGGCACGTGCTTGTCCCATACGGTGGCAGATCGCTGGCCCTCCCACAAGCACATAAATGTGTTGGAGCTTATGACAGTGAGGAATGTGATCAGACACTTTGCTGCCCTTCTCGAGGGCCGTCATGTCAAGGTTCACACAGACAACCAGGTGGCGGCAGCCTACATAAATCGCCATGGGGGAGTTCGATCCCTCCCTCTATTGAACGTAGCCACAGATTTACTGTGTTGGGCACATGTCCACTTGCTGTCCATCAAAGCCACCTACATTCCAGGGGTCCTGAATGTGGCAGCAGACATCCTGTCGAGAGGGGGACCCCGCGACTCCGACTGGCGTCTGCATCCCGCACTGATATCACAGATATGGATCAAGTTCGGGAAACCCTCTGTGGATGTTTTCGCGCTCGCGAAAATGCTCAGTGTCGCCTGTGGTTTTCCCTGAGTCCCCCGGACCATCCCCCACTCGGAGCGGACGCCTTCTCACACCAGCCCTGGCCTCAGACGGTCCTGTATGCGTTTCCGCCAGTCCCACTGATTCCCCGCCTCCTGGACCAAGTTCGGTCGGAACAGCTCTCGGAAATTCTGGTAGCTCCCAGACGCTTGTCCGCATGGTTTCCAGACCTGCAAGCGCTAGTGTCCTGCTCCCCGTGGAGGCTCCCTTGGAGGGCGGACGCCCTTCTCCAGGCGGATGGGATAATCAAACATCCTCCAGAAATAGGCCAATGGCTGTGGGTCTGGCCGCTGAGCGGTCACGCTTAGAGGCTTCTGGGCTGCCGCATGATGTGGTGGCCATGATTCAGAGTGTGCGGGCGCCTTCTACCGTCACATCTTATGCTGCTAAATGGGCAGCATTCCAGAAATGGTGCACAGAGAGGAATGTTCAAGCGCTCTCCTGCCAGCTAGCGGATGTCCTATTGTTTCCGCAGATGCTGATGGACAGGGGCCTCGCATTCAGCACTATTAAAACATATGCTGCAGCTATCTCATCCTGTCACCAGGGTTTTGGAGATAGATCTGTTTTCAATCATCCCCTCACAAAACCTTTTCTAAAAGGTGTCAGAAGGAACAGACCTGTGTCCTGCCCGCTATTTCCCCAGTGGGACCTAAGGGTGGTTCTGCAGGCTTATCTGAAGCCCCATTTGAACCCTTGGACCAGGTCTCACTCAAGTTCCTGTCACTCAAAACTACCTTGCTGCTGGCGCTGGCATCAGTCAAGAGAGTGAGTGACCTAACCGCCCTCTCAGTGGCTCCCGCATGCCTCAGGATCCGGGAAGATGGCGGGTCTGCTGTTTTATGCCCCAACCCAGCCTTTGTGCCCAAAAACATTAATACTTCCTTCAAATCCAGGTCAATTTCATTGGCTGGACTTTTTCCTCCTCCCCATGATTCTGATGAGGAGGCGGCTTCCCACCTTCTCTGCCCGGTGCGCGCGCTTGCACGATATGTGCCACGCACTTCAGGGATTCGCCACTCTGTTTGTGCACTACAGAGATTCTTCCCTTGGGCAAGCGCTTTCGACCCAGCATCTTTCACACTGGCTATGTGATGCCATTTCACTCGCTTAAACATCATCAGGGCGGGTTCCTCCTGAGACACTCAGGGCTCACTCAGCCAGAGGGATTTCCTCTTCTATGGCGCTCCACAGTGGTGTGTCGATGGAAGACATTTGTCAGGCTGCTTCATGGGCTTCACCCTGTTCCTTTACTCGTTATTATTTACGAGATATGTCTTCAGGATCCATCACTCATTCAGTGCTTGGACCTCAGCAGGCTGAGTGAAAGCATTATGGCACTACATCAGCCCTACCTGAATGAATTTCATCCTCTTGTGGATGATATTTTTAGTGGGGGCCCCACTCTTCTCTCTGGCTGCCTTAGCCTTTTAAGCCCTGGGCTGAGGCTGAGCGTCCCTCGCTAAAATTAGGCATGTTGGGTGTATCCATTGGTTGAGCTAACCAGTGTGGCGTAAACCCATCCACCTGCGCATTATTCCAATAGTAACTAGCTTAAGGGCTAAGACTAGACGAAATAGAACATTGGTTACGTATTGTAACCCCAGATTCTCTGAGTCTAGTCGCAGCCCTTAAGCCAGTGGCCCCACTGGTTCTGTTAGGACTAAGAGCCATCAGAGGCGAACAGTGGATTCACTCCACTTATATACCCACAGGGGCTGCCCACCATCGGTGGGCGTACATTTAAGCTCTTCATGATTGGCTGATGCTGAGATCATCCTTCCAATAGCAGCTAGCTTAAGGGCTGAAAATAGACTCATAGAATCTGGGGTTACAATACGTAACCAACGCTTTAAGGAGCGTTTGTGTAGTAGTCTTTTTAATTTGTTCCATTTAAACACAAGCAGTACTGCAGATGGGTGTGATATTTGAATGGTATTTATGGTAATTCATGTATGTTTATATAATGCAAATATTATTGTATTTTC
Source organism: Nothobranchius furzeri (assembly GCF_043380555.1). Taxonomy (NCBI): domain Eukaryota; kingdom Metazoa; phylum Chordata; class Actinopteri; order Cyprinodontiformes; family Nothobranchiidae; genus Nothobranchius; species Nothobranchius furzeri. The sequence goes on from NC_091751.1 coordinate 35,984,205, forward strand.
TTTGGGGTTTAAGGTTTTTACCTGCCATGAGAACACCTATAATCCTAAATAACTTCGAATAAAAGAAGAGACGGTTTGGTCTTTGAGTAAACTTAGCTGGGAGAAATCTGTGAGGGATCTTCACAATTAACCCTTTGATGCATGAATTATGAAATCTTCAACCATGGTTTTTTAAACAATTTTTTTCATTAATCTTTAGGTGTAAATGAAACAAATTTCAACAAATATTTTTTGTAACATTTTGTTAATTTACAAATAATTTATGACATGTCCACCTCAGTGGACAGTGTGCATTCTGACCATGAAATATTTTGGCTTGGCTTACTGAAGTCCAAATGGAGGGGCTCAAATGCAATAAAGTCTTCAACAGCTGTGCTTATAGCAAAAATAAATAAATAACAATTTTGAGTACCTGTCCACTGTACTGACCATTATGCATCAAAGGGTTAAAGGCGGAACTTAACAGTGTTTCATGCAGGCTGAACATGAAAATAGTCTCCTACACCTATCTCCTGCAGCTTCTGATAGAAAATAGTGAAACTCTAGGATTAGAAAATCCTGACAGATCTACGTCACACTGTCACTAACTTTCATGGACTCACCCATCTGGACTCACTGTTGGTTTAGTCCAGGAAACAGCTAGTAGAAGCTAATCATTAGCATAAGCAACTCAACCACACAGCAGAACTCCTCCAGGCCTGTGTTATTGGTGGAGATAAAGCATCAGCGTTGCAGAGTGGAAGAGTCGTGTCGCTGTTAGCCAATCAGAGGAGAGATGTCCAGATATCAGGAATAAGATTGTAAATCCTGCCATCTGAAGCTCAGCTGTGATGCAGCTCACTTCTAGTTCCTGAAGATGCTGCACCTGTGATCTTCTTCCCCAGATCACAGTTTACAAGGCATTGATTCCTACTAGAGACCAGCACCTATAAATAAATGTCATTATGGGGGTCGTCGGCATTTAGAGAGAAATGAGTTTGACTGATTGTTGAAAGTTGGTGCACTGTGGATCACTGCAGAAGTTATAAAACAAGTTTTAGTTTAAAAGAGGACAAAGGGAACGTCTCATCTCCTTCCTGCTGGGAAACACAGTAGCTCCAGTCTGTCCAGTTTCTTTGTTCCGGGTTAAAGCCAGACGGAGGTAAAACTCTCACAGGTGCCGTTACCCGATGGCCATTACTGAGACGACAAATAGAGCCATGTGACAAATCAGACCCAAATCCTCCTCTGGATCTTTGTGGTCCTGGTCCACCAACGATCCCATTCCTGAAGGTGCAGATCCCTCTGAAACCTTTTATCTCCTCACCTTCTCTTTAATGTTACAGAACTGGTCCAGATGTTAGCTGAGGCGTTAGCGTTCTAAAACCACAGAATTTTGACCGATTTCCTACATTTTCATCCGGCTCCTATTTTTAAAAGCTTTCCATCCCCAGATGCTTTTCTCTCTCTGAGAAGATAATTATAAATGATAAAAGTCAACAGGCAGGTGTGAAAACATGAGATGAATCTGCATCTTGTCCTTTTATTACATTTTAACACATGAACATAAAAATACTTATTTTACTGCTGAAGAATATCAGCCTCCAGCTGTTGTCTGTGTTGTGTATTCAGGATCTGGTTTGTGTCGTGCAGATGAAGACCGTCTGTCGAGGAGGAAGAGTTTCGTGGACACCATCTCCCTCCAGGTGGACATCATGTCCAACAGCCTCCCAGATAAGGTGGGGTTCAGACTTTAGGTTGTGTCTGAAATGATGACTATGAGAAGAAAGAGCTTTGAGTTGACTAGCGCTCTGATGTGACTTGTTAAAACGAAAGCCAAAGTTTGTTACTCTAAATCCTAAAAGGTCCTGAGTTTAGACACTGATCCATGTCAGCAGGGGGCAGAGTTGAGCTGATGAATGGTGACTAAAGCATCATGACACTAGAACTAGTCTAACTTGATGGTGCTGCTACGGAAGCCTAGAGGTCCAAATTCAGTTAACTTTATTTATATAAAGCTCCGGCTCACAGCACCAGGTCTAAACCTGGAGATCTACCCCTGACTGCATCTGGATGTGGTTTCAGTGCAGGTCATGCACCACCGGTGTGTTTTACCCTCGTTCTGCTAATTTTGTTAGTGCTGACTTCAGAACAGGAGGAAGTAGCATAATTTGGAAGGAAAGACCAAATAAGAGCATGTTAACCAAGCAGAACGTGATCAAATATGTTCAGCAATGATTATTTTTGTTCAATCTAGATAATTTCACAGATTAGGGTTTCTGTCTCTGTTTCTGCAGTCCCTGCTGGCTGAGGAGATCACGTTTGAGACCCTGAAGAAGGCCATCGGTATGTCTGTTAGGACTTCACCCCTCAGCTCAACGAGTTAAAAACAGGAGCTAAATCCAAAGCAGATTCCTGAGTTTGGGAACGTTTGGTTATAAAATCTAATTCTCTTGTTTTAAATGAGGTTGGAGTCAAACTTCTGACTGTTTTCAGATACGACCGGTTTAGAGGAGCAGGAACGAGAGAAGAGGCGCCAGGTGATGGAGAAGTTCCAGAAAGCTCCGTTTGAGGAGATTGCTGCTCATTGCGAGTCCAAGGTACAAAATAAAAGCATCATTCTAGAAGGAAAGCTCTAAACTGATATCCACCTGACGTTAAACGTCTTGTTCCATCAGGCGAACATGCTGCACGACCGTCTGGCTCAAATCTTCGAACTCACCATCCGGTAAGACTTACCTTAGTTTAGACATCTTTGTGTGAGTTTATAGTTTATTCTGCTTCTAAACATAAATTTAATTTCTAGAAAAACTTAAAACACCCTATGAGTGTTAAATCATAATTCAGAATTATAATCCCACACCCCCAGGCCTCCCCCCAGCCCGTCCGGAGTGGTCTCCATCTCGACGGGACACACCCAGCATCCATCCGTTCCCGTCTATGAGATGAAATTCCCAGACCTGTGTGTCTACTGAACACATCGACTAACAGATGAGGAAGAACAAATTTTTTGATCCAATCGGGAGCTCTGACTCCTGGCAGGAAGCTTCATTCTGATTGGTTCTCTGAATCGTATCGATGTTTAGCTTTAGACCAGCTGGAGCTTCGTGTTTAACTAGTAAAGTAATCTATAAATGAATAAATATCTGTTTAAATATCTGCTCAGATTAGTATAATCTCAGATTATTAGAGGTAAAATTTGTGCCGCGTTAACTTTGTGCTCACTGATCATGAATCTGAATCATTTCATGTAGGAGAAAGAAAGAAAATGACAACGTGCTTCAGGTCAGTGAAAAATAATCCCAACATTTAATCCAGAAGCACTTAAAGCTCCTTCTGTTTAATCTCAGTTTAAAAAACATTTGGGAAAAAATTCTGATGTTTTTGCACTTTGTAGTTTGTATTTTAAAGTCAGCTGTGGTTAGCTGGGTTCTGACGGTTGGAGACACATTTTCAGTCCGACTCTTTGTTAATCTTGCGAGTGTCGGATTCTAGAAAACGTATTAAGTTTATCCCCAACCCGTCATCTGTTTTTGGGATTAAAAGGTTTGTTCCTCTCGGGGAATCAGGAAGTTAAAGTGGCTTCATCAGTTACAGCAGCATCTGGGTCAAAGGTCACGGTTCAGTTTATAAACCTGATTGATCCGAGCTCAGCACCTGCTGCTGTTTGGGTTTACCCCAGATTGAAGGTCTGAGGAGGAGCAGAAACAGGAAGTCATGGATGGCGTGGCGGACAGGAAAGACGTGTTTGTGTCACTTTTAATCACCAGCATGAGTCTGTTGTACATAACCACGTCACCCTCTGTGTTAAAGGGTTAATCTGCTAAATTGTGACTAGCTTGAAGTTCTCTGGCTGACAAACACAAACTCCATAGCTGTTGGTGAATAAAAATAATCAACGACCGTCACAAAGACCAGGATCTCACTGGGTTGTAACCAGGTGGATCTGGTTTCCCGGTGTCGGTGACTCCTGCCAGAAAACTAACGACCCGGTGAGCTTCTGGCTTCGACAGTAAAACCTGACTCTGTTGTCATAATCTTGTCTGTAGACTAAATCACCAGCGTCCATTCAGAGCTCTGAGAAGTGTGATGTAAAACAAAGAGGCGGAGCTAAAATATAAAATGCTGTGAAAACAAGCCTGCACCTGGGCAGGTGAGTGTGCAGCAGAGCTTCTATTTTTGTACATTGTGTTTCTGAACTGTTGCCTGGGAGAGATTTTAGAGTCGGGGAGTAAAAACTGTTTATTTTAGTGGCTCTCGTGGTTTTAGCAGATTTTTATTGTAGCGGTTTTGTTGTGACATATCAGATGATCGGGTTTAGTCTCCAGCTCCACTCAAACATCTGGGTCTAATGTTTTATTAAGTGCTTCTAGACCACCCAGATCATTATCAGTATTAAACTCAGACTCAGGTGTTCTGTGTGAATCTGGACCTGATTAAACCATCGATCAGAGACAGGTGGGAAAGCATTTCAGCACGCTAGGGTAAGCGGTACGACACAATCAGAAGTATTTTATTTTGAAGGGTCAGCAGGTGGAACATATGTTTGTGTTTTAGAGATCAGTCGTCTCGTCTGTGTTCGGCCTTCACAAACAGCTTAAGCGTAGATTATGACCAATAGATGGCGCCGAGGCTCGGCTTCTGCTGCAGGTTTAGGAAACCAAAATCTGGACTCGGATTCATGATCCAATGTGTCTGAGAAACAGTTAATTTGTTTATTTGAATCGGTCAGCCGCCGAGCCTCGGAGCTTCACTCCGACGCTTCTGTACTTCAAATAAAGTGTTTCTATCAAAACTGCTGAGTCATGGTATTTCCTTGCTGATGGTGATCTGGAGAGGAAACGGAGATGTGGGGTAAGATCCTTCAGTCTTCTTCCTCATCTTCTGTTGACCCTTGACCTTGGGTTGGTTGGTGGTTGTTGGTGCGACTCCCACTGGAAGCAAGTTCAGAGCTCCCATCACTACAGATAAGAATTTTTAAATTAGCATCATTTAGATTTATTTTCCTTTGATGTTTGACAAGCAAAATCAACTAAATGTAACTTTTTTCTTTCAGAGCTCAAAGTCTCACCAGAGACCCTCAGAGATGTTTACTGGTAACAGAAGATTTCCTGGGTCCAGGTACGTTCTCCTTTTATTCTAACAGCATTGATCTTAACTCAGACTCACCTGGAGCTCGTCTTGTCTGGATGTGGTCCAGGTGGAGTCACGGCTCCAGAGTTCGGCTGGTTGATCTTCTCACTGGACTGGGGAGGTGCCCTGAGAGGTCTGCTGGCCCAGCGGCAGGGTGGCATTGGTCCACGGCACTGTTGCTGCTGCAGGCTGTGGTTAAAAGGAGCAGCAGCCATGCACTCTGCTGTGGTTCTGTCACAAACACACTGGAGCTTGTCACACAGCGAGACACCCTGACCTGAAGGTCACAACAGGTACGCCATTTCAGACCAGGATGGATTTTATTTGTCTTAAAGTTTGAGCTTCACTAGGAAGTCTTGTTCAACTCCCACGTGTAGTCTGGAGAGAAGACAGCCTGAGATGATGTGTGACTACAGTTTAACCTTAACACACACACACACACACACACACACACACACACACACACGGTTTTGAGACTTTTTAACCCTCCCACTGTCTTTATGGGTGACCCCGCAAGGAAAGTTGACCATTAAGCAGGATTGAAGGTTTATCCCATGAGATCCACGTGGCAGGGGTGAGGTGGTTCTCATTCATCAACCCTGCTCAATGGTCAACTTTCCTTGTGGGGCCCCACCCATTAGGCCTTATGCCACTAGGCATTATTTATTTATTTATTTTTAAGAATTTTCTGTTTGTGCCCCCTCAACAATAACAAAAATAATAATTAATAAAATTTCAGTTTAATAAAGTTATATAGCTTGCGTGAGTCACGTGACCATACCGTCTCTTCCTCACGCCAGAGCGCACAGCTGGTTACAACAAGCTGCAAGCACCCACGTTTTCTTCATGGCCGAGGGAGCGGTGCAGAGCTTTTAGGACATACATATTGATTGGGAGAAACGGACTAACACCGGTAAGTAGGATGCACACTACTATACACAGTTATTAGATTTTGTACATTATTAAGTTGTTTTGTGGCACTAGGTGTGTGTGATATGTTACTAGCTGGGTGTGTGTGTGGCTGGGTACCGATTCTGAACCTCAGTAGCTTTAGGATTAACCAAAAACATTCTGTACATAAGTACTTGTATGAAAATATTTTTTCAATCTTAAATATTGGGAATTTGCCAATAAAATGTCGTTGTTAACTAGGTACCGCAAAGTTGCATTCCTATTGCTGCTGCGTGTCACGTGACTGGGGTCTCACACAGCCCTGCTTTTTGTTTACAGAATCACTTCCTGGTTCGCAGACTGATAAAACTGGAACAAATTTAAAATTTAGCTACCTTTTGTGAAAGGAAATAAGAAAAATACTAAAGATAACATCCGTCACAAGTTTTGTGTTACAAAATATCCAGTCCTTGTCTAAATTCTGTCCAGCGTTTTAGGGAACATAGTTATGTTTTAGATTTTAAGGTTTCTCAGCCCTTCTGGTGGGTTTTATAGTTCACTAATACTATGCATATTCTCAAAATGTTGGAGTTTATATCTGCTCTCTTTTTGAATGCATTGTATTAAAAAAAACTACTGTTTTCACAGCAAAATTATTTTATCTGTACAGTTCTCTGTTTTGCACAAAGTAGATGGTAAAACTGAATGAAGGCATAAACATTGTATTATTCTTTATTTTTATTATAATTACTAAAGCACTGTGATTAAAATAGTATGGAAATATTCTGGATCAGCATCATGAAGCAAATTTGTGGCCAAATTATATACAGTTAGTTTTCTGGTAAAGGAATGAAATGTCCCAGTATGTGTATGCATGAGTTTTATATGCATGAAAAAATATTTGTAAATTAATTATGATATATCATTGTACAGACATGCCTCGTAAGGAGAGGAGGCGGAAGCAGTGACAGAAAGAGCTACATGAGGCAGCTAAAGGCAGTGGGTCCCTCACCAGCTGGATAAAAAAAGAGTACAGGTAAGTTGCATCACAGCAACAAGTGTAGAAACAATAATATACACAACTGCAATGTTTTGATGCCAGAAAATGTTTTTTGTTAGCGAATTGATCATGGATTAGGTGCAAGACCTGTTAAATGTGAATACTGTAAATCCTCTAATACAGGCCGGTATTCAATTAAAGGCCGGGTCTCCAATTTTGGCCGGTGTCGGAGCCAGCGGAGGTAAATAATGGCCGGTCTCTTATTGTGGCCGGATGGAATGTGGTAACAAGCAAGTACGAGCGTCCCAGCGGCAGGGTTATAGTCCCCAAATCAACCAGCAGAAGGAAGTCGAAGTTCACGCAGACCTTTATTAGGCTTTATCTTCAACGCTTTGTAAGGCTACAGACACGATGCTCTATCACGCTCCTACCACACAGAGTCACGGTGTCAGTTAACCATGCTAATTCAACCCGCTCCACAGAACACACATCACCTTCCCTGTGGCTTACATAACACTCACACAACACGCAAATCAGCACATAGGAACTAGCAGAACGATAGGAAACACATATAACACAATACCCAGAATGCACCTGGCTTACAACCCCAGCCAGGTCATTACACTATCAAGTTCAAAGAGAACGTGCTGATTATGCTGCAGAACACTCTGGAGAGCAGCAGTAGGGGGTGTATGAACTACAGTAATCCCTCGTTTATCGCGGTAGATGCGTTCCAGACCTGGCCGCGATAGGTGAAAATCCGCGAAGTAGGGACTCCCAGCATGCCCCTCGCGGGGATTCCCTCCACGTCGCACCTACGTCACAAACCGTGGCTATAAACGGAAGTCGCCTTTCCAGCTCACCACTTAGTCATCGTTTCTTCAGATTCATGATCAGAGTTTCCAACCTACCGATCAATCCAACGAACTATCAGCTCATAGTAAGTTATCTTACTTACTTCTGGACAGCCCGGCATTTCCGTGTCACTTCGTTGACGCTCGAACGCTCGGGGGTTTCCTAGAGCAGCCGGCGTTTCACCGACGCTATCACTTCCGCGTCTGTGAAACCACGCTCCCTATTGAATTATCGTATGATCACATTCTCTTTTTGGGGGTAAAACTCAAGTGCCAGACCGTAGGTACTGACACGCGATCGTTCATGTCGGTTCATTTCCTTTAATGTTTTCTGTCTTTTATTTGCGCCTGATGTGTATCGCTGCTGTGGAGCGGGGCGCATCACCTTGTCCTCCGATGCACAGATCACTGATACAGCCGCCAAACAGCAAGCGCTCCGCTGTTTTTGCGGTCGGTAGATCCTTTAGAACTGCAGTTCAAAGGTAACTCATGAGGTGAATATATATGAACCCAGGTAGCAGTTTTTCTTTAGGATTGAGAGGAGATGCAGGAAGATAATAAACAGACAGGACAGAAAAATAGTCAAATAAAAACAAGTTAGCTTTTGTACCTGGTGTTGCAACAAACAGACACCATTGAAGGTCATCAGAAGTGAGGAACAGAAAATGAAATAATTATTTTAATGTTTAGAGCAGCAGGAACTCCGAGAGGCTGCAGGCGCATCAGTGAGTTTGCGGCCGCTGCGCAGGGGGAGGCGGGAGAGAGGGCTGAAGCAGGAACTACCGTTGTTAAAAGAAATGTGTTTAACTTTGAAAATGTGGGCGCACTTTTAATTGTCAAAAACTCCAGCGAACCATTAGTTCATTTTGCTCAAATAGAAATAGAGGCCTGCCTCTAATACTGGCCCTCCTTCCAATAAAGGCCTGGAGCTTGATGAGCTTGAGTCAAATACAGGCCCGGGCCTGTATTAGAGGATTTACGGTAACTACATAATTCATTCATACAATAGCTAATTTTGCCTTGTTCTCAGATGGACAGCAGGTGGAGAGTGATAGATCACATGAGGAGATTGAAGACAGACACACACACACACCTCTTTCTGTTTATATTTCTGTCACATTCTTATCTCTGACATAAACTCCTCTATTATCCACTAATGTTTAGATTTCCATTTATTCACCACAGGTTTTGTCTCAGATATTTCTGTCTTACAGTTCTAAGAGTTTTCACCAATTTTTGCCATTTTTTATGATCTGACATTAATTTTGTAATTGACTAACATTTCTCCTCTGTTCGTTTTACTACCTACAGTCTGACATCAACACAGCCTTGCCCTCCAGCATCATCAGCAGCAGCAAGAGGAGCAACCCTGCAACAGCTACATTGTACCCCATCATCAGTTAAAATAGGACAGCAATAGATCAGGAGGTGGAGCAGGTTGTCCAGTAATCGGAAGGTTGCAGGTTAGATCCTGACTTTAATCAGAGATTGATGCTGTTGTGTCCTTGGGCAAGACACTTAACCTGTTTGCCTGCTGGTGGTGGTCGGAGGGACGGGTGGCGCCTGTGCTCAGCAGCTTCACCTCTGTCAGTACGCTCCAGAGCAGCTATGGCTACATCATGGCTCATCACCATCAGTGTGTTAATGTGTGTGTGTGTGTGTGTGTGAATGACTGTGTTGTAATGTGCCTTGGGGGGTTGTAGAACCCTAAGAAGGCATTATACAAATACAGACCATTTACCAAAACAAGTTACTTTTGCTTTACATTGTCCTTATGGTGTACATAATGATTCGCTTCCATTTAGAATTTCTAATAAATATGATTTGTTATTCAGCCGGGTATACTGTGGTTATGTCATGGTGTTTGAATATATTATTCTGTGAGCCCCTTTTTAAATTTGAGCACCCGCCCCTTCAAAGGTCTCTGCACAGCCCTGGTTGTTGCGTACAAGAGCCAGCAGGCATTTTCGGGCACTGGCGTCTTAATTTTCACTGACTTTTCTGCCTCACTCTGAGCAGAAACTCACCGTGTGCATGTTCTCTGCTCACATTTTTCCAAGATGGCTGACTCCTGTCAGAAACGGAGAGAGCTGGATATGGAGGAAATGCTTTGAAGGTTTCTCCAATCCTGATTTGATATTCCAGACTTTGGAATGCTATAAGCACAGCCATATTTTTCTAACCTTCAAATGACTGTGGCGGTGACGCAAAACAAGTAGAAGCATTTCCTCCATATCCAGCTCTCTCAGTTTCGTTTATTCTGCCATCTTGGAATCAAGTGAGGGGAGAATGCGCTTTGATTGGCCCTCAGCGTCTGTGAGGTGGAAAACTCAGTAGAAATTAGGTTTGCACAGCGAGGAATTTGCTTAGCAAACGACTGATTTAGATGTGACCCGACGTCCTCCTCAGCAGAACCGAGCTGGTTCTAAGGTCTGGACTCACATCGTGGTCTGTTGTTCTCACAGGAAACGTGAGCGCTGAGCTTCCTGTCACTCCTGCAGCCCATGGAGCTGATCTGCCTCAGGCAGCAGCGATGGAAGAAACAGCACCTGGAGGAGACATGAGGTGGAATCAGGCTGACCTTTGACCCCAGACTGTCCTCCTGCTGGGCTCAGACCTGTCCAGCTGGTCCAGAGGCAGCCCACCACCCTCCTGTCCACAGTAACAGCCATACACCTCGTATGGGTGAGGACACCGTCCCGTCAGACAGAGCAGCATCTCTCCGAGCACCAGCTTCTCCCTCTGGCTCCGCCCATCAGAGCGGCTACAGTCTGTTGGGAGGAAACATGTTTAGGATCAAACAAACGTTTCACACTAGATGAATGCAGCAGTTCTGACTCACCTTCTGGCTGCTGGATGTCAGTCGGACCTGTAGACTCCAGCGGGGACAAGACAAAGGATGGATCTGTCCCCTTCTGTCCCACGTCAGAGTCTCATCAGAGGACAAAGTCACCTGATTAATAAACATCTGAACTGAGACAAGTGATGAATGGTCCATGAGAGGAGAAACTTTACCTTCATCCTCCTCCTCACACAGAGGTGGTCTGATGGAGGTGACCCCACTTCCTGGAGACTTCTTCCCTGTAACAGTTAAAAGAAGATCCTCCGTGATCAGAAGGTTCTGGACCTGCAGCAAGTGTCAAAACCTCAATATCCAAAAATAAAGTTTTTAGTATTCAGCTCGCTATCAGAGAACCTGGAAGATCACGGTTCAAATCCTGGTCAGGTCCTACCAAAGACACTCAGCTTTAAGGGTTGGAGTGGGCGTCAAACCACCAAATAGTTCCCCATGGCGATGGGTCAGACGCAGAGGTGTCATTTTATTAGCGTGGGACTTTGTTTTTCAATAATTATTAATAAAAGCCGGTCTGCATCACCTATATTTAACCTAAATCATATTATTGTGTCTGTCTGGTTCATTTCTGTCACCCTGTGATACTCTGGTAGTTATTAGCAGCTCTGGATGCTTTTATGTTAATAGAAATGATAAACAGGCAGATTTTAGCTGCTTTAGTCAGAAAACATCGTCTGGACAACTTCTACAGCAGACATGGCTGATTTGTTTGGCGGTACCTTCCAGCAGGTTCACACCTGAAACATCTCACCTCCTCAGAAGTCAAATAACCAATAATCAAATCCTTAACCAAGGCTGATGGATAAGATGCATAACATTTAAAGAAAAAGCAATGATAAATCAAGAAATCAAATCAACACAAGGTTAGACATCAAACTAAGTTTCTATAACTTTGGAAGATGCAAATTTTTTAATTTTTCTTGAAAAATGACAAAGAATAACACATCTTCAGTTCATCTTTAAGGCCATTCCATAACTTCTCTCCCAAAACCGACACACATCTATACTTCGCATTAGTTCTCACTTTAGGTATTTCAAACATATAAGACCCCCTCAAATCATATTTTCCATCTCTTAATTTAAACATACTTAAAATACAAATTGGAACATTCATTTTCACCATTCTATACATCATTTCTTAAGTTTTAAGATATATAATGTCCTTAAATTTTAACATAGCTGATCCTACAAAAAATTGGTTTGTGGACTCCCTATATCCAGCTTTATTTATTATTCTAATAGCTCTTTTTTGCTATTTAAAAATTGAATCCAGATATGTTTTGTATGTTTTCCCCCAAATTTCCACACAATAACTCATATAAGGCAAGCAGAGGGAAGTGTACAGTAAATAAAGGCAGCTCTTGTGCAATAAATCTCTTGTAAAGAGTAGAAATAGACTTAGATAATTTCCATTTCACATGATCTATGTGAGACTTCCAACAAAGTTTATCATCAATTATTACTCCTAAAAATTTAGTCTCATATACGCTTTCAATTTCAACATTATTTAGATTTTATTTTTCTTCAATATTACTCTAATAGCTCCAAACAACAAAATGTTTTACTTTCATTCAGTGACAGTTTATTAAATACAAACCATCTATTTAACTTCATCAATTCTGTTTCCACTGTTTTCAGTAATTCCTTTATGTTATCTCCAGAACAAAATAAGTTTGTATCATCAGCAAACATCAAATATTTTAAAATGTCGCTAGCTGTACAAATATAATTTTTATAAAGTAAAAATAGCTTTGGTCCCAACACCGATCCTTGCGGAACTCCACAGGTTACTTGTCTTAAGTTTAGATTTCATATTATTAATACTGACATATTGGAACCTTCTTTCCAAGCAACTATTTAACCAAAGTTGTACAACACCTCTTAAACCAAATCTTTCACATTTCTGTAACAGTAAAGAATGATCTATCGTATCGAAGGCTTTGCGTAAATCAATGAACACACCTATTCCAATCTGTTTTTTATCCACAATTGTTGCAATATTTTCAATAAATTCCATCACTGCTAGAGATGTTGAGCGATTTCTTCTGAACCCATACTGATGGTCATTCAAGAAATCATATTTTTCAAGAAAATAATTTAGTCTGTTTTCAAATAGTTTTTCAAGAATCTTTGAAAATGTAGGCAGCAAAGATACTGGTCTATAATTTGACACAACCTGTTTATCTCCATTTTTATATAATGGGATCACTTTGGCAATTTTCATTTGATCTGGAAAAATTCCAGTTTGAAATGATTTGTTACAAATATAAGTTAATGGCTGAAAGATACTATGAAAAACTTTTAACTAATGACATATCAAGGCTGTCACAATCCATGGATTTTTTACTCTGAAATGTACTCACCACATCTATAATGTCACTCTCACGGACTCCTCCAAGAAACATTGAGTTACATTTATAAGAAGTAAAATTTAAACATTTGTCATCATGTCTTCCTGGAACAGAAATCTCTTGCCAAATTGGGACCTACTTTAACAAAGTAATCATTAAATTCGTTGACTATACTCTCAATATTCTTAATCACTGCATTACCTTCTTTTACAATACATGTTGGAAAACATATATTATTCAGATTTTTTATTATCTTATTAAGTACACTCCAGGTAGCCTTTATATTATTTTTAGATTTTTGAAGCAGCTTTTCATAATAACTTTTCTTTTCATATCGCAAAATAGTTGTTAATCTGTTTCTATATTTCTTATATTTGTCTTCATTTTCCTTAGTTCCATCTGTCAAAAAAATCTTATATAACTTATTTTTCCTTTTACATGCTCTTTCCAGACCTTTTGTCAGCCATGGCTTTTTCTTTTTGAGATTTTCAGAAAACTTTTTTAGTGGACAATGGCTGTCATAGATTGACAAAAATATGTCTAGAAATGCATTATATGCATCATTAGTGTCTTCCACATAAACATTTTTCCAGTCATAATTTTCTAATTCTCTTTTAAAAGCCGCAATGTGTTCTGGTGTTTTTATTCTACCAATGTAATCAATCTTTTCCTCTCGAATATTAAATTGATTATTCATTTCAAACACTGAAAAGACAGGCAAGTGATCACTCACATCCGTGACTAACAGTCCACTATGTATCTTACCATCTATCGTATTAAAGAAAATGTTGTCAATCAAAGTGGCACTATCCATCTTTATTCTGCTGGGCTTTAGAATCAACGGATAGAACCCAAAACTAAAGATTGTATCAGTAAATTCAGAAGTCTTATTGTGATCATTTGCCTTCAATAAATCAATATTAAAATCACCACAAAATAAAGTTGTCTTTTCTTTGTGTTTTTCCAGTATTACAGAAATTTCTCTCATAAACTGATCCATGCACGATGCAGGATATAACAAATATAGCGACACCTCCTCCTCTTTTATTCCTCCTATTTTGTCAAAACATTTCATAACCCTCTAGTCCATCCTGCAGTTCTCTGTCATCATTCAGCCAGCTGATCTGTCTGATCCACAAAAGAAGCTCTGATGTGAAGCAGCAGATCAGATCCCAGCAGGAAACTGAAGTGAGTCGAGTCAAAGAGCTTCAGGAGAAGCTGGAGCAGGAGATCACCGAGCTGAAGAGGAAAGATGCTGAGCTGAAGCAGCTCTCAAACACAGAGGATCACAACCAGTTTCTACACAACTACCCCTCAGTGTCAGCACTCAGTGGGTCTCCACACTCATCCGGCATCAAGATCCGTCCTCTCAGATACTTTGAGGATGTGACAGCAGCTGTGTCAGAGCTCAGAGACAAGCTACAGGACATCCTGGGGGACAGCTGGACAAACGTCTCATGGAGGATTTATTGCTACACGCTGGAGTTTGTTTATCCTACTCAGAAATAATCCAACCTGAATAGATTCAAATTTTTTACTTAATTTCATGTTTTATTCCTAAACTGCTCGGAGATCAGCCTTTAAGCACACACTGATCATCACATCTCGTCTCTGAAATTTCAGGTTGTTCCTGTTGAGTTTTTACCAATCAGGAGGAGGTGAGTTTCAGCCAGAACCAGGTTTAACTGCATTCCAGGTTTCATGAATTTAAAGGCTACAGCGGTATTGTAACTCTAACCCAACCTGCTGGAGAAGCTGGTGGTGGCTCCTCCCCTTCCTCCTGGCTGGACTCCCCCTCCTCATCTCTGATCGACTCCGTTTTCAGTGACAGTAAATCTGAAGGAGTGAAGGATTCATGTCTGACTTCAGCTTGAGAGCATAATCCAACTCTGTCTGAAGCTGCTGTGTGAACTGACCTCGCTCTTCCTCAGATGATGAAAATGATGGTGGGAGGAGCCTGCTGAGAGTTGTTCTGATGTTTGCATCATCAGGAGCTTGAGCTGACACTAGCGATGGAGCTGTAATAACAGACATTTTGTTGTTTGTCTTAAATAAACATCAAACTCAGGTTGTTGAATTCAGAAAAGTGTTTACAGAAACGTGTGCTGCATTTTTTAAGTATTTTCTGACCGTTAGATCATATTTATGTATCTCCAGCAGGAGTTTTCCTACGAGAACAACCAAACACCTCATTAAAGCTAAGATAAAACCTGCTTCTCCTAACGTTCTAACAGCGTATAGCTAGTAACCTGACCAAAACCCAACTACTGGACCATCCGGTTGTCGGTCTTGGGGAGAACATCTATGATGGTCAAACTGGAAAATTCCCAAAAGAGGAACTGAAGACTCTCAGAGGTCCAGAGGCCAGTCAACCAGGACACATAAAATCTGTTCTAACATGCTTTAAAACTAAATTAGATTTCACGTAAAGAAAACGCTTAAGGCCTAGAGACCTACATACAGTGTGATCCATGTTAGTCTAGCCACGCTCCACTGGAACCTCAGCAGCCCAGACCAGTACCACCAATCACAGCGCTCTTGGTTTGGTGGGCGGGGTGATGCGTCGGAGCGAAACAAGATGGTGACGTCTTTGGCTTTTCGTTAATATAAGTGCGAGTCATTTCTCATTCATAAAACACCAGACCCGTGTTAGGGTCAAAGGTCACCTCAGGCTGTAAACGTACCAGGATGGGTTGGGGAGGAGGTTTGATAAGGTGGAGCCGTGAGGATCAAACCATTCATCCCAGAAGAGTCGCTGCTGTTTTCCAAAGTTCTTGTCAGGTCCGGTTCTGCTGGTCAGAAACATTCCGGGTCAGAATCTGTGAGATCCTAAATAAACAGCTCAAACTTTAATCCTTCAGGAGGAAACAAGGCTTTAGTTCGTTTGGGACGACGAGGGTTAATGTAACTTTAATTCAAACATCTTCATATTTATGATTTTTCTTTTGCTAAAGATCAGCTGATTTAGGGACTAAATGATGTTTTTGCAGCTAAAGTTTACAGTTTTTATTTTGTTTATTAAAACAGTTTCCTAGTTGAGTTGTTTTTCTATTTTGAATTTTCTAAACATTTTCATACATTTAATGTTTGAAACCATTTTACTTCACATTTCATTATTTATTCAAACGTTTGTTGTTTTTATCAATAAAACGAGATTCTGATCCGAGCTGCTCACGTTTAATAATCTGATCTCTGTTTAAGGGTTAAGTGAGTTTTGGTTTTACTTAAAAAGGGTTAAGTCACTCTAATGTAGCCTAACTTACCTACTTATTAAAACTTTAATGATTCTAACCAAGTAAAAACCACCAGAACTGGTCAAAAACACTAAATCTTGTTAATTTTACAGTTTACTGTTCTACTCCGGACTGAAGGACTAAAGCGTGGCTGGACTCTCACTTCCTGAGCTTTTACCTGCCGACAGCAGCAGGGAGGAGTTGGACATCACAACACCTGCAGAGTCGTTTGCTGCTGAGAGAACATCTGGACAAAAGAACAAGGACGTTTCAGTCTGTGCTTAAAAATCCTGCAGCTGCTGCAACAGGAAACTGAACACTGCAGAAATGTTCTACCTTTGGTACAAAACTCTGTTTCAGTGGATTTCTGCTTCATTTAGTTTTATATGCAGCTTAAGTATTAAATACATTTAAATATTACTAAATACGAGAGTTCCTTTCATCTAGATCTACACGTAATTTAATACAGTTGTACCTTGTTATTTTTACCTGAGGTGTCATTTTTCCAAACAACAATAACAAACCTAAGATGATTCAAATAAATAGACTGAATGAAGAAACCCTTCTTACAAACATCAGAAACCTTAATTTAAATCATTTAGTCCAGAAACTAAACATAAAATCAGGATCAGAGCAGTCACACATAAATCACAGAAATCAAACCTAAAGTCTGAAGCTCAAAAAAAAATTCTGATGAGATCAAAAATCATCTAAAACCAGTAAATTATCTTTAAAAATCAACCGTAACCAAATGGGTCTGAGACCAGTTTAAACAACTAAAACCTCTACAGGGACATCTGTCGGTTATTCAGCTACAGCCAGGGCCATGCCCACGTGTGACATCACTCATTACCTCCTGGACATCTCAGCCAGATCACGTTTGTAAAAGACCACCTGGTAAAATAATGGTTAGAGAAGTGGGCGGGGTCTCAATAAACAGGAAGTAGAAGCTACTGATCCAGGAACAGGATATCCCTGTACTTGGCCAGATTCACCGTTCCCTCGATTGCAACCAGTCGTCCTGTCCCTGCAGCAGAAAAACACCCCGCAGCATGATGCTGCCGCTGCCATGCTTCATTGTGAGGGTTGTATTGGACAAGTGATGAGCAGTGCCTGGTTTCCTCCACACGTACCCAGTCTCATCAGATCAGAGAATCTTATTTCTCACCATCTCGAGTCCTTCAGGTGTCTTTTAGCAAACTCCATGTGGGACTTCATGTGTCTTGCACTGAGGAGAGGTTTCCAACGGGCCACTCTGCCACAAAGCCCTGACTGGTGGAATGATGGTTGACTGTCTGCAACCTTCTCCCATCTCCTGACTGCATCTCTGGAGCTCAGCCACAGTGATCTTTGGGTTCTTTACCTCTCTCACCAAGGCTCTTCTCCCCCAGTAGCTCAGTGTGGCTGCACGGCCGGCTCTAGGAAGGGTTCTGGTCGACCTGAACATCTTTCAGGATTATGGACACCAATGTGCTCTTAGGAACCTCAAGTGCAGCAGATGTTTTTTTTTGTGACCTTGACCAAATCTGTGCTTTGCCGCAATTCTGTCTAAGCTCTTCAGGCAGTTCCTTTGACCTTATGATTCTTGTTTGCTCTGACATGCATTGTGAGCTGTAAGGTGTTATGTAGACAGGTGTGGCTTTCCTAATCAAGTCCAATCAGTATTATAAACACAGCTGGACTCCAATGAAGGTGTAGGACCATCTCTAGGATGATCAGAAGAAATGGAAAGCACCTAAGTTAAGTATACGAGTGTCACAGCATACTTTCGACCATGTGATATTTCAGTTAGGCTTTTTTAATAAATCTGCAGACATTTCTAAAATTCTGTTTTTCTGTCAATAAAATAGATCTGAATACTTTCCGTACCCACTGTATGTTTACGTACTTATGTTTTCAGAGGCGCTTAGCAGCACCAGAAGCTCTTAAAGACCTCTGACAGACTTCTGTAAGTCTGGAGTTGAGCTCTTCTCTTTAATAGCCTCCTGTTTCTCTGACTCAGAGCAGCTCGGCTGGCTCACATCTAAAATTAGAACCTCGTCAGATCAAAGAAAGTCGGAGTCTGCTTGTCTCCCGGCTGAATGTGGGCGTGAAGCTGTAGGATTAAAAGTCAAGAGGTCGATGTTTTAATTGGTGTAGGTGTGAGTCAGCCGTTTTCTGTGATCCGACCCGTCCTCGCTCTCTCTCTATGGGCTGGAGCGTGTCACTAAGACTCACCTGCTCCTGGGAAGACCGGATCGACCTCCTCGGAGCCGCTGAACAAATCTGGAAAAACCAAACTAATGAGAGGTTTGGGTCGTGGTTCAGTCTCTGGTTCTGAGACAGTCCGGATGAGTCATCTCAGATTTATGGTCCAATCACACTGGGTTCTGGACCATTCTGACGTGTTTTACACCAAAAGTTATTCATCAGAATTTTCACTTTAATTTCAGCCTCAAACACAAAACCTGTTTAATCAATGAAACGTATTATTTTGCGCTTTGTCACATACTTTTATTTTGTAAAGCTTCTTGTTGATAAACTCACGTGATGTTTTCAAAACGTGTCTTCGAACAAGTGAAACGTGAACTCACCTGTGTGATTTGCTGCAGAGCAGAACGACTCGGAGATGCCTCTGAGACTCGAGTTGTAGGAACTCCGAGTCATGCAGTCAACGGCGGCTCGGTCGCATTCACAAAGCCTTCGCCGGCACGCGTCACCAACATCTTCCCAGACAGAAACAGCCAATCAGGAAACGGTTTAGGGTGATAGAAAAAACCTGTTAGATCATATAAAACAACCCGGAGAATCACAAACATCCAAACCGTTTGTCTCACCGCAGCTGGAGGTCGCTGTGGTGCAAGTGAAGTCGTCAGGTGGAGGAGACAGATGCTGCCTACAGGGGGCAGCCTTGAGGTAACACCGTCGGTGAGTCGCACAGCAGCTGCAGAGAAAAACCAGGAAGTTAGAAGGTCAGACGTCACAAGTAGAGCCCTGCACGGGCCTAAAATCTGAGCCCGTGTCCAGCCCGGCCCGAGGGGGTGGAGCACCAGCCCGACCCGAGCCCGAATTTTTTTTAACCAACTAAATGAAAACAAAGTGTGTCAATCCTGACCAATGTGTTAAAAGACGTGTAGGATCCGATCAATTTGTTTTTCCCTCGTTTACCATCACGGGGATGACGGCGCACTGGCTCTGGTGGTAATCAAGTTAAATTTTATCTCTTTCCAACAATTTTCTCAAGAAAACAAAACAGTTAAAAGCAGGGCTTGTGTTGTGTTGACCGGATAGTTCCCATATTTGACCGTTTATTTTGACGGAGAAAGAATAGAAAGAATTACCCCGACGCATGCAGACGAACTGACATTTTATTCTACACACATCGCAGATGTAGCTAAATCACTCAAGAAAAGATTCCCATCTGAACATCAGAGCTGCTCAGCGCAGCTCGCTGTCAGCGCGTACTGTATGTGCACAGCGAGCTGAAGTTGTGGAGAGGGGCTTGGAGCGCGTCGTAGAACCAGAGCGCATGCGGGAAGGTTCCTCCCACTGAAGCGAGTGTTTTCCAAACCCTGTCGCTCAGAGAGACTTGTCACTTAGAAAATGTTCCCTGATTATGAAACTTTGGCTGAATAGCGCTTGTTCCTGTCTCCAATGTGGCGACACATCCAGGAGGAGAATCCCAGAATCTCTTCAGCTCAGACAGCTTATATTACGCACAAGCGTGACGCGTCAACACGGTCTCACAGTAAGACTGGGTTGGACCTGTTCAGGTTTACGCAGACAATCTTTACATAGAATTGACTTACAGCTATAAAATTAATTCAGTAAAATATAAAGCATTTTATTTAAATATCCATTCATTATTTTACAAGCACAGAGAGCCGCATCAGATGGCTGAAAGAGCCGCGGGTTGTGACATGTTTTCTCCAGGACCAGAGAGGACGCAAACTCAATAAATCTCTTTTATTGTGAGGTAATAATTTCTCAAGAGTTTTGCGGTTGCGGGCGGGAGTAGACATGCACGCTACGGGTGCGGGCGGGAGTGTAACACACATGTTGCAGTTGCAGGCAGTAATGGTCAGAAATTCAGCGGGAGCGGGATGAAGAAAACAGTCCCGCGCAGGGCTCTACTGCTGCGTTTGTGTTTCAAATTTTTTTATGAATTCGATTAAAAATAAAGGCGCCCGGCCCGTGTCCGAGGTAATTACACAGTCGTTGGCCCGAAGCCCGGCCCGAGGGCCGTCGGGCCGGGCCGACCCGAGGGCCTAGGGCTTCAGTGCAGGGCTCTAGTCACAAGTATAGATGATTAAATGTGTCCAATTGTCTCACTGGTCCAGAGGATCCAGGGGGTTTCCAGCCTCCACGTATCTGCAGGAGCAGCCGTAGTCCTCCAGCTGACGAGGACAGATCCCAGAAAGACAGCGGAGCTTCCACACAAAGTTCAGCAGTGATGGGAGATTATCGAAGACATGGTTAATCCAGGTGAAGCGCAGACCCAGACAATCTGACCGAAGAAATAAGACGGAGACAATAACAGGTCCTCTGAAGGCACCACGACCGAGTCATTTAGAACTAAATATTCAGAGGTGAATCTTTTATCTCCATCAGGTCCCACTGCTGTTGGATAGCTGGAGGAAGAAAAAAACTACACATCAAAATTATTTATGAAATGAATGTTAACACAAGCGCCCCCTAGTGGTGTGTTAGGTTGTTAATTCTGTTTATTTGTTTTAAAACTGGAGATTTCATCATAAATAAACAATTATGATAAAACAATTTGTTTCTCAACAGGTAGGAAGAAAAGCCCTGGGAAGAAAACTTTTCCTTTGGGCCCAAATACCAAGCAGCCTTCTGCTAACTCACTCATCAGATTAACCTAAGCTGTGTGTCGTGACCATTAAAATGTCTGTAATTAATAAATGGAATTACACTTTTAAAAAGCTCCATTCTCACCAATGACGTGGCGGCTGCCCTCAGGGTCGGGACAGAGGAGCGAGGCGGGAGAGAGCGCTGGACAGACAGACCGCTGATTTAATTCTCTCACATGCACACACGCACACTCACACGCATGCACACGCACGCATACATACTATGCACACACAGGCACGCATATGTTTACACACGCACATGCACGCACGCACACATACACACACACGCCCACACAGACACTCCCACACACTCATACACACACATGGACACTTACACATGCCAACACACTCATACACACACACATACTCGAACACACACGCAAGCCCACACACTCATACACACACACTCCCACACTCATGCACGCCCACACACTCATACACACACACTCCCACACACTCACACACTCATACACACACACTCCCACACACATGCAAGCCCACACACTCATACACACACACTCCCACACTCATGCACGCCCACACACTCATACACACACACTCCCACACACTCACACACTCATACACACACACTCCCACACACATGCACTCCCACACACTCATACACACACACTCCCACACTCATGCACGCCCACACACTCATACACGCACTCGCACACTCATGCACGCCCACACACACACATGCAGTCGCACACTTACGCACACCCACACACTCATACACA
Source organism: Nothobranchius furzeri (assembly GCF_043380555.1). NCBI lineage: Eukaryota > Metazoa > Chordata > Actinopteri > Cyprinodontiformes > Nothobranchiidae > Nothobranchius > Nothobranchius furzeri. Next base: position 36,006,090 of record NC_091751.1, read on the forward strand.
CATGCATGCACTCGCACACTCATGCACACTCATGCACGCCCACACACATACACACACGCACTCGCACACTCACGCACGCCCACACACTCATACACACACGCCCACACACTCATACACACACACTCCCACACTCATGCACGCCCACACACACACACACACGCAGTCGCACACTTACGCATACACGCACGCCCACACACTCATACACACGCACTCCCACACACACGCATTTACACACATACACTCACTCATGCACGCGCACACACACTCTCACATGCACATACACACACACTCACGCGCACACACACATTTAAGTCATTAACAGGTAGATCTTTGGGTGATTAAAAGTAAACAAGATAAACCATCATGGTAAAGACTCACCTGCTGAAGCAGCAAACAGGAAAAACATCCACATCAGAAACATGATCCTGCAGTCAGAAAATAATAAACATGTTTAGGGAATTCACGAGAACTAAAAAATATGTGTGATGCATGAAAATGCACCGAATACGTGTAAAACCTAAATAACTTTCATAAAAACGGCTGAAAGATGAAACTAGTCAGATCCACTCAAGGAAACAACATGTTTGTAAAAGTTAAATATTTTTACTTCAAATGTGAAACTCCAGAAAACCATGGAGGATTCATCAGAACACAATCATGACAGGAACAAGGTCACGTGTTTCTCCAGGGGTCAAAGGTCAACCCTCACAGGACACTAAAAACTAATTTTTTTGTGAAAGTTTTACTCAAATTGTCTGATTTTCTGTTGCATTTTTACATTAAAACAGTTAGATTTCACTCAGATGTTCTGTAGAATAAAGAAGTGTCCCAAACCAAAACCTGAGGCCAAAAACAACATGAAGACCCGTTTCACATTGGCCAGATAGCATCCTGAGGACGCCAAAGACCTCTGGGTAAATATTCTGCAGAACATTCTGGAAGGTGAGGGTCCCGCTGCCTCGACAGTCAAACATGGTGGTGGTAGCCCAGCCCTAGTCGGAGTCTATGTTAATAACATTGTTCACACCGTCGACGGTTCTCATATACATTTCTATGCGGACGTCACCTTTTTATGCTCATGCATGCAGCTTTGTCCTCCTTGGAGCACAACTTTAACTATCGTTGTGCAACCTGGACCAGCTGCTTATTAATGCTAGCTGAAGAGCTGCAGGGTGATTTTTCTTATGCGCCGATGTTTCGCCGATACTCCTGTAGATGAAGCACCAGGCAGTTAAAGCAGCAAGACTCTAATACGGCTCAGAACAGAAACATCTGATGACTAAGACCCCACAGAGCTCTCCCACCTCTCCACGGATCACAACCAGACAAGTAGAAATGTCACAGCTGCTTCTGAGCGTAATAGAGACGGCATTTACTCCAGCATCCATGAATCACCCCATCATTACAGCCATGATTATTCCTGCACCAAACAAAACCTTCAGCGCTCGCCGCATCGCCGGTTAATGGCTTCAAACCGCTCGGCCCACCTGCGGCTCCACTCAGATCTACGAGGTGAATGAGTGTGTCGCTGAGAGCAGCGAGGATATCAGTGGGTACCTCTGAGGGGTTAGCTGCTTCATTAGTGCCGTTACATTTAATCTTCAAAGCTGAAGAAGCTCCGTGTTAATGGAAATGGCTGAGAGGGGCTCCAACCATCTGAGAGCTCTAAAGCTCCAGGTTAGAGGAACATTAGACTGTTTACCTGCTCTTCAGGAGCCAATAGAAACACTTTATCCCTCATGTTCTCACCTGTGAACGTGACTGCTAACACATCACTTGGACCACTGGACAGATTTAAATGAAACTCCTGAAATTCTCGGATGTTTATCCATGAATGACTAATCTTCGAAGTTTCTATAATTCAAGATGGCGGCTTTGGCTAACTAAGATCATCAACAGGTGGTTGGCGTGCACTCCTCCAGGAATGCTTACATTTTAGTGATGCTTTTATTTTTATCTCTCGGGAGAGATGAAATAATCTGAGTTTTCTAACTTCCAAAACTTAAGTTGTGAAACCTCACAACAGGTTAAAGGTCACGAGAGAACACGTTCTTCCCTCTAAAACCAACATGGCTGCTTGGCTTAGGTAAACTCAAACAAACCACAGCACTTCTAGTCCTACATCCTTTAAATAAACAAGAGCAAAGTGGAGATGTTACCCAGAATGCACTGCATCACTAACAGCTGAAACCAGCCATCAGCACGGTGGTGGAGGGATGATGATTTGGGCTCCTTGGAGTCATCGAGTCGACCATGAACTTCTCTGAATACCGAGGTAGTCTAGAGTCTATCTGTCTGACAGCTGAGGGGCTGGACCGGGTCACATGTAAACAACAAGTCACGAGTCTAGGCTGGAAAAGTCTACGCCACCTGTTTAAGTCTTTATGGGGTAAGGCCAAGTCAAGTCCTCATTCTTTAAATGTCCAAGTGTAGTCCAAAGACTTACGAGGACAAGTCCAGTCTAGTTTCAGAGCAAGTTTGTCCAAACATTTTTAAGGGCAAGTCCAAGTCAAGACTATCCCTTAAATGTGTCAGTGAAGTATCAAGTCCTCAGGACAAATCTCAGTCTCGACTGGGTGTTTCCAAACTCCGTCTTTAGTTCATCCAGGGTTAGGTTAGGGTTGATGAAAGGAAATGCCTGTTAGTGGTCTTCGGTTTACTCCAGCATGACTCAGGTCCAAGTCTCAGACCCGAGCCCCCATGTCTGATATCGGTATCTAGTCTTTAGCTCATTAATACTCTTGAGATACTATATTAACAATAATATTACATCCTATAGGAGCGAGGGCTTAAAGGCCACAGAGGTAAAAATCTATGTTTTAATGCTGAATCACCACAAAAACCTTAAATAATCACGACTTCTGGATCTTCAACATGTTAAAACTGTAACAGTGAATGAAATCTTACCTTATCTGTGGGTTTCTGCAGCAGAAGTTCTGGTTTCTTCATTAAGTAAGAGACAACACTGGACTTCTCTGGTGGGCCTTTGGAGCCACTAAGTAGGTTAAAGCCTCTTCCTGTAGTTTTATTTCCCAGCAGAAGGATTTCTAAGCTTCCCTGTTCATCAGTCCATCCCAGAGAAGAGGAGTGGAGCCTTTGCTCCTATTGGCTATCGGTCGACACCTGAGCAGGAGCTTATCCTGGTTTGGTTCCTGCGCAGGTATTTAGGCTTTAATACAGATCGCGGCCCTGCAGGAGGATCCACAGAGCGCTCTTTGTCCAGCAGGGGTCTGGATGTGTGACCTGGGCTCTAACTGGTCTCATTCACAGGTCCCAGACCAACAGGGAGGGGGGGGGGGGCTGCTGGTTTTAATTACTGGGGGGCAGAAAGTGGGGCATTGTGTTGGACAGGTGCATCAGAGGTGATACTACAGGTGTACGTGACCTTACACAGATTAAAGAACCATACAGAACTGGTTCCCAGTGATGTGGGTCGTGAAACACCAGCTGGGAGGTCTGGAGAAGAACAACGTATTAGCCTCAACCTTTAAAATCACATGATAGTAAATTGTGTGTGTGTGTGTGTGTGTGTGTGTGTGTGTGTGTGTGTGTGTGTGTGTGTGTGTGTGTGTGTGTGTGTGTGTGTGTGTCAGATGCCAGGACAACATCTATGGGAAAGACAACCTGGAGGAATCCTAATCCGATACCCTCCCTTCCATGAGGACCAGCAGCTTTTCTGTGGATAACTGAGCTCCTCCTCATCTCTACCTCAGTGATTTATCTTCAGCATCTCCTGACCAAAGATGAGGACCAATTTAGCTCCTTCTGAAGAAGCAACTTCATCACTGCCGGTCCATCTCTCCTCCATCCCACCTTCCTAGATTAAATCCTCATTTAGAATCAAAACGTTCCTCCACCTTCACAGTGGAGCAGTGGGTGGATCGAGTCTTTATCACGTGTTGAGAAATAATTAATGTTTCTATAGAATATTTATGTAGCAGGATGAAACAAGCCTGCTCCAAATTAGGTGGGTTGGTGCATACCGGCTTCCGTACTCATGAGGGCGCTGTGGGTATAAAAGGTAGCTCTGCTCACTGTTGTAGAATGCTATTGCTAAGGAAACACTGCCTTCTGGCATCAGCTGGTGTCTTTAAACTGTGCCTCACTAGGTGATTGGCTCTGCTTTGGTGCTTGGGCATTTGGTTATTTTGTGCTGGGCGTGACGTTACCGCTCATCCCAGAGTGAACTGAACATTGGAGAAGAGGTGTTGAACACCTGTGCGCTGCCAGGCGGGGAAGCTTCCTTGCGGCCTAGGATGATACTAGTTGGCAGACTGTGCTCTGTGGTCTGGCTGGGTTCCTTCCATCGACATATAATTATTGGACAATGGGTTTCCATAGCCTCCAATAATAAGTTTTTGAGCTAAAATGGGAGGTGGCCACCACCGCCATTTTGACCGTGTCACAGGTTCCATCAAGCCCAGACAATTCCACAGAAGGGAAGAGAGGAGGAGCTGAGGGTGGGGCTGTAAGGCTGGGATCAACTGACGACACCCGGTCGAACTAGCTACAAGCTAACCTGAAGCTAACCCAAAGCTAATGCAGAGGTTGGAGCTATGCTAACGGAGGTAGCAACCTAGCTACAACCGGAGTTAAGTGTGCACAACACCAGAGCTTCTGAGTCAGAGATACGCCGGGCTGACCGCTGGGTAAAACCGGGTGGAACACAGAGGTCTCCCGAGAGCTCCACAAGCCGGCAGCCACACAGCAGACAAGCGCTGCTGCGATCTGAGATGTGCAGAGCTGCCGCTGGGGAGAACCGGGTGGAAAGGTTTCCATCCCAGAGCTCCACAAGCCGTCAGCCCGCGCAGCAGACAGAGATGCGCCGAGCTGCGGGGAGGGGAGAAGAGCTCCACAAGCCGATAGTCGGAACTCAGCTCCACCAACATGTTATATTTCAACCCATTTTCTAAAGTGCAGCATTATGTTAAATGCACTGGGTTTTACTCTATTACATTTAAATTTCATGGTTAAACAGTACATGTTAAAATCTAAGCTCAGCTCGGCAGTGACCTAAAATACATAAATATAATTTTACTTACCGAAAAAATGAAGTGGAGACTCCTTGGACGCTCTATTAGTGCAATTAATGCCACAGCAAGTCATTTTGTCCAACAATTGCACAAAAAATATCCAAAAAAGAATACACAAACACAGAGACTCAAAATGCCGGAGCAGTTTCCAAGCCAGACCGAGGCTCTACTGAGGCCTTTCCACGGAGCTAGCTCTGCGGTCATGTGGGTCTGATGCTCATTAATTATACAGAATTTTAAGCTTTTAATACACTTAAACAGAAGAGTGAGAAAAAAATTCACCCCCCTGAGAGTTGTCATGAGTGTAAACTGATCATTTAAACCAAAAACATGTTTTGGAAACAGGCTGTAAACATGTTTATTTCTGCTGTGAAATTGGTATTGTTGGAGGATTTGCTCGCTTCTGACACCAGCCCCCAGCGGATGAGGGTGGAACTGGAATTTTTGGTACTTCCGGGATAGCTCCAATTTTTGAGCCGCATTGTGGGGGCTTGGTTCCTTCACACTGGAGTGAATGTTCACTGTTGCCTGGGGTGACTTTATTATACTTTATTATGCTTGTTTCTTTTTGGGATTTATCACCCCGTTTGTCCATTCCCTCCTTCAGTTGGTCTCAGTCCTGCAATTTATTTCCTGTTTGTCTTGCTGCCCTGTTTTTAATCAGAACATTTTTAAGCATCTATATATCTATACTTTATTTTTAATTAAATCAATTGTAACTTTTGGAACCACGTCTCATGCCTCATTTGGTGGACTAAACTTATGTGCCTTCTGAAACCTACTTCTTTGGGTGAAAGTCCCAAGGTGGCATTGTTGACACTGTTGGCTGCTCCCTGAACCAAGGAAAAGGTTACAGCGTGTTGGAGCACGCCATATCTATAGCATCCTCGTGTATTGCCACATTTAGTAAAAGAAAAGAAAAGGCTGCTTTAAGTTCAACTTAAAATTTTGAAATTAGACTAAAAGTTAATTTACTCTCGTTACATTTCCGTGCACAAATCCTGTTTTTACGCTAAGAATCACAGCTAATCGCGATATTCTCACGATACAATAATCCACAACTCTGATCCAACATAAAACCACCTCAATATAAAAAGTTTGAGTTTACTTCTCTAGCATTTTCTCATTGATTTAACTTTTGTTTTGGTTGATTCGCTCATCCAGCTCCTCATCGCCCCTCGTGGAGACACGAGGTACTAACGTTGTACGCGCATACATGTTTGTGATCATTTACTAAATGACGTCATTAAATCTAGAATCAGGGCCACGTGCAGCCCCGACATAAAACCTAATTTATGTTCAGAAATAAAACAACAAAAATCTGCTTCTGTTTCTTTAACTTAAAAATCTTTAATCTTCTATCATTTCATTTGTTTTCCCAAACTGTCAAAATAATTCTTTTTGATTTGTGGATAAATAATCTGGTTTTGTAAAATCACAAAGTAGGTTAGTGATTAATATCCAACAATGACAAAGTCAAACCAGACGTTCTGCTTCCATGGTCGTTCCAGATGTTCCAGAGGGGCTCCTAGCTGTTTCAGTCACTTCCTGTGATGATGAACGAGTCTTTGTTGCATCTGGTCACAGTTTGCTGCACATCTTTGACAGGCATCTCTGTTTCAAGTCTGTGGAGGCAGGACACGTGGAAGTAGGAGGTTAGGGAGCAGGTAATGGACACCAGGGGCAGTGGCTGAGAGGGTTTATGTGGCAATAAAAGTAAACTAACTAGAATTAGACACGAGTGTTCGCCCGGCGCAGTCAAAAAACAGACAAAGTGGTTTTAAAGGGTTTCATTAAAGATGGCCTCAGATTTGTTTTGTTATATTAGGAATGTAAAAAGCTGCTTTTTAATAACAAACCTGCAGTTTTACCTGAATCTCTAATACGTTTAGGCTCCAGGTTACCATAGCAACCCTATTGATCCTAAGGTGTGTGTAATTATAGTTTAAGTCCACGTAAACAAGGCTGATGCGGTTTAAACACAGCAGCTGGTGTTCAGAGCTGGAAAAGCATGGGGGTGTAAATAAAAGGGGAACAATTAAAAAGTGTGTGTGTGTTTTCTTCTATCTGGCTCACACACAGTGTGTTTGGACATGTTTGTGTAACTCTTCTGAAGAGCAGAAGTTATATTCATTTGCTACATCAGATCAGTGACATAAACGTTGAGATTTAATCCCAGAAGTTAAACCGTTTATTCAGACATCAGATTAAATTAAAAATGTCTCACAGATGTATAAATCCATCAGGATCCCTTCTGTTTTACAGTGAAATGAAACAAACGCCCATCCATCCTGCCTGCCTATCCGGGGTCAGGTCGCGGGGGCAGCAGCAGACGTCCCTCTCCTCTCTGAAATAACTCTTTAATGTTTTGTTTAAACTTTAATTTCAACACTCATTAGATTATTTATAAAGAACCAGTTAAAGATGAATCATCTTAAAGCTCACAGCAACAAATCTATAATCCTGTCAGGTCCAGACTCAGGATTACAGAAAAGTTAGCTAGGCTGCAATTAAATTACATTCATAAAATAACCAAATGGTCCTTGTTGCTAACCCAAAGCTCTGATGCTTAGAGGTGAAACCAGCTTTTGGACTCTTTTCTCCGGGCTGATTCTGGACCGGCGCCGCTACTTCCTGTGACCTTCTGGAAGCCGCTGGACGTTCATGTAGCTGCAGCTCTAATGAGCGCCATTAGCGACCCGCGGCTAACGCGTTCCAATCAGTGCAGGTGAAGGATGAAGGGCATTCACTTATTTCTGATTCACTCATTTATTCTGTTTTCTGCAGCTTTGAAGCTCCAACATGATCCAGTCTGTTAATGTTCTCGCTGGTTAGTGTTGGACGATCTTAGTGGAAAAACTTTTTGTTTAAAGTTTCAAAACAATTCAAATAAAAACACATTTTCTACCTTCGGCAAACAGATGTTCTACAATTCCCCTGAAAGCTGTTATTCTGCTGGATTATATTTAAATACAGATGAAGCATTTTTAATTCAAGGTTCTGGTACGTTAGTCTAAATAACTCAGTTATCAGGATCTGGGTCACTCTCTGCCGTTGCTGGATTTAGTAAAAGTCAGGGAGGGAACCAGGTTTAATTAGCAATACAAACTAAAATAACCTGACTAATCAGACTAAAGCCTCAACTTTGTAAAAACCTTCTGATTTATCAGCACTAGTTTCTCAGACTCATTAGTAGAAACCAGAACACAAACTTCCTCTGCCTTTTCTGATCCTGAACCTGCATCTGAGGGCTGCAAAGGGCCCATGAGCCACACTTTGTACACCACCGGGTTCAAGAGAGTGCTTGATTAACCCTTTAACTAGCAGGTCGACCAACCTGTTGATTAAAAGCATCAATGCAAAGCAATCTACTGAACTTTGTCAATAAAATGTTCACGATTATAAGCTAACATAACATCACCTTTAATTGCTGCCTTGTTAAACCTTCAGTGACCCACAAAACTAAAAAAATTTATTCTTTATTTTTTCTTGGTATGAAAGTAAAAGAGCAAGTCACCCCCCACCAGAGTCTTACTCCACTCCCACTTCCTGTTTGAAAAATGCAACAAATGCTGTTGTCTAGCAGACCGAGAGGGCGGAGCCGCTAAAACACACACACGCACACAGGTTCACAATGACATTGTAACATCATAATGTACCAGCTAACATCACAGAGTGCCTCTTAGCCAGTAGCGATGGCAGATATTCATTCAAATGCAGTGCAGAGTTTTTACCTGACGACGGCGCAACACCGACAGTTTTAGGCAGCATATTTTATCTTTAACTAAGATGCACCAAAGTGCTAAACTACTGTCTGCACCCGTCTACAGCACGATTAGACACTCTTTTATGAAGTTTATCACAGGGATAGAAGCAAAAAATTCTCATCTGACTGAAATTTATTGGGGGGGGGGCTCACATTTTTTACACACAGCCACTATTCAGGTTTTGATTGGTTTTAAGGTCAGTATTCATGTTTCTGAAAAATGTGGAATAACCCATTCACATGCACAGTGTTTAAAAGTGTGGGTGTTGAGATTTATCTGAGGTAAAAAAGATGTTAAGTATTAAAGTACTCTAGGGGTGTCGGGGGCATGCCCCCCTGGAAAAAGATTATTGGGCATTTTATATTTAAACGCATCAGTCTGGTGCATTTTTGGTGGGAAAAGTAGAGTTACAGGCTGGTAGCTATGTATGATAAAGTATCTATACATGTTCATTATAATGATATATTTGAGTTAACAATGTTTTCCAGTCCTTTCTTAGTCCATTATGAACACAGACTACAATGAAATCCACTGATGCATCCATGCTGCTCAGTACCAGAACTGCACTAGATACCAAAACAACCAGTCAGCTGGCAGAGCTCCATGTTGAACGTGTGAGCTGCAGAACTTGCAAAACTACGTGACTCAATTTAAGGAACAAAGTAGAGTCCAGCTGCTGTTATTTATTTGTTGTTGGTGTTTATAGAAACTAAATATATCTGCAGGGCTTCAGGCTCAGGGCTGAGTTTTATACCTCAGACCAGCTTTATATCATGACCTGTTATTAATAATATCATGTTCTTTACACCAATCTGAATATTCTGTAATGTTCTCAGACATCCAAACCTCAGGAATGAAATATAATCAATATTAAAATAAAAAATATTAATATCATTTTTTTCATTAAGATTAGTTATCCGTTATACTTATTTACATTTGATAGTAATATGATTAATAATATTTAATCTTATCTTCTATCATTTGTGGGTTTAGTGCATTCACTTAATATTAATTATGAAATTATAAATAACAGGTCACTACAGTCTGGGCATAGAAAGTGTTTCTAGGAACTAACGCTTGTTCAGCAGCTCATCTGCTCCACTGACAGGAGAAATCCTCTCATCAGCAGGTGATCAGCAGAGTGTCATAACTGAACACCGGCCCGAAAAAACAAAGAGACGACTAAAAACACCAACCTCAGATCGGCCCACCGGGAATTTGGGTCCTGGTTCAGCTCATCACGTTAACTTTATTGGCTCTGTTAGAATCCCAGCGCCTGGTGCGCGCGCAGTTTGTGTTTGTGCGCACCGTGGGAGCGAGCAATGAGCGTGCGCGTTTTTGCAGCTTGGGTGATTCAGAAAGCTCTGTGAAGCTGACCCCTGTCAGCTTCACAAGTGCAGGCAAATAGGCTGCTCGGTTAGTGCATCGTTTGTGCTGATTTGTGCAGGTGAAACTGACGTTTGTGCTGCTATGGTTTTTGAGATATTAAACTTTATTTTATAGGTCATTCAGAGGTCACCGTCTCCCCGCGGACTACTCCGAACTGCTCCAAAATGGACCATAATAGTCTACTTTTTTAGTGCATCGTTTGTGCTGATTTGTGCAGGTGAAACTGACGTTTGTGCTGCAACGGTTTCTGAGATATTACACGTTTCCAAAATCAAAAAATAACAATAATTTTAGTGGACATGTATTACATACATTACCGTAAATCCTCTAATACAGGCCCGGGCCTGGAAGGAGGGCCAGAATTAGAGGCAGGCCTCTATTTCTATTTGAGCAAAATGAACTAATGGTTTGCTGGAGTTTTTGACAATTAAAATTGCGCCCACATTTTCAAAGTTAAACACAGTTCTTTTAACAACTGTAGTTTCTGCTTCAGCCCTCTCCCCCCTCCCCCTGCGAAGCGGCCGCAAACTCGCTGACGTGCCTGCAGCCTCTCAGTGTTCCTGCTGCTCTAAACATTAAAATAATTATTTCATTTTCTGTTCCTCACTTCTGATTACCTTCAATGGTGTCTGTTTGTTGCAACCACCACGTACAAAAACTAACTTGTTTTTATTTGACTATTTTTATGTCCTGCCTGTTTATTATCTTCCTGCATCTCCTCTCAATCCTAAAGAAAAACTGCTACCAGGGTTAATATATATTCACCTTATGAGTTACCTTTGAACTGCAGTTCTAAAAGATCTACCGACCGCAAAAACAGCGGAGTGCGAGCTGCTTGGCGGCCGCATCAGTGATCGGTGCATCACCGGATGACAAGTTGATGCGCCCCGCTCCACAGCAGCGAAACACATCAGGCGCAAATAAAAGACAGAAAACATCAAAGGAAATGAACCGACATGAACGATCGTGTGTCAGTACCGACACTCTGGCACAGCGCGTTGCCCCCCATACTACTAATCTTTTTTTTTTTTTGCAACTATACATTTAATTTTGTTGTGGCTGAGGAATAGAGACTCTTAAATTGTAAAGTTGAGTGAAACATGACTTTGGTAATGAGATCAACACAATAAATATGGCAAATCTATTGAAAGAAAAATATAACCTTCAAGTTTATAGAGGTGAAGTTGACTGAGTTTGAAAAGCAAATATACTTTAGACCAGTGTTTTTCAGCCCTGGTCCTCAAAGCACTGGACATCATTGGCAGTGAATGAGCTAAGGGTGGACCGGACATCTCTGTCCGGGTCACTCACTTCTGGAGAAGGAGACTCTCTTGACTCGTCCGCAGATTTCAGACGCGTGTTTTTCATACCAGAGGTGGCTGTCGTCACAGTACCTGAGAGAGAAGAGAAATCAGCTCAGACCTTATGGTTTAAAAATAGAAACAGAAACAGAGCAATTTTAGCTTCTTGTGTAAATCAGATATGACAGTAGGGCTGCTCGATTATGGCAAAAATAATAATCACGATTATTCTGACAGATTGAGCTTTTAATCATGCTTATTTTATTTACCGTATTTATTTATTTGGTCATAGAATTGCACAAGGCAAAATCAGAGGAAAAATAAATAAAAAGAAAAGAAAGAAGATAATAACAAAACCTCCTGAAAAGAGCCAATACACTTGTTCCTAAGGGTTTAGGCTGAGCTTTAACTTATATAAGCCTACATAACACACCAAGAGTTATTAATGCATTTACTATATAAAATAAATCTATCTGACATCTATGTCGGAGTGTACAGCAGCAACGCAGCGTCTCAGAGAGAGGAATTATTGTTCATCAGCACGAGGAGCTTATTTCTAAACCATTTACGGGTCCCATCAGTTAATGTAATAACTGTCCAAGGCATTTACGCCACCCCTCTCCCTGCTGTCACAGTGATCAGAGGTGCGCTGTAACACACACACACACACACACACCCTCTCCTGGTCTCACAGGAACCAGGGACACACAGCGTGTGTGTGCAGCGTGCCGCACATATCCCCATCTTTAACAGCTCAGGAGTCTGGGGGTACAGTGTGTGTCTCAGTCACTCCAGCTCATCCAACAGTTAACTGGCTCTGAGCCATTTCGTTCATGACCGACGCTTCCCTACATCATTCCCTTTCCTAATGTTTGGAAGGACGGAGCACAGGCTGAGTTCTTTGCTAACCTGCAGGTTACCAGAAATGTTCTAGGTTGTTCACTATGTACTTTTAGAAAAAATAAGTCAGAGATTGGGAAAAGTGAAAAGTTGTTGGAAATAGCGACAAAGTTGCTAAACGTTGGCAATGCTGTTGGGAGGTGCGTTCGAAACTGCAACCCGTAGTAAACCACAAGGGAGGAGCAAATAACTGGCTTGTTTTTTTTAATAATCGTTCAAAACTCAAACCGTAATGGAGCAGCCCTAATAGTCAGTAACAAAATTCCTTCAGATGGCCTGATTTCATCTTGACTAAAGCTTGACGAGGTCATGCGTGTTTATAATTTCTACAAAGATCAGAAGGTTGGACAAGCATCCTTTAGGGTTGTGAATCAGACACAAGTCATGCTTCAGCTGAAACCATTTTGAAAGATGTTTGAGGGGATCTTTTCCCCCAAACTGGTTTATTACTTCTGGATATAATAAAGTCCCACTCTGCAGGGGTGTGATCTCACTGCAGAGAAGTGTCAGAACCTTTTGGAGTGACTCTTCTGGCTGGATGGTCTGCAGAGACACTGAGAGAAGAACTTGCAGAGCTCGAGGACGCAGGGCTGCAGCTTGTGAGGGCCGACGGTCGCCGCGCTGCTGGAGGCGGACTCGGCGCTCAGCTCCGATCTCCTCCAAGGACAGCCTCTCAACAGAGAAAAGGTCACTTCAGTCACAGATGGCTTCATTTCTACAGTTTAGGCTTAAAATTCTCAGAAAACACAAAGAAATCAAAGTCTGGAGCGTGAACGAACTAGCTTCACAGACGTTTGGTGCTTAATTACAGATTAAAACGCGACACCACAAAAGGTGATGCCACACATTAAAACTGCCCCACAAGCACGTCATAATTAATCACTGATCCTTCGCAGACATGATTCACAGATATCAAACATCCTGCATAATTCTGGGAGTCACCAGGACCTCAGCTATTATCTGCTGCTGAGGCTCCTAACTACCATAAAAACACAGATTTAAAGGAATTTTAAGTAGACACTCGTTATTCTCCACATCTGTCCTCACTCTGCCGACAGTGGTGAGGTGGGACCAGGTGGAAGCTCACTAGAAATGGAACTGAACCATTCTGAACACAGGTGCGTCTTTTGAAGGTGATTCATTTATAAATTAACACACATTTTTATCTTCTGGGCATATTTAGGTTTCAGCAGGGTTACTGGGGTTTGATCAGCTGAAACAGAGAAGAACAACCATCCATCTGAACATCACCTTATGAAGCTGCTGGAGAATCAAGAGATCTCATCAAACGAGACGATTTTCTAAGGATTCCCCACAAACAGAAAACTCCAGTTGGTCCTTGGGCAAGACACTTTCACATTCAATTCAAGTTTATTTATTAAGCACCAAAAAAGGTCAGGTCATTAAGCCTATCAGCAAAAAGATTCCTAAATATGGAACCCAGCAGGTTGCATCGAGTCACTGACTAGTGTCAGAGTCTTTACAGCAATTCTCATACTAAGCAAGCATGCAGCGACAGTGGAGAGGAAAACTCCCTTTTAACAGGAAGAAACCTCCAGAGGATCCTAGCTCAGTATAGGCAGCCATCCATCACGACTCACTGGGGATCGAGAAGACAGAGCACACACACAACACCATATATACCAAGTACAGGTGCTGGCCAGTAAATTAGAATATCATCAAAAGGTTGAAAATATTTCAGTAATTCCATTCAAAACGTGAAACTTGTACATTATATTCATGCAATGCACACAGACCAATGTATTTCCGATGTTTATTACGTTTAATTTTGATATTTATAGGTGACAACCAATGAAAACATCAAATCTGGTATCTCAGAAAATTAGAATATTCTAAAGGCCAATGAAAAAATGTTTGTTTCTCTAATGTTGGCCAACTGAAAAGAATGAACATGAAAAGAATGTGCATGTATAGCACTCAATACTTAGTCGGGGCTCCTTTTGCCTCAATAACTGCAGTAATGCGGCGTGGCATGGACTCGATCAGTCTGTGGCACTGCTCAGGTGTTATGAGAGCCCAGGTTGCTCTGATAGTCGTCTTCAGCTCCTCTGCATTGTTGGGTCTAGCGTATTGCATCCTCCGCTTCACAATACCCCATAGATTTTCTATGGGGTTAAGGTCAGGCGAGTTTGCTGGCCAATCAAGGACAGGGATACCATGGTCCTTGAACCAGGTGCTGGTGGTTTTGGCACTGTGTGCAGGTGCCAAGTCCTGTTGAAAGGTGAAGTCTGCATCCCCATAAAGTTGGTCAGCAGCAGGAAGCATGAAGTGCTCTAAAACTTCCTGGTAGACGGCTGCATTGACCCTGGACCTCAGGAAACAGAGTGGGCCAACACCGGCAGATGACATGGCACCCCACACCATCACTGACGGTGGAAACTTTACACTGGACCTCATGCAACGTGGATTCTGTGCTTCTCCGCTCTTCCTCCAGACTCTGGGTCCTTGATTTCCAAAGGAAATGCAGAACTTGCTTTCATCAGAAAACATAACTTTGGACCACTCAGCATCAGTCCAGTCCTTTTTGTCCTTGGCCCAGGCGAGACGCTTCTTGCGCTGTTTCATGTTCAAGAGTGGCTTGACACACGGAATGCGACACCTGAATCCCATGTCTTTCATGAGTCTCCTCGTGGTGGTTCTTGAAGCGCTGACTCCAGCTGCAGTCCACTCTTTGTGGATCTCCCCCACATTTTTGAATGGGTTTGTCGTCACAATTCTCTGCAGGGTGCGGTTATCCCTAGAGCTTGTACACTTTTTTCTACCACATTTTTTCCGTCCCTTCGCCTGTCTGTTAATGTGCTTGGACACAGAGCTCTGCGAACAGCCAGCTTCTTTAGCAATCACCTTTTGTGTCTTGCCCTCCTTGTGCAAGGTGTCAATGATTGTCTTTTGGACAGCTGTTAAGTCAGAAGTCTTCCCCATGATTGTGGTGCCTTCAAAACAAGACTGAGGGACCTTTTAAAGGCCTTTGCAGGTGTTTTGAGTAAATCAGCTGATTAGAGTGGCAGCAGGTGTCTTCTATATTCAGCCTTTTCAGAATATTCTAATTTTTTGAGATACCAAATTTGGAGTTTTCATTAGTTGTCACTTATGAATATCAAATTTAAATGTAATGAACATTGGAAATACATTGGTCTGTGTGCATTGCATGAATATAATGTACAAGTTTCACGTTTTGAATGGAATTACTGAAATATTTTCAACCTTTTGATGATATTCTAATTTACTGGCCAGCACCTGTAGTGTTTCTATGGTTACATTGTGACTTCTTAGTAAATATTCTATTTAGTAAGAGATAAACTTTATTGTATTTATCGGTACAACGCCTGCATCACTGCAGACGCAGCACCACTCCGCCTGTCGATCTCAAGGTCCAGCTTTCCTTCACTCGTGAACAAGACCCCAAGATACTTGAACTCCACCAGTGAGGCACTGATAAAGAGATTAAAGACAAAGGGAAAAGAGAAAGATGGATCTATGCAGGTAGGTAGAGACTTTTAGAAACAATAGGATCCAGCTAAATAGTGAAAGTGGCTTGTTTAGAATAAAATTTACAGATTTATCGATATAAAGACAGATAAACCTTCATGAGATTCATACAAACTGAGACACACAGATGTAGAGAATAAAAGATGCAGACAAAGCCAGATTAATGCTGGTGTCCTGGAGGAAGATATTCAGCTCCAGAAGCTGAAATCAGAGACAAAAGTCAGAAACCAAAGAAGCAAAATCTAGTCATTTAAGTCATTAATATAGTAAACACACACACACACACCTTTTAAATTACAGATTCATAAGATTTAAGATCTATATTTTTATAACTCTGTTGGGATCTTTTCCTACATTATTTATTCCGGCATTCCCGAACCCTCTGAAACCCTGCAGCTATTCCGACTTTTATGTTTCCTGTGAACAGGAACGATCTGCCGTGTTATCGGAGCTGACACAGATCAGCCTCTCTATGCTGGCGTGAGCGTGTCGACACGCATGTAGGCGACAGCGGCATCCACGAGCCAACACAGAGCGTGCAGACATGTGTCGCTGGCTCACTTCACTGCAAACTAATGACTCAGTGACAAACTGCTGAGGATCCTGCTTGTTGCTAGGCGAAACTCAGAGAGGGAGGAGGTGTTGTAGTGTGGTCTTTATGCCATCTACTGGTTTTACTGGGAACAACACAGCTGAACAGAAACCAGATAAAACTCAGGATCATCTATAGAAAATGTAAAGACGAGTGTTTAACGTTAACAGCGTCCTTCTTTGTTAGATCTGTGGATTATTGTCATTCTGAAGCTCTTCTGCATTAAACCAACCCCAGGGATGAGGGCCGAGCCCTGCGTTGCCATAGTTACCATATCCCTAGTTGTGTCCTGTGTCTCCCTCCCAAGCTCGGACATACACAGATAACACACCTTTTCCCCAGGGCTAAAGCTGAATCAGTAGCCGGCGGTGAGGCCAGAAATGACAGTGAGTGGATGTGTTGTAATTACAGCTGCTTTTCAGAGAGCAGGTCAGCTGTCAGAGTCAAGCTGCCTCCCCGCAGCACAGAAGCACTTAACTGGACCACATCTTTGCCTTTGGAAACACTTTAATGTTGCACTGATCTTCATATCACAATCAGGGCCATTTGTTGATATTTGTGCTTCACTAGAAGCCGAAACAATTACAGAAAAGAGAGGAAAGGACGTCTGTCTCCGTCTGCTAACAGTTTTATCTGACACACCAGTAAAGTGACCAGTAGGTGTGCTTTTGTTTGGATTTACTTCTCATCATTGGCTTCAAGACACTGTTGTGGAGTAGCACATTTAATGTAAATAGAAACTGGATACCAGAAATGTTAAAGCTGCAACAGATGCCTCATGAGGTCACCATGGTAACTACCACTGGGAGTAATCATGACAGATTTGTTACCAGAACAGTATAAAAGGCATACTAAACTACTTTTAACATTTTAAAATATTTTTTGAGCCATTATGTGCTAAAATAACCCTTAACTTCAATCCTCAGCGACCCTTAGACATCTGCTGCTGAGCCGTGCTGCCAGCCAGCCGCTGGCCAGTCCTGTCTGCTAGCTGCTCATAGCTTGTGGTAACATGCCTGTCCGTGATGACCCAGCGCTCCGACTTCCACGTTTAGGTTTTCTGACATGCTACAAAATTTCACTGTGGTCACATGATTCCTCCTCTCAGGAGTCATTATTTACCAGGAACTCTGTTAGCCAATAGTAAAGTGGCTAGCCAACATGCTAGTGCTGCAGTCTGCTTCCAACACGTTTCCTGCATGTTTTAGATTGTAAACACAGCTGATTTGCTTAATTTAGTGATGAATCACTCCTGTAGAAACTAATAAAGGCTGAGGAGACATTTCAGAAGTTAGATTAAGGTGTTAAAAACACAAACGTACAGCGAGGAGGAGAGTACAGCAGTTTAGCTTTTGCGACACTGAATTAAAATGGACACTAGGGGGTGCTAAAAGCAGGCCATAACTGCTAAGTGTCCCGTTTTAGTTGAGGTGGAGCTCCTGGCATCCTTAAGTATCTATTAAATCGGTTCATCACACTAAAACAATAATTACATTTCCTTATCAAACATAGCAACATATTATAGAAGTTCCCACATGCATTAATTCACATGAACCAGTAAGAATAAACATCTACCTGGTTTTTCTGTTTCCTCGTGCTTGCTGGGCGTTGTGGTTCTGCTTTGAGTCGTCTTCTTTCCTGAGGCTGGCCGTTTTGTGGGTCGGGGTGGTAAAGGTCCTGTAGAAGATTTAATTGGAGCAGGGGTCAGTTGAGGCAGCCCAATCACAGGTGAGATGACTGCTGGGACTTTTTGAGGCCATGCGGTGAGTCGAGATGTAACAGAAGGATCTGTAACTCTGGTTGTAGCAGACATCACCTTCACGCTGCTGGCTGGTTGTTTCAGGGTTCTCATTGGCTGTAAAGTTGGGGTTTTCTCCTTAGCTTGTCTCATTGTTAAGGCTTCGTCCGGTATCGTCACCGTCTGTGCTGGTGAAGTTAGTGTCGTTCTGATCAACAAGCTGCTAAACCTTTGAGTCATCCAGGTGTTTAACGTCTCAGGACTTCGGACCGTAGATGGAGTCATGAAGGTGGTTTCATATTGATGCATCTCAGCTGACAAATGTTGAGGAGTCGTAGGGGTCGTATGTCGAGGAGAAGTTGGATGTTGAGGCACCTCCGAAGTTCTGTGTCGAGGTAATGTTGGATGCAGAAGTTTCTCGACTGAGTGTTGAGGAGTCTCAGATATCCTATGTCGAGATGGCTCAGGTGTCGTATATGGAGGCGTCTCAAAGGTCATATGTAGAGACATTTCAGGCATCATATGTTGAGGTGACATTAGATGTTGAGGCGTGTCAAATGTTTTGGGTCGAGGTGTGGTTGGATGTCGAAACTTCTCAGCTGGTGAGTGTCCAGGTGTCCCAGCCGTTGTATGAAAAGATGTCTCAGAGGTCCTATTTCGGGTAGTCGTAAGTTGGGTCATCATATATCGAGGTACCTCTGTAAAATGTTGAGCTATCAAATCTTGAGACGTCTCGGGGGTTATTTGTTGGGGAATCTCAAGTGTCGTTTGTAGAAACGTCTCAAAGCTTGTACGTAGAGGCATCTCAGGGGTAGTATGTAGAGGCACCCCAAAGGTCTTACGTAGAGGCATCTCAGAGGTTGCACGTAGAGGCATCTCAAGGGTCGTACGCAAAGGCATCTCAGGGGTCATACGCAGAGGCGTCTCAGGGGTAGTATGTAGAGGCGCCCCAAAGGTCTTACGTAGAGGCGTCTCAGAGGTCGCACGTAGAGGCGTCTCAGGGGTCATAGGCAGAGGCATCTCAGGGTTTGTAAGCAGAGGCGTCTCAGAGGTCGTCTGTAGAAGCATCCCTAAGGTCAGAGGCATCTCAGAGGTTGTACGTATAGGCACCTCAGAGGTCGCACGTAGAGGCGTCTCAGGGGTCATAGGCAGAGGCATCTCAGGGTTTGTAAGCAGAGGCATCTCAGAGGTCGTTTGTAGAAGCATCCCTAAGGTCAGAGGCATCTCAGAGTTTGTACGTATAGGCATCTCAGAGGTCGTACGTAGAGGCGTCTCAGAGGTCGTACGTAGAGGCGTCTCAGAGGTCGTACGTAGAGGCGTCTCAGAGGTAGTACGTAAAGGCATCTCAGAGGTCGTTTGTAGAAGCACCCCTAAGGTCAGAGGCATCTCAGAGGTTGTACGTAAAGGCATCTCAGAGGTTGTACGTAGAGGCGTCTCAGAGGTCGTATGTAGAGGCATCTCAGAGGTCGTACGGAGAGGCGTCTCAGGGGTCGTAGGCAGAGGCATCTCAGGGGTCGTAGGCAGTGGCATCTCAGGGGTCGTAAGCAGAGGCGTCTCAGAGGTCGTTTGTAGAAGCATCCCTAAGGTCAGAGGCATCTGAGAGGTCGTATGTAGAGGCGTCTCAGAGGTCGTTTGTAGAAGCACCCCTAAGGTCAGAGGCATCTCAGAGGTTGTACGTAGAGGCGTCTCAGAGGTCGTTTGTAGAAGCACCCCTAAGGTCAGAGGCATCTCAGAGGTTGTACGTAAAGGCGTCTCAGAGGTCGTAAGTAGAGGCGTCTCAGAGGTCGTACGTAGAGGCGTCTCAGAGGTCGTACGTAGAGGCGTCTCAGAGGTCGTTTGTAGAAGCACCCCTAAGGTCAGAGGCATCTCAGAGGTTGTACGTAAAGGCGTCTCAGAGGTCGTAAGTAGAGGCGTCTCAGAGGTCATTTGTAGAAGCACCCCTAAGGTCAGAGGCATCTCAGAGGTTGTACGTAAAGGCGTCTCAGAGGTTGAACGCAGAGGCGTCTCAGAGGTCGTATGTAGAGGCATCTCAGAGGTCGTACGGAGAGGTGTCTCAGAGGTCGCACGTAGAGGCGTCTCAGGGGTCGTAGGCAGAGGCATCTCAGGGGTTGTAAGCAGAGGCGTCTCAGAGGTCGTTTGTAGAAGCATCCCTAAGGTCAGAGGCATCTCAGAGGTCGTACGTAGAGGCGTCTCAGAGGTTGAATGCAGAGGCGTCTCAGAGGTCGTATGTAGAGGCATCTCAGAGGTCGTACGGAGAGGCATCTCAGAGGTCGCACGTAGAGGCGTCTCAGGGGTCGTAGGCAGAGGCATCTCAGGGGTTGTAAGCAGAGGCGTCTCAGAGGTCGTTTGTAGAAGCATCCCTAAGGTCAGAGGCATCTCAGAGGTCGTACGTAGAGGCGTCTCAGAGGTCGTACGTAGAGGCGTCTCAGAGGTCGTACGTAGAGGCGTCTCAGACGTCGTACGCAGAGGCGTCTCAGAGGTCGTTTGTAGAAGCACCCCTAAGGTCAGAGGCATCTCAGAGGTCATACGTAGAGGCGTTTCAGAGGTCGTACGTAGAGGCGTCTCAGAGGTCGTACGCAGAGGCATCTCAGAGGTCGTTTGTAGAAGCACCCCTAAGGTCAGAGGCATCTCAGAGGTCGTACGTAGAGGCGTCTCAGAGGTTGTACGTAGAGACGTCTCAGAGGTTGTACGTAGAGGCGTCTCAGAGGTCGTATGTAGAGGCATCTCAGAGGTCATTTGTAGAAGCACCCCTAAGGTCAGAGGCATCTCAGAGGTCGTACGTAGAGGCGTCTCAGAGGTTGTACGCAGAGGCGTCTCAGAGGTCGTACGTAGAGGCGTCATAGACGTCGTACGTAGAGGCGCCTGAGAGGTCGTATGTGGAGGCATCTCAGAGGTCGTATGTGGAGGCGTCTCAGAGGTCGTATGTGGAGGCATCTCAGAGGTCGTATGTGAAGGCCTCTCAGAGGTCATAGGTGGAGGCGCCTCAGAGGTCGTACGTAGAGGCGTCTCAGAGGTCGTACGTGGAGGCGTCTCAGAGGTCGTACGTGGAGGCGCCTCAGGTGTTGGATGAAGAGTCGTCTCAGGTGTTGGATGTAGAGTCGTCTCAGGTGTTGGATGTAGTGCTGTCGTGATGTGCTCAGAAGTTCTGACTCTATCTGTCGTTGCAGCAGTTCGGCTCAGATTTGGAGAAGCTGATTATCAAAAATAAAGGAGACAAATATTTTAGCAGGTCATTTCACATTAAAGAGAGAAGTTTAAATCAAACAATGTCTATAAATTTAAATGGTGGATTTGATGATGAGTAAACTAAGTGATGATCTGAAACGTAAAGCCATCTACTTCCAGACTATGCGTCTGCCGAAACAAATGAAAGAGAGTCTATGCGCCGATAAGTTCTCTTCTGATCCTGTTTGATATGTGCCATGGGTGATGACTAATAATTTTGAAAAAACATTTTGATGCCAAGAAAGAGCTTATTTTCTACAGGCGGCAAAAGTTACTTTACATTTTGTGTGAAAACACAAAAGGTCTACAACATCTCATCTTACCAAATTTACGTCATCAAATCAGACAAGAGAAGATAAATGGCTGAGAGTTTAGCAAGCTTCACATCCTTCTTCCAAAACAAAACAAGAAGCATTAAACACGGAAAAAGCCGCTATGAATCTGGCCAAGGAGAAATCCTTATGTTTGTCAATGTTTAGAGCCACAGTGTGTAATATTTTATCCGTTTACTATCAAATTCAAATTATGTGTATCCAGTTCACAAACCTGTCCTTTTTCATATTTCTCACCAACATCTATTCTGAACAGTCCTCTTAGCAGCTTTATTACATAAACTGAGGTCGACCCTCCATGGTCATGTGCCAGTGTTTCCCCTACATAGGCTCAGCTGTTCAGTCGCTGCACCACGGCTACAAAATCCTGCTAAATTGAAGTACAGCATATGTGTAAAGCAAAGAGAACCAGAAAATAAATTTTATAAAATAACTTTTACTGCCCCGTTTAATGTAACCAACATGGAGAGGAGACGACTTAGGCTCCCTATTGCACCTTTCCCAATAGAAGCCACAAGATGCTTCACAAACACAATAAAATGTACATTTAAATTATAATACATTTTTACTAAGTTAATTTAATTCTGCTGAGAAACTGCTGAAAGGTACTGTGGACAATCTAAAAATGCCTCCTGTGCAAAAGTCAGATTTATCAGGATAAATGAAAGAATGAAAATCAAAGGCTTCTCTCCTGGAAAGACTCACCGTGTGCGGTAGAAAAGTCTCTGCTGGTCAACATGGAGCTCATCCCAGACGGAGAGACGTGACTCAGATTCGTGGGCAGTTGGTGCCATCCTGACCATTAAAATAGAGAACTGACAGAGTCCTTTTGATGGCAGCAGATGCTAAAAGGAGCTTTTTGAACGTGCTAATGTACTCACCAGCAGGAAGTCTGATAGACGAGAGATTAGCTGTTCCACGAGAAAAAGGAAAAGTTTGTTGAACAACTTCTTCGCTCTATTTACAGTTTTGTATAGAAAATGTGGTTCAACGGTTTCTCCTAACCAGGTGAAGAACAAAATCCCAAAGACAGAAATGTAGGTGCAAACAGTAAGAACAATAATCCTTTAGTTTATTTTTGTCTCAACCCTGCTTTTTGTTGTTCCCATCATTAGCCGTGTTTCCACTACCGGAACTTCAGGGTAGAACCTCCCGACACGCCTCTCCACCTGACCAGGCCGGCCACTCTCAGGAATCTTCTGACTATCCACCAGGAGTAGGTACTACTAAAGCCAGGTGGAGTAGCTGAGCGGAACCTTCGGTTAACTCACACTGATTGGTTGTAACCGAGTAGGAAATGACCTCAGCAGATGTCGTCCAAAACAACCAGCATTAGTAATATTAGAAGGTTTGCTGGTGAAGCAGACTGAAAGCAAAAGAAAATAAACACCTATGGCATTTAAAATGTAACTCCCGGCACCGGGAAACACGGCGGGACTTCCCCACAGCTGTTACTAAACTCCCAACAAAGGAAAAAAACTGGGAAATCCCCCACAGACTTAATTGAGGGGGCTTTGTTGTCTCACAGAGTGCTGTAAAAAACGACCCTTCGCCTAGTCATTGAACACCACATTTTAGATCACGCAGCAGCTGTCCTCTGGATGGATTCAAGTATGATTTACTTCAACAGAATAAATGCTTTTAATAGTATTAATGTTACCGTGGGCACTTTGTGACGCTGATCAGTGACATCACACTGCCAAAGTTGCCTCGATGTGCTGGCATTGGATAGAGACACAACAGCTGAGAGGACTGGGACATCCCATCTCCTGGTCCATTTCCTCATCCCAGGAATTTACCCTGGAGTTCCGGTAATGGAAACAGGGCTGTTGTTACTCCCTTAGTTTCCCACCTCTCCACCCTTTAGTCCTCTTTCTTTTAAATTTTACATTAGTCCCTCATCTCTCTGTTGCCCATGCAGATTCCATCAAAAATACACTACACAACAGGAGGAGCATCTCACACTTTTCCTGTCAGAACAGCAAACATTTAAATCCTTCAAATTATTAAAACAAAACTGTTGAGATTAATTTAGGAGACATAATTGTGATCTAAAATCCAAGTTTTAATTCGGTTTTAAACTGTTCTACATCAATCTGGAGCTGCCATCTGCTGCTCAGAGACCAGTAGAAACCAGCTTAAAGAAACCTGAATGAGGTCCTTCTACGATGGTCTGGTTGAACAGTGGAGTGATGGAGTCGAACTCCCACAGATCAGGAACCTCTCTGCCTGGACAAAACACAGATAATCACACACGAATCCTTCATCAGCAGCTCAGTTGCTCTTTCAACTTCATTTAAATTCATTAAGCTTCATGTCCATCACAACATCTCCACTCTTCTTAAGCCTCTACCCACCATTTCAACCACCTAGTTCATTTTAGTCCCAATATCTAATTTAAAGGTTCATTATGCAAGAACACAATAAAAATGATAACTTGTGGTCGGATATGGTAACTGCTGTCTAATTCTCTAAGAAAAAGGTGACTTTCCTTAGCCTGGCCTGCCAGACTCCTCCTGTTTAATTCGAGTAGCCAGGGGTGTTGTTTAATTCTGCACAGAGAACGAGTCTGGGAACTCTCCTATTCAAATAACCCCACCCCATGAGAATTCTAACCGAGCCAATCAACGCTGAGTAGCATACGTCACACACCACAACACCGAGTTTGTCGAACATGACGACTGAAGCGGTGTTCGCTGCGGCTCTTTCCTCTGTCCTAAATGACTTGGACACAACAAGTAGAAGTGTTAAAAGCCTTTCTTCTAAAGAAAGATGTTTACGCTGTCACCAGACTCCATTTTTACTACAGCTAAAAAAAACTACAGCGTCGCGGACGTCACACACATCGACGCTCAGTTTCTCATAAACAACAAAGACAGTGGCAGAGTTTGCTGCGGCTCTTTCCTCTGTTCTAAATGACTCAAATGTCTTTAAAACCACAAGTAGAAGCGCTAAAAGCATTTCTTCTAAAAAAAAAAAAAAAGATTTTTTCGCCGTTGCCAGATGCCTTTTTTTTTTTTTTGCTACAACTAGAAAACTACAGCGTCGTGCGGTACAGTCGGGATTTCCATCTTTTTTCTGACTGGTTATACTTGAGCTGGCTAGTCCCGCCTCTCATGGTGCTCTTTGCAGAGAGTTACCAGACTCAGTCTCTGTGCAGAATTAAACAGAGGACGAGTCTGGCAGGCCACTTGTTGCCACTTAAGCACCAGAAGATCTAGATGACGAGTGAAGAATAGTCATACACAGTAGGTTAATAATAAGATAAATACTAGGAATGCACAAAAATTTAAATTCTTGGCCGAAAACCGAAACACCAAAATAAATGATTATGTCAATAATTAGAACCATAGCACTTATGGCTTTGATGTGTACTAACCTCACTAAAACCAAGGCCTTACAATAAATCTGTTACAAAATATGAAAATATTTATTTAGCACCGACAATATCAACTCAAACTCTAAATAAAGTGTTTCACTTGCCCCCACTTGTGTACATTCAATAATAATTTATAAATTATAAATGTACAAGCTTATAGCTGAAAAAAGACCTTACAATTAACCCTTTAGGTGCCAACATCAAAATACTGTGACCTGGGTTTAACGCGCCACAGCTGTAAATATAATCCCTCATGAACTTATAATTTTAGACAGAAGATAGTGGAGATGCGTAACTTCAATCTGAGCAACACTTTTGGGTGTTTCTACTGAAATATTCAGAGTTTAAGGAGATTGAAAACTGCCCCCCGTCAGGAGGCTCCCGACTGAGAAGAGCAGGAGAGGACATGGGCGGACCTCACAGAGGGCGAATATTATTTAATAAAAATGACCCTTGGGCACCATTCCTAATGGGGCCCAGTGGACTACAGATTTTTTATTTTTCATTTTGAGGAATGAGCACAACCTCACCCCTGCCACCCCACTGTGGAGAAAACAGAGGAACCGGCAGAGACACAAACCACTGGAAAAGGCAGAAACGGTCCTACGTTTGAGCTGAAGAATAAAATTACGAGCAGAATTGCTAATGCTAAGCTAGCGAGTAGCATTCTCACGAGCAAGTGTGGTTCAGAAAAAAACGTGATGTTGTGAACGACTAAACTCTACAAGAGGAAGTAAAATCCCACCGTCCCGTTTCTGTGTGGATGTCTGCAGCAGTGTGGAGCAGAGCCACTGCTGCTATGGTTGTTGCTACGAGTCTGCTCTCGCATTTTTTAAATCAAAACTCAAAACCCACCTCTTCACACAGGCTTTTACCACATAGTTTTAATACATTGTTTAAAATTTTAGCATCCTAGTGTTTTTACATATTTCTATTCTGTGTTTATCTTGTTTTATTATCTTTTCCCCATTGTTGTAGTGTCCTGGGGTGTCTTGAAAGGCGCTGTTAAATAAAATGTATTATTATTATTATTATTACCACAGCAGGTCTTTGGCAAGCCGTGGTTGCATGTAATTCACTAACGCTTTTACATTTGAATACAATTTAGACTGGATTTTGTTGCCAACCTGTACATAATATCATATACATACTACAATTAAATTACCAGTATAAATTAAATGTTGTTAGCATTTCCAGTAGTTTACTACTGAACATGTTAATGAAATAAATTAATTCTAGTGATTATATGTGAATATATTTAGATGTTTATTTTAACTAGGATGAGTGCTATGAGAACAAACCTAAAATCTGAATGAAATGCGAGTCAAATTTTGTTCCATAAAATATTTATTAACAATAAATATCAGCTAGGAAAGAGGGAACACCAGTTTGATATATATAATTTGAATTATTATTTTTATAAGTTAGCTGTTTTATTTTCATTGTTAGCAGCAGACCACAGTCTCGTTTCACGTGAAACATCATCAAATAGAATACTCGATTAATCAGCGGAGGAGTCTATATAATATTCCAACACTAAAATACTCAAAGCTGCAGGCCAACCCCCTGCTCAACCACGCCCTGTGGGAGGAGGTTTGTAGGAAGTAAAATGCCACGATTGACTCATTATTCATTTAATTCACATTTCACTGTAATATTCAGTTGTTGGTCTTTGAAAAAGTAGTTTTGGATATTTTTACAGCTGACCATTTGCTTCTAATTCACCTTTAGCATTGTTAGCCTCTAGCCTGCTTCACCCAATATTAGAGTAAAAAAAAATGATGCCATGGCTTCTTAGGGGTACAAGAAAAAGGTTCTGGGTAGCTCTTGTTATTGGCTTCAGCTCTTTAAACGACTCTGGAGCATTTGCCTGCTGGTGTCGTATTACAAATGTTGACGCTGCAACGTTAGCCTGAAGGAGACACTTCACTCTCACTGATAAACAATAGCTACGTCCCATTTTCCTTTATGACAACCGTCGCAGCCTAGCCTAGTGAACTAGACCTAATTCTTGCTTTGCAAAATTTGGTCTAGTTCACTAAAGTATAAATGTGAATATATAGTCTGGCTGTCAGGCTAGCCGCAGCCGGCTGAGAATGAAATCTGTGTCAGTGCAACCTTCCTGCCACCATGGCAGACGAGACCCACACAGCAAGCACAGTAGGGCCGATGTCGGCTGAGTTCTGGCACTGTTGGCTGAGGTCTGGATCGGCTGACCGTCTTACCTTTTTAATTGGCCCAATTCAAATGTGCAGTAGTTGAACTGATGCGTACTTTCTTTTTTGGCCCAACTGTGGTTCAGTACAATCTTGCCGATCGGTGTGCAAAATGCGGCGGACACAACATGTAAAACAGTTTGTGGCCCGATAGCAGGTGGTACGAGCATGACTTTTTGGCTCTGCTGATGTGCACATAAAGCAACTGATTGCATGTTAGAAATTTGTGTTTTCAAAATAAATGAACAAATAATTTTTACTGAAATCAGGGACAATGTGGGGTTATTTTGCAGATTAATATTTAATATAAAGACAATAAAAATGCTACTACAATCTTTATATCTACAGGCAAATAAATCACTTTTGCTGGCTGATTATATTTTAAATTATTTTTTACCATGGTCTGTGTGAAAAAAATCGACCACAAATACAATAAAACAAATAAAGTAACTATGAAAAAATATTGTTGTTTCCTGTCTGTAGCTGTTTACCTGTGGAGTGCACTCAGCGGAGTCAGAGAACAACAACATGATCAGCTGTTCAGCTGCAGAGACCGATGCGTAACAGGTGTTACACCAAATTCTGTGACCCATCACAATTTGTGACCCCAGGGGGCAGTGTTGCATTTTGTTGCGTCTGTACATCCTGAATTGGCAAAAAAACAAGAAGATGCTACGTTAAAACAGTAAACTACGTAAGCTTTGAGGAAGTTGTGCGGCGCGGACCATGGTCACACAATATGATAGTGGCCATCACAGAATGTGGCCACCTGCATATCACTAATAATGCAGATGTCAGAGGTCAAATGCACTTTTTTATAAACTACATTATCAGAGAAGTTATCAGAAACATTTTGCCAACAAAAACTCATTTACCGTGGTTAATATTGTATAATATGCTTTCAGGAAGGGTCAATATTACAACTACAAAATTCCTGAAATTTAAATTAGGAGCTATCCAATAACTAGCAGCTATATTTTGGCGCGGTAACGCTGACTTGAACTACAGACTAAACACCTGTAAAATAAATCTACGTTCACTTGTTCCCAATCACTGAATGAATGTAACTACAGTGTTTATACTAAAATAAAATATGGGTTTAAATTAGAAATGGCTCTCTGCTGACATAAAAATCACATCACACATGTTTGTGAAAATAAAGGTACGCTCAGGTTTTTAGCTGCTCCGTTTTGATTATATATGTGATAATCACATCACCTAAATTCATACAAATTTGATGCTTGTAGGGTGACCATACGTCCTCTTTCCCCCGGACATGTCCACTTTTCACTCTCGGGCGTCCGGGGGGGGGGGGGGGGGGGGGGGGGGGGTTCCTACTGTGGCAGTGTCCCGATTGATCATGCACCCTGGCTACTTGGCCAAGGGGATGTCCCTTTGGCTGACTGGTTAGCATGCGTGACTCTCACCTAGGAATCTGGGGATCGAATCCCACCTGGGCCCTCGTTTCTACACCTTGTCACACTGCATTGATCAGAATGTCTGGTTTTTCATCCAGGTGCAGGGATCGAGTTATGGAGGGCTAGATATCTTTCAAGGAAAGATCCAGTTTCTGCCTATATTACAATATTTATGGACTCTCAGCGTAGCAGGGATTATGTTGAGCGTAGAGGACGCCGAGCGCTGATCGTTGGTGCGCCCGCTGCCTCCGGTGCACGGTACATTCACAAGGTGGCGCAACAAAACATTATTATTAACACATGATTGTTCATATCTGTTTAAATCATCTGGTATTCTGTCTATTAATAGTTCCTGATGCGCTCTGCTCGCTGCGGTGATTTCACCTCACTGACGACATCAGCATCATCAGCAGCAAAACGTGCACTTTGCGGTCAGGAGATCTCTTTGATCTATGTAGTTCAAAAGTAACTGATGAGGTGAAAAAGTAAGAATCCAGGCAGCAGATTTTCTGGAGAGTTTAGAGGAGATGCAGGAAGAAGAGAGACAGACAGGACAGGAAAATAGTTAAATAAAAACAAGAAAACAAAGTAAAGAGTTTAAAAGTAAATGTAGTTAGATTTACCTCCACTTGTTTTTACTTGTATAAAACAGTAAGTTATACACATGTAATATTTATACATCTGATACAATTCAAACCACCTTCAAAACTCAGTCACACACCCAGGGCCGTTTCAAGGCATTTTGGGGGTGTTCCTGAAAATTGAGCAACAGCCTGGAGGAGTTTTGCTGGAACGGTTAGCTTCTAACAGCTGATCAGATTATCTGCTGTTTCCTGTGTGCTAAATCAACAACACCCTTCCCCGTTGTGAGTCAAGATGGGTGAGTCCATGAATGTTAAGTGACAGTGTGAAGTAGATCTGTCAGGCTTTTCTATCCTAGAGTTGCCATCTATTCTCCATCAAAGTTAATGCAGGAGATAAGTGTAGGAGACTATTTTCATGTTCAGCCTGCATGAACATTTTCTAAGTCTTTTAGGTAAACTACCTGGGACTAATTGGGGGTGCAGATTTGCGGTAAATCAAAACTGTACCATTACAGAAATTTCTGACTCTTACCAACATCATATTGCCCGTGACAATAAGTCCAGTGTTTTAAAAAATGAAGACGTGAACAGATTACTGATGTTCATGTCCCTTTAAAAGGTTGAGACACAGACCAGTGGATTCCGCATCACAGCTAGTCATGTGGAGTTATGTGACTCCGCCCCATGCAGTCTGTAATAAGAAGGATAAAAACAGGAAAGAGAGAACTATTCAAACATGGAAGCTTGCAGCTCGTAGCTCGTCCCTCGCTACATGCGGGCTGTGGCTCATAGCTGCCTGTTGGTTGCAGTACCTCTCTGCGTGGTGCTGCCTGGGCAGCAGTACTCTGTGTTTAAGAGTAGGCAGCTGTGAGCGATAATCAGTGAGCTAAAAAAATATAATGCTTCATTAATTATTTGGTAACATCACGGATTCAGTAAGGACGATGTGATGAAAACTAAAGACAAATGTAAACTGCAGAATGACTTGAGCACCAAATCAAGTTAACACATCCTTCTCTACATGCAGCACAACCAGGCTTTATAGGATACCTAAGTACCTGATAAGTCAAATGTAACTATATTCAGTTATGTTGGTTTTTCAATCACACAACTAAACATTTTTAGTACTTAGTTTGTAGTTTTTATAATAGAAATTGAAAAATTATTAGCAATGAAAGGATCTGAGGGAACAATACCATTAATGAAACTAGATGTGGATCAATAATGCTGCCACAGCCCCATCTACTGGTCAACCTTAGTCTTTGTGCATTCATGCATTTATCGTCCATTCATCGTCATCAAGCTGAACTCCTCAATATACAGTAATATTGATTTTAGGCCACATCGCCCAGCCCTACTATACTGTACTTTGCTGGTAAATACCACATAAATATTTCATGTAGTTGTAAATCAGTTTCCTATGTACACAGGTGCAGTACGGAGAAACCTGCTGGTTGGTGGGGCTGCTGAAGCACAGGTGGAGGGAATAATAAAAAGGTGGCTCCAGCTTGCAGCAGATCATGAGGGAGGGAGAAAAAGATGGTTTCTTGCAAAAGAAAGTTCTTTGTAAGCTCGCTCTGTATATGTTTTGAGTATTATGCAGTTAATTTTTGGTTCTATATTTTTAACTAAGGTTAGTGTTTTCATGTGTTGAGTTCAGTGAATTTTACTTGCTTGTAATGCGTTTTGTTGTCTTAGTTTTACAGTGTGTGGGCCAATGCTGGCCTGGGGACACTCAGCCAGCTCAACTTTCAGTATATGGGCCATTAATGGGCCTGGGGTTATGCCAGTGCTCAGCCAACATTCACCTGTTCTGGCTCACTGAGAGTGGGCCAGACCTGGGCCAAAGTACACAATGAGAGTCATCATACAGTGCATGGGCCAGACCTGGGCCAAAGCCATATTGTGTCATTTTTCTGTAAGTGTGCCATTATTGGGCCGAGGGCCCAGCCAACAGTGGGCCAGTATTTATGCAAGGATGTGGGCCAGAGGTGGGCCAGACAGATTTTGCTATGTGGGGACTGTTGTGTGATTATTTCACTATTCTCACATATTGCTCCTTTTAGTACCGACACTATCGGTAAAAACAAATATAAATATATTTAGTATGTTATGTAGCGACATGAATGGCCTCATTTGTGACCCAAAGGTCACACTTCCTCAGCTGGGTCAAGCTGTCCTGGCTGTACTTCTATCTACAGATTATCCATCACAGGAGATGCGAAGTCTGCTGTAAACCATCTTTTATCTGACTGCTGTTCCATCCGCAAGACAAAGGACACTTCAAGATTTAAAAGAATCATTTTTAATAAACTCTTTTCACTGTCTATTAAAATGTTCATAAATAATCATCAAGGTTCATTATAAATGTATTTAATTACTGAAATGAATTATTATTCTTTGGTTAATAATTATTATTATTTATGATAATCAGTAATGTTTAACAGTGACAAGAAGATCATCTGCACTTATACACACCATGCAGGACACAGTAATCAGGTTAAGGTTAACTGCTCTCACATGTCTTTGTTCCATAACACCAGAGCTTTCTATCTCTGAGAGGGCGTATTCTGAGGTATGTTAAGTCCCACTCTCTAACATGTCAAAATCTAATTCGTTAGAATAAGATTACCGGCCATCTCTTAAAACCTAACTCCTCAGTTCAAGTTCAGTTCTTGAGCTCACCAAATTCTCTCCATGGCAACGAGAGTCCAGAGGATCGAGTTGGCCGTTCGAAACCTCTACTAAAGCATTTCTGTCACGCCGATAGAATTGCTTCAACAGAAACTCCATCTGCAGCACAAAGCTGACGCTACGAGATTCCTTAAGAATCTGCTCAGACGCAAAACCATCCACCTGTGTGCCTGCGGCAAGTCTAGGACCAGAGAGTCGGTACCACTGGTCTCCCCTACCGGACCGAGTACCCAGAGGCTGATCAACATTCTCCCTTGACCTCCGGATCTGAACAGAGGGTCATCTGAACGGTTAGGTAGAACACAAGATTGTGTCTGAAATGCCTTTTATTAAGAAATAATTTAGCTTAGCTGCAAACCAAATTCTTTCACCCAGAACACGTTTTTCTCTCTCTGAAATAAAAACCTTCTGAGACCTACATTCACACATTCAAACCGTACTGTATGTACAGTCTAGGATTCAAACACACACACTTCATGTTTAGTTTCATCCAGACACAGATTGCTTTAATACCAAGTTTTAATACCAAAGCTTTTAAAAATTGTCATTTATGAATTGTCTTTTAAATTGCCATCCTTAAATTGTTTGTAATAAATTGTTAACTTTTTTTAAACCTGACTCTTCTTTGAATAAAACAGAGTGGTGTATATTTGGTCATTGAACAAGCAAAGATCTCTTTAGATTTTCTGAATTAATAAATAAACTTTTGCTATTAATTTAAATCTCTTAAATTAAATATTAACCTTTCTATTAAATATAGACCAAGCCAGTTGGTGTATGAACTTCTATCGATTATATAAATATCCACGGAGATATGTATGTGTGTATATATATATATATATATATATATATATATATATATATATATATATATATATATATATATATACCGTAAATCCTCTAATACAGGCCCGG
Source organism: Nothobranchius furzeri (assembly GCF_043380555.1). Taxonomy (NCBI): domain Eukaryota; kingdom Metazoa; phylum Chordata; class Actinopteri; order Cyprinodontiformes; family Nothobranchiidae; genus Nothobranchius; species Nothobranchius furzeri. The sequence continues at coordinate 36,039,083 of NC_091751.1, forward strand.
GCCTGTATTTGACTCAAGCTCATCAAGCTCCAGGCCTTTATTGAAAGGAGGACCAGTATTAGAGGCCGGTCTCAATTTCTATTTGAGCAAAATGATCTAATGGTTCACTGGAGTTTTTGACAATTAAAATTGTGCCCACATTTTCAAAGTTAAACACATTTCTTTTAACGGTAGTTTCTGCTTCAGCCCTCTCCCCCCTCCCCCAGCGCAGCGGCCGCAAACTCACTGATGCGCCTGCAGCCTCTCAGAGTTCCTGCTGCTCTAAACATTAACATAATTATTTCATTTTCTGTTCCTCACTTCTGATTACCTTCAATGGTGTCTGTTTGTTGCAACCACCAGGTACAAAAACTAACTTGTTTTTATTTGACTATTTTTCTGTCCTGTCTGTTTATTATCTTCCTGCATCTCCTCTCAATCCTAAAGAAAAACTGCTACCTGGGTTCATATATATTCACCTTATGAGTTACCTTTGAACTGCAGTTCTAAAAGATCTACCGACCGCAAAAACAGCGGAGTGCTCGCCGGCCACATCATTGATCGGTGCGTAACCGAGGACAAAACAGGTGATGCACCCCGATCCACAGCAGCGAAAAGCATCAGGCACAAATAAAAGAATAAAAGACAGAAAACGTAAAAGGAAATGAGCCGACATGAACGATCGCGTGTTAAATTAGTTTTTGAGGTGGCGACACCTGATTTGATAATGTTACTGTGGCCGTGCTCAGGACGCAGATGTTTGGAGCGCGTCAACAATCAGAGCTTTGCATGTGCAAGCTGGTTAAGGTTAGGATGGGGGTGAGGGGAAGGTTAAATTGCAAGAGGGTAAAGGTAACAAATTGGTTAAATGTCCATTTTACGGCGGGGGTCAGTACCGACGCTCTGGCACAGCGCATTACCTCCCGACGCGTAGGGGCTTGTCACCTGCTGACAGCAGGCTGCTGTCTTTTCCGAGGACTGTATCTTGCCGGTCATTATCACGTGACAGTGACTAGTCGATGACAGGCATAAAAAGTCACTATAGAGCAGTGAAGTCGACTAGTGATTAGTTCATACAACCCCTACTGCTCCCCAGAGTGTTCTGCAGCATAATTAGCACGTTCTCTTTGAGCTTGATATCAAATTTTCGCCTCCTCTTCGTCTCTGCACGGTTAAAGTTACCCTCGCGGTCTATCACTGGCAAATCAAAAGTGAGACGGATGACACAACCGCCCCCCGTACTTGCTTGTTACCACATTCCACCCAGCCACAATAAAAAACGGCCATTATTCACCTCCGCCGACTCCGACACCGGCCAAAATATGATACCCGGCAGTTAATTAAATACAGGCTAATATTAGAGGATTTACGGTATATATATATATATATATATATATATATATATATCTATATATATATATATATATATATATATATATGATATAGGTTTCATTGCCATTTGTTTGATCTTTCTCAGGGTTTAACAAAGCTGAAATAGCACCAGCTTAAATTCTAGTTACGTAGATTAACAACACTACAGTTAATCATCAATAACGTCCTTGATCATTTCTCAAAAAATGAACGTTTTATTAATTATGAAAAAATTACATTCTTTTATGACTGTTTTTGACCCAAATAAATAATTTTACAAAGGTAAAGATAAGAACTATATCAGTAACTTCACTGTAAATAACATATTTTTATTTAAAGATTTATAAACATTTAGATGCCTTGAAAGAAGAAAAATTAAATATATTTGATGAAACTATTTTAACAACATAATTTTGTAATAAAAATTTTACTCTTTCACTTACGTGATAGACCTTTTTTATTTCACTTATCTTTTTAAAATGTGTTTTAAAAAACATGAAATTATTCTACGGGATCTGGAGACGCTTTAGTGAAATGTTGTAAACATTATTCTATTATTATTGCTACTACCTTTATTTTGATTTGATTTTGAGTTTATTATAATCCTTGCTGACCTAAAATAAATATTTATACATTTTTCACTGTGGTTTTTTCTTGCTGAAGTAGTTAAAACTGTTAAACTAAGAATTTTGTGTTTTGTCTTTGAGAGCTTTTATTAAACCTTAATGCAAAAATTTAAATGTATACGTGAAAAAGAACACGTGACCAGAACCTTTGGGTCATCTAATTGGGTTCAAATCAAAGCCAACAGAACGGAACCGCCAGGTTCTACTTACCCATCTTCCCGGCCATCACACAGATGTAAATACAGTCAGAGTTATTCTTTGGACTCACTGAGGAACAGAAACAGAGAACACTCAGAGTTAAGACATATAGCAGCACAGCTACGACGTTAGCTTGGCACAACACCTGCACCTGACTGAGCTGATTGTTCCCTTACTGTCAATTACATCATTCGCTGTGTCCCCCATCCTTTTCTGTCCCTTTTGGAGTGCTACACAAACATCAGGGCTGCCAACTGACACCATGCCACCCCACCCCCCACCACCAAACAACAGAGGGAACAACCAACAAACTGTTTTATTATAACAATAAAAGGTTGCTGCTGTTATTAAAGACCTACCTGATAAAATAGAAGACGATTTAAAAATCTCTTGTAGGTAACTGGTCGAGTTTCCCATCACGTCTAAAAGTACAGCAGTAAAATCTAAAAACAAATAATAAAACTCACTAAATGAAGATATTAATCATCTGTGAGAATAACTGATTTTAAATCCAAAAGGGTTCAAATTAGGGATGCACAAAAAAATCCAGCCACCGAAAATATTCGGCTCCTGATGGGGAGCAGTTTTCAAACACCATCAACTCAGAAAATTCCAACAGAAACACCCAGAAGTGTTGCTCAGACTCAAGTCACACATCTCCACTATCTTCTGGTGTAAAGGAATAACTTCATGAGGGATGTATTTGCAGCTGTAGCTTGTTAAACACAATATTGGGACTTTTGAGCATAAAGGGACTCTAAGGAAGTTTAACAGCCAAAATATGTATACGGTAGAAATAATCAATTTCTTCTTCATACATCCTCCTGCAATGCCCTGGTCCTGTAAATGGCCTGTATTTGATATAGCGCCTTCTAGAGTCCTGGAACCCCCCAAGGCGCTTTACAACACAATCAGTCATTCACCCATTCACACACACATTCACACACTGGTGGGGATGAGCTACAATGTAGCCACAGCTGCCCTGGGGCGCACTGACAGAGGCGAGGCTGCCGAGCACTGGCGCCACCGGTCCCTCCGACCACCACCAGCAGGCAACGTGGGTTAAGTGTCTTGCCCAAGGACACAACGACAGCGACAGACTGAGCGGGGCTCGAACCTGCAACCTTCCGATCACGGGGCGAGTACTTAACTCCTGTGCCACCGTCGCCCATGATTGCCTCTGTTTTTCTATAAAATCACAGAAAAAGAGAGATGTTCGGGTTGAACGGGCTGTAACTGACCATGTTAATGTTCCATTAATTTGCATTTTATGGGTTACAAGTGTTATTCCTTATTTTACTGTACTGTATAACACGGACAATGCTTTTATTTTGAAGGAACGGTTTTATTGTTGAAAGAACAGAGCAACAAGCTGCCGTAAATCAGTGTCGCAAACTGCACAGCAGCGGGAAAACTCCATGGAGGTAGAAGGAAGGTGTGCTCCGTGTTAAAGGAATTTACGGTTTATAAGGTTTATTTCTTATAAACCTGCGATGGTTTGAGCTCCTGGTTGATGAGGAACAAGCTCTTACGGTGAGGTCACGAGGCAAGGTCAAATAAAGGATTGTGAACCATTAGTTAGAGAGACCATCATTTCAACCGGGGACGCTACACAGGCTGCTTCATGCGCGTTCACGCTCAGGCCTAGCCCATAGCATTTGCTATCCGTAGCTTTAGCAGCAGAGAGAGAGGCAGCTCCACCCTAACGCCTAGTGACAAACCTAGCAACATTTCTGAGGACCCTTAGCTACTTTAGAACTTTCTTAGATATTTCCTGCAAATTAGCAACAAAATAGCCATTTTCACTCCAAACCGTTCTGTGGATTGATGTTGTTTCAGCTGTCATCAAGGATATAAAGTTACAGATTGATTCATTATCACTGGTGCTTTAGCTCACCTAGTAAAATGTCTGACTTACATGCAGAGGACCTGGGTTTGATTCCAGGTGTGAACATAATTTGTTATTTGGAGTTTCTTTTTTACATTAATGATATTTTTTTACAGTAATAAGACGCCCAAATTTCTTATTTGAGACTCGCCGAAAGGCACTGAATTCAGGGATAAAAAAGATGTGGGTTCAACTTTCATTTTGGAACTGTTTTTCAAGCAAGGGAAGGGAATGATCTGAGCATGCAGGAGGACTGACCCATCATAAACCTTTGTTGGCTGTGCTGAAGAGAAAGGTACAGAACCAACTTATTTAATTAATTAGCTGCGTGTTCTCCTGTCCTCTGTCCTCCGAGACACACACACACACACACACACACACACACACACACACACACACACACACACACACACACACACACACACACACACACACACACACACACACACACACACACACACACTGCAAGTTCGGCCGGCCAACGAGAAAATGCAGCTGCAGAGACAGAGGCACATGCTGTGTTCTTCTGTCCTTTGGGCCACACAAACACACACACACACACACGGGACTGTCTCAGCTGTTATTTTCGTTAAGGAGTGTGCACGTACAGCATGTGCACCTCATGCACGAGCTTACTTTTGAATCTGCAGTTAAGTGTTAGGCCTGAGTGGCGATCGCGAGCATAAAAACTTCAAACTTCCTTAGAGCCCCTGTAAGGAGTTAATTTAACAGTCCTCAGCAGGCCTTAAGTAGGGATGGGTACCTTTGACATTTGAATCGATACGGTACCAATTCCCGGTACCTAAGAATCGATACCAGTACTTAACGGTACCAATTTACGATACTTTTGAGTGTTTAATAATTATTTAAATCGCTTTTTAATTAAACATTTATAATTTTCCCAATATTTAACCATATTTGATAAATATATGATAAATAGCATACAACTGTTCGTATTGTATCAACGTAGTGTTTTCTAACCCTAACCCATTTAATAACTGTTTCTAAATGAGGCAAAAACAAACCCCTAATCCTCGTCTAATCCCTCTGGAATAACTCTGATGAGGAGACCATGTGTTATAAACTACAAATGTAACTAAAACTAACTTTGATACCATACAACAGTTTGTATTTTAATATTGAGGTGTTTCACTAACTAAACCAGTTAAGTTGCTTTGGACAAAAGCGTCTGCTAAATACATAAACATAAACATAAACCAGCTCCATGGACTCCTCCTCCTCTCCTTTCCCCTCTGGACCAACTGTGTGATGGTGGTTCTTGTAGCTTTATAAACTGTGTGATGGTGGTTCTTGTAGTTTTATAAACTGTGTGATGGTGGTTCTTGTAGTTTTATAAACTGCGTGATGGTGGTTCATGTAGTTTTATAAACTGCGTGATGGTGGTTCTTGTAGTTTTATAAACTGCGTGATGGTGGTTCTTGTAGTTTTATAAACTGTGTGATGGTGGTTCTTGTAGTTTTATAAACTGCGTGATGGTGGTTCTTGTAGTTTTATAAACTGTGTGATGGTGGTTCTTGTAGTTTTATAAACTGCGTGATGGTGGTTCTTGTAGTTTTATAAACTGCGTGATAGGGGTTCTTGTAATTTTATAAACTGCGTGATGGTGGTTCTTGTAGTTTTATAAACTGTGTGATGGTGGTTCTTGTAGTTTTATAAACTTCTAATTACACGGAAGCAAACATCTCTGCTGCAAACTAATGTACTGTGTGCGCCGTTCAATTTCAAACTGTTAATTTTAACTACTCGGAAGTTGGAATTTCCGAGGAAAAAGCTAACGCACCATTAGCTATGTAAACAAAAGCTAAACTATCAAGCCAACGTTAACTTCAACGGTTTATTTTGCTGCTGGAGCAGATTAAGATGCCTCATACGCAGATTGTTGTCGCTGGTTTCATCATCACCCAACAGCTCATTGCATTTAGAGCGGTGAAGCCAAACTTTACAGCACGTTTGCTTTCTTCTAGTCGGAATTCCAGAGTTCTAGAAGAAAGCGAACGCACCATTAGCTGAACGGACGCTAACATATCAAGCTAATGTTGTCTTATGCATTTCATTTACCTACCGGAGTAGATTAGGATAATGATGCCTCACTTAAGATGGTGGACCCCAACTTCAGAACGCCTCCTCTCTGCCGTGCTGCTTAGTTTACAGCCCGCCCACAGTGACTGACATCACGCTCTTACACCGGCGCGCAGCACGAGTACCGAAACCAAATACTGTTTAATGTGGCGTGAATCGATACTCCGTCGGCACTTTGGGATTCGGTCTGTGCCTTAAAAAGTACTGAATTCGGTACCTATCCCTAGTTATAAGCTTGCATGTTTATAATTATTTTAATTTACAATTTATTATTTAATGTGCACGAGTGGGGTCAGGGAAAAATGGAAAAGAGATCGACAGGCGGATTGGTGCTACGTCTGCAGTGATGTGGGCGTTGTACCGGTCTGTCAGAGAGAGCTGAGCCGGAAGGCGAAGCTCTCGATTTACCGTTGATCTATAGTCAGGTCCATAAATATTGGGACATCGACACAAAGATGCGGCGGAAAATGTGGCGGAAGACGCTGTAGCGCCAATGCCGTCAACATCAACGCCGTCACAGAAGGACGAACTGGAAGAACAGCAGCCAGCCAAAAGTGAGCCCAAAATAGTCTTACAGCAGGAGCCTCTTGACCCAGAAAGGGTGTTAACAAGCTACCCATCTGATACCGCAAAGTGGTACCAAACTCATGACAGGATGCGTGAGTGCTTTGCACTAAACCATCCCTCTCAAAATATTGGATATTCCTCTGCATCACAGAGGAAATCTGGAGACATAAACCGAAGCTTATCCAAGTTTGACAGTGTGAGTATCCTGTCACAGTGTTCCGATTGATCATGCGCCTTGGCTACTTGACTGACTGGTTAGCGCGCGTGACTCTCACCCGGGAGTCTGGGGATCAATCCCACCCGGGCCCTCGTTTCTCCACCTTGCCACACAAGGAACATTTCTTTAGACGTGTTTCTGCTGAGACTGAGGCCTGTGATGCTGCAATGCTGAAGATTATCCCGGAGTGGAGCATGCTAAATGGTTTCCTTGGTAAGTGTTGCTGGTTTTATTAATTATTTTTCAAATAATTTTATTAATGTTCAAATAGCATAACAAACAATAAGTTCACACTCAGAAAATTCACACCGAATTTCTGATTCAGCAGAGCCAATAACAAAATGCAGTCTGCCTATTGTAGTCCATCTATTTAAACCGGCTCTGGACACAATGCTAATGTTTTTGGCTCTATACACCACAATGGATATCAAATGAAACGAACAAGATGTGCTTTAACTGCAGACAGTCAGCTTTTATTTGAGGGTATTACATCCAAATCAGGAGAACAGTGTAGGAATTACAACAGTTTGCATATGTGCCTCCCACTTGTTAAGGGACCAAAAGTAATGGGACAGAATACGAACCATAAATCAAACTTATACATTTCAATACTTAGTTGCAAATCCTTTGCAGTCAATTACAGCCTAAAGTCTGGAACACATAAACATCACCAGATGTTGGGTTTCATCCCTGGTGATGCTCTGCCAGGCCTCTATTGCACCAGTCTTCGGTTCCTGCTTGTTCCCGGGGCATTTTCCCTTCATTTTTGTCTTCAGCAAGTGAAATACATGCTCAATCGGATTCAGGTCAGGTGATTGACTTGGCCATTTCAAAACAGTCCACTTCTTTCCCTTCAAGAACTCTTTGGTTGCTTTTGCAGTATGCTTTGGGTCATTGTCCATCTGCACTGTGAAGCGCCGTCCAATGAGTTCGGAGGCATTTGGCTGAATATGAGCAGATAATATATCCCAAAACACTTCAGAATTCATCGTGCTGCTTTTGTCAGCAGTCACATCATCAATAAATACAAGAGAACCAGTTCCACTGGCAGCCATACATGCCCACGCCATGACACTTCCAGCACCATGCTTCACTGATGAGGTGGTATGCTTAGGATCATGAGCAGTTCCTTTCCGTCTCCATACTCTTCTCTTCCCATCACTCTGGTACAAGTTGATCTTGGTCTCATCTGTCCATAGGATGTTGTTCCAGAACTGTGAAAGCTTTGTTTAGATGTTGTTTGGCAAACTATAATCTAGCCCTTCTGTTTTGGGGGCTCACCAATGGTTTACATCTTCTGGTGAACCCTCTGTATTCACACTGGTGGAGTCTTCTCTTGATTGTTGACTTTGACACAGATACACCTACCTCCTGGAGAGTGTTCTTGATCTGGCCAACTGTGGTGAAGGGTGTTTTCTTCACCAGGGAAAGGATTATTCGGTCATCTACCACAGTTGTTTTCCGTGGTCTTCCGGGTCATTTGGTGTTGCTGAGCTCACAGGTGCATTCCTTCTTTTGAGAATGTTCCAAACTGTTGTTTTGGCCACGCCTAATGTTTTTGCTGTCTCTCTGATTGGTTTCTTTTGTTTTTTCAGCCTAATGATGGCTTGCTTCACTGATAGTGGCAGCTCTTTGGATCTCATCTTGACGGTTGACAGCAACCGATTCCAAATGCAAATAGCACACTTGAAATTAACTTTGGACCTTTTATCTGCTCATTGTAATTGGGATAATGAGGGAATAACACACACCTGGCCATGGAACAGCTGAGAAGCCAATTTTCCCATTACTTTTGGTCCCTTAACAAGTGCACATATGCAAACTGTTGTAATTCCTACACTGTTCACCTGATTTGGATGTAAATACCCTCAAATAAAAGCTGCCAGTCTGCAGTTAAAGCACTTGTTGTTCGTTTCATTTGATATCCATTGTGGTGGTGTATAGAGCCAAAAATGTTAACATTGTCTTGTTGTCCCAATATTTATGGACCTGACTGTACCTTCCTACCCTCACCTGTGGTCACAAGCTTTGGGTAGTGACCGAAAGAACAAGATTGCGGATACAAGCGGCTGAAATGAGTTTTCTCCGCAGGGTGGCTGGGCTCTCCCTTAGAGATAGGGTGAGAAGCTCAGTCATCCGAGAGGGGCTGGGAGTAGACCCACTGCTCCTCCATGTTGAGAGGAGCCAGTTGAGATGGCTCTGGCATCTGGTCAGGATGCCTCCTGGACGCCTCCCTGGTGAGGTTTTCCGGACACGTCCAACCAGGAGGAGACCCAAGAGAAGACCCGATGAAGGGACTGTCTCTCGGCTGGCCAGGAAACACCTTGGGATTCCCCCGGAAGAGCCGGCCCAAGCAGCTGGGGAGGGGGAAGTGTGGGTGTCTCGTCTTAGGCTGCTGCCCCCGTGACCTGACTCCAGATAAGGGCTGAAAATGGATGGATGGATGATGGATGGATGGATGGATGGATGATGTATGGATGGATGGATGGATGGATGGATGGATGGATGGATGGATAGATGGATGGATGGATGGGGTAGGGGTGAAACATTTTATTTAGTTTTAATTTATAGTGTGTACTGTTGTTAGGGTGAGGTTTTGTATTTCATTTATTGTAATGCTTTGGTTTCAGTGAGGTTTAGTTCACATCATAGCCATAAATGCTACAGTTCAAATTATTCACTTAATTGTTTATTTCGGATTTCAGTTTTTCTGCCTTGGTTTCGTCATTTTAGGTTCTGGCCAGGAATTTTCATTTCGGTGCATCCCTAGTTCAAATGAAGGCAACTGGATGTTTTTTGCTTTCAAATGAACCCTTTTGGATTACCATGACCTGGATGAGAACCTTCACCAACAAACTGATTTTAAAAAGTTTTACCTGCTAAATCGTTGGTTCCGTTAGTGATGCAGTAGCAGAACCTCCTCCTCAGCCCGCTGCTCTCTAAACTCTTAATGCTGGAAACTAAAAAAAATAAAAGTTACAGGATTAAATCAGTTTAATTCTACTTGGTGGAGCTGATAAATCCCCAGATGTTACTGATGTGATTGTGAAATTAACCTGTGTGTATGTGGGAGGTGGGTAGTAAATCATTTAAAATGTGCAAAAGTCTGAATAAAAGTGATTTATGTACATCATCAAAACATTTTATATTATTAACATTAATCCTACAAATCTTATTTCTCAAATTAGGATTATCACGTCCATCACTTAAAAATGTGTTTGATTAAAAATAAACAAATAATTAACTGAGGGTTTTTATAATGCTTTCTTCCTGCACATCCGGGCCACTAGATGGCAGTATTTACCAAGTTCTGTGTGATAAATCCACCTGTTGATGACTAAAAACTCCACATCCAGTTGATGCTCTGAGTTATTTTGTGTTTGCAGCTTAAGAAACAGAAGTTGGACAAAAGAAACCATATTTACTGTTGTAAACCAACAGGGTGAGTTTGTGGAGAGCCAAAGAGCTGTAGGACGTCACGCTGAGCAGAGAGAACAGCTGCCGAGAGCCTGAGACACAAACATCAGCATCAGCCTTCTCATTCACCATTACACAAAAAGAATCATTAAAATGTCTATAAATGCATTTTAAAACTTATCAACCTGTTGACACTTTTATCCTTTAAAAGTAAAAGTTACAGCCGCGCCGGTGAGCGATGTGGTGACAACCTACCAGACTGGCTGGAATTTATTAGAGTATTGACCAGAGGAGTGAGGTCGAGGGCAGCGGGATCGATGTGCTCCGCCGAGATTTCTGAGGAATAAAAGAGAGGTGAAGTCAGACAGAGGTGTTTTCTGGGTCTAACCTCCATCAGGGAATTAGCTGCTTCAGTGGAACGGGGCGGGATAATTACTGCAGATAGTAAAACGCAGGAAGAAGAGGGAATTACGCTCCGAGGCATGGACGTAAATTTGGGGGGGGGGGGGTGTCCCCCCGGGGGGGGGGGTGTCCCCCCCTGTTTTTCCAAAGTCAAGTTTTGACCCCTGTACATTTTACCATCCAAAAACAATATTGCACTATATTGACACTGGTTGAGCTCTAGGACCAAGTGGAAAGCAACCGTTTGTGTTGAAGCCCGTTTCCCATTAGAACATATTGTAAAGATACCCCCCATGTCCCCTTCCACTTCTAAAGTGAAAATTACGTCCTTGCTCTGAGGTGGGCAATACTGAATGATACCAGTACTGTAGCAGAGGACGGTGCTGCAAGTATTTCATTAAATGCACTCCAGATATTATTTATATCCTTTAGTTTGCACGAGTTTAATTACAGTTTATTTTAATTCTGGTTTTAGCTTCATGCTGGGAAGGTTCTCAGTCATCCAAAAGGGTTCACACGAAGGCAGCTGGACTTTGGTTTTAGCTTCACACACAAAATAAAAACCCAAGCATGAGGAGTCAGAACGGAGTGGTTATTGTGAGGTGTGCAAATATTACTGATGAGGTAAGAAAAAAAAACTGTTCAAATAAACATGCATTAAAGTGTGTTGCTGCCATCCTACTATGGTGGTCCAGAAGGTTCAACTGCAACAGAAGTAAAGTGGACTTTTAAATATACTAGAATATACTGGAGTATTAGAAATAAACTTCTGATCAACTTAAACTTTGATTAAAATACATGAATATTTGCTTTAATCTTTACTTAACTACAGAGTCACAAAATACACCTCTGTTACGTATATTGTGTGCCCGTATGTGTGCTGTTTTTCTTTTATTGTGTTTGTTTAAAATGGCGCATTTAAGTACAAACCAGATAAGAACAGACAACATGACTACAAGACACACAGCCGTTCATGGCACCTGCAGCTTTAAAAAAAAAGCTCTATGCCGTGCCAGCCCTGCAAACCCCCGGGACACCACGTCCAGGCCTTCAGGGGTTTTTGGAAGGTGGATGACCTGGTGGCGAATGGCCACAACCTCCTCCGTGACTCTGTGGGCGATGCGGTGGACAGTCGAACAAGGTATCCCGAACACTCTGGAGACCACCCTGTAAGAAGCTCAGCTTGCCAACCAGAAAAGAAACACCAGGGTCTCAGTTGTGGCACCCCAACCATGACGCCGATCTTGGTTCAGCAGATTCAGCAGCACTGAAAGGGACTCCCTGCTCAAATGAAAGTCTGGTCTTGGATCTTGTTGGTTGAAGAAACGGTCCAGGACTGGGACACTCAGGTTAATCCTGCAGTATCTGGGTCTAGTCTGGTTAAAGAGAAATACAGAAAAAGTTTTATAACAAAGCTGTAATTTCAAGTTTTTATAAAACATAACATTATTCTCAATGTAAATGTGATAATATTGTACATTTTCATGCTATTCTTTCAAATTTCTAAAAACGTAACTGTTGAAGATTGTATGCAATGAAGGCCGAAATATCAATTATATTTTGAAAGTGCTTTCTGTAATAAGTTTTGTAAGTCATTTAACAAGTTCTTATTTTTGTCCACTAGATGTCCTTCTACAGGTAATTGATAGTTCCATGTAATGTGCTCTTTCTGCTAATAGTTATTTGTTATTTAATGATATCCAAATTTTTGAATTTTTTTTTATTTAAGCCTTTTTCACATTTTTTTTCTTCTTACTTGAGTAACTCTTTTGGTGGGGAGCTTTTTCAGTTGAGTAAGTAAAAGATTTGAAGTTGTAGTTTATATTTGAGTATAAGTTTTGAATTTAATACGGAGTCTGTTTACAACCTGTAAAAAGTTGCTAAAACTATCCATTAAACTAGCTATAGCCGATAGGTAAAAGCCTACTTAATGGAAATTACTTTACCTGTTCATTGTTGTGTCTCAGCCTGAGCAATTGAAAGTGGCTTTGCTGGCGATACATGTCTTCTAACTCCTCCAGAACCAAGGAAATGATTAAAAAGCTCAATAAAACTTCCAGCTCCATCATTTGAAGTTCCTTCTCCCTTCTTCTCAGCGGTTCCACGGTTGCTAGGTGACGGAATGTTCACCAAGGGAGTGGCGGGAATTCATGAAGGCTAGGCCTGTCCAAATTCACAGCCATTAACATCCGGTCTACTCGGCCGACGGAGGACCCAGCCCACGTCGGCCGAGTAGGCTGGGTCCTTCGAAGGATGCAGACCCTGAATTGAGACACAGTGAACATGACTACAAGACATCGCTGGAGGGTGGCGTCCCTGTTGCTGTGGAGACGTTTCGGGATTCCCTCGCTGCAGACTTTCTCTCCGATGACATTTGGAAGTTCCCGCTCCGAATTGCTGCAGCCACACCTGCTGCTCATCTTGGACTGAGTGTGTTTGTTCCCGTGAAAGGATAAAAGGAACGTTGGATACACGCCCGAGGAGCTACTCCTAACCCATGAGTAGTCTCCATTTCTGCTCCGTTCTGGACACCCTGACTTTACAGAAAACTGTTGCGATTACGTACGTGTGTTTAGAGGAAAGCCTCTGAATGGTATTCTACCTTAGCCTGAGTCAGTGGTTCCTAGTATCTACTGCCAACTCTTTGTACTGGTATCTTTGCCTAGACAGAAAGCTAATTATTCTCCATTCTTTGAAAGGCTTCTTTTGTTTGGCTTCGGAGAGCCTTTTGCTTATAGAAGCTCTTAGCAACCCGTACCACCTTAAGCAAATGTTTTATTTGAAAAGCAACCAGAAATCTGTTGATCATAGTCTGTTTTCCGGCTTTTAATTAAAAGCTGTGATTTTTCTTTAGTAGCTTTTTATTGACTCAGGAGTTTTTCTTTGTTGGGCTGTGTCTAGTGGTATTTGTTAGAACCTCCAGCCCCAATAACAAGTGTACCCTGTGTAACAAAAACAATGTGAGTATTTTAATTAAATAAGGAAAATATTTTTATACCCAGGTTTCTTTCTCATCTGTTCTTATCTTTTCTCTTGGCTTCTTAAAGGGAGTGGGGAAGCATAGCAAGTAAAAACCTAACAAGTGGGGGCTCGCCCGGGATCTCTTCTGCTACTACTCTTCTTTTTCCTCTTTTCTATTTCTGTTGCTAATCTTTGCTTGGGTAGAGAAAATATTTTCCTGTGCAATAACATGTCTGGGTTTGAGTCGCAGGCCTTCCTAGAGGCCCCTTCCCATAGACAAGTGGAGATATGTCAGAAACAGGATCTATTGGAGGTAGCTGTTCACTTGGGTCTCCCTGGTGCTCAGCAAATGCTGAAGAAGGATCTTAAGGAGCATATTGTGCTCATCATGGAACAGTTAAAGAATGCTATCTCCTTTGTCTGATCCTGCTGTTTTGCCTTCACAGCTAAAGGGGGACATTGATGGAGGTGAGGAGGATGCTGATGGCACCGCAGCGGGTGGTGGAGAAAAGGATGTGGCAGATGAGAGACGAACTCCAGAAAGGGGCGGGGGACAAAAGACCCCTCCGTTAACTCTCCCTCGTTCTGATCTGTCTTCCTCAGAGTCCAGGACCAGTTCTCCTGACCACGCCCGGCTGCAATTGCGATTGGCTCGCTTGAAGCAGGAGGCAGAGGACAAGCAGCGGCAGAGGGACTTTGAAATGCAGATGCTAGAACTGGAAGCTGACACGAAGATAAAGCTTCGACGGTTGGAGCTGGAGAGATACAGGCGCAACAGCCAGTCCTAAGAAGGGACGTGCCTCACACGGGACTGGGGATGGTTCCTGAGCGGCCAGACATCGGGAAGTGCATGACGCTGATGCCACCATTCCGTGAGGCCGAAGTGGACAGCTACTTCACCGCATTTGAGCGCTTAGCGACGGCATTCTGTTGGCTGCGGGAAGTATGGCCTCTCCTTTTGCAGTGCTAATTGAGTGGGAAGGCGCAACAGGTGATGGCATCTCTGTCTGTACAAGATGGTTCTGACTATGATACGATTAAAGCTGTTTTGCACGCAAATGAGCTTGTACCTGAGGGTTGCCATCAGAAATTTAGGTATTTAAGAAAAAGGGATGCGTCTCAGACATTTATGGATTTTTCTAGCGAAAAAAGCTTATTGTTTGATAAATGGGTTTTGGCGTCCAAAGTAACTACGGTATCGGAGCTGAAGGAGCTGATTCTTCTTGAAGAATTCAAGCGTTGTTTACCTGAGAGGATTTTTTGTATCTAAACGAACAAAACGTGACTACTTAGTCTGCTGCTGCCATTTTGGCTGATGAGTTTGCTCTTACACATTGTGTTAAAGTTGAAAACAGAGTAAGACATGAAAGACACTATGCTGTGAAACCAAGAATGCCATGAACTTTGGGTATGATAAGTCCTCCACGCTGTTTTTATTGTCACAAACCAGGACATGGGGTTAAGGATTGTCTACTTTTGAAAAAGAAAAAAGACAGATCTGATGTTTCAGAACAGGAGGTTGCCTTTCTTTCTCAAACTTAGACAAAATCTAGCAGGAAGATATTAGACAAGAGTTTCGAGCCATTTGTGTTCAGTGGTTCAGTGAGTCTGGGTGACAATGAAACGTGTTCAGTGCCAGTGAAAATTCTTAGAGACACTGGTGCCTCACACACCCTTATTTTGAACAGTGTGCTACCATTTAATGACACCAGTTTCACAAACGTCTCAGTCCTGTTAAATGAATTAACTTCAGAGGTTGTTTCATGCCCAGTATATGAGATAAACCTTAACAGCGATCTCGTCTGGGAGATTTAAAGTGGCTGTTTGTTTGGCTCTGCCTGTTGCTGGCATTGCTATACTTTTGGGCAATGATATTGCAGGAGGCACTGTTGTGCCCACACCTCAAGTGGTGGAGAACTCTATGATTTTGGGGTGTAGAAAATCGCCCCCAGGTATCTCACCTGCTTGTGTAGTCACAAAATCAAGTGCTAAAAAAGATGTTGAGAATCTACTGAATGTATCCACCTTGTTTGAAGGGTCTGGAACCCGGCCTGTGTTTCATGATCAGCCTCAGGAAACAGTTCCTGTTGAAGACGTCCCAGAACATTCTTCAGGGAGTCAAGATGATAAGGATCCGATTTCCCAATCAACAATGATTACAGAACAGAAAAGGGACAAAGCCTTGGATAAGTGTTTCTCTGCTGTAAGTGATTCTGAAGAAAAATCGGTAGGATATTACCTTCAAGAAGGTGTTTTAATGAGGTATTGGAGAAATCCCAGAGCAGAAAAGGCTCCCTGGTGTAGAGTAAACCAAGTTGTCATCCCTCACTGTTTTCAACATCAGATCATAGCCCTTGCTCATGAAAGCAAATGGTCAGGTCATTTGGGTATTAAGAAAACTTAGCTTGCTATGTTGGATCACTTCTTTTGGCCAGGGATGAAGAAAGATGTTGCTAACTTTTGTAAACAGTGCCATACCTGTCAACTGGTGGGAAGGCCTAACCAACCAATTACCAAAGTGCCTTTATCACCAATTCCAGTAATAGGAAATCCGTTTGACCACATTGTTGTTGACTGTGTGGGTCCACTGCCCCGCACGCAAACAGGAAAGAAATACATGTTAACCATAATGTGTCGGGCTACTCGTTTTCTGGAAGCCATCCCACTGTCTTCTGTTACTACTAAGTCTGTCATTAAAGCTCTGACTGGTTTTTTTTTTCACTTTTCGGGTTGCAGAGGGAAATGCAAACTGATCAAGGCTCAAATTTTACATCTGACCTGTTTAAAAAGGTGGCAGAATCATTAGGAGTTCAACATATCATGTCATCACCCTACCATCCTGAGTCGTAAGGTGTGTTGGAGCGTTGGCATCAAACCTTCAAGAGCATGCCAAGAAAGTATTGCTACAGTACTGGTTGTCAGTGGGATGAGGGAGTCCCATTTTTTCTGTTTGCAGCTAGAGAAGTGTCCCAAGAGTCATTGGGGTACAGTCCTGCTCAGCTTGTATTTAGCCACACCCCCAGAGGTCCGTTGCAAGCTTTGAAAGAGCGCTTATTACGGTCTACAAGTTCTAAGAAAGCCAAAGTAACTCAGTATGTCAAGATGTTCAGGAGTCGTCTGCGTCATGCCAATGAAGTGGCTCGTGAGCATCTTAAACACGCTCAGAGTTCCATGAAAGTTAGCTTTGATAGAAGGGCTAAACATCGTGAATATTTTCCTGGAGATCAGGTTCTAGTTTTAACGGCAATATCGGGGGATTCTATGACCACGCGTTTTGAAGGTCCGTTTGAGGTTAGTCATAAGGTTGGTGACAACACCTATGCCATAAAAACAGCAAAACGCAGAGGGTCTGTGCCTGTGTGTCATAGCAACTTGCTAAAAACCTATGTTTCTCAGGTTACCCCTCAGGAGGTGTCCAGTGATGTCCCTGTGTGCGCAGCTGGTGTCATCTCAACATCCCTGAACCCAGAGGAGCTAGGAACAAGTTCTATTGCTACTATGAGTCCCCGCCTGAAAAACTCAGTGGCGTTGAGAAAGCTAGATGAAAAGTTGTCACATTTGGACAGTGGACAACATTATGACCTTTATGTGCTCATTAACTCTCATTTGAGTTTATTTTCAGATATTCCTACTCGTACAACTGCGTGTTATCATGATGTAGTTCCTACAGAGACCGCACCTATGAAGCAGCATCCTTATAGGGTTATTCAGGACAAGAGAGCTTTGATAAAGCAGGAAACTGACTACTTGATACGGAATGGATTGGCCATTCCAGGCTGTAGTCCATGGAGTTCCCCGTGCTTGATTGAGAGGAAACCTGATGGTTCCCCACGATTCATCACTGACTACAGGAAAGTGAACGTTGTGACAGTCTGATTCTTACCCTTTGCCTAGAATTGATGATTGCATTGATAGGGTGGGGATGTCAACCTTTGTTGCCAAGAATGACTTATTGAAAGGTTATTGGCAGGTTCCTTTAACCAACGCAGCATCAGAGATTTCAGCTTTTGTCACACCAGATGCATTTTTGCAGTATACTGTCATGCCGTTTGGCATGAAAAATGCTCCTGCCACTTTCCAGCGTCTTACAGTGACGGCTGGTTTGGATTGTTGCAGTGCTTACCTGGATGACATCGTTGTCCATACTACTTTGTAGGAAGACCACATGAAAACGTTGACGGAGTTATTTGATCGCTTAGCTGCTGCACGTTTGGCTGTAAACTTAGCTAAGTGTGAGTTTGTGAAAGCCACGGTCTTTTACTTAGGTAAAGAAGTAGGGCATGGTTTTGTGAGGATACTTTCTGACAAGGTTAAATCAGTCTCCGAGTTCCCAGTTCCAAGGACCAGGAAGGAGTTAAGACGTTTTTTGGGAATGGTCAGATATTACTGGTGTTTCTGTAACAACTTTGCTACTGTGGTTTGTCCTCTCACACAATTATTAAGTCCCAAGGTCCCCTTTAAGTGGAACCAGGAAGCTCAGGTGGCCTTTACTTCCTGCAAGCTTCTTTTGACAAATGCTCCTATCCTGAAAGCTCCAGACTTAGCTAAACCTTTCTTTATGGAAGTGGATGCGAGCCAGGTGGGAGTGGGAGCTGTTTTTTGCAAAATGATGAGTGGTTTGGTTCATCCTGTTGCTTATTTCTCGAAAAAGTTCAGCCCTTGTCAGACCCGTTATTCTACCGTGGAGAAGGAAACCTTGGCATTACTGATGGCGTTACAACATTTCCATGTTTATGTAGGTTCTAGTGACAAGCCCCTCACGGTTTATGCAGACTGTAACCCGTTAACGTTTTTGGCGAGAATGTTTTATCACAACCAGCGGCTGATGAGGTGGGCTCTACTGTTACAGGAGTTTCACCTAGTGATTAAGCATAAGAAGGGAACGGAGAATGTGATGGCTGACTGTCACGTGTTGCAGAAGTGGATGAAGGAAGGATAGAGTAGTGTTAAGCATTGTTTATTGTAAACAACAAACTTGTTTTGTTGTTGGAAGGTGTTATGTTCCCTACTATTGTGTGGCCGTATGTGAGCTGTTTTTCTTTTTTCTTTTATTGTGTTTGTTTGAAATGGCGCATTTAAGTACAAACCAGATAAGGACATACAACATGACTACAAGACATCGCTGGAGGGTGGCGTCCCTGTTGCTGTGGAGATGTGCCGGGATTCCCTCACTCTGGACGTTATCTCTGACGTCATTGGGAAGTCCCCACTCCGAATTGCTGCAGCCACACCTCCAGCTCATCTTGGACTGAGTGTGTTTGTTCCCGTGAAAGGATAAAAGGAAAGTTGGATACACGCCCGAGGAGCTACTCCTAACCCATGAGTAGTCTCCATTTCTGCTCCGTTCTGGACACCCTGACTTTACAGAAAACTGTTGTGATTACATGCGTGTGTTTAGAGGAAAGCCTCTGCATGGTATTCTACCTTAGCCTGAGTCAGTGGTTCTTAGTATCTAGTGCCAACTCTTTGTACTGGTATCTTTGCCTAGACAGAAAGCTAATTATTCTCCGTTCTTTGAAAGGCTTCTTTTGTTTGGCCTTTTGCTTATAGAAGCTCTTAGCAACCCGTACCAACTTAAGTAAATGTTTTATTTGAAAAGCTACCAGAGATCTGTGATTTTAGTCTGTTTTCCAGCTTTTAATTAAAAGCTGTGATTTTTCTTTAGTACCTTTTTATTGACTCAGGAGTTTTTCTTTGTTGGGCTGTGTCTAGTGGTATTTGTTAGAACCTCCAGCCCCAATAACAAGTGTACCCTGTGTAACAAAAACAATGCGAGTGTTTTAATTAAATAAGGAAAATATTTTTATACCCAGGTTTCTTTCTCATCTGTTCTTATCTTTTCTCTTAGCTTCTTAAAGGGAGTGGGGAAGGATAGCAAGTTAAAACCTAACAACCTCAAACATACAAATGAGCCTCAAAGTGACAAAAAGTACATAAAAATGATGAAAATACCTGTAGAGTTATGAAAGTCTCTCCTGTGTCTGTCTCCTGGCCCTCTGGTTATTAATGCTGAATAAGGAAAGAAAGGTGAATTTAAATAACATTTTTATCAGAACTAAACTTCATCTCAGAGGTGATCTGTGCATCACAGCCAACTCTGGCCCACCTGGTCATGAAATGTTTCAAATGTGTCATCTTTTATTAAAACCAAGGGGGAACCCCAGGCTCTCAGAACAGAAGCCAACAAGGAAGTGACTAAAATTGCAGTTCCACCTTCATCCACTAGGGGCTGGCACCAGAAGTGAGCTAACCCTCATTGACTTCCACCTTCACAGCAGAAATAAACATGTTTACAGCCTGGTTAAAAAACTATTTTAGGTTTAATAGATCTAGTTTACATCCATGACAACTCTGAGGGGAGTGAGTTTTGTTGTGACTCTTCTGTTTAAGTGGAATTTAATGTCTAGAATTCAGAATAATTAATGAGCATCAGAGCCACGTGACTTCGGAGCTAGCTCCGGGGAAAGGCGTAAGCCTCACGTTAATAGATGTTCAGCCATTTCGACTCTCTGAACTTTAGTCTTGTCTGTGTTCATGTTTGAATATTAATCATGGGATTATTTAGACACAGAGGCCAAGCTGTGGTTATTGACTGCACTAAAAGACCATGTCTCTGCTTCTAACTGCTTGGTCAGACATGTTAGTGGGGCTGGATAAGAGACTTGAGCGGATGCCCATCTGTCTCCTGCCTGAGAACAGTTGATAGAGCAGGCAGCTAGCTGTTCCTTGTTTCCGGGGCATCCGGGATGCACGGACCGGCTCCGATGCCAGGCTGTAGTCATGCTGGTCACTTGTGGACTTCTGACAAACCACAGAAACACTTCTGCTCTTTTAGATGATGCTGCTTCACTTTGGAGTCACTCAACTGCATTTTTCTTTCTAATAGTTTGCTGGTTGAATGGGGGGAAATTCTGTGTGGTTACCATAACACTGCTTGGTCTAAGATGGGTTGAAATATAACTTAATGGTGTGGCTGCTGGGTTAAAAAAATAAAGCTACATATCTGACCAAGGATAGCGGAGGATATTCGCTGGTCCACCGTGGTCAAAGATCCATGAGTTCGCTGTCGTCAACGGTCCCAGCATACCGCAACATGGCTCTGGCTCCGTATAGACACAGCGCCAGTGGCCGAGTCAACGATCATCCCGGCTACGATCGCACCAGTCTGATGCTCCGCTTGTAATTTAACAGTCCCGTCCATATTCGATCTACACAGGAAACCAGCATGACTACAGCCTCACATGGCCGTGCAGGTGGGCTACTCTAGTCCCCGGAGCCCTTCTTAGCTTCTTGGGTGAGCTGTTAGCTAGTACATTGGTTCATTTGTTCCAATGTACTAGCTCCACCTCTTTTCCCATTTTTGGATTGTCTGGGTGTGACGAGACGTGTGACACGATCAAAATGGCGGTTATTTGTCTGGTATATAGGTTAATGACTAAAACACACAAAATACACCTAATTACACAGTTGTGGGTGTGTCACTCAGAAGTTGTGCTAAGAAGAGCTGACCCACCTTGGGTGAAGAGCAGGAAAAATAAAACTGTAGAAACAAAAGTTAAAAAACAAAAACATGACTGATGGAGAAATCCCCATGATCCTGCCATGGTCCTGCAGAAAACAGAAAGACTAAAAGTCAACAATTTACAAAAATCATTTTAAAATCTGTACATTTTACAGCAGGAATCAGGTGAAGGCTACATCTACTCCTCATCATTAAATCCAAACCTGTTCGACTCTAAAATAACTGATTTGCTCCAGAGCCAAACAAGTGTCCAGTTCAGTAAAAGGTCCCCGTCCTAACCCTGATCAGACCGGGTTCTCCTGGACCATCAGTCCTCTTTCACACCAATGGCTCTGTTTAAAACATCTCTGTAGAATCGTTCTGATTCTGGAGCAGATTAGTATCTGGTTCCTGAATCTCCACCAGAAAATACGTAAAACTACAGCACAAAAAGCTTTTGATTAGACTAAATCTGGACTAAAATTTCATTAGCATTAAAGACAACAGTTTTACTCCTAAATCATCGTTGCTTCCTGTCTGCATGCTTGTTAAACTTTTTTTGACACTCTAAATTTACATCTAAATATTATTAAACATGTAGCTTCCTTTTCTTTGTTAAAGCAAACAACCAAGAGAAATAAAAGATTGGCATTCATCCATCAGAGGTGAACTAAGCCACATTAAAGACGTTACACCCTGAATTTGCCTCAAAGAAAACCAGAGCACAGCGCTTACCTCCTGAGCTGAGCGGGATGCTGAAATCCAGCAGAATCAACCGTGTCAGTGTCCCACCGTCGGTCAGTTAAGGATGAAAGCAGCAGCAGATATGAGATCAGCACAAACATGAAACCCCAGCGTTAGGCTGCAGGTTGGACGCTGATCCGCTGACTTCAGGTGAAAGGATCCTCTCTTCAATCCCAGCCTGAACTATACTGCCCTGCAAAGGCAGAGAGAGAAACTACAGATGATCTGAAATCAGACGCCATCAACTCCTAAACAACTCCTAAATCTGTGAACTTTTAGTTGCTAGTCAGCCCACCAGTTTCTCCTGGAGGTGCCGAGAATGAAGAGAAAGCTCAGGGGTGATAGAGCTTTCTCAGTAGCAGCCCCAAGGTTGTGGAATGCACTCCCAATCCAGATTAGGATGATTTCCTCACTGTCAGGTTTTAAATCACTTTTAAAGACTCATCTGATTTTAGTAGCTTTTATGTCAGTTTGAAACGTTTGTTTTTGTCATGTTTTTACTTTTGATTAACTTTTATCTTATTTTTAGCATTAAAGGAATCTACTGTTCGTTTTGGCTTGTTAAGCACGTTGGTCAGCTTTTATGCTGTTGTAAAGTGCTATCTAGATAAAGTACACATGACTAAACAGGTTTTAAAAATCAGCTTTTTAGCAATAATTACTTATCAGCTACAGAAAAGCCAAGTCATGTAAATATGTCCAAGTTCTAAACTTAGACATTTAAGTCCAGCTACTTTAATAATTTAAACTCCTGAAATCTTTACTTTTAATATATACATTTAAGGCAACTAAACATTTTCATGTGGACAATGGCAAAGGTTTGTGTGTCGAGATGGAATGTATTGAAACAACATAATGGCAAATGTTCTTGAATTACCTAAAAAAAGGATTGAGGATGGCTCATTTGAACATATGTAGTTTAAGATACAGCATGTAGCAGAAATGACATCCGGATGGGATTTACATATAATGGCGATTACTAAAACACATTTAGATGAGTCTAATAATTTGCTAAGTATAGAGGGGTATGATATATAGATCTGACAGGAATACAAAAGGAGGAGGAGTGGCAATTTTTGTTCAAGATCACATACCAGTAAAGGTTAAGAGGGGATTTGAGAAATGGGGAATTAGAAGTAATCTGGTTACAGGTGCATTTACCTCATTTAAAGCCACTGTTAGTTGGGTGCAGTTACCGCACCTAATGCAGAAGTTAAATATGTTAATTTAATATGTGAAATGATTGACTGTGTGACGTGGATAATGAGATTTACTGGGAGATTTTAATATTGACTGGAATAAAAAATGTGCCATCAGAAGTATATTTTTAGCTAGAGCACAAACTTGTAATTTGAAGCAGATGATCAGGAGCCCAACTAGGATAAGTTACAGGGCGGATGGATCAGTATCAGCCACTTGGATGGATTTAATTTACAAACATACCAGCAAAGTGTTCAACAGCAATAACAGTACCGGTAGGCTGTAGTGATTACAATTTAGTAGCAATAGGCCAAAAGACAAAAATGCCAAAATCTGGTCAGAAGATCATTTTCAAGCGGATCTTAAACTTTGAATGGAATATTACATGGCATTGCTTGGTTGATAATTTTGAAAGATTAATGTGGCTCTTAAGAGTTTTATAAATTAACACCTGTCATTGAGACATGCACCAATAAGAAAATTAACTGGGAGGAACTCTAAGGCTGCCTGGTTGGATGAAAAACTTGAGAAATATCGAGAGAAGGCAAAGGCAGAAGCGCTAAAATCAGGAGACACAATGAGGAATCAAATCACTAAAATAGAATTGAGTGTTTTATCAAAGTAAAATTGATTCTGTAAAGGGGATAATAAATGTGGAATACGATTAAGGGTAACAGCATCTTTTTTTTTTAGAAGCTGACGGGAAAGTTCTCACCAAGTTTAGAGAAAGCTAGCTACTTTAACTATTTTAGTAATAAAATAGTAAATGTAAGGGAAGGACTTGGTTTTGTGGATAAAGATGCAATATCTGGTGAATTAAGAGAAAATTATGGCAAAACATGTTAATTTTCTTTTGTGACTGTAGATGCAGATAATAGCAAAATTACTTCAGGATGGTAAAGAAAAACCAGCTGGAGTTGATGAATTGGAGATGAAGTTGTTAAAGTGGGTAGCTGATTTAATTGCAATACTTGTGGCTCACATTAATACAAGTCTAGGAGCAGGTGTTTGTCCATTGGAAGGGAGAATAGCCAAAATAGTCCCAATACCAAAGAACCAATTTCTGGAGAAAGTAGCAGACCCATTAGTTTACTACCAGCTCTTGGAAAGATAAAAGTAATATGTGAACAAATTCAAGAATATTTCTCTATAAATTGACTGAATATAACACGCATACAGGAAAGGGCACTCCACAGCTACCGCTTTTGCCGTCATGCCGGGCTGCAGTCTTTTAACCCACATGAAAGAATCACACGTGGAGAGAGGCGAGTAAAATATAAATGTTTTATTATAAAGAAAATTAAGAACGAAGAGCGCTGATCCAAACTGAGCCAGGGCGAGTATTCCGATTCTATAACAGAAGATAATGAAATTAATACTGAGAACCAAGAAAACACCGTGGAGTAATGGTGGCGGAGTCTTACTGTGTGAAGTGGGGGTTTGAGCAGGAGAGGGAGGCAAGTCAGATCTGAGCCAGAGATTGTCTGGTGGAGAGGAGTAGCAGGCAGTAGAGTAATCCAGGACAGGTGAGCAGGAGACCAGAGGAGTTGAGTGGCGTTGGGTAATAATCCACTTCTGGCAGCAGGAAGCAGAGGCAAGAATCCAGGGCTGGTACTGGAGCACACAAGGAGGATAAAACTGAGCACAGGGGAGAAAAAAAATGAACATAAGGCTAGATTCAAACAGGAGCAAGGAGCGCTGGAGTACCCAACAATAGAGTACCAACCGGCACTGAAGTGTGGCAACACCGCTCCTTATATCCTCTGGCCTGGCTGATGGTAATCAGCTGCAGCTGTGACTCTCCAGACTGCTCACCTGCAAACACTTAAGAGCACAGCAGCAGAGAAAAAGCAGAGCCATGACACTTGCGCAGATGACTGATGATTGGAAGACAGAAATAGATAATAAAAAATTAGTTGGTGCAGTGACTTAAGTGCAGCTTTGATGTACTAGATCGTGATGTGTTATTGGATAAGTTGCAGTGCTATGGATTTGAATCGACTGTCATAACATGGATGAGCAGCTTTCTAATAGGAAAATATAGTATATTTCAATGGAAGTTACTCTGAGCAACTGGTAGTGAGCTGTGGGGTGCCACAAGGGAGCACTCTGGGGCCATTGTTGTTTTCGATCTTTATCAGTGACTTACCTCTTAGTTTACATCAAGCTACTATTACGATTGACTCCACAATCCATGCCTCTGCAGGTAAATATATGGATTTAAACTGGATTTTAAATGAGGAATTAGCAGTAATAGACACATGGATGACACGAAATAAATTAGTTTTGAATAAGAAAAAAACAAAGTGTATTATTTTAGGATCTAAATATTCCTTAAAAGAAAACCCAAGGTTAGTGCTAATGGTTGGTGACACAAAAATAGAGCAAGTCACGGATGTTAATTTTTTGGGGGTAATAGTAGATAGCCAAATGTCATGGAATAATCATGTCGACCAGGTATTGATGAAAATGGGAAGAGGGATTGCTGTAGTTAGATACTGTAGGAAGTCTATGTCTAATCAACTGCTAAGGCAAGTAGTCCCATCTTTAGTATTGGCATATCTGGATTATGGTTCTGTAGTCTGGTCGAGTACATCCATGGGTAACTTGGCCAGATTACAGGTAGCTCAGAATAAAGCAGCTCGTCTGGCTTTGCAGTGTTCATATAGCACTAGTATAAGAGTAATGAATTCTCGTCTGGCTGTGCAGTGGTTAGAGCTGTTACCTTGCAGCAAGAAGGTCCTGGGTTCGCTTCCCGGCCTGGGATCTTTCTGCATGGAGTTTGCATGTTCTCCCTGTGCATGCATGGGTTCTCTCCGGGTACTCCGGCTTCCTCCCACAGTCCAAAAGCATGACTGTTAGGTTAATTGGTCCGTCCAAATTGTCCTTAGGTGTGAGTGTGTGTGTGCATGATTGTTTGTCCTGTGTGTCTCTGTGTTGCCCTGCGATGGACTGGCTCTCTGTCCATGGTGTACCCCGCCTGATTGCCCGCTGACCGCTGGAGATAGGCTGACTTAATTTAATATTTACACAAAAAAATCCACACAAATGGTTTTTAGTTCAATACTTTATTAATTGGTGCAATTGAAAAGACATAAAATAAAAAAATCAAGTAAGAATACATTTGCATATTATATCATCAAAACCAAATATCCAAAGTGACGTAATGCTGAAGAATAAAAACAACTACTTTATTTTATTTTTTCAAACTGCAATGAGAAAAAAAGATGCACAGCTCTGAAGGCCACTAGTGTAAAGTTGTCCAAACTTTCCTCAAATGAAACAAAAACCTCCTCAACTCCCATGAATAATAATAATAAGTGTTGGAAAACTCACACAAAGCTGTCTGGAATATCGTTTTGTGTCTTAAAGGAGAAACGGCTTCATTAGGAGACCCCAGAAACTCATCGTTAGCATTTCTGTCTCAAACAGTCACGTCCTTCGATACGCCGATGACATATGGTTATTCTGAAGCTTCTGCTGAAGTAGGGAACAACAGAACTCTTCAACAGGAATTATTCTAATAACAAAAAACAAACAAAAAAGCTTTTCTGTCTTTAAACAACATTCCAGTAACTTCATTTAAAAGTGTGAATGTTTATTCATCTTCAGCCACACAAAAGTCACCAATAAAAAAACGCATTTTAACGTTTTTAACCTCATTAAAGCTAATTTAGCAGATTGGAAATTTGTGACACGTTTTAGTCAACATTTATATAAAAAGGTTTTGGAGGTCTGACACAAACCACAGGTGTCCATCGTGCACCCCGTGGGTCATTTGTGGCCCTGGACTGCAGTTTAATGACGTCAGAATCCTCTCACCTGTACTCGTTGTTGATGAAGACTCTTTAAACATGTTTTATGTTCAGATTTTCACTGATGTGAGGCCAAACTTGGTCCTCTAGCAGGTTGTTGAGTCAGATTCACACTTGAAAAAATGTTATGAGATTTTTATTTATGTGAGGTCTGATAAAAAAAAATCCAGAGAAAATAAAATATTCTGAAATTAGAAAGTTTTGAGTCTTTTATTGATTAGTTTTATTTGTTGATTTAATTTACTAGAAATAATTATGTGACCATTTTGGCTCACGTCCTGAAAGCTTGAAACCATTGATCTAATCCCAACAAGAGGTCGGCCATTATGGCATCTACTACAGCAAACTCCACCAAGAGGATTTGTTATGTCAGGTTTTAACCTGGTCAAGTTGTTTTATTTGAATCTATAAATTCATTCAGAAATGCACAACTGTTTCAAATGCAGGTTGCTGACTGGAGGATGATGTCTTTTTAGACTTCTAATGACCCTGCTAACAGCCAACGTCACATGGACGTGCAGACCATGTCAATATTGAGTCTGTCGGTCTAGACCATGTCTGTAGGATGTCCAAACAAGGTCTTTGCACAATGGGGACATTTATCCAAACGTGGGTAATTTAACTCTTTAGTTGTCTTTAAATAATCAGACATTTTCCTGGATTTGGGTTTATAAACAACATGAAACTACACACTCTCCTCAGTAGGGTTTCAGGGAGCTGCTGTCTAACGCCATCAGTCCCCTGGTTAGAGACACGGGACATCATGGACAGGTGTCCAGTCCATCACAGGGACACACAGAAAAACCCGGTCCCAGTAGACAGGCGCTGCTATCCACTCAGTCTTTAAACTAAAATGTTCAAAACCTTTTTCCTTTAAATGGTAAATAATTGTAGTAGCAGAGAGCAGAGCCCACCTAAAGACCACAGATCAGTTTATTCTGCATGTTTTTTGTTGCCCAAGCTCATAAATCAGATGTTAATATAAACATCCTCCAGAAGGTTGTGACTGTTTGACAAAAACACGTCTGTCAGGAGAATCCAGCCGTCTGCGCAGATATGACCGACAGCTTTGTGCTGCAGCGATAAAAGCACGACTTAAAGGAACTGTACTGGAAAAGGCCAAGGCACAAATAATCGGTAGCAATCAAAATGTCCGTAACATTACAGGTAATGTATGCACGATGCGCCCATCAGTGCATTGCTTGGTAGCCGTAACAGTGAAAACAACAACTCATTAAAGGAAAATAAAGCAAGCTATATTGCCTTCTTAACTACATGGATGCCATAAAGTGCTCCTTTTCATTCAGGAATAGTTCACATACAGACAAGTTCACACACAGGAAATTAAACACACATGATGGAAGCTTGCACACGTTTGTTTGAGAAATTTCAGATTATGGCTTTGAGATTAAAACACCCCTGATCAGATTAGTGATGAAACAGCTGTTGGAATCTGATTGGCTGCTAGGTAAACATGTGTTTCCTATTTTTTCTAAAGAGATTATATAGAATCAAGCTTGGTACCAGTTCAGTCCAAACAACATACTGGAATCATCCTTCTGCAGAATGTTACAGGTAAATGGAAACAGACGTAGATTAGTCCCACATAATCTAGATGAATCAAATTTAACAAAGATGGTTAAAACTATGCAAACATATTTTTTAAGTGACGGTGTATGTTCCCTGGCGATAGGGGGCAGTACATACCTAAACCATAGCAAGCAAGCAGTTTTTTTTTTTTTTTTTTTTTTTGTTGGAGTAAGACCTTACCAGCGGATGACCGTTAGGGTCACTAATCCCTGGGAGCACAGCCTCCAGCAAAATGACACACATCAGACTCCCTCTCATCAGTGGCAATGAGTGAAAAGGTAAATGTGCAAAACAATGTTTTTGAATGGTGAAAGTTTTGTAACCCATTGTTATAAATCAGTAAATGCCTTTTGTCCTCACGGGTTCTCGTAGAAGAAAACATGGCATCACTCAAAGTCTTATACTCATTCTCACGTATTTTAGACCTGATTTTTATGGGTATTTGTTATAAAGCTGCCAATATTTTTCAACCACTGGGCATACTTTAATTTATTTTCAACAACATTCTGATGGATATTTCCAGACATTAATGGTAAAAACTACACATTGCCTCTTTAAAGAATCCTGTCAGCACTGCAGAGCTAAAGCACCCTAAAGTGCTATACCACTCATGGCCACTAGGGGCTGGATGCTGATGGCATAAATCAGTTTACTGGTCTGTGGTGCTCATCAGTTACAAACATCTGGGTTGTTCTTGAGCAGGTGTAAGGGTAAGCAGCAGCACGTAAGAGCCAGTCCAGTTTTCAAACCCCAAAGAACAAAGTTTAGCTTAAATCTCACCAGGGGGACCGCTGAAGGCTTTTGGATATCCAAAGTGTTGCCAAACATTTGCTAGGTAGTTAATTCAGGTGACACTTTATACAGCGCAACCAAATGGATGCAGCTCACTTAAACACAAACAAGCAAGGGAGTTTTCAAATCACAAGAATAAAGAACACAAACGTGTAGAAATTTAAAGTCTTGACATGACTCAGCGGGATTCCAATAAAGAATTTGCATATTTTCTCACTGCTTAGTGTCTCCAACTGGTTTCCAACAGTCTTTGCCCAGTAAGATCCCAACTTAAGCCTTTTATTTATACGCTTTAATGTTTATTTTAGATTTACTAAACCAACAAAAACTCAAAAACCCTTTGCAGCTTTTCAGCTTCTTGTTTGGACACCAACTGGACATCAGATCGCTTCTAGAGGTGGAAATCCAGCTAATTTATCTTTCTTCTTTTCTACCGAGTTCCTCAGGCTGGAATAATAACTTGTGTTTCTTATGAATTGAGAGTACAACAGCAGATGTTAGGGAAAGACAAATAGGAATACATTATGTTACCACAATAACTTTAACTTTGTAGTCATTTCTAATCTCCATCAAAGTTCATCATTAGTTTATGTAAAATTTGATCATAAAAGGGATGAACTTCTGACAGGTGATAATTTGATAAAGTGGTGGAAAATTTTCATATGAAATCTCAACTCGATGACAATTGCATAAAAATGTGATGAAAAACTCATAAAATCAGGCGGTTGCGTCACAAATGATCTTTTACAAAAGTTATGTGGATAACATTAAAGTGGCACTTTTTATAGTTAAAAGTAACACCAGCACTCATTGTCAAAGTTTAAGTAAATAAGATTGTGTTTTCATCTGAAAAAGCTGTCGAGTTTCAAAGCAAATATTAAACATAAGATCTTCTGACATCTGACTGATAGTTTAGATCTGAGCTCATTTCTGATTCACCAGGATGTAAGTTTAAAGTTAACTATGAGAAATAATAACAACATCTAAAGATTTGATCTCAGTTACATAAATTTCAGAGCTACATTATAAAAAACTGAAGCCCCGCCTACAACGCTCAAAACTAATTTATTTCTCTGTTTGAGAAAAATCCTAATCCAGATTATTCCAGGAATATGCCCATACAAACAGCATATTTGAATATAGAGGAACTTTGTTTGGTTAGCTAAAGATTCTCCCAGAACTAAAAAATACAAAACAATAAAATGTCTCCATGTTTCCAGTGCACCCTCAAAGTGCTGAGTCATTGTTTGTAAAAGACTCCACATTTTTACCATGTCAGCCTAAAAAAAACCTCTACTTTGGTAAAGTTCTTTTTTAACACATCATGTGACCAAGAGGCCTCAAAATCTGTGATGTAGGCGGAGCCTAAATCTCTTAAATTTACATTCCTGAGAAATGTTACTTTAAGCTGGAAAATATTTGAATTTTTAAATTAAAACTGTTTTGCTAGAATCACTTTTTCCTCCCAGTATACGCAAGTGTTGTGGAAGACAATTTGTTTAAATGTTTACAAAACAATATTTCATATTAACAGTGATCTGCCTTGTAAATATACTAATGTTTCGATTCATTATTTCCAGATTTGCTGATAAATGAAGATCATTACATTTAGAATGAAAGCTGCAATAGTGTTACATTTTAAATCAAAGAAATCTAATTGGCATGTGCAGATAAAAAAACATTTCTTTTAAATGAAAGCTGAAGTGCAAGGCATCAAAACATAAATAAACAGACAACTGAGCAGTGAAAACCAAAACATTTGACATTTGAATGCATGAAACACATTAAAATTCATCATTTAATGACATATTACAAACTTCACACCTCTGGAATCACGTTGAGTCTGATTTTAAAAAACAATTCAAAAGAACCAGAAACCTTCAAAGTTCACACGTTTCTTTTTTTAAAAGGAGAAAACAGTTGACATTCATTAATACGGTGTGTTGCGTCAGGCATGTGGTGAAATGATGTGGCTGAAACACTAAATAAAGAACTACATGAAGTCGTTCTACTTGATGTTTCTTGCTTCAGAGGCACAAAGAATAAATTCCTACAGGGATGTTTGACTGATCTGATTGTTTGATGTTGTGAAACGTAATGCTGCACTGCAATGCCTTTAACATTATTTATATATGTGAGCCGCTTTAGAAAATAGCTATTCATCAAGGTAATACATAGGTTCGTTTTGGTGACTATGACTGCATTGAATTCCACACCAGGCTTGAATGCAGCTGTAGAGTTGTACTATATCAATAAAAATAACCGAATCACTTTTATTATTATATTTTATAAACATTTTAGCTGTAGAAAAACAGCCAGAGAGTTCTCAGTTCAAAAAAATAATGAAGAAATTCTCACGGAGGAATCGAGCTAACGGTTAAAGTGGAATCCAGCTAACGGTTAAAGTGTGTCAGTATCTGAGCGTTATATCAAACATGTTTACAGCTCATTACCATTGGATATAATTTGTTTACATTATTTTTAGGTCTTTCCATTGCTATGCTAAATGTGTGTGCAATGGTGGCTAAACGTATCCTGGTGAGTCATGGTTTCCTGGAGGATATTCCCAAAAAACTCTTACAGTAAATCAAATAAATTCATTAGTAAAGTAAAGGTAAATGTGTTGTTTTCTGGGGGGCGAATTTTTTTTCTGCCTCGGTGCAGGCTGTTAGCTAAACAACACCAACATTATTTGGTTGAGAACATAAACAAACAGCAGCTTGAACAACTGGGAAAGGTTTGACTGAATAGTTTTAGACACTGCTTCGTTTTACCGCCAAGTCAGTTTTTAGCTTGATTTTTCGTAACAATTTCTAGAAGTTGGATTACTCTGACTACTTTTTACTGCAGGAAGCTCAGTTACACGTGTTAACTTACTTTATTAAATATCAATCTAAGAATTATTAGCTAACGCCTAATGAAACTTTATGTAAATTTACCTCCAACATATTTCAAGCCCCATTTACTTTACAGAATTTATCCATCTATAAAAAATAGTTCATTCCACATTGAAAAACTCCTACAAACTGCCACTAGGTGGCGAGAGCATCCACATGCATATATCATATCAAAATACAGAGAAAGAAGATTCCTAATTTAGCTAATTTCGATTATTATAAACATTTTACAAATTTCTCTCGGTTTTTAACCTTTTCTGCACAAAATCTAAATTTTATGTTAACAGAATTAAGATAAAGGGATACTAAAGAGTAATCAAATTTAGCTTAATTGTTGTAATTTTAGGGAACAGCGTAATAATCGTCATGCCAAGAATAGACTATGTCAAAAACGTCTAAATATCCACTTTAAACGTCTTTTAAAAATATCAGTATTTTTATCACAAAATCTCAAATTTTTATTTTGAAACAGAAACGTCTCTGGAGTAACTGGAGTTGCGTAGACACGGTTTAATTACAGCACAGGCTTCCTGCTAATAACTCAATGTCTTTCGACAGAAATAAGTGATGGTAAATACTGTACCATTATCTGAAGTGCGGTATGGACGCCTCTCTGTAAAAGCTCCTGTTAAGGTGCTTCAACATGCTGTAACTGTGTGATATTAGTATTACTATATATTTATCACTTATTACATTCAATACCAGGGTGGGTCTAAATCTAGAAGTAGTAAAAGTAGTTTAGGCTTAAACGTGATCAGTAAAGCTTCATAATTCAAGTAGGAGTCAAGTAGGTTCGATTATTTTAAATAAAGTCCATATCTTTGAATTAACAAGAGAAAAGTCTGCAAACCAGTATGTTACCAGTACTCCCAGTATATACCATGTTCATTTTTATAACCGGATAGTTAAACCACCCAGAGTGCAGTATTGAACAATAATGTTTAGGCAGCTTTTATTAAATAATATTTAAAGTTCATATAAGTTTTGTTGTAATGTAGTAAAGGTAACTAACACTCATAGTAAACCACTGAGTGATTTTAATAGGATCCTTTAAAAGTTTAAAATTAGTAAATTGTGGCTAAATATTCCTTTATTTTACCATTTAATAAGAATATTGGTCAATAGAAAAAATAATCTAATCGTGGATTTTAACTGAAGATTAGAGACATGCAGGCAGTTTAATATCCCTGAATGTGTGTGTGTGTGCCACCAAAGCAGCAGTGTTTCAAATCTAAGTCTGTGTTTAGTCGAGTGGTTTTAGAGCACAGTAATGTGAGACCAGCAGGTCACATAACCTGCTTTTTCGGATTATAACAGACAACAGTAAAACAAATAAAAAAACATAAAGGAGAATGATGCAAAAGTCAGAAACAAACCAGGATTTTGTTTTATAAGTTAACACACACACACACGCGCGCACATACTCTCTCTCAGAGACCAACACAACAAAAGGACAGGAGACTTTTGGTTCCAGTTTCACCATCTAATCGTCGCCCCTAGAAAGGTGCATCATCATGCAACCATGCAAAAACAATGAAGATGTATTCGTATAAAAAATTGGTGTTACAAAATGGCATAGCAGGTATATGTATCCATTCATTCTTTTTCCTTCTCCTGATATCCTGAAATTTGCGTGTCTACACTAAAATCGCATGCGTTCCATGCAGTGCGGTTGGCTTTGCAGCAGTAAAGCTTTCAAGTGTGTGTATGTAGAATAAGATTTTTTAAATTCTGCTAAGGTTTTGACAAGAGTGCACTGTACAGAGTTTGTCTTTACAAACTGCTTTCCCTTTTTTCATATCTTTTTTTTTCTTCCAGTGGCCTTGGTGCCATGGCTGTCTGGACCATGGTGGTCTGTGAAGGACCCCCGCACCCCCCCACCCCCCCACCCCCACCCCCCAGGACCGTGTAGCATGGAGGCAGATAAAACACGCCTTCAGCCCAAAGGTGTGGTTTCCACCTACAGGTTTGGGTTTACAGGTACGGTCTGGATTTAAGGTCTCAAAGGCGTGAAGGCTGACACCTCTCAGGGCGGGGTGTTCCACTCAGCATCTCCAAAGCCCTCCCCAGTGGAGGAAAGAGGCATTGTTCCCCCACTAGGCGTGAAGGGGTCTGTGTCTGTGTCCGTCTCCCCCTCAGCCAGGTAACTGGGCCTGGGTCTTGTCCAACTGGCCTCCCCAGTCGCCATCCCGGCCTCCATCCCTCCTCCCCCTTCCTGTTCCCCAGAGATGCTGAAGCCGCTGGGCGAGCGCTCTAGCTCCTCGTGGTTCACTGACAGCATCGAAAGCGGTGAGTCACCCCCCCGACACCCTGTGGTCCTGCATGGCCCCGCTGACAAGTCCTGCAAGGAGCTGATGGGCAACACCGTTGGACGCTCCGTGTAGGTGGTAATGGCCTCCAGAGAACGGAGTCCTCCGACCGACCCCATCCCCGTTCTGCCCCCCCGTCCTCTGCCACAGGTTGGTTTCATCTTGCTGACAGGCCCCTGGTACGACAAGTGTGGGAACACCTCAGAGTAGTTGAGGAAAACCCGTCTGATCTCACCGTTCACAGAGGAATCGCAGGTCTCCAGGGTCATGTGGGCAGCGCCAGCCGAGTCCACCTGCAGGTGCTCGGTGTGTTGGATGTGCATGTCTACCAGAAAG
This sequence comes from Nothobranchius furzeri, assembly GCF_043380555.1. Lineage (NCBI taxonomy): Eukaryota > Metazoa > Chordata > Actinopteri > Cyprinodontiformes > Nothobranchiidae > Nothobranchius > Nothobranchius furzeri. Next base: position 36,073,993 of record NC_091751.1, read on the forward strand.
TCCAACTTCTTCTCCATGTCTTCCACCTGAGACAGAGACACAGTCACACATACAGAACAGCTTTTTAATGAGAATTTGGGGAATCTTTTTTGGCTATGAAAAAAAAAATTAGGGAATCACATCTATTCCATGATTTTAGTCTTTTCTAAAGCTTTAAACTTGTTCTTGGTGAGTATTTTAATTTGGTAGGAAGCATTTCCCCATCATTCAAAATAACATAGCCCGAGAATTTAAAGATTCCATGTCATGCTATTGTAAACCTTGGAGAGAAAATGTAGGCATAAAATATCACTGCTGAGATGTCTTTTATCTTAAATATGAGTTATTTTCATCACCCTGCATTCATAATCAGAAATGAAACGGTTCATTTCAATGAAGCTCCGCCCACACCCACTCCAACAAAATGCACCTACAATAGTGTCTTAGGCCAGCCTGCTGTTGTTTTGGCCTTGGTGGTTCAGTGGTTAAACTGATTGCTTTTCACCTTGTTTTGCCATGTTGTCGGCAGTAATTTATTTAGCCAGCCATTTTTATATGTTAGCTTTATTATTTTCTGCTACACATTTAGAGTCTAAACATCTTTGAAATTGTTCGTTTCCAAGCAGCATTTTAGTTGATTTACTCTGCTGATCTCACATGGACTCACACTGGCTAAATAAACAAAGTAAAAAAAAAAAGTTTAGTCCTTACTTTTAAAGAGTTTACCAATAAATGGTTGAAAACATCATACTGGCAAGTGAAGCTAAAAGAAGAAGAAAAACATTACTGCTGCGACCAGGAAGCAAAACCTGCACAAAACCACATGCCAGTCTAGTACTCTAACCACCAACCAGGCGCGCAGATAGGGTGGGGGACGGGGGGGATCTGTCCCCCCCCAGATTCAGATCGACCCCGATCCGTCCCCCACACCAAGGCCAGAAAGAAAACAAAATTGGAGGTTAAGCACTTGAAGCTCCTTTTTCCGGTTACATTGAATGCAGCATGATGTAAACACCGACTCCAGAGGCGCCAAAGTGGTTGCTGCTAGGATTCAGGATGAAGCGAAAAAGTCAAGCAACGATTACTGCGTATTTAAAAAAGACCAACAGTGTAAGTAGGCTGGATCGATCTGTTTGTTTATGCATGTTATCTCTATTAAGGTAGCGCGACTCGGGTTGCGAATGACCACAGTCACCAGTTCTTGCCATGTGTCTTGCCCATGTATGTCTGATCTCTGAATTGTGTGTACTGAAACTCTAATTTCCCTCTGGGATTAATAAAGTATTGATTGATTGATTGATTGATTGATTGGTTGACTGATTGATTGATGTTGGTTATAGTTTTTGTACATTGTTGTCAGTGTTGGGACTTATTCGTTATGTGCCAAAGCCTCATTGCTGACTTTAACAAGTCTCATCTACAAATATGATCCCTCATGAAGTTACTACTTTACACCAGAAGATAGTGGAGATGTGGAACCTTCAGGCTGAGCAAAGTTTGGGAGTTTTTAGAGTTTGAAAATCGCCTTCCGCTGAGAGGCTCCCAGTCGGGGAGAGGAGGAGATGCGCGCAACTTGAAGAGCGCAAATATTAGATAAAACATATAATTGCCAGCAGGTCTGGTCTTTGTTGACTGATCACTTTGTCTGATAATGACTGACTCTGATTATGAAGCAGAATATTGACTTTGATGAAGAAATTCACTTATCCAGCTGGGAAGATTGACGCTGCTGCAGCATCAGACAGCTGGTGCTGCACGAGAGGTGTGTGGAGTTTACAAGCTCCAAACGATGGGTTTGTTGTTGGTTTAACCTTCTCTGGGACATGATGGATGTAGAAATGATGGTAAAAACACTGCTAATGTGATAGACGTAGCAACAATGTAAAAAAAAAAGCTGTAAAAAGTGGCGGATGCCGATGCGTTAGATATGGAAGTCAAAGTGTGTCGCATAATCATAAAAAAAAGTTAAATATAAAATTTTAAAAGAACTTTATATATTTATATATAAATTAAAACTTTCCAAATGCAACAAAAATTTCTAAATAACATCAAAATACGAAGGAACATCTGTTGGTCAGGCTGAAAAGTTTGGGAACTACTGCTCTAAGTGATAAATGAATATCGTTTGTTTTTAATATATTTTATGTGCAGTTTTTTAGGGCTTTTATGTTTTCTGTAAAGATTGGTACACTGAAAATAATTTAATGTTTAGCATAAAGCATGAGGTTTTGGTTAGTAGTTGATTGGGAGAATAACAAATGACTGAATTAAATAGTGGGGCGCCTCTGTCAGTGCGCCCCAGGGCAGCTGTGGCTACATCGTAGCTTATCACCATCAGTGAGTGAATGTGTGATTGAATGGATGAATGATACACTGTAGTGTAAAGCGCTTTGGAGTCCTTACTCTGAGAGGCGCTATACAAGTGCGGATCATTTATAGTGTTGATCAGGCAGAGCTTTGTTGCCAGCGTTCCACTGCATAATGGCTTCAAACACGTATATAAAAGTGTTCGTTTTTACGTAAACCGTTGGATGAAATTACACAAACTGACTGAGCTCTAGTTAAGGCTCTTGCAATAGTTTGTGTGTGTGTGTGTGTGTGTGTGTGTGTGTGTGTGTGTGTGTGTGTGTGTGTGTGTGTGTGTGTGTGTGTGTGTGTGTGTGTGTGTGTTTGGGGGAGGGTATATTGGAACTTTGTCCCCCCACTTTGAAAATCCTATCTGCGCCCCTGCCACCGACTATTAAGTTTCCTAAGATACATATCCTGTACTGGCCAGGGGGAGGCAGGTTTCAGATCAAGAGACAAGCTTTTGGGAGAGGAGCAGGGCCTGATGATGCTTTACATGATTTTCAAAGTAAATTGGAAAATTTGCAGCTGAAACAGAAAAAAATGCATGAATGCAGCCAAAAAAAATTTTTTCATCTCTAAAATAAATCAATCTCTAAAAAGTGGATTTTCCAGGCTATGGCCCCTTTAGTGTTTAAATATAGAAATCCTGAAGTCAGACTTTCCCCAGCTCTAACCGGAGAGTACATCCCATTTCCTGTCAGGAAAATTTTCATTTTTTTCCCTCAGTCGAATGCTAAATAGAGATTCTACAAAAACTTGAACATCATACAAGTACTGAAACAGAGCCAAGGTAAGAATAGGATGCATTTATGGTTCCTGACAACATTCTGTCGTCCTTCTGGGAGGCATCCTCTTGGTTTGGACCAGAATATTTTTTGTCATTCTCAAGTGCACCAAACCTTTTTTGGTGTAAGTAGTTCTATTTTTTGCTCTATTTTTTTACTATGACTATGCTTATATACTTAAATGCATCTGTTTGCTCCTGATTCTAATAAAGCCCAAGTCCTAATCAAAACTGATGTTAAAGCCATTTCAAACGAGCTGTCGCCATCTTGTTCCACTCTGTTGCATCATCCCACCCACCAGATGAATAGAGGGTCCTGATTAGCCCACTAAGTGGATAGAGTGCTGTGATTGGTCCACAGTGGTGAGCCACAATGGGTTTGAATCCCTTATAGAGAGCTGTGAGTGGCCAGTCGGAATGCTGCTAGGGGCTGTGAAGGTTCCAATGGAGGAGGGTTCCTAGCCCAAACTTTGCAAAGCAAGAATTTAGTTTAGTTCACTAGGCTACCTTCGACCACCACCAGCAGGCAAAGTGGGTTAAGTATCTTGTCCAAGGCCATAACAACTAGTGTGTTGATATAAACTCAATGAGTTCCCTTTGTTACTGATCCTCACCTGTCTCTCCACCCTGACAAATCTACCCATCATGCTTTGGTCTTCAGCATCCGGCATGGAGGCGGCTTTAGCTATGTAGGACTCATGCCTGGAGTAAAATGACACAGAGAAGAAAACTGCAAAGATGTTCTTTTAGAATCAAGTAGTCATTAACGGATGCAAAAGACACATTGGACTGTTTTGCATTAAATACAATCTTCAGAATGACTACATTGACATGTGACCATCATGACCGTACCTGGGAGACTGACTGGACGGGTACGTAAAGGGAGGCTTCTGGGTCTTCTTATTTTTCGGGGTGAGGAGAGGTCCAGGGGCAAGAATCATGTCGATCCTTTGAAGAACACAAACTGGTTGAGTGAGTACAATGCAAAGGCAACATTAGCTAAACCTTAAGGTGGTGTTAACCTTGTCTGGAGGTATTTAATTCTGCAGAGCATGTCCAGGTGTCCAGCAGAGTACTGCTCAATCACATCTTTGACATCATAAGGCCTCAGAGTTTCCTTAAACCGCTTCTTGTTCAAGAGGAACTGTAAGATCCTGTGTGTGGAACAATATGTAAAAACACAGTTTGATTACTTTTGTAGATTTAACCATTTAAATTTCCTGGAAACTACCCTCTCATACCCCCGACATTTACAGAAAAGCAGCTGAAGTATTCGTACATGCACTATTGGCTGCATAGAACAAAACAGTTATTAATCACTCAGAATTACTCAGACTGTTAAACAGATGACAAACTAACCAATCCATTATCACCACCTACTGGACATGGAGTATAACTACAGATCTATGGGTACATCAAGGACACCAAGGAACAGTGTATAGTTAAAAGTCTTTCTGAATAATTGAATCTTTGTCTACTTAGGAGATAAAAAATAGCTGTTTCTGGTTGTCTAACTGGAGTGAAAGGTCAAGGAGATGAGTCAAAGATGATACCAAGGTCTCTGAAACCCAGAAAAAGAAGCCCAGAGTATCAAGACGAAGCTTAATTTCATATTTGGCTGTCAAGGGAGATAGTTTCAGCTGCAGGTCACAAAGCCAGAGTATGATGGTGGTTAACATTTAATCAAAGACAAAAATAAAAAATAAAAACCAACAACAATAGAATTGAATATAATCAGCATCACTTGATAAGAAACGCCAGGAAATCATCCCCAGAGAGGAAATAGAGGAGAAAAGGTCCCTAGACTGAACCCTGTGGTACCCCATCTGGTTTTCAAAAAGATTCTACCGGAAGGTTCTAAAGCCAGACCGGAGTGTGGTTGTTGGTACCAAAGGCAGATGTTAGGCCAGCTGACATCACGGAGACCTTGAGTTCTGTTGATTCCAAAAAGGGACCTGAAATCTGTCAGGAGCTCATCCAGTCATATGGTCCATGAGCAGCTCACCCTGTTACAGAGAACAGGAACTTGCTGAAGTTCCTGAACATGTCATGTTTCAACCTTCTTATCCGTTTTTCTGGTCCTAAAGGCTGCACAAGGGATCAAACATAGTTACTGACCCTATAAAGGGATAAGGGTTGATGCTGCTCTTGATAGCTTAGTGTTATTGTCACAGTTCCATGGCTAATCCACGAGCTTGCTTTCCAATGTATTCACTCATGTCGTGTATTCACTCATGATGCACAAATTCCTTTAAACGGAGCAGCCACCCATGTCCAATCCAGTGTAAGACTTGAACATAAAGGAGCTAATCCTTATCCCAGCGCAGCCCAGAGGAAGTACAGGCCGGGACTTTGACTCTTTACAGGCTCCAGATCAAACTTTATCAGTTCTTTGACAAGCTCTTAACACTGAAGAGCTCCCGCTGCCTATGTTTGGCAAACATAGATTTAACGGCCGCAGCACGAGTCCCAGCGTTTGGCAGAAAGTCTTGGGTCCTGAAACCAAAACCCTTCAGATCTGAGAATCCTTTTCAGGGACCATTCAGCCCAGACATAATGGAGAGGAGGGAAGAAGGACTTTCACAGGGTTAATCACTCATCTCATGGGCCCTCATGCAAGATTGAATTCCTGCATGATGTCAGCTGTGTGGCCTATGGATCTACCTCCACACTGTTAGCCTGAGTGACCTGGTTTACACCGCTCCTGCTGACACCTCCAGCTTTGAGAAGTCAGGTCATGTTGAGGGCACAAACTGAATCAAACTGTAGCATCAATTAGTGAAAACAAAATAACTCAAAGGTGCCATTAAAGCTTTGGCTTTCACTTCCTGTCCATATAAAAAAACTGTTTCCATATAAAGAATATTCATCTTATCCAGATAATTTAGAATATCATTTATAAGTGCTGCAGGGTTAGGTACACATTAAGACGTGATTTGATTCTGGGTTATATTTGAAGGTTGATTTCAGAGAAATGTGGTTAAATTGAGTTTTTTTTTTCAGCAGTACTTCAGTTGGTCTGAAGAGGAACAGACCAGACACCAGTTTGGGTTTCAGCTTGCAGCAGGATCCAAAGGAAATATTCTCAAACAACTCACTCAGTTGCATGAATGTCAGAAACAGAATTAATCAACAATTCTGTGTAGGTCTTTCTAGGATTATTTGAAGCTCTGCTTCCTAAATCCACTTTAATCCATTTTCCTGATCAGAAGTCATGAAACACCAATAGGAGGTTTTTAGGTAATAATTAAAATTTATTGCGAGACACATTTTTAGCACATTTGCTGCTGAGGCGGTCTCTTCCTTATTAGGTAAATGACTGGAAACTACTGGAGAAAAGGGAGAGAATATAAGGAAAAAATGAAAAACAATGTGGAGAACGAGGCCAAAAATGAGCAGAAGAAAGGGAGACATTGCCTAAACGGCTGAATTTTTCTTTTTTTCGAGACAGCTTGAAGAACACGGCTGACCTGACTGCCCTGATGACCAGTTTCAGCGTTGGGATCATCTCCTCCAGGAGGATATCGGCTGGGAAGCCCCGCTCCTCTAAGGCTGGGTCTGTTAATGCTGCAGCATCTGACACCAAAGCACAAGAAAACCAGCGTTTGTGTGTTTATTTGTTTGTTTGTTTGTTTGTTTGTTTGTTTGTTTGTTTGTGTAACAACCAACCACTTTGGGTTTGGATTCCTACCTTCGGAGCTTTGTCGGAGGGAGTAGGCCTTCATTCGGAAGGCCGTGCGGAAGCGTTCCCGGTTACTGAAGCCAGCCGGTTTGGAGTCCTTGGAGGGGCTTTCCTCGGTAGTCTCGGCGTTACCTACGGGCTTCCTGCTCATCCCTACAGACGGTCTCACGTTGGACTGACGAACGCGCTCCAGCAAACTGACTTTCTGACTGAAGGAGGACAGAAACAAAAAAACACGGAGGATGAAACAACTTCATACTTAATCATAAACACTTTTATAAACCACGTTACTGAACATGAATTATCCTGGTTTCTCTACCTGTGCTAGAAACCAGATCACCCAAAGACCTGAGGAACAATGTGTTTTAGTTTCTTTGGTTTACTCTTTCAGAGAGACATGCTGTCTCAACATGTCACCGCTGCTCATCGGGCCAAAGGAAGTGTCAAAGAGCGGAAGGAGATTGCTCGTCTTCATTGTCCAACGGCTGACAATGTTTGGCAGCACAAAGATGGAGCTCCCGGGGTAAGATAAGACTCCCGTGTGCCTTGGAGGAGGCAGAGAGTAGGGGTAACCGGAGCCGACATCAGCCTAAACAAGGCCTCTGAAACGTGGGGAGTTCTCAGCGACTTTGCTCCCACAGCAGAGACACAATATGAGCCTCTATGTGGCCCGGAGGCAGAAAAAGGACGGCCGATTACGGCGCTGAGAGGCCGCAGAATGGGAGGCTCTAAAGCACTTTCTGACTGCTCCTCTGCAAAAGCAGAAAATGAGATGTAATTATCCCGCACATCTCTGTAAACGAGGCTACACAACAGGCAAAAATAATGCACCTTATCTCCCTCAGCTCAGATATTCACATTTCTGTTTACTGGCTCTGCAAAACGCTGCAGTTAATCGGCTGAATACGGGTCTAAGAGTGCACAGTTTGCATCCAAATTATTCTGTGGTGGATTGGGACATTCCTTAATGGGTGCGATGCTTTAAAGTACCAACAAAAAATAAATATAAACAAACTAGAACAGCTTAAACTGAGCTGCACCTCCTAATATATCCTCACAACAGCAGCAGATGGAAGATAGCTTCCCTCTGAGTTGTTCTGAAAAGTCCGGAGATTAGTTATGAAAACACTCTGATAAAAGTCTGGTTTCACACACACACACACACACACACACACACACACACACACACACACACACACACACACACACACACACACACACACACACCAGTTACAAATTGTGAAGGGGAACGATAATTTTCACCAAGGGCGTCAGTTTGTTTTCAGAATTGCTGGGGACAATAACCATACACTTGAGTGGGGTTTAAAAATTGCTGGGGACAATAAAGTAGGCTAGCACAGGGGTCGGCAATCCGCGGCTCTGGAGCCGCATGCGGCTCTTCCATCCATCTGATGCAACTCTCTGTGCTTGTAAAATAATAAATGGATATTTAAATAAAATGCTTTATATTTTACTGCATTAATTTTACATCTGTATGCCAATTCTAAATGTAAAGATTGTCTGCGTAAACCTGAACAGGTCCAACCCGGTCTGCGGTGGTTGACCGGTCACGCTTGTGCGTAATCATAGGCACTTTATGAGCTGAAGAGGATGTGAGATTCTGGGCTTCTCCTCAGACGGCTCCTGGATGTGTCGCCACATTGGAGCCAGGAACAAGCGCTATTCAGCCAAAGTTTCATCATCAGGGAACATTTTCTAAGTGACAAGTCTCTCTGAGAGACAGGGTTTGGAAAACACTCGCTTCAGTGGGAGGAATCTTCCCGCATGCGCACTGCATGGTTCTCTGCGTGGCTCTGGGGTTAATCAAGTTTAATTGTTTCTCTTTGCAACAATCTTCACAGGAAGGCAAAACAGTTAAACGGCAGGTTACATATATTTCCATTTGACTGTTTATTTTGACAGATGTACTCAAGGATGTTGCTTGGTTTGAAAAAATTACCCCGACGCACACGGATGCTCATGGATGAGCTGACATTTTAATCGTTAACGCACACGCGGAGGTAAAATATTCCCATCAGAACATCAGAGCTCTTTATACTGGACACTGTGTTCAGCGCGGCTCGGAGCGCCCCCGGTGGACAGTGAGCTGAAGATCTGGGGTTCGCAGTGCAGCGCAGTGCAGAACCACGCGCATGCGATGATTTCCTCCCACTCAAGCGTTCTGGAAACCCGGTCTCTCTGAGGGATGTGTCACTTGGAAAATGTTCTTTTTATGAAATTATGAAACTTTGGCTGAACAGCGCTTGTTCCCGTCTTCCGCATGAAGCGTAGAGACATTTGATCACGCACAAAGTTTATGTGGAGCAGAAGCGGTCGGGCCACGGCAGGTGAAATGTTCCTAGCCTACATGAAGTGAAACTGTTTAATTGTAACATTAATGTGTTACTGGACACGTTGGTCTGGTTGGTTAGACCAGTGTTTGAAGTGGAAAACACACACACACACACACACACACTCACTCACTCACTCACTCACTCACTCACTCACTCACACACACACACACACACACACACACACACACATACACACACACACACACACACACACACACACACACACACACACACACACACACACACACCAATTAAAATATAAAATAATGCTGATAGCGTGGACTAGAAGACAGGTGATGGTTTACGTATTTAAATGATGATCAGGCTGATGTAAAATGTAATCTCCATCCACATCCAGACACAATTATCCTCTAGTCTTTCTCTAGTCGCTCTGCTCTTGTCTGGGCTGATCAGCTGATGGTGCGCGCGCCTAACTAGCGGCTGATGCACATTTTACGCATTTGGAGAGGTGGACTGGATGCTGTGCGTTTACTGGAAGATGGTCCACTTAACGCACGGGTGTAGACTACATATTAATGACAAATGAATGAAAATTAAATTGTGAGTTTTTACTTCATATTTTAGTAATAAAAATGACGGGGGAACACATTTATGACATCTTTTTAAACGAAATTTTCTAGCGCGACCTGCCTGCTTCACTTAAGTCACTGCTTATTAAGGTCCGTCCAAAATTACCGTGGGAAACGGGTAATAATGGTTCTTTGATGGGAACATGGTGCCGACCCCTGGATAAGATCTGAGCTAGTAAAACAAAAATCCTCATCAGCAGGCGTTTTTGAAAGTGGGGGGGACACAGCTGCCAATCACAAATTTTGCCGGGGACATGTCCCCGGCGTCCCCGGTTAAAATGACGCCTATGATTTTCACAAATGGCAAGAACAAAAAATGAACTGAGAACAACACAAGCACATTGTGCCCAGGGGCCCCTGCAATGATAATCCGGCCCTGCATCTGAGGCTTTTAAATTTGACGTGTTTGTTGGTTATTTTCACACATTTGATCCTCCAGCCTCTGAAGGCTCCTCTGATATGAACGTCTCTACCAACGTGAATCGGAGCTCCTGTTGCTGCTTTTAACCACAGCAAGTAGAAAAGTGGAGACAGAACAATCCTCCATAGCGAGTCTGACCTCTGCAGCAGGTTGACTAAAAGCAGTTTGCAGAGGAAGAGCTGCAGCTAAACCCGTCTTTATGTTACTTTTATTTCAGGTTATTAAATGTCAGACGTGTACGATAATGTTAGCTTAAATGCAAACGTGAATCTGTGTGAAAAACGAACTTTGGCTCCTGATGAAACTCGAACCCGCTTCAGTCGGAGCGTCTCTACCAGCAGAATCATCCGCCTTGTCGTTCTGCTTCGCCTCAAATCGATTTTCCTCAGAGCAGACGACGTTAAAAGTCATAAATGTGATTGATGTGAAGATGATGAGATCAATAGACACCAAAATATGACCAAACCACGAGTCAAAGTCCAACAACTTCAGGAGCTCATTAAAGTTGCTCCGTTTAATAGAGAAAATCCATCAGACATAATTACTGGATCTAAAATGTCGTTCATAATTTAATGACTAATGGACTCACTAATCACCCCCTCACTCCAGACTGCGAGGGCGTTCAAAACCAAGACTCATGTTTTCACCCAGAGATTTATCCCACCCCAGATTACTACCAGCAGCTATTTAAAGGCATATTCTAGGAAATGTTCCTCAATCTCTGTGGGTCACAGAGTTTAATAAAACACCACCAGGAATCAGGTCTGTGTAACCTACCTCACCATGGCCTCCAGGGTGTCCTTCCTTTGATGTGCAGAAAAAACACAAAAAGGTCATTTAGTTACACAAAAAGGCTCAAATCTCTTTTAATTAGATGGAAAATACTTGAAGGACGCATCCGTTTTTCCACTGATGCCTATTTTAGATCCTAAATCCTGAAGCTTCACAAAACCAAAAATGATTCAACAAAAGCAGAAAAATGATTTTACAAAAATCAGCTCCTTTGATCATCTTTCACCCTGTCAGTGATTTTATGGATGATTTTTAAATTAGAAGTGTCATAAAGAGCTCACAGGACTTATTCTAAATAAAAGGATGATTTAAACATCTTTGGTGTGTTCTTGCTGTGTTGAAGTTCTTATTCCATCTTTTAGTTCTTTTTAAAACACAGAAAGGTTTTATTTACCTGCAACGTTTCGCTTGCGGCTGCAAACTTCGTCAGGCTGACACAAATGAAACGTTGCAGGTAAATAAAACCTTTCTGTGTTTTAAAAAGAACTAAAAGATGGAATTAAAATGACGATTTATTATTTACAAATTCTGCCCAACAGCTGAGTGGGGTTTTACCTTCACAGCTACGATTTTTACTTCATGTTTTATGATTTGTTCATCTTCTCTAAACGTTTCAAATTTTCTGCAAACAGGGAAAACTTTAATATTGGTAACTTAAACCCGATGAGACCCTCGCTGCTGTTCCACTTACAGTTTTGTCTCAGATCCCTCTGGAGTGTGAGGTCCAGCTCCCATAAAGCTACAAAACCCAATAGACACACAGATCCCGTTTTTAGTCCGTGGATCTTAATTTACCTGAAACAGGGAAGAGAGATGATGGTTTCATAAAACCTCCATGTGGCAATAAGGTCGTCCCTGATTGGATTGGTGGAATAATATCGCCAGGCAGACTAGAAATAAATAAAACAAATAATTATGAACAATGAGACTTCAGTTGCTTTTCCTTTTATGTCAGCTGGGAAGTCCAGATTCCACCCAGAAAGCAAAGCCCTGCAGGACTGAAACACGCCACAGGTATGATGATGATGAAGATGATGGAGATGGCAACACACCTGGATGAGCCCGGCTGCTGGATGTCTGCGCTTCTCAAAGTGCTTCTGTCTGTGTTGCTCCTGGACCTTCAGAGCCAAACCAGAACCCAGAATCCCCTGCAGCCAAAAACCAAACCAACAGTTTCAGTCTGTGGGTTCTGGATCGGACTCGGAACACCTGGATTTCCTCACACATCAAAGCAAGCTTCGGCTCCTGGTGTCAGGTGTTTGGGTTTGCTTTCTCCTGCTTCAGAGCAAAAGTGTTGATGAGAAACAAACTAAACCATAGTGGAGTATGAGTCCCGATCCAATCCATCAGGGAATTTTTCATCAACTGGTTTCAGATCGACACTCATCTCCATACAATAATATCCCCTCATCAGTAGCAGGAGGCGGGCTCAAGCAGAGCAACAACCAATGAAAATGCTGAGCCAGGCTTAAAATCTCGTAGTTAGTTTCACTTTCACTCTGAACTCGTTAAGGTGGATCAGAATACCACAGAGCTGCTTTAAATCAGTTAATAAACACTGTTTATAAACATTGTTGTGTCTTTTAACATCAGCTGCTGTGGTTTACACATCCTGGTTTGTTTAGCTGTGATCAATAAAAACACACCAGAGTTTATATATCAGACGGGTGATTTTATTAAGGAACGAGCAGACAAACTGTGATCTGTGTAGATAAACTGTCTCCCTACACAGTGATCCTGTACAGAAACTCACATGAACTGGTTTGGAAGAGTTTTACGTCTTTTGGGTTTAAATCCTGTGGATCTAGGCTGGAAATAATAAAGATGATCAGATCAGTATCAACAGACCTGGACGGCCAACAGAAGGAATCCTGAATCCTTACAGAGCTTATTAACGTTACCTCCAGCAGAGTTAAATCCATCAATAATGACAATTCTGCTGTTTATTAATTTCATTTGATGGTGGGAAAACTCACTGCAGGCAAAGCAAAGAAGGACACTCCGATCAGAGCGAAGGTACCGGCTAACAGCCTCCCAGCCCAGGTCTTTGGGGTTTTGTCTCCGTACCCGATGGTGGTCAGTGTGATCTGCGGAGGAGACAAATATGGAGAGTTTCAGCGCAAACATTTTCTTAGAGAAAGTAGTCTTTGACCTCTGTGACCTTTATATCAATCCACTGAAGGGCACCAAAAAAAAAAAGACAAACAAAAGTAAGAATATCCACCCCTGGAGAGGAGGAGACGGGTGAGAGCAGATGCTCTGAGTCACAGAAGCTGAACTTTTGTCCTTCTGGCTGAAGGACGGCAGCTTTACTGAGGAGCTGCTGGAAAACATCTCGCTCCAGGCATTGGTTAGAACAGGAAGTCGTTCAGTCTGCAGGATCTTCCTTCACAGTCGTGGTTTTGGTTTAGATGGTGACTTTTTACAGCTGAATGTAATCAAACGTGTACTTTTTTATCCATCCATCCATTTTCTGTACCCGCTTATCCACGCAGGGTCGCAGGGGGCTGGTGCCCATCTCCAGCTGTCTCCGGGCAAACAGGAGGGGGACACCCTGGACAGGTCTCCAGGACAAACAACCAAACACACACACACACACACTCACGACTAAGGACAATTATAGAGATGTCATGTACATTTTTATGTCTGGGCTAAAATAAATTTGGACTAAAAGCCAGAATGTGGGCATTTTATATAGAAATAAAAGTTATTTGATGTTGAGACTTTTTCTGCTGCTGAGCCTGAAAACGTCCTGAGATTTGGTCCAAATCAGCTCCAGTCCATGTAAGATGTTACATTATACCCTAACCCTGACCATAACAGTTATAATAATAATAATAATAATAATAATAATAATAATAATAATAATAAGAAGAAGAAGAAGAAGAAGAAGAAGAAGAAGAAGAAGAAGAAGAAGAAGAAGAAGAAGAAGAAGAATAGCAGCATCAACAATAAAAATAATGATAATCATAATAATAATAACAATAATACCAATAACAACAATATTAATAATACACATTTATTCTGACGTATTGAGTCTGACGTCTAGTCTGCGGCGTACGTACCAAACCCCACCACAGCGCATCGGCGTACGTGTCGAAATCCTGCGACTGCGGCTGCACCGTCGGGTTGTCGTGGTCAGGTGAGTTGACGGAGACGTCGTCTTTCTCCACCAGATAAACCAGGAAGGACGCCAGGATCAGAGACAGGAAGCCGATGTACCAGGCAGTGATCAGTTCCTGCAGAGAAACACGACGTGTCTTTTTTTTTCTACTTTAGTTTTGCGTGATTTTCCCCTCGACTGCAACTTTGCTTTTAAAGATTAAAGATTTATTTATTTAAATAAAACGTGAGCAATATGGAAAAACAAGTTGCTTCTAATTGATAAACATTAAGAAAAATAATCTAAACAGCAGAGATCAGCTGCAGCTTAGAGTTTCTGGTTTGGTATGATTTCTATCCACTCTGTGTATAAAACAGATGAATGAAAGTCTTGTTTGATCCAGATCACTCTAATGGGCCATTCCCATCTGTACCGGGTCGGCCCGGGCCGGGTAGCGTAGGTTGTTTACATATCTGGGTGGCCTGGTATTTTTCCGGGCCAACCAAGGCTCATTCTCAGCCCTCTTCTCGAGGGGTCTGCTTCAGGCTACCAGGGCCAACACACCCACTGCTGAGAGCAAATTCACACCTTCCATTAGAGCAAGCCTCTGATTGGTGGGTAGAATCAGCCCACATGGGCTTAAGGCAAGGATGTGTGGAATCAACCGGGCCGGGCTGGGGCCGACTGGGGCTACCCGGCCCGTGCCGAACCCGGTACAGATGGGAATGGCCCATAACTGAAATCATTCTGTGTGGGAGGTGGGCCCAGTCTGGGCCCGGTTCTGGTCCGGTCCTACCTTACTGTGTGCGTAGATGGCAGACCCAAGCAGCTTCCAGGTGCCTCCCCTCCGGTCCATACGCAGCATCCTCAGGATCTGCAGGAAACGCAGGCTGCGGAGTGACGTGGCCAACACGTTACCTTGGTTACGCACCGCCACCACCGGCACCGAGGCAATCAGCACGAAGATGTCTGAGGATGAAACAGAGCATTCTTTTATTAAACATTTAATGAGTCTGACCCTAAACCAGGAGGAAGTGAATCATTGTTCAAGCAGGGCTGAAGAACTTCAAACACCGTTAAAAAGATTTGGCCTTTGATGCTTGAAGAGATGCAGAGGGACCCGGTAAATCTTCTCTACAAGAACTTTAAACAAGGGATGGAAATTCTGAAGGGATTAGGAAAGTTTCTAAAGCAGCTTCACCTTCGTCATCGTTGGATCAGAGACACAACGTCTAAAATCGGATCAACAGAAACGTTCATACTGCCCACAGAGTCTCATCAGGGTCACTGTGGTAACTATCCACCTGTGGATCATTTTTCTGATTCTACAGAGTTCGCAAGAATATTAAAAAAATTAAACCACAAATCCATCCCAGAATCCTCCATCTGGGTCCTGTACTGGTCTAACTGGTTTGTGTTTGTTAGATAAAACTTCTAATTGGATCAGTCTCTGACAGACTTCCCGTCTCACCTGGATCAGCTGTGTGTGCTATGCCTCAGGCTGCAGGGTTTTGCACAGCTCAGCAGCTCTGAGACGTCTGCTGCTTCTAAATCTGGACCAAGCCGGAACGTCTAGAGCCTCAGCGGCCGGCAGACGTCACAGAGACTGAAGGACGGCACTTTGGAAGACATTTTCTGACATTTTGTGGAAACGTATTCAGGAAAAGTTCTTGGTTTGTTGTTATCAGCTGATAAACTAGGTTTGTCAGTTTCTGGTTCTGCTGGGAGGGTTTAATAATATTCTGTCAACATGAAGCTGGAAGGAACCTGAACGCCATCACGTGTTTCTGACGTGCACACATTATCTGCTGCTCAGGATTTTGTATTTTCCCACCTAACACTTGTGTGTGTTTGATCCCACCTTCGTACCTAAAATACACAACGGTTTGCGAGCGAACTTCAGCCTCCCCCTCCATCCTTTGTAGCGACAGCAGCACCCGGCCGCCCAGATTCGCAGTGCAAACTCCGCTCCGAAGATGAAGATGGCGAAGGTTTCCTGCAGGCACAAAGGACTCATCCAGCAAATAAAACCTTCATATAGATTATTTTTTATTATTTTTGGCTTTAAATTTGTTTTAAGAATGCTAAATGTTCTTTTCCTTTTAGTAGTTAAGATTTGACCTGAGTTTCCAAAAGATAACTTGAGTGTTTTATAACCACAAGGTACAGAAAACAACCAGTTCTCTCACCAGAACCACCAGCCAGTGTGCAGAATCCTTCTCATATTCCTTGAATGTCGTCAGTATTGCCAGAATCAAACATCCCAGAACGATTAAAAACCTGCAGACAGACACGGAAACCAGCTCAGATTAAACTGCAGTAACAATTCTCTGATGTTTGTTTTCAGGACCAACAAAAAGAAGGGAATAAGAGTAAAGCTGCAGGTCCTCCAGCTGCCTCCAGAGGGCGCCACTTCTCTCTGAATTAATCTGCTGCAAAAAAAAAAAACAAAAAAAAAAACTAAGTGAAGCTTTTTAAAATATTTATGGGCTTTTTACAGGAAATAAAGAAGCCCTGACCCACATTTTATTCAGTTTTATAGTGAGGATTTGAAATGAGGCTATTTTGTTAGATTATATTCACATTCACACTTTAGCTGCAAATTAAAAACAGCATAAAAAAGTAACAATAGGCCAAATTCTCATTGTTACAAAAAATTCACATACATTTTGAAATTTGTTCTGAGTTAGATCACGGACATGAAGCAAAAGCCAGATGGGGCACGAGAAAGTAATAAATGTGTAAGTCTTGATTTACAGCCTGAACCCGACCACTTAAAATGTTAAAAAATAAAAAATAAACTAACACAAATAATGTAAAAACTAGAGGCCAACCGACATATTCATGCAATGTTGATCTAGCCTTTAAAATGTACCGTGTTTGCCGCTACTTTTTTCTCACACTTTAAACCATGCGGCTTATAATGAGGTGCGACTTTACTGAAGATTTTCCTTCACCTGCCAGGGGGCGCTTTAGCAGAAGGTGAAACGGGTGGAAGTCAAAAGTGGAAATCGAAGAACGTGCTCATTTTACTTTAGCACACGCAAGCAGCCGGCACAACGAAGAATGTTTTTCAAATCCATACCCCCTCATGGAAACTACACGTATGAGTTCATATGATGCTGCATTTAAGTTGAAGGCCATCGATCTGGCAGTAAAGGAGGGAAACAGTGCTGCCGCACATAAGCTTGGCATGAATGAATCCATGGTTCGACGCTGGAGACGGCAGCGGGAAGAACTTATTGAAGCCAGCTTCACCCGGGGATGATGACAGCAACACGGACAGCGACACTGACATCTCCACAGAAAAGGTATGACAAAGCTTTTCTGAGGCGGTTCAACTCCGACACTGAAGAAGAGGACTTTAATGGCTTTAGTGTGCAAGAGGAAGATGAGAGCGAATGACTTTTCTGGTGGGCAAGTGTGTTTTATTTACTAACCAGGCATGTTTTCTGTGCAGTTTTTATTTTCTAATCATCCAGGGCTTATTAATGCTGTGTCAGCGCTGTTCTTTTCCTCCAAACATGCAAATTACTGGTAATAATGCGTCAGTTCTGTTTTTATTTTATAGCCATCCAGAAATATGAATGCTATCAGTGCTGTTTTCTTTTCTAAACTTGCAGGCACGCTCACCCGTGTTTAAAATTCGTTTTGTTGAATTAAAACAACAAGGAAAAGCCTCCGTGTAGCGTCTTTCTGTCTCATTATCTTATGTTATGGCCATACATGCACTGTGCGCCGGAGACCTGCATGTGGCTGCTGCACCGCGGCTTGTATTTGACTGCAGCGTGTGTGTGTAGAAAACCTTTTTTTTTTTTGCTGGTGTGGCTTATAATGAGGTACGCTCTATAGTCCGGAAATTACGGTATTTATCAAGTGGTCATTAAACTCGTCACGTAACCTGTTTAGTATTTTTACAAATTGTCGGCCCTCAGTCGGTCCTCCCCATTGGGAGAGCGGTGGGGGTGGGGGGTGTTGCCGCCCGTGGACTCGTCTCTAGGCTGAATGTGAGATCTAATATGGACTGGGACTGGTAAATTACAAGCAGGTCCAGACCGCTGCGATCGGGAGCCCTGGCCTTCCAGATCAGCTCACTCTCCACAGGTGGAGATCAGTGGGACATTAGCTACATGCTAAAGTGGTAAAACGACTCCTGCTCATTGCTCTACCGTGTTTTTCTTGCTAAAAATGCCTGGAAAAACTCTGTTAGCTACGGGTTAACATGTAGCTAATGTTCTGCAGATCACCAACTGTGGAGTACTGTCGGCCCAAGCTGGACAAGCAGCCCACTTGGCTAAGCGGCCCACCGGGACAGTGCCAGAATTCCATATAGGCCAGTCCGCCCCTGGAACCAGGATAACAGGCAGTTTTTCCCCGGAATCGTAAAAAGTTTTAAGTTTTGATCCCTAGTTTTGATGCCCAGTCCACCGACCAGAAGAAGAATCTGCAGCCGATGTCAGTTAAAAAAGTCTGATCTGCACATTCTGATTAACGTCTCTAAGAACCGGTCAAACCAGCTGTCCGTTGCTGCTACTGTGGAGTCTAGAGAGACCCTGAACGCAGGGCCAACCCCTCCCTTCCTTTCCCACACTATATATATATATACACACACACACACACACACACACACACACACACACACACACACATATATATAAATACATAATATATATCGGCCTTAATAATCGGCTTCATTTATCGGCCATCTGCAACAACATTCTTTAAAAATTGGTATCGGCCTTTAAAGAAAAAAGAAAACCCATATCGGTCAGCCTCTAGTAAAAACGGTTCAAACGGTTTAAAAAGTGAAAACAAAATAGAAAGATAACTCTTAACAAAACCAAATACACATCAAGGTTAAAGCTGTCTCAGATGTTTCTGCCAAACTTTAACCTGAATAAAAAACTAGAAGACAACAAAACAGGACGTGTGAAAGGGCTTCAGACTGTCTGATGCAATAAATAATATCATTAAGCAGCTTATTTAAATGTAGATTGTTGTTCAGTAGAGTTCGTCTCCATTTGTTTACGGTTAAGTGTTTTTTTTAATCATCACATCATTATTGTTTATGTTAGTTCATCAGTGAATGTTTATTAAACAACAGTCTTTCAGGTTCTGTTTCTGGTCCTCTAAACCCGGCTAGAAGCCTGTCGCGTCGGCCCCCACACCCACTCGGCCCTTTTCCGGCTCTGGGAGCTCTGTCAACTTTCTGAAGCTGAAAAACCGAGACAGCGTGAATTATTCACAGCTCAACAGCAAGGAGACGTTTAGACGATCTCGCTGAAAGAAATGATGGAATGTGAGTGACTCCGGGTGGTCACGCATTTCGCTATCGATCCTTAAAAGTTGTTAAATCACATCAAACTAAAAGAAATTAGAGCAATTCTCCTGAACGTTTTCCAAAGGTCAGAGACGGTCCTGACAACTCCAACACACACACGGATGCTGCTGATGGTTCTGGTCCAGTAAAATAAATAAATCTATCTGAAAAAACCACAACCAACAGTCGCCTAGAAAACACCTTTGTTTTTTCCAGGATTCCTGGATTCCTTCACAGCAGCGCACTCAGCAGAACCTGACCTGGCCGGATTTAGTGACAGATGAAAGATCAGAGTCTCAAATCCTAAAACAGAGAAATGATGCATTCGTTTAAAAAAAACAAGAATAGATCAAGTTTTCCAGTTAAATGGTTCCAGTTGGGGATCAGAACTGGTCGTAGACCCGTTTACCGGTTCTTGTGTCATGAATCCAGTTGGACTGGAACAAGAGAACAATTTGACAAGTGTCCGAACTCTGGTAGTAAACCCGCTGATCCATGTTTCAGCTGCAGGATCTACAAACCCCAGCTGGTTTCTCAGAACCAAACCAGGTTTAAATCAGTTTCAGAGAAGAGAATAAAAAGGCTCCAACTTTTACAGGGAGCACATAAACTGTGGGCAGCAGTAGCTCATGTGGTAGAGCGCGTTGTCTCATGATCAGAGGGTCATGGGTTCAATTCCAGCGTTCCGCCAGGGGTATTCTACTGTTGTGTCCTTGGGCAAGACACTTCACCCAACTTGCCTGTGTTGGTGGTGGTCAGAGGGGCCGATGGTGCCAAATGGCAGCCTCGCCTCTGTCAGACCGCCCCAGGGCGGCTGTGGCTACAAGTAGCTTACCATCACTAGCAGTGTGTGAATGTGAGAGTGTGTGAAAGCATCTTTGAGTGTCCTAAAAAGCGCTATATGTATAAGTTCAATGTATTATTATTATTATTATTATAAAACAAACAATGATTTTTAAAGCCTTTAGGTCTAGAGCTCAAAGATCAGATGATCTCTATGAAAATGTAGATTTTATTACTGACATAGGGTGTTTTTTTAGCTCATGATGGTAATTAAATAACTAAACATGCAGTTTGGATAATAAATATGATCCTGGGGTGATGTTCCCACTCCAGCTTTCTCACAATTAGTAAAACTGGCACTAACTGGGAAGTTCGCTGGCTGTTGCTCTGCAGCGCTCCATTACCTGCCTGTTGGACGACTAAATGAAGCGCAGTGGCATCCAGTCTGTGTTGGGATTGGACATCCGGGGCTTACTGGGAGAACAGAAGCACTGGTACACCGTTTTCCCTGTGAGGTGAAGAGAAACCGGCTGTTTGGTTCAGAGGCTTCACCTGAAGCCCCAGGAGGAACCAGCCAGGTGAACAAAGCTTTTATCAGAACAGGAGATGCAGTCAAACAGAAACGACTCAGAGATGGCCACAGCTTTGGTGCAAACAGACGTCAAATCCTCTGGAACCACCAGATTCAGCTAAAGCTGGTGAAGGATGGATTTATAGTGGTTTTGGTTCATTTGCGGACATTGTTGCCTCATCTACCGCAACGCTGAGTTATAGCTCAACACAGACACGACTGACTTACAGCTGTTTGTGTTTGCCAATGCTAATCAGCTTAGGTGGCCATCTTGAATTGGACTGACTCCAAAATAGACGTTTTTATGGTAAAAGTCTGTCGGGTGGCTCACGCTGATAAACGTGGAACTCAACAGTTAGCTAACAACTTTGACGTAACAACGATAAACCATTGTAAAGCTTTAACCTTCCAGCAGGGGCCGCTAACGTGGTTAACTCTGCTTCTGAGGCAACTAATTCTTCATTCAGCCCCAGATGAAACAAATAAAAATAGAACTAATCTTTAGGGAAAAAAACCCTGAAAGGTTTTTTACAAAAAGCCAATCAATAGGTCATAAAAATATTTTGGTAACTGTTCCCATTTTTTTTCTTTTGGCTCTGCCTCCTTTTAGTCTGTATTTTTCAGTTACTCTTATGATCTTGTGTCTTATTGTTTGTTTACTGTGTTTTTTTAATCAGTTCTTTCTCTTTTAACGTGTTTAAATACCCACCTTAGACCAAAATGAGCCTTCGTGGATAAATCAGTTAAAGAAAACAGCTTCAGCTTTTTACTAAATCAATTATTAAAGGAGGTATTATTTTGTAACATGACACGAATGTCGACTTCTTTTGCTAATTTATGTCACATTTTGTAACATGATTTATGTTTTTTAAAACATTTGATTTATTGATTTTTTTTCTTTTATAAGTTACTGAAAAATCTATCAGTAATATTCTCCAAATGATGCAGTAATATTTGCACAACAGAAGAATAAAAGATAGCATTAGCTGCCTATGCTAACAGCTAGTAACGCTAACGAATCGCCACTAAAAATCTGCTCTAAACTCTCTGTAAAGTCATGTTAACAGAACAAGAATGGAGGTCTTAATCAGCTGATCACATCCTGTCTCTTTATTTTATAAATGCACACACATGTGATCAGGCCTAAAGTGTGTCACACCTAAAACGGTCCGGGTAGAAACAAACCTGCCAGTATGACCTCTGTGGCAGGATGTCAGCACGTTTAGCTCGTTTATAATCTCATCCCCTCGATTCACGACAAAATGAGAAAAGTTTACTAAACTTTGGGTCATCTGGTAAAAACCTCAACCTGCAACAGCACAGGTCTGAGATAGAAAACATGCAGTTCTGATCCAGCAGAGTTCTGGTCCAGATGGGCAACACTCATACCTTACTGGGGACCCTAACAACCACACCACAGGTGAGATCCAATAAAGAAATGCTGACGCTGTAGTTCTGACAGTTAAATCTCTGG
The DNA here is from genome assembly GCF_043380555.1 of Nothobranchius furzeri. NCBI lineage: Eukaryota > Metazoa > Chordata > Actinopteri > Cyprinodontiformes > Nothobranchiidae > Nothobranchius > Nothobranchius furzeri. Next base: position 36,096,195 of record NC_091751.1, read on the forward strand.
GCGATGTGCGAACAGCAGCAGCAGTGTCGGTAACGACTTCATCCACAAGGACGAGACGAAAGACGTGACCTGTATGAAACTTGAAAAGATCTCTGGGGAGTTTAAAAGCTGACAGGCTGCATGGAGATCAGCTCTAAATCTGAGTTTCTGATTAAGAGTCACAAATCCAGGAAGGTAAAACGATGCATTCAAGCACTGTTAGAAAACCTGATATGTGGTTACAGCTCAGATGATCATGACCAAACTGATTATGCTGAAAATCGACTGATTCTATCACCAGCTGGTGCTTTTATGCTTCTCTCGACATGAGGCTTTTATTGAGAAAATTCTGCGTTTTCAGTAATTCCACACTCGTCCATCCAGTAAAGTTTTTATCTGTTTGAAGGTGCATTCTGCCTCATCAGCATCGTTCACTCACGGTCAGATTATTCCCATAATCCCAGATTTAATGAACGGAACCCGTTTCCAGACTGGCCCATGTTCCAGACGTGTTTTCTCCTGAGTCCTCTCTAAAGGAGGCATCTGCTCGTCCTGCTGGATGCCTCCCTCCCTGGTCTTCACCCTCTGATTAATTATTAATCATCTGATTCCATGCTGGGAGGATTTCAGGATGCAGCCAGTCAGGAATCTGTAGCAAAGCTCCCACAGCTCCTCCTAATCCCAGTAGTGATGGCCTCCTCCTCCTCCTCCTCCTCCTCCTCCTGCTGCTCCCGCGTGGGAAGGACGTTGCTGACCAGGCAGAATGTTGCTCCATGATCATCCTGACTGCTTGTTTAGATATAAAAGATGTTCCAGCAGGAAGTTCTGAGAACATTTGGATGGATGATGAATCAATAGGTTCCCATTAATGATAACATCCCACAGTACTGTTGCATTATTATAGCATAAAACACATATTAGTGACACATTTAAGTTCATAAATGAATCCCAGTGAAGTAATTAGAATAAACGTCTAAAGATCTGTCAATCGGGTCAGAAAAACTCACCTCTCTGAGATTAACCAGAATTAAGTTACTAATAAAAGAGTTCAAATTAAGTAAACCGAGTAAATAATGTTGAATAAAAACAAACCGTGGAGCTTCAGAGGCTTGTCGGACAAAAGGAAATAAAACAGAGATGCGAAGTAAAGTTTAGCTGCTGAGATAAACTTTGAAATATCAAGAATTAAGTTAAAAAGTCAACCAAAAAAAAACACAATAAAACAGATTAAGGATCTTAATTAGGTTTTATTTCTACCTTAATTCGGCATTTTGAGTTTAACGTTTATTTTCCTCTGTCACAATAAACAGAATCTTTAGGGGATTTTGGTCTGGAAGGGTCTGTTTCAGGAGAACGTGGACCTTGTGTTAAATGGGAGCAAAAATCCGTGAAGCAGATCTGATTTAACATCTCCCAGGAGAAAAATCTGGCCTCTTCTTCTGGGATTAAAAAGTAAATCTGAAATCCCGAATAACGGTAGTCGTTTCAGCAGAAGTTCAGTAACGCCTCTCTGCTCTGATGGATGACAGGATGAGAGGATGAATGAACACCAACCCAGAGAATGAAACTTCTACAGAGAAGCATGAAAACGATCCGGAGTAGATTAAGAAATCAGGAGGACAAGAATGCCGAGGGAAGGAAGAGGAAATGGGGTGGAATAACTTTACAGCACTGACACAAAAACTGGGAAAAGAAGAGAGGAGGGAAAAACCAAAAGCAAAAAGGAAAATGAAGGAGTCGACAAACAGAAGGAAACAGGAAGTGTCCAAGGAGGAGGAGGAGGAATGACGGGATGACAGAAGAAATTTTTAGAAGTGTGAAATTATTAAATTGAAAACATGAAAAGTAGAAGCAGGAAGTGAGAACATGAACATGTTTGTGGGAAGGGAAAGTTTTCTGATGAATAAAAAACAAATTCCTTGTTTCTGTTTCGCGTTTGTCGAATTTTTAACTCACACCTTTTGAAATGGGTTCACTCTCCAACCAGCCGAGAAAATCACCCATCCTCCCCCTGACTCCATCATCAGGTCGGCCATGTTGGGGCAGGGCTTAACAGGATGGTCGCTAATTCACACCAAACTGTTTCTATCTTTAAATTCCTACATAGAGGATTAGGATTACAGGTGTGAACATCTGGCAAACACCAAACACCTGGAGTTTTTAAAATCCTCTTTGGGATGACAAAGAATCTAATCCCAGACTCCAGAATCCCTACTGAGTCAAGAGGACAGGTCATCAGCGTAAACCAGATTATTAACTAGATAATCTCTCACCAAACGAACAGTCCAGATCCGGAACCACACCTGGTTTGACTCATCAGCACCGCTAGTTCACACCGATGAAGGAACGCCTCGTCGTCTTTGATGTATAAAAACTTTAGATTCGTCCAAGAAAAAGATAAAAACTTCTATAGTTACCTGGATTTACGTTTAATCCCAAATTGACAATCAGTTACTGTTTTGTGATCTTTAATATTCTCTAAAATATTATCTGTAATTTATGATGCAGGAAACCTAAATGTTTATTTTGGGTCAATCTGATCCAAACGAGCTGGAGGGATATTCCAGATTCCAGGGGGCATTACTGTCTTGGCAGGAGGAGGTGTCAGTAATCAGTGTCAGGCATCCAGTGGTGCTGTTCATTAGCACAAATACTCCTCGGATCGGACTGGATCGGTGAGGTCCACGTGGACTGAAGGAAGCTGGTTTCACCGACGGGGAAAAGGAGATTTCCAAGAAATGTCAGCTTCAGGTTTCTGGTTGGGTTTTAAATGTTTAAGACACTTTGTTTCAGTTTTATTCTTTTTGTAATGAAAGAGAAATTCTAGAGACAAGATAAATAATCCCTACATCCAATTATCCATCCATTCATCCTCTTATCTATCTGTCATCCATTCATCCATCTATCAAACCATCCATCCTATTATCCATCATTCCATCCATCCACTACCAAAGACTGTCTGCTGGAGACAAAAATCCTGATGCAGGAGAGCACATTCCATTGGGAATACCTTCGATTAGCACACCTGCAACACAGATGGCGTGCCTAGCGTACCTGCCACCTGCTGGTATGACAGAGACACGAGAAAACAGCTAGACTTCTTTATAATGAAGGAGAATTTCTCATAGTTTAGCTTTTTTAAGAACCTCATTGTTGTTTGTATTTCAGATCACAAAAATATCTTTTTACTTGCAGTTTTTGTCATTTCATTAGTTTTAGTTAACAATAAAAATCTTGAAGCATATTGTTGTTTAACGTTTAAAAACATTATTGTTTAAATAAGGTTAATTCCGGCATCTAAATTGGTGTTAATCCTCAAATAGACATCCAATAATCCGCATCATAATTTCTAAATCTCGTAGAATAAATTCCTCCTCTGACCTCTGGCGCCCCCTACAGGTGGGTTTTATTTAGGTCACATAAAACAGGTCATTATTCAGATTCAGACTCATTTAGTTTGAATCCTAATTCTGACCGAGGAAATGCCACATTAGTGAGTGTCGAACCAGAAGTCTAAGCTGGAGACAAGGTTCTAAATCCACTTTTACTATTAAATTAAAAATAAACCCGATGGAGGCGTTTCTCTCACACAAAACAGATTCAGGTTGTATTTAGGAGCTTCAGATTAGCTGAAGCAGAGCTGCTATTATACATTTCCACTGAACATCGATCTCTTTGGTCCCACCGAGATAAATCTGTCTCTTCTTCTTGTTGGATTCAAACAAACTGTTTTCCTAACCAGCTGCAGGAATCGGACAGCGTGAAGCTTTAAATGGGTCATCCTGATCAACCCAACATGCAATAATTCGCCCAATAAAGTAAAAACCCAATAATCCCCTATATAAGATTAGCAGGTTATTTAAATAAAACTTCATAACTACAAAATCTGTTTGTTTCTACAAGTTAACAGAAAATTCCTGTTTTAGTGATCTGAGATCTCCTGGCTCCTACGGTTGGGTTTTCAGCAGGAATGTTGACCGACCGAGGTCGGAGCAATGTGATTCCCTCAAGGAGATTTCTGCAGGCTGATCATTAATCCTGGAGCATGGACATGCATGGAAACACCAGGAGTTACAGGAAGTTAATAAAAAAGAAATGGGGACAAGGACAGAGGTGAGATGAGGGCTAAATCACCCCCGGTTTGTTCCTTTCTGATGCTTTGCTTCAAGTCTTTGTTGCTATTTTTCTATGAGTTTAGTTTGGGATTATTTTGTTTTTGACAGGTTTAGTTCTGGGTTCAGGTGAAAGGAGATGTATGATTGGATTGAAGCTCGTAAGCTTGTTTTTTCTGAGGCTCTAAACTCTTATGTTTGCTTTGTGACCATTGATGCCATTAAATCATTTTAATTTGGCTGGAATAGATCTAATACCAACCCTTTGGGCTCTTTTTAAGTGTTGTCAGGGGCAGCAGCAGCTCAACAGGTTGAGCGGGTTGTCCAGTAATCGGAAGGTTGCAGGTTCAACCCCGGCTCCGTACAGAGAATTCTGCTGTTGTGTCCTTGGGCAACCCACCTTGGTGGTGGTCGGAGGTACAGGTGGTGCCTGTGCTCAGCAGCCTCACCTCTGTCAGTGTTCCCCAGGGCAGCTGTGGCTACATCGTAGCTCATCACACACCAGTGTGCGAATGTGTGTGTGAATGGATGAATGATACACTGTAGTGTAAAGCGCTTTGGAGTCCTTACTCTGAGAGGCGCCATACAAGTGTGGGTCATTTATCATTTACTTGGGGGCTTGTCCGGGATATGAACATCTGGGCCCCCATGTGGAGGTCATACTCTTAGACTTATGACATCGAACAGGAAATAAATCCACAGTAATCATAGACTCATAGTTCTTAAATATCACATAAAATGTAAACATCAGCAGCATGAACACAACTCTAAAAAATTGACTGAAATTTTAAGAAATAGGATCCAAGAAAGCTATTTAGCAAATAGTTGTGCTTTTATTCACCTTAAGAGGTCACATAAAGGTCACTGAGCTGTGTGAAAAACCAAAAGGCTCCTGTGTCTATCAGCACATGCTGCAACAACAAAATAACCTACTTTTATGTTTTAATATGTTTTTGGTTAAACATCATAATTGATTTGAATAATTTTATAAAAGGTCTACGATGCTTAAAACAAAAAAATTACAAGCTTCACTTATTAAACACTGATCTAAAGGCTCAGGAACCTCTGCAGGTGTTCTGGATCCATCAGCTGATCAGAAAGTGACACTTCTGAGTCTAGAATATTGAACCTTTTCACACTATTCTGATTATCTGAGATGCTGAACGTGGTTTTCATCAGCTGTAACCCATAACCATCAAAAATATAACAAATAAAGGCTGAAGCATCTGGATTTGCATGGAATGAGTCTGTCTCGTAGGTTAGTTTCACCTTTTAGGTTGGATCAGTGACAGCAATGAACCATATCTTGTAATGAGAGGACTTTAGATGCTGAACAGCTGACGGAAGACCTTTTATTATTCCTTCATCTCATCAAAAGGTTGAAAAAAATCTGTATTTACTTCATTCATCTTTCTGCAGAATCGGTGTATTAGTCAGGTTATTATAACGCTTTTAGCCTTCTTCTTTGTGTGGTTAACACTCTATTATAAGAAGCTCTAAAATTCAGGACAAGAATAAAGAATGTGATGCAAGAATCTGAACATTCAGAGTAAAACAGAACAAATACGAAAAATCCTGGAAAATCCTTTTATCTCCGACCAGGATCTAAAAATGTCGACTCAAACTGAACGGACCATCTTTTTCTTCTACCAAATGCAGAAACCCTGGAGTTTTTTTTAAATAAAATCTACAGTTTAGAGGAAAAAGAAAACCTCCCAACATCGTGTTTTTTTCTCTGCGGTTGCTGAATCACCGCAGTCTCTTTCATTCCCCTCGATGACTTGCATCATGTGTCTCCATGGCAACAACTTCTCTTTCACTAGAGCATCCCTTAAGTCTCACGATCACCATGGCAACACCTGCTGGCTTCCACCTCCCTCCCTCTCGCCGATCCTGTCAGGGATCACCGTTCTGTGCTCGTCTCCATGGCGATGCAGCCTGGCAGCCGCTCTGTGAGGCCAGCGCTGGGTGGTGTGACGTGATTGGTCAGTTTCCTCAGAGGCTGGTGGCAGACGGCGAAGAGAGTAAACAGAGAATCCTGTTCAGGCGGCACCTGAACACATCCACTCAGACGAGTTTCTGTCAGAGCAGCTCATAAAATAAAATAAAATAAAATAATTTATATTTTGCTCAGAATATCTAAATAAATCTGCTGATGAGTCATCGTGAGGAAAAACAGGACACTTTTATGAAACTTTCGTTCAAGGCTGCATTAAGAGGGAAACCCACCTGGTGTATTAGAACCTGGTTCTGTTGGCTCGAACCACCATCCATCCACCATTAGACCCAGGATGAGGGACTGAAAACATCTGGATGAGCTGGTGGAGAAATCAGCAGCTCCTTTTATCTTGTGTGCATTTAAATCTCCGTCGAATCTTCGAGATGTTCCTGTTTCTGATCACACTGTCATCTCACCTTCTGTCAGAGTTCGAGAAACTACCCGAATCCTAAACAATGCTTTCTGCTCTCCGTGGGCGACGGCTCTCACCTCGGTCACATTTCCACTTCCTGCCCCGACAGAAACGCTCCTCTGATGAGTTACTGAACCCACGAGTTGGGACGATCAAGTGGTTCCTTCAGCTTTCAGTGAGGATGAGGAGGTCTGCACATGCTCCTCGGGTTTGTGAATGCGAGGAATAAATCCTCTAACGGTGCTTGTGAAGGTGGATTTTCATGTTTTCTGGATGTTTGGATGAATCTCTGCTGGGACAAAGCTTTACATGTCCTGAAGACATGATGACAAAACCATTTGGAAGGCATTTCCCTGGTTCACTAAACCTGACCTTCAGGCTCAGCTGAGATGCTCGGTTATCTACAAAAGGCTGCAATCATCAGAGAGGGAGAGTGAGAGAGAGAGAGAGAGAGAGAGAGAGAGAGAGAGAGAGAGAGAGAGAACAGGATAAAGAGTTAAAAAGAGGTAGGGAGAATGTGTTTCTGCCTCCTGAATAGAAAAGTTGTTGATGGGTTTTAACAGTTTATTATGAAACATGTACAGCACACAGATTTAAAGGTGCAACATCACAAACGATAGGTACAAACACACCTGATCCAACACAACGAAACCACACCAGCCTTAAGAAGACACACAGGAATAGCACAAACCAGCTGTAAACGTCTAAAACATCAACTTTCCATCCACTGCAAAGGAGAAAGTTATGAATAGAGCTCCGGGAGTTGACGTCACTTCTCCCGGCATGCAACAGTTCAAATCGAAACGGCGCCATATTGGCATGCAGAAGCCGGCAGCTGGACTTTGTTATTGTCAGATAACTCAATCAAACGGGAAATATGGTAGATTCCTGTTGTGCCCCAGGATGCAGAACAGACGCAGACAACATAAGGAATGAGCCATCTACAGGATTCCCCAAGATCCAGAGCGCCGCAAACGTTGGATCATTGTAATAAAACGCGCTAGTGACCGGGCTAAAATGAAACTGTGGGATCCCGAGAGTAAAGGTTTTCGCTTATGCAGCGACCACTTCATATCAGGTACTTAAAGGTCCGGTGTTGTGCCGGTAAGAAGTCCGCTCCGACAGCTTCTGGCGTTTTTAAAAAGTATCCCAGGGGCACGGTAAGGGTCGGAGATGTTTAGTCTATTTAATTTCTGACTATATAAAACGATTTCTTCTGTTTTAAAGTGTGAAGTAAACTCCGACGAAGTAAAATCCAAGCGGATCCCGTTCATGTTCATGGTTACATCCGTGTTTGTTTACCTTTTTTCATGCCAAAATGGCGTCCACTAACTGAGAGTCACGTGGGGTCCGGAGCTCTATATGTCATCTTATCGTAGACTATTATCATTTCTGCTTCATTTGATCTGAATTAGCTGATCAGAGACAGATTTATAATGTCTGGATATGATGAACTTAAAATGTGTAGAAAAACAGAGGAATGGACATTTAAAGGTCCGTCTGCACAGATGGATTCTGGGTAAATCCATATAAACAAACCCAACTGTTCTCCCGGAGACGTCCTCGTCTCCGTCTCACTCTCACTCATGCCAGTCGAAGAAAACCCAACAACAGTTTATTTCCCATGATGAGTCGGCGAGTATCACACACACAGAGCAGTGTGTGTGAGCTGGTGGATGCTGTAGAGATGGTAGGATGTAGGATGGAGAGAAGAGCTGAGCTCCTACTGGAGAGCCTCCCCCGGTGTTTGGAGGGAAACGTTGACTGTTTTCTGTTTTTTAAACTCATCGGATCAGAAACGACGTCCAGCTGCTTTTAGATTTTGAGTCATAAAAAGAAGGAAGAATGTGAATCTACTTGAAGATGAAATTAAACATATTAAAGACAAAAACGTGTTTAAACAGAGCTTTTACTTCCACGTCTGACCTCATTCAGTCTGGAAAATGTATTATTTTCTCACATTTTGTGTCTCAAACTAAATTTTTACTTTTTTTGCTGAAACAGTCTGAATGGTTAGCCAATTATAAGAAAAGGTGTCATTTTAAATATTTTATTCAAACTAAATATTGTAATAAAATGTCATCATCAAATTGAATCCAGTAACGTTGAAAAGCTCTAAAGAAGAAATAAATCCACCATGACTCAAGTGTGTTTCTAAAGAAAGCAGCTTTTCTTCCTGAGTTTGTCCTGAAATTGTCGTTTTCGTTGGTTTAAATCAGGAAGTTTCTCATCGGCTGATCTCAGCTCATCAGTTAAAAACTTCAGCAGCTCAAACATCAATAACCCATAACGAGGCGGCTGTCGGGGTTCCGGTCGGACTCGGAGGATTTACGGGTCGTGTTGTTGAATCCAGCGATCAATAAGAGTTACTCAGCTGGAAACGTGTTTGATACACCAAAGCTTCGGCTCCATGTGACCTCGATGAAAACTCTTCTGTCTCATTCCCACTTTGAGTCCAACAAACAGACATCAAACAAAACTTCTGCAAACCAAACCCGGTGGAGGACAAACGTTTCTCTGATGGGTAGGAAAACATCTGTGTAACACATCGCAGATCTGTGTCTGCCCCCGCCGATAAGACCCGAGAGAAAAACGAAAGCTCGATAAAGCGTCAGTTTACAGTCGGCCCAAGAGAAAAACAGACTTTCACTCACATCTAGATAAATGATTACATCAATAATCTGAGAAGTTAGAAAACAACTAAACAAGCTTCATGCACAGGTGTGGATGAAACAATACCACAAAGGTCACTGAAAAAAAGTTAAAATATTATTTTTTACTCATGAAAATCAGAATTTCATAATTTTATAAAATAAACTAATAAAACTAGTTCCGATGCTGGTTCCTCTAGTAAAGCTTACATGTCCACAGGGACACGGTGGACGCAGGGGTGTCTCCACTACTGACAGAAAACCACAAAGGCCAGACTGGAACCCACCTACATCCATGCTGAGGAGCCTCAGAGCCTCTGGGAGAACATCTCCTGGACTGATGAGACAACCTGGAGCTTTTTGGCAGAGGTGGAAAGAGTACTAAAATGTTCTACTTTAGTATGAGTACTAGTACTTTGATAATTTTTTACTCAAGTACAAGTAAAAGTACTTGCCTGAATTTTTATCCAAGTAAAAGTAAAAAGTATCGTAAATAAAATGTGCTCAAAGTAAAAGTTACTTGTTACATTTTTGTCAGCGTAAAGATGGTTACGTTTATGTTTATGTATTTAGCAGACGCTTTTGTCCAAAGCAAAATCAAACTGATGTGTTTACATCAGTGCAAAGCCACAACACCAGTTCACAACACGCTCGTGTGTGCACGCACACACACGGACACACACACAGTTTGATGGAAGGATTTCTATCCAATCAGTGAGAACAGGACGTGCACATTGATTGGACGAGGTTTTTCTATGATTGTACGCTTCAATTGTGATTAAAATTATTCTTTTTTTTTAATGTTAATTTTTAGATGCCATCAGTATATGAGGTATCTCAATGTTCTCATGACAAAACTCTAACATGAGACTGTGCTCTAACCCGTCACATAACAAGCTAAATGAAAGTCAAACATTTCAGATGGACCGTACGACAGCTGTTACTGTTGGCCCTGCCCTACTTTACCTCTACATTACAGTTCCTTTATCCATGTCCATCCTAGAGCTCCTCTCTGACCTTCATGCTTATTTAGAGCAGCTGATTTTTAAAGCTAGCAGAGTTCATCCTTGGTAGTGGGTTCACTCACTCATTTAAAGATATCGACCAGAGGCAAAATTCGTTTAAACAGCATGTGTAAATGTGTATTAAAACCTCAGAAGAAAAAGGTTTTTGGATTTTGACGGCTGGAATTGTAAGAAAATCTGATGTTTTTTTACCGGCACGGGAAAAACAGAAACTAACTTCCGGTATAAGCCCTGGGCAGCTGGTGACGTTTCTCATGGAGCTCTGCTGAAACAGCTGCAGTAAACAACGCCTGACTCCGGTGTTTCAGCGTTAGCGTTATAGCAGAGAACGATGTGTCATCAGTCAGATGTAGCTTCTAAAGCCTCTACTAGTCGGTCAGATTTGTATTTTCTCTGGGATATGGCGACGAGAACGGATATTGGATTACCGGAGAAGTTCAACTGAACTCCGACCCCGCCAGCTGGAGATCACTACCAGAGGTGCAGACATGTTTTAGACCATTTGACTCAGAAGACCTGCGACCCGATTTGGACATAGAGGGGGATTCTGTTCATCTTCAGAACCAAAATCAGTATAGTTTGTTTACTTTTCTTAAATATTTCATTTCTGTGCTGCACTGGGAGCTCTAAGCTGAGGAGTTCTCAGCTGGTCTTAGCTCCATCATGTGTCCCAATATAGTTCAGTAATCTACAGTTTTACTGCTGTGTGTATTTATTGATATAACTCTGGAAAATATTTAACCGAAATTTTACCAGAATAAATCTTCCTGATGCTGGAGTAACTCCTTAGCTCAATTCATTGTTTACACTAATCCAGGATGTCATGGAAGTTCTAATGTTGAAGTATAGAGATAATCTTTTAGATGATATCTGTGTGTGTGTGTGTGTGTGTGTGTGTGTGTGTGTGTGTGTGTGTGTGTGTGTGTGTGTGTGTGTGTGTGTGTGTGTGTGTGTGTGTGTGTGTCATAGCTTTCCCAAAGGACTTGTTCTTTCCTTACTGGAGCTAACACGATTAGCAGTTTTGCTGCAGTCATGCTAACGGGACTCGTCTGGAGTCCAGAAGTTGCTGTGCAGTTCTAGATGGATTTATAGATGTAAGTTATTATTTTAGATCAGACCTGTTATGTAAAAATGAGTGTAGGACACGGACACATGGCTCAGACCTTTTGCTGCAGCTGTAAACACAATTTTACGTAATAATTAGGAGCATGAAAGTAAACAAATAACAGTGATTCACAATATCAGCATCAGCAGCTAGCTTGTTTTACGTGCTGGAGTGACGTATGCGAAACACAGTTCTTCACTGTCTGGAGGAGAGGATTTGGATTTTCTGTAATGATTTATGACAAAGTCCTTAACAAAATAAAAAACTGAACCCAGTACATGTTTATATAGATAATAAAGTGTAGTTATTTTGCATTTCTACAATTTTAATGCCGAGCCAATACCTTTAACCCTTCACCACTGAAACCAGTTTGTTCATCCCAATCCTCCTAAATAATCCTCCAATCATCCAACTGGAATCCTTAAGGGTCCCGTAATATCCATCCTGTCAGAACAGGCCTTGGGAGCCCAGGTGTTACTAGAACTAATGGTGTCTCCTCACCAGCGTGAGCCTCCAAACTGTGAAGGTTGGTCTCCAAATATGAACTTTAAATTCATGCATTTATCTCCTCTTGTAACACTTTAACATGTTTTAAAAGGCTTGTATCATGATATGTTACACCTCCCAGACCAAAGATAGGTACAATATAAGATAAAACATTATCATAAACACTGCAGAGACGTCATTATTTATGAAATATAAGTTATTTTCCTGAGCCATTACTTCAGCCAAGATATAGGATGCATGGATTTGATGAAACCACGCAGTCTCATGCAGTCCTATATGTGTAACACACACACACACACACACACACACACACACACGTACACACACACACACACACACACACACACACACACACACACACACACACACACACGTACACACACACACACACACACACACACACGCACACACACACACGCACACACACACACACACACACACACACACACACACACACACACACACACACACACACGCACACACACACACACCATGACTAATTTAACTACACTGAACTGCTTTAGTAATAATTTAATCTCTTATTCTGGAGTAAAATAAAGAAACAAGCTAAATCATCACATATCTGTGGCATCAAGAAGCATCTTCTGAGTTCAAACACAGGGATGGAGCACAATGTTTACACCTGAACAGTATCAGGATGTTTAACTCACAAAGGCCTGCAGGTCTTCTGTTTTATGAGCAGAGCGCTGAGAATCCGCTTGTTATGAGCGCTAAACGTTATTTTGCCGCTTCTGTGCGGAGCGGTAGAGAAACACATTTCAAACACGAAACCGAGCAGAATTGTGATGACGTCACACCGGCGCGCGAAGGTGCGGGTTCCAACCTACAGGAGTGGAGGGAGAGAGGAGGTAAACAGCGAGTGGATCACATGGACTGAACTGATGTTTTAGAGCAAAACTGCGGTAAAAATGGCTGTTTGTCCTCATTCATCTGTGTTAAAGAGAGCTATGTGCGGTTAGATGCGGTGCTCATGCAGGTGCCTCTTTCGGTTCCGACGCTGCTACACGTAATATTTTTAATTTATTAAGCCTACAATTTATTTTTACTCGGTAACGGATATGATTATAAATGTAGCGAATTACAATTCTTTTTAAAAAACGTACTCAAGTAAAAGTAAAAGTACAGATTTTAAAAATGTCTTAAAAAGTACAAATATACAAAAAAGCTACTCAATTACAGTAAAGTGAGTAAATGTAATTCGTTACTTTCCACCTCTGCTTTTTGGTAACCGCATCAGCTCTGAGGACACTGGACCTACAGTGGAACACAGAGAAGGCTCAGTTCTGTTCTAGACGTGCTCAGATGTTTCTGGACCAGACAGTGAATCTGTTCAGGGTCCAGTGAAACCTCTAGATCTCCTGGAGCCAGATGTGCTGCTCAAGGTCAGAATGTTTGGTCTCAGTCTCGGGTCCTGCAGCAGGATGAGGCGACACAAACAGCCCAAACAACCCAAAATGGACAAGAACCAAAGTGTCTTCACCGTGTCTGAAGTGGTCTTCTACGAGAGCTCATCTGGATCCTGGAGAGATATGGGAGGAGCTGAAGCATCTGGAGCAGGAGTCCTTCAGACCTGAGACAACTGGAGCAGTTTGTCTATGAGGAGTGGAACAGAAGACCTGTGGACAGGTGAGAAGTCCCATAGCAGGTGGACCAGGACCAAATGCTGGACATGAATGGTCTTTCTGCATTTTAGGACCTGATCTTGTTCTCCTGCTGAGTTCCGGTTCTTCTCCAATTCTCTTTGAAGAAGTTTTTGTTTTTAGAGCCTCTTTTTTCTTTTGCTGCATTTTGACTTTTTTCTATGAGCAGCAAAAAAATCCTGTAGCTTTCCTGCAGAAGGACTTCCTGTCTCCTGGAGGTGTCTTTAATGCTGCGTCTCGAGTTTCCACCTCGCTGCTGACGCGTTCTTGTGTTCTGATGCTCAGTTCGCTGATCAGGCAGAATTCAAACCTGCTCCTGATTAGTTCAGATCTAAAACCGATGAGGAGTCAGAAAACAACATGTGCTGCAGACATGATGAGTTACCTCGGGTTTGTCTTCAATACATTTTCAATGAATTATGAGACATAAGTCTCTTAATGTTCATATTTCTCCTTTCTGCTGTTTCAGATCTTTTTCTGACTTAACTGAGATTAGATCTTTTTGGTTTCAGACACATCTTTTACAAACATTTAGCTCCATGAAGCTCGGCGCCTGAATCCAGACCAGGTCCAACCAAAGCCCTTCCAGCTGAGGTGTGACATTGTGGCATCATCAAGTGACCTCATGTCATGTTTTTGTTCTGCTCAGCAACTGAACCAGGTTAATTCACTGAGATGATTGAAATCGCCTGGTTTAATTGCTGAGCAGAACAAAAACATGACATGGAGATGACTTGATGATGCCACAATGTCACACCTCTGCCTTCCAGCACCTCTGTGCTTTTCTAATGGACTAAATCTGGGTCGGAACCAGACAGGGTCTCTTTTCAGAGATTAGACGTGAGCTCGATTAACTCACTGCTCTGTTGCCTCGGATCAGACGGGCCTGGGAGCTTCTCCTCTTAATGCATAACTCGTGTTTTCCACCGGGAGCGCCGGTGGTGATGGAGGCAGAAGGAGGAGCTCTGCATGATGACCAAATAAAAACAATATGAGGACTGTAAGCTTAAAGACTGAAGAAACTAGGTCAGATCTTTTCTCTTGAAGAAAAGCACAAACATTCCCCTGAAATTTCTCTATTCTGCTGCTAAAACCTAGAAACTCCTGTTTGGTTTTATTGCATGACTGGAGTCTCTGTATTTCTGACAGTTTGTCTGAATATAAACTAAAAGAGAAAAGAGAAAATCAGTTTCCCGAGTTTCAGTAACTCTTCTGGTTTTTGGCCTTCAGCTGGACGTTCAGGGTTCGACCGCTCATCCGGGTCTGGACCACAGTGGCCCTAACAGCCAAGCCCAACCCGTCTCCAGCTTCCTCCTCTAGCCACACAAGAACCTTTATCTTCTGAGTTTCCTTGATGGTCTCCATCAGGGAATACGAGCGTCAGAGTTACTCTGATAGGAATAAAATGCAACAAGAACTCCTGACATTCAAGGAAAGCTAATCCCATCACGAAAGCATTTCCATTAAAGTACACATCTCAGACTGTCCTCTCTCAGCTTCCGTACTCGATCGCTAACTGAATTGATCTGACTTTTTCTTCTTTGGCATAAACTGAGGAACCTAGCAGGAATTTCCCCAAATATTAAAGCTGTAATTCCCAGTTTTAGGGTCGGGTCCATCTAGACCGGCGTCATCTTTGGGATTGGAATGTGACACTGACAAAAATAAAAAACTTTATTTATAATTTATGTAAAAACTGAAATGAGGAGATTATCTGGGGATGGAAGTCTTTGTAGGTTGTTTGGTTAGAATCTAAAATGTTTGTGAACTATTGGATTACCATGGATTAGGGATTATTACTTTATGTCTACATTGAGCAGCAGCTTCAGAATAAAAGTGTAATACATTTATGTAGCACCTCTACCTGCTCATGGGTACCTCTCAGGTTATTCAGACCACAGACATCATATACGTAGACGCCCCATGGACTGGTGCTGTCTATTGGAGCTGCCGTAGTGGCCGGCTGCCATCTTGGATGGGTCTCAATTCACCCCCATTGCATTTTCTCTACTGAGGAATGTCTTTACCCAACTAAAAAAATTATTAAATTATTCTTTGTCACTCAATCAGACACACGTTATGACATGATAATTAAAATGTGAATATCGGTATAATAAAATAAAATAAATATAAAATCCTGACAGGTAGGCTAGAAAAGTCAGAAGTAACCCCACTTAATTTGTTTTCAATAATACGCCGGTTTCACAAAATTGGGCATAATTGCTCACTCCAGTTGGGTTTGGAGAGTGAGAAACCCATCAGCAATGATGCTACTACGCTCTCCAGCACCCAATGGGGCATCTACGTATTTGTGTCTATGATTCAGACCAGCTGTGTCAGGATCTGGGGTGAGCCTGCACATTCGTTTTAATCAACCTCAAGTCGTTGCAGGTGGGTGGCTCCGGAGATCGGCCAGCTGCGGTGATTTTCCTCATCGCCTACCAGCGTTTATAAGGAGCTGGAGATCACTTCACCTCGCCGGAAGATTACTCATTTTGGGAACTCTCACCACATACCTATTCTACAATAACCTGGATTTCATCTCTGAGCCTGATCTCCCTCCTCACCCGAACCGACCCCCTCTCCCACCGCTCACCTCCCTTGGATTTTGGATAATCACTGACGTTGCTCACCCCAGTCCTGGCTACCCTCCCAAGCTTTGGATTTCAGCCCCACAACCCAGCCCCGGAGCTGTGCTCAAAATCACCGCCACGTCTGGCGGTGCACCTTTAGTTTTCCTTCAAAATAAAACATTTATTCTTTTCCTACCTACGTCTCCTATTGTGAATTCTGCATGTCTTGGGTCAGGAAACTTTCCTCAGTCATGACAAGCTGAATATTCATTTACCTCCCTGTAATATTTGTTAATAGATTAAGTCAAATTATGTAAATAAACCCTGGATTTGTTAAATATTTTTCTAGCTTCAACAGGTTTTAGAGGTTCTATTTCACATAGCTCCACCCTTTAAGCCATCGCCTATTGGATTAATCCCATCCCCTTAACCAATCATTGAAGAGCTTTTATGTACGCCCGCTTCCTAGGCGGGTCCTGGCCCCTAAAAAGGGCACAGCGAGCATAGCTCGTCTCCCTTTTTCATCTTCAAACAACTAATTCATTTGAATTAGCTTAAAATAACCTATTCTTCAAGCACATATCTGACAATCCGGTCAGTTTGTGCTCCCCAGGATTTACACGACAAGAACAACCTACTGAAAAATGCCATGTCCAGCGGAGCCGTTCATCTTCTCCACCGGTCAGGTACTGTTTATCTACTTAATGTGGAAGCAGGCCTCCACGCGGGACCGAGGCCTGGATTCCCGCGCTCTTCTCCTATGCCTTTTCCGGCCATGAGAGCGCTACTTCGTTAGCTAGTTGCAAAGGCTTTCTGTTCCCGTGCCCGTGCTGCATAAGTCGGATGGCTTATTGGCCAGCATGACACTGTCCAGTTTTGCTGCTCCTATCCAGTTTTACTCAGCTCCCAGCAGCTCTGGCTTACTGGAACAATGCTAGAAGGAGCCTTACCTAGCTTCGCCTTTTACTAAAGCTGATTGTTTGGTGTGCTACTCCCACCTCCAAACACGATTGTGACGCAGCTCGTCACTGTGCCCAGTGTTCTGCAGCTGTCTCCGCTGATAGTAGGACTGCTGAAACGTGTGACTCGAATCTGTGCTCTGCTGCTTTGTCTATGCTTCCCGGACCCCCGACTAGCAGACACGGTTCAATCAGCTCAGACGTTCTGTGTGAACCGCAATATTGCAGCGCTATTGAGACCGCAGTAACCTGCAGGGCTATCCACCATTCAGGTGTCTAGCTGGCCCGAGTTCTGTTCAGAACCAGCACTCGGCCGCTGTATCCATTCTTCCAGCTCAAGCTTGGCGACTCGATGCAGGAAATATGTGTGATTATGACTGCTTACGAATGTTATTTGAAATAAACATTCCCTGAGAACAAATTACTGTTACAGTCCACAGCTACAGATGGTTCTTACAATCCTTCTGCTGTCCTCTCACACGTTTTCCCTCACCAAGCACAACCATCCCTCCTGCTCAGCGGGAATGCACATCTCACCGCGCCACCGTTTTGGTCTTTCAGGTCGCAATGCGTACCCCGTCGATAACGCGCTGCTCTGCTCCTGACGGGAGTTTTTTCCCTACGGGATGTGGTGAGTCTGCATGATTATGGGTTTGCTTGGGTCTCTGCCTGCCACAGCCCGGTTACCCGCCGGCTGCAGCTCTGCCTACCTCGCCCCCACCCCGTGGTTGAGCTGCGCAGTGAGATACTCATTTCACTCCACCGCCATTTTGAGCTTTCGGGTCGCGGCTGCGCACCCGATCGCTCATTCGCGTGCTCTGCTCCCAACAAGATTTTTTTTTTCTGCAGGATGCGCTGCAGCCTGCACGGTTGTGCTGTCTCACACTCCCTGCCCGCCAACATGATTCTTTGGGGGAGGTGTGTGTGGTTATCTTCATGTTCAAATCATAAGTGTAGAATTTTGAAAGTGTTTTCACCAGATGGTTCTGTTGAGCACTCTGTCGGGGTTTCCCACACGTCTCCCACACCTAGAGCACCCATTTCTGGTGACCATTCAGCTGAGGTTCACGATGGGTTAGCTACAGCTGCTAACTGCTTTAAGGCTGAGGGATGACGCGCTAACAAGGAACACACTTCCTTCGCTTAGCTGGCAAACCCTCCACACACAAATCTTATGTGTGAACGTGATATTAAACAAGAGCTCTGAGGCGAGCAATGCGGTCTGCTGATGAGGCAGCGATCATTCGCCAGAGAGGCAACCTCTCATACTCCCACACTGACTAAGAAGGCTGCCATGTTCCTTCCTGCATCGCCGGTTCTTGCGCTTGCGCGCTACAGCGGAGCGTGCCAATCAGCCACTCGAGCTTATGGCCCATTCATCATCCGCGGATGACATGGGCCTCCCGCTCTCCACGAACACCCCCTTGGGTCGCCCCTCCCTTCTGTGGAGGTGGCAGACTACAGTAAGGGCTCTAGGATGTCTCGGGCGTGCGTTAGAGCTTGTGACCTTACCATCCTGAAAAAGCCAGATCTCATCTGAGATCGGAAGCAATCCAGGGTAGGGCTTGGTCAGTACCTGGATGGGAGACCACTTGAGAATACCAGGCGCTGTAACCCAGCCTCTCTCATCATGTGCTGGCATGGACATGTGCTTGTCACATGGATACACAATATCTACATGGTCAGACTCCAGTATCAGTCTTGCCCTTCTCCATTTGCAGGGACTGTGGAGACCAAACTGACATCAGATCAGTCTCGCTCTCAGATCAGAACTGCTGGAACTACTGGAAAGGAAGCTACTTTGTACTCTTGCTTCTTCCTGGTTCTGGGTAAGTTGGGAGGAATCAAGCTTATTCTCGATCTTTCCGCTTCGAGGCAGTAAGACACTTCTGCCTGCTGACCATCTGACAGATTCTGAGTTATGTGCATCCAGGCGATCAGTTCACCTGCATCAACCTGAGAGATGCCCATTTTGACATGCCGGTGATCCCAAAACACAGGAGATTCCTGCGTTTCTCCTTCATCGGAGCTCAGTTCCAGTGCAACATACCTCCTTTCGGGTACTCCCTTGCACCATGTGCCTCAAGGTGGCGCTCCAACCAATATGCACCAAGGGCATGACAATCCTCTTTCTCGATTATCTCCTGCTTCTGACCTGCTCCAAGTCTGATGCAGACTCGCGGACATTGGCAGAACTTCAGGTTCGGGTTTTTCCATAAATGGGGAGGAGAGTCTGATGACTCCTTCTCAGGTGATTCTTGGGAGTGGAACTGAACTCCGGGATCATGAAAGAGCACTTGTTGCAGTCCGGAATTATGGACTTAACTGCAATGCTCAGGCACATGTGCACACGTCACTCTGTGACGACACTGACAGTCATTAAACTGATGACCATGATGAGACGCATTGAACGTTGGCTCAGACGTCTCAAGCTTCGCCTGATCCACCACAAGCGTTACATCTTGTCCGTTCCTTCCTCGGTGAGGAGCGATCTGCAACATCTGGTAGTCTCCCAGACACTGAGAAGAGGAGTCCCGCTTGGCTGCGTGGCCTCCCATGTCTCTATATTTACAGACTCATTTCTATCAGGATGGGTGGGGACTACATGTTTGTCCCATTCAGTGGGCGTCAGTTGGCCTCCATGAATTCATGCAAATTCATGTGTTAGAAGTCCTGATGTCGGATTCTCCACTTTGCATCTCTGCTCCAGTCCACTATGTTGTTGTTCACTCGGACAACCAAGTCGCAAATGTGAACCGCTAAGGCGGGGTTCACTCTGCTGTACTTCTGTGGGTAGCCAGAACGCTTCTGTGCAGGGCTCAGACACACCTTCTTTGGTTTGCTGCCTGGGCATTTTGAATGTTGAAGCAGACATCATGTCCAGATGTGGCCCACATCAATTGGAGTGGCATCACCACCCCGATCTCGTGTCTCATTTTGGGAGAGTTTCGGGGATGTGGCTGTGGATCTGCTTGCGTCTTGCGAGAACACACTCTGCAGACTGTGGTTCTCTTTGAGCTCACAAGATTGTCTCCCGTTTGGTATGGACGCTTTAGCCCGCGAACCATTGGTTCAGGCTCCTACTTTACATTTTTCCCCGGTTCCGCTAATCCCCAGCCTCTTGGTATGAATTGGGCAGGAACAGCTATCAATTGTTCTGGTAGCTCCTCAACGCAGCGCAGCTCCTTGGTCTTCGGAACTGCGGCTGTTGGTGACAGCGCATCTGTGGCGCCTGTTTTGGAGGGAGGATGCTCTCCTGCAAGCAGGCGGAGCCATCAGACACCCACCAATCCTGAATCTACATTTGTGGGTTTGATTGCTTAAAGGTTACACTCAGTGTCTCTTGGTCTATCACCCAACATGATCAAGACCATTTAGAATGCTCGCACTTCATCCACAGCTGTCTCATATTCTGCTAAATGGGCTGTGTTTCAGCGCTTATGTGAGGGCTGAACTTGATCTCCTCTGCTGCCCATTAGCCAGCATTCTGTCTTTCGTACAGATGACACACGAATAGGATCTGGCTGTGGTTCTGTGCGGGCTGTCCCAGGCTTCCTTTGAACCTTTAAACCAGGTTCCAATAAAGGTTTTGTTCCTCAAAACCGCATTGTTGCTGCATTTGATGTCATTTAAGATAATTTGTGACCTAACTTCTTTCTTTGTCACATCATCTTGTCTCAGGAACTGGAATGATGGGTGTACAGCTGTTCTCTGACCCAAACCCAGCGTTCTACCCTAAAGAGCATCACAAACTCTTTCAGGTCCTGAACCATTTCTCTGGTGGGGTTTTCCTTTCCCTCATGTGTCAGAGCAAGACGCTGCATCCCTCCTGCTATGTCCAGTGTGTGCGCTCAGACTCTTAATGCTACTTTCTGGAGTTTTCCCCTTTCAAAAATTATGTTTATTTGTCAGAAATCCGTAAAAGTGATGATCTCATCATGTACTGTGATGTCAGCAAAACATTTTTTTTCTTCTGCTAAGCACGCCCCCTGCCCTGCAGAGCTCCGTGCAATAGGAAGCTGAGCACTGACCAGAACTAACCAATAGCGTTAGACTACCGCTTAGATGCTTCAAATTTAAGAAATTCCTTGGCTGATGCAGAGCTGATGAACTTTTCACAGACAAGTAAGTCTCTAAACTATAAATATATGAGAACACAACATGACAAGAGAATAATACTCGTAAAACAATGCGTTTTAGCTCTGTTTGTCGGCTAAGAAGCACATTTATAAACAGAAATGTGAAGTCACGATCTTAAACGAACAGAGTAACAGATTTTTTGTGTGATACGCTTGTCAGCCACTAGATGGTGCCATTGGATAAGAGAAATAGTCAAGAAAGACGCTTTAAGTCTTCCGCACAGCTCAGCTGTGCACTCTGCAGCAGCTGTTTGTTCAGTACAGTGATTGTTCCAAAGGGCAAGCTCTGTCATCTCAGCGTCTTTCACGTTGGCTGTGTGACGTCATCACAAGTGCCCATGTTTCATCTGGCTTGGATGCTCCAGTCAGACTAAAAGCACATTCTAATCAGGCGGTTTCTTCCTCTGTTGCATTGCGAGCTGGAATGTCTGTAGCAGATATATGCATGGCTGCTTCATGGTCTTCACCATCTGTTTTACCTCAGAGATGTGTCCACCAGCCTCGTTACTAATGTGGTTCTAACGCACAGTTCAGCTTAATCACAGCTGTCACTGAAAGTTCTTATCAGAAACCTTGCACTTTCGTTTTTGTCATTCTTGTGTTCTTAAACACTCTTGTTGACATGTCCTTACAATATGTCACATTGTGTCCTCTTGGTTGTGACAGTTTCTCTCCCACCAGTTGCTAGTCAACCTTGGGGTTGATTCTCATCAGCTATTCTCTCATGTTTACGCCCGCCGACAGCTGTAGAGGTTTATTAGGTGGAGCCTCTGAGTCCGCTCAGGTTTAGTTCTGAACCAGTGTGGTGTTGACTATATCTGGCTCCGCCTTTAATCCAATATGTGATAGATTAAAGGGTGGAGCTATATGAAATAGAACGTTGGTTACGTTTTGTAACCCCAGATTCTATGAGTATAGCGTAGCCCTTTAAGCATCCTGGCCCCACTGGTTCTTTGGGCTCAATAAGACTTATGGAGACGAGCTATGCTCGCTGTGCCCTTTTTAGGGGCCAGGACCCGCCTAGGAGGTGGACGTACATAAAAGCTCTTCAATAATTGGTTAAGGGGATGGGATTAATCCAATAGGCGATGGCTTAAAGGGCTACGCTATACTCATAGATTCTGGGTTACAAAACCTAACCAACGTTCTTGTATTGAGTCAGGACACCACCAGTTGGAGCGACTCCATCAGCTGGAATGACTCCATCAGCAAGAACATCTCAATCAGCTGGAATGACTCCCATCAGCTGGAATGACTCCATCAGCTGGAATGACTCCATCAGCTGGAATGACTCCATCAGCTGGAACGACTCCATCAGCTGGAATGACTCCATCAGCTGGAACGACTCCATCAGCTGGAATGACTCCATCAGCTGGAAAGACTCCATCAGCTGGAGAGACTCCATCAGCTGGAACAACTCCATCAGCTGTAATGACTCCATCAGCTGGAACAACTCCATCAGCTGTAATGACTCCATCAGCTGGAACGACTCCATCAGCTAGAGAGACTCCATCAGCTGGAATGACTCCATCAGCTGGAACGACTCCATCAGCTGGAATGACTCCATCAGCTGGAATGACTCCATCAGCTGGAACGACTTCATCAGCTGGAATGACTCCATCAGCTGGAGAGACTCCATCAGCTGGAGCAACTCCATCATCTGGAATGACTCCATCAGCTGGAGAGACTCCATCAGCTGGAATGACTCCATCAGCTGGAACGACTCCATCAGCTGGAGAGACTCCATCAGCTGGAGAGACTCCATCAGCTGGAACGACTCCATCAGCTGGAACGACTCCATCAGCTGGAACGACTCCATCAGCTGGAATGACTCCATCAGCGGGAGAGACTCCATCAGCTGGAACGACTCCATCAGCTGGAATGACTCCATCAGCTGGAGAGACTCCATCAGCTGGAACGACTCCATCAGCTGGAACGACTCCATCAGCTGGAATGACTCCATCAGCTGGAATGACTCCATCAGCTGGAATGACTCCATCAGCTGGAATGACTCCATCAGCTGGAACGACTCCATCAGCTGGAATGACTCCATCAGCTGGAGAGACTCCATCAGCTGGAACGACTCCATCAGCTGGAATGACTCCATCAGCTGGAACGACTCCATCAGCTGGAATGACTCCATCAGCTGGAATGACTCCATCAGCTGGAACGACTCCATCAGCTGGAATGACTCCATCAGCTGGAATGACTCCATCAGCTGGAACAACTCCATCAGCTGGAACGACTCCATCAGCTGGAATGACTCCATCAGCTGGAGAGACCCCATCAGCTGGAACGACTCCATCAGCTGGAGAGACTCCATCAGCTGGAGAGACTCCATCAGCTGGAGAGACTCCATCAGCTGGAGAGACTCCATCAGCTGGAACGACTCCATCAGCTGGAGAGACTCCATCAGCTGGAATGACTCCATCAGCTGGAATGACTCCATCAGCTGTAACGACTCCATCAGCTGGAGAGACTCCATCAGCTGGAATGACTCCATCAGCTGGAACGACTCCATCAGCTGGAGAGACTCCATCAGCTGGAATGACTCCATCAGCTGGAATGACTCCATCAGCTGGAATGACTCCATCAGCTGGAGAGACTCCATCAGCTGGAATGACTCCATCAGCTGGAATGACTCCATCAGCTGGAATGACTCCATCAGCTGGAGAGACTCCATCAGCTGGAGCAACTCCGTCAGCTGGAGCAACTCCATCAGCTGGAGAGACTCCGTCAGCTGGAGAGACTCCATCAGCTGGAGAGACTCCATCAGCTGGAACGACTCCATCAGCTGGAACGACTCCATCAGCTGGAATGACTCCATCAGCTGGAGAGACTCCATCAGCTGGAACGACTCCATCAGCTGGAATGACTCCATCAGCTGGAACGACTCCATCAGCTGGAATGACTCCATCAGCTGGAGAGACTCCATCAGCTGGAACGACTCCATCAGCTGGAATGACTCCATCAGCTGGAATGACTCCATCAGCTGGAGAGACTCCATCAGCTGGAGCAACTCCATCAGCGGGAGAGACTCCATCAGCTGGAATGACTCCATCAGCTGTAACGACTCCATCAGCTGGAGAGACTCCATCAGCTGGAACAACTCCACCAGCTGGAACAACTCCATCAGCTGGAACGACTCCATCAGCTGGAACGACTCCATCAGCTGGAGAGACTCCATCAGCTGGAATGACTCCATCAGCTGGAATGACTCCATCAGCTGGAGAGACTCCATCAGCTGGAATGACTCCATCAGCTGGAATGACTCCATCAGCTGGAACGACTCCATCAGCTGGAATGACTCCATCAGCTGGAGAGACTCCATCAGCTGGAGCAACTCCATCAGCTGGAGCAACTCCATCAGCTGGAGAGACTCCATCAGCTGGAGAGACTCCATCAGCTGGAGAGACTCCATCAGCTGGAACGACTCCATCAGCTGGAATGACTCCATCAGCTGGAACGACTCCATCAGCTGGAATGACTCCATCAGCTGGAGAGACTCCATCAGCTGGAACGACTCCATCAGCTGGAATGACTCCATCAGCTGGAACAACTCCATCAGCTGGAATGACTCCATCAGCTGGAGAGACTCCATCAGCTGGAACGACTCCATCAGCTGGAATGACTCCATCAACTGGAATGACTCCATCAGCTGGAGAGACTCCATCAGCTGGAGCAACTCCATCAGCGGGAGAGACTCCATCAGCTGGAATGACTCCATCAGCTGGAACGACTCCATCAGCTGGAATGACTCCATCAGCTGGAATGACTCCATCAGCTGGAGAGACTCCATCAGCTGGAGCAACTCCATCAGCGGGAGAGACTCCATCAGCTGGAATGACTCCATCAGCTGGAACGACTCCATCAGCTGGAATGACTCCATCAGCTGGAATGACTCCATCAGCTGGAATGACTCCATCAGCTGGAGAGACTCCATCAGCTGGAGCAACTCCATCAGCGGGAGAGACTCCATCAGCTGGAATGACTCCATCAGCTGGAACGACTCCATCAGCTGGAATGACTCCATCAGCTGGAACGACTCCATCAGCTGGAATGACTCCATCAGCTGGAGAGACTCCATCAGCTGGAACGACTCCATCAGCTGGAGAGACTCCATCAGCTGGAGAGACTCATCACCTTCGCCTCAAAGGGAAAACATTTATTTTCTGTCTGTGGGTAAAAAGAGGGAGGTATTCAAGCTGGGAGGTGAAGCAGCATTTAAACTAGACCAGTAAACTCAGCCAGAATCTAAACTCATTTGAATCTTTTGTTAGATTTTACTTAAAAATCACGCAGATGTCAGCAGGTTTCTGATGTATCTCAGGTCAAAGATCTGTTTTAGGCTGAAACTGCATTTTAAATAAAGTATTTGAACATAGACATGTAAACCTTGTTGTTTTTGTCACAGATATTTATGATTCTACACTCCAGAAAAACAGATAGGTGTTCATTTATGTTAAAACTGAGAAGAAACTAAAACTTTAACTGATGATTTATCATCCATCCATCCATCTTCTGAACCCGCTTTGTCCACGTAGGGTCGTGTGTGTGTGTGTGTGTGTGGGGGGGGGGGGGGGGGGGGGGTGCTGGTGCCTATCTCCAGCAGTCAATGGGCAATTAGGTGGGGTATACCCTGGACAGAGAGCCAGTCCATCGCAGGGACTGTTGACTTAACGATGTTTAAATGCAGTTATATAAAACATAATATTCTTTTATAAATGTCAGATCTGATTTAAGTTTTTGGTTGTCTTATGCTCCTGTTTTTAACCCTAAATCAAGTAAATAAACTTGAAAGTGGAGAATAAAAACATTTGAGTCACAGGCAGACGTGGAAACGTGGAATTAAATCTGATTGTTCCTCCTTTTCCTGATGGAGGATGAATTATTCCTGCTGCATGAAACCTTTACTGTGTGAATTCATCCTTGAACATGAGCATCATGTAACAGTGATCAGGCGGTTGTGGGGGGGTCTGGAGGTCACGAGGACGTTCACCGTGACCTTCAGCTTAATGTCATTTGTCATCTGAATTTTCTCCAGGCTGCTCAGGGGCTGAGGATGGTTTTCCCTCCAAACGTGCAGAAAGGAGATGGAAAACACTGAAATCTAAACAACTCATCAGCTGCAGACTCAACCCATTTCAGAGAGTAAAGATGGAACCAGGTTTGTGTTTGAGTGTCTCGCATCTTCGAGGACGTTTTCTTCCTGTTTTGATTGGTCCATGTTGCAGCTGCGTCTCCACTCCTGACCAGCTGATTGGGTTCTGTTGCTTCTGTCTGATTCAGTGTTTCTTCATCACTTGGCTCTCAGCAGAACATCACTTCCCTCAAGAGCTGCCGGGCTGTTAGAGTTACTGTTTTACTGGTTCTGACTTAAACCAGATTAAAAAGTGCAAAAATCATTTCACCTGGACTTCCCTCCAGCTCCAGACCAGCACCTGGAGGTGGCCATGCAGGTGAAGAGGAGCAGCTGCAATCTGGACCCAGCTGCCCTACGGAGGAAGACATTTTAGCTGCTTGAATCCAGGATCTCGATCTTCCATCATGATGAGAGTGGATCGTAGATGGATCAGTAGATCTAGAGCTTCACCTGTTGGGTTGACTCCTTCTGAACCGTAGTCCAGATCTACACCCTCATTACTGCAGATGACCTGATGGTCCAACTCTCCTCCATCCAATCATCTCAGAGACAGGACACTCCCAACCCAGAGAGAATATTGCACCTTTTCCACTCCAGAACCAGACCTCTCATCCCAGCTGTGGACTGCTCAATGACATACTAGATGTTCTAACAGAACTTCTTGTAAAGAACAGAGAGGAGACCGGAGGTTCCAAAACCAGGTCCCCTCCTCTCCAGGACACGTTTAGCTCCACGAACCACAAACAGACTCAGCTCAGGACCGGATCGGCTTTAAATTACCCAAAAACATGTCCATAAAAATCTACAGCTCTAAAGATCTGATGGAAGAGTTTGTTTCCCTTTGAGATGAACGTTTGAATCAGTGTTTCATCCTGAAATAACCAAAGTCTCACAGCGAGACTGAAGCAGGAGAGATACCTCTGGTGGAACAGGTCAAAGTTCTGGATGGTTGTGAGTCTTCTGACTGATAACTGTGGAGATGAAGGTCTGCAGACTAAAGGCTTCCTGCTGAGGCGTTTTTCTTCTGCTGGAGCTTCTGCCAGTTTGTCTCCCATCAGAGTGACTTCCTGCTGCGTTTAGCATCCTAGTTTCCATAGCACCTGGAAGAACCTTCAGCTCATTACCCCCCACCCCTACGCTGCCACTCTGCGTGAGGTCAACATGGGAACCAGTGGAGTAGAAGGACCGACTCAAACATCTAAATCTGGTTATTGTGTGTAACTGCTCTCCAGACCAGCGACCCGTTCTGGTTCTGTCTGGTTTTTATTTATCTGACCTTCTTCTGCTAAACGCTGCAGGTGGAAGCTTCTCAGCAGGAAACATCCAAACATCTGCTGAGCAGGGTGAGTTTCATTTGCTGCTTCATCGAGTAGGAAAACCCAAGACAAACAAAAGCACCTTGGGTTTCATTTAGGACCTGAATAAAGAAGCATACCTGATGAACCTGCGATAACAGAGACATCATTAAAGTAATGCAGATGGCCTGAAGAAAAGGGACGCTTCAGTGGCCAGTTTTATATCCGTGGGGTCATGTGGGTCATGTGACTTAGCTGCAGCGGTCGTGTCTTCATTACTTCTCACACAAACCCCTTTAATGGTGACGGATCATTTTTGATCACGTGTTTACCTTCAGCTCTTGATTTGTAGCTAAAACATTTTCTTTAGAATCTTCACCACCTTCAGTGTTTTCAGTGTGGGGACGAGGAAACCCAGCCCCTCCTTCCTCCGTCTGAATCTTTAGTGGTAAACATGCAGCTGCTGGTCTGAAGGTGGGTCCAAACACACCTGGAGGGGCAGAGACTCGGCTCCTGTTCCTGGTCGGACTGCAGACTCATTGCAGAGGGAATGTGGGACCAGTCGTGATGGGGAGAGGCTTTTAAATCCTTCAGAAACTGAATCACGCTCCTATTTAAAGATCTGGCTCTATAGGTTACCTGCTGCAGACTGTGACTGTTTACTGTCTCGGTGCTGCAGAGACAAGTGGAGTTTCTCATCATGGTGTCGCTGCTTCAGACACAAAAACCCACAGCTGAATCTTTCTTCTGCAGTTTTAATGAGCAGCAGAGCCGCCGTGCAGCTTGTTACATTGACTTCCTGTCGTCTGAACTGATTGATTTGGTTGATCGGGTCTGTAGGAGGTTCAGGTCTGAGCCCGGCGAGCGCCTCGGGTCAAAGAGTTCAGCTGAAAGCATTCACAGAACTGATTCGGGTCTGCAGAAAAATCAGATTCAACATCAATCATCCAATTAAACTCTGAACAAAAAAAAGATCAAATTAAGTTTAAATTAGGATTAACTCATCAGGTTCTGATCATTAACTGAACTCAGAGATATTTAAAAATGTTATTAGGAGCAAATAACTTTTTTCTTTTTTTAATTTTTTTTTTATTTTCTGTTTTCTTTAATAAAATGTTTTTGCTTTCAGTAAACTTTTATTTCCTAATTTAAAATATTTTCTGGCCTTGTCTATCGATTATGACCACTCAGTGGAACCGGTTCCCACTGGAATTTCCAACTGGAATGAGACAAACTGGTCACGGCGGACTCTGAGCAGGTTTTAAATCGTCTCTAAACCTTCTCGAGGTATCATCTGTTTCAGGGGCCTGGCGCTGGAGGAGCAGGAAACGCTCCGCCCAGAGAAACAAGACATCAGAATTTACACACTGAGACTAAATCAGGACAGAAACTTGTCACAGATTTGAACAGTTCTTTTTGTCGAGCCCAAAGTGACCAAATATCAATCGTCCTGCTGACATGATGTAGAAACAGTTCCGTCTGATTGGTTCTTTTAGTTTTGGGTCTCATCGTGGCCCGGTACTCTCCAGAACCAAACACCGGGAATCAAAGTCTGGATTTGGAGATGAAAGATGGTGAACAGCTGTCAGAATTAAACTTTACAGGGCAGGAAGTGATGGACTGGTGGGTCACCAGACACAACCAATCAGAACCGCCTCTCAGAAACCAACTGGTCCTGGTCCCAGTCCAGTCTGATGTTTCCGGGTGAACTCCATCTACTAAAGGTTGTTCAGAAACTCAGAGCGAGGTCAAAGGTGCATCAATGGGGCTGTGTAGGGTGTGGTTGCTAGGCAACAGGCTGCATCAGCAGCTCTCAGATATAATCATCTTCTCAAACCCAGAAGAACCTGAAGAGGAACAAGTTCTCAGACCCAGCGAGCTGTTCGATGTAAACACACCAAACGTTTCCTTCAGTGACTCTTTTAGGAACGTTTGGTTCTCTGAAGACGAGGATGATGATGTTTATATTTGGACACAGATGAAGGATGTTTATGGAGAGGATAGGAAGTAATCCATGTCAAAACTCCTTAAACAGCGGCGGGGTTCTCCGGTTCCACCTCTCCTGCTCCTACATGGACAGAAACATGAGTAGGTCCTGTTAGGTGGGGAGGACAATTCCCACGAGTGCTCTGTGTCTCTGAGCCTGCTGGCAAACGGTACCTGCAGGTAAATGCAGCGGCTGCCTGTGAGAGGAAATTGAGGATGAAGCCGAGCCAAAAGCCAGCATCAGGACCGGAGCTGTGGAAGACATCAAAATGGAAAATCTTCCCTCTCAGGTTTCTGGGAATTCCTTTTTTAATGAAACCGATAAAAGTGAATGAGTCTCCTCCAGGACTCGGCTGGTTCTGTCCCAGGTCAAAAGGTGTTCAGGATAAACAGGTAATTTCTCCGGGACACTTTCTGGCAGCAAGAAGCCTCAAAGGGCCAGTTGGCGTGATGCCATCGCCAGCTTCTGTTCTTCTCCTCCCATTAAGGAAAAACGCTTCCACAGCTATCGATACCCCCCGCTGATCTGCTCCGTGTTCTCCAGAGACGCCTGCCGTCCAAATGACAGAGCAAAAAACCCAGACAGCAGGAGACTCCTAGTGAAAGAGAGGAGGAGAAGCCAGCGTCTGCAGAGGGATGAAAATCTGAGGGTGGGAGACAAAACTCCATGAAACCAAATGCAGAGATGACGCCTCGGTTCTGATGCAGTGACCTGTTTTAACACAAAGCACCGATTTTCTCAGACATCTGAGCGCATGCATGGGTTCAAACCGGAGCTGCTGGAGGTGGGATGTTTACTGAGCTGCGGCTCCAGATGGAACAGAACAGGTGACCTCAAATGAACTCCATGGATATAAGATTCAGGAACGTCTCTACATCCATAAAGAATTATGCCTTTAGAATTTGGGGTCAAGCCTGGAAGTTTTGGAAGAGCTTCCATAACAGTTAAATGCGACACACATGAAGGTCAGTAACACAACCAGGTCAAAGATCAAATTTAGCTGATTTCCTTCCATCTTGAATATGTTTTCCATTTTTCTTGTCCATAAAAACTCATGAAGTCAGCTAACCAAAACCACGACCCATGAGGAGGATTTCAGCTCCACCTGCTCTGGTTCTGGTGTTTGGGTCCACCAAAACTTGGAGCTCCTTCAGCAAAAGTCTCATGAACTCTCTTCTCCTCCAGAATCTGAACATTGATTTTATTTGACCTTAAACTTTTAATCCCAACAGAAACCTCTCCAGGGCTCCGACACGCAGAAGAATGAAACTTCTCAGGATGATTAAATCTGACCTCCACCACCAGCTCTCGGGCGTTTTCAACACGGACGACGCTCTGATGTAATTAACCAAGGTCGTTTCCTACTGGCTAATTACTCAGCTGGACTTCAGCTGCAGTGCAGAGAAGAACTGGAAGGTTTTCAGGGTCTAGGATGCACTTGAACTCCTGCCACGGACCTCTGCAGCTCTTCCAGGGAACGTTTTAACTCTGGGTGACACCACAAACTTTCAGAAGGAGATGAAAGGCGCAGGAACTATGGAAAAAAGTTGGTTTCCAGAACACGCTTTGAGAAAATATAAAAATAATACCAGAAATGATTTCTTTGATCAGATTTTGTAGTTTTTCAGTAGAAAGTTTTGTCACTAAAACTATAACAGAAGTGTTGTGTCTAAACAAACAGAAGGTGTTTCTGAGGACCACAAAGTCTCTCAGAGATTAACTTGCAGTGTTGCTACGACGACGGGTAAAAACCTTCTGACTTGACTAGTGATAGGATAACCTGAGAGCTGTTTTTAGAGATGATGTTTACAGAATCCTCCAACCTGCTGCTGAACATCGATCGTAGTTTGGTGGGGTTTTTTGGACAGGGGTTGCCTAGCAACTGGGACTCTTTGTTGAACATGGCTGTGTCATCGTGTTGCTGCTAAAGCCCAAACACTCATTAAAGGCATGCGCGCGCACACACACACACACACACACACAGCTAAATATAGACGTGCACGGATGCAGTCAGCATACTCGAGTTGTCTCGAGGGAACCGCAGGTTTCTGCAGCATCAGAAACTTGAAGCACAAAGACGAAGCGTTTCCAACCAAAACGCAGCAAACAGAAGCAAAAGCAACCTATCAGGGTGGTTACCGTGACGATGGGTCACATGGTTCCCCCTGCATGGTAACAATGGGAATTTCCAGTTGGAAAACAGACAGGGAAGCAGCATGAGAGGTTCAAAGAGCTGAGCAGGATGAAGAGAAGCTTATCTGTTGTTCACAGGTTTCTCGGCTCAGAGAGGCAGCGAGAAGCAGAAATCACACGACAGGTCGGCTAACCTGCAGGTTCATGGTAACAAAGAAAAAGAAAATAAATGAAAAAAAAATACAAAAATATCAGCAAGAAACAGATGTGAAGTGTCTTTTCAAATGTCTTACATTGGAAAAAATACTTTATGAGCTTAAAATTATCAGTAAATATCCGTTTCTTACTGGAACTTTGAAGGGAATCCCTTTAATTTGGTCCTGGATCTTTTTGAATCAGTTTCTGGGATTGTGAATATAAAACTAAAACCAGTGAGGAGAAAGGAGGCTGCAGCGGGTGAGGAGGCTGCAGGAGGGGGAGGAAAACAAACAGAAGGGGGGCGAGAGACAAAAATAAAGTCGGCTGCGAGAGACGACACAAGAACAAGGAGCAGAAATAACCAACAGCTGCTGGCGGCAACGCTCCAAACAGGAAGTGGGTTCATTCATAAAGGAAACGGCTTTAATCTCTCCTCCATTCAGACACAGATCTGATTTTATCTGCCTTTTTGGTAAGACTTTACAATAAAGGTCCCTTTATTAATGTTACTTAGTGACTTATTAAGCATTAATAAATTATTAAAGTAACTGCCAAACCATTATATAATGCTTTATACCCCCCTTGTCCAAACCTTAAAGTTAAAGTCCCATTAGTCATCACACACTGGAGAAATTCGTCTCCATGTGACCCATCCCCGTGGTGAGCTGCAGGCCCAATCTCCCAGTCCCAGGGAGGACACTCTTCCACTAGGCCACTGAGAAGGCAAGTTCAAGGACACTTAATAGTTAACAACAACAGTAACGTTAATAAAGGGACCCTTTGGTTATTAATGCTTAAAGAGCAAGTCACCCCTTACAAGAAGCGTACTTCACTCCCACTTCATGTTTGAAAAATGCGACAAATGCTGTTGCCTAGCAGACCGAGAGGGTGGAGCCACTAACAAATACACACACTCACGACATTGTGACATCATAATGTTCCAGTTTACATCATAGCATACCTCTTAGCCAATAGCGGTAGCAGATTTAAATTCAAATGCAGTGAAGAGTTTTTACCCGACAACGGCACAACACTGACAGTTTCAGGCAGAAAATTTCAATTTTAACTAAAATGCACTAAAGTGCAAAACTATTGACTACACGTGTCTGCAGCACGATTAGACACGCATTTATATAGTTTATCAGAAAAAAATGTTGATTTGAGGGTGACTTGCTCTTTAATAATGCACTAAGTAACTTAATAAAGGGACCCTTATTGTAAAGTGCTACCATAACTCCATATTAAACATTCAGATGAAGTTTGCTTTAAAAGGGTCTGGCTGACTGGTTAAATGTTCAGATTCCAGAGGATTTATGACAAATCTGATACCAGAACCAGGAACAGCTCAGCGGACCACCGGAGCAGTGGGAAGGCAACTGTTGGAGCGTTTGAGGGCGACAAACAATAGGTGAAGCTTGTGATCTTAAGCAGTCTGAGCCGACTGGAAAATGTCAGCAGGATCTGCAGAGGCTCAACCTTCCCTACAAACCGCTCTGGAGGAAACCCTCGCTAGCGCCTGACTGGTGAAGCAGGCGTGTTTGATTAGCTTCCTGTGGTAAAACCACAGCATCGGATCTGCTTAATGTGCTGAAAATCAACCGCATGTTCATGTTACAAATAATTTTAAGAGTCACTAAATAATGAAAGCAGGTCTAAGTTGAAGAAAATAGAACAGGAAGTCCTTTTCTCGGGCTCTCGGGATGGAAGGAACCCATTTTTGATGTGGACTTTTTACAGAAATGATAAAACTAGTTTCCATCGTTGTAGTTTTCAGTGTCAAAAGCTGTTGATTTTTGTCTGATTATCTATTTAAAACATGGGGCTAAACATTTTAAAGCAGTAAAACAGAAATTATTCACACAATGTTGACCACATTGGCTGATACTCGATCATGTTTCACCGACTCAAGCCAGCGCCATAAACAGAGATCAGGTTGGACTAAATGTTTTGATTATCTGATCTGACACATAAAGCTGAGTCTTTATGGGTTTATTAGTTCCAACCACATGTTGCTTTTACACTTCCTGATTGAATATCTCAGGTGGCTTTAAGACCTGCTGCGTTTTTTTCTGCTGAGTCATTGTGAGGGAGAACAACATCTTTCTGATCCAGTGCCCAAATGTTCTCCAGATCTAATTAGCTCCTGTTTTATCCCTTTAAGGCCACAGAGCCGCAGCAGTTATCCGCCTCATCTCTTTTTTTATCCCAGAGCTCCTCATCCATCATCTGTGGGACAGCAGGAACATCAGGAGAGCCTCCTGACGGTGTTTCTATTACTCCTGTTTACATTCTTGTTTCTTATGGAAACTGTTTTATTTAGGCTGAGAGAATTCTGGTGACAGATTTAGAAAACCTTCATCCAGATCTCCTTTTTAATCCACCAGAGTAAAATAATGTCTCCTGCCATCCCACCACGGTGTCCTGCTGTGTCCTCTCCTGTCCTTCAGACTCCATTCGTGGGTCACAATCGCTGCTGGAGATTTGCTCACAGAATGTGTTTAATCCGACTGGATTTAGTGTTCCTGACTCTGCTGATACCACATCAGATCCAACTGCTCAGCTTCCATCCCAAAGATGCTCTGTCTGGAGTCAGATTTGTGTCGCGGTATAAAACGGACTCATTTTATATCAGTGATGATATTCATTAACTGTAAAAACAATGTTTTCAGTGATAAAATCAAGTTTATTTTCTTATAAATATGTTTGTATCTTAAGGAGCAAGTCACCCCCTACCAGAGTCTTATTCCACTCCCACTTCCTGTTTGAAAAATGTAACAAATGCTGTTGCCTGGCAGACCAAAGAAGAAGAAGAAGAAGAAGAAGAAGAAGAAGAAGAAGAAGAAGAAGAAGAAGAAGAAGAAGAAGAAAATATAATTGCTATAGCGCCTCTCAAGATAAAAATCACGAGGCGCTTCACAAAAACAAAAAATGTAAAAACATAAAAAAGAATTTAGAAAATGATTAAAAATATATTTAAAATGAGCAAAAAGTAGACAATTGTGATTAAAAATGTAAAGAAAGAGAGAGAGTGAATAGGAAAGAGGGAAATCAGTGGATACTGAGGAAGGTGGAATAGGTAGGGAGAGCAGAACAAGGAGAGGGTGATGAAGGTCACACAAAAGCCAGCCTGAACAAGTGAGTTTTCAGCAAGCCCCCATATTGCGGCTCTAAAATTGAGGCAAACTCGGAAATGAAATAAATTGCAGTTCCACCCTCATCCGCTGGGGACTGGTATCAGAAGACCTCATTGACTCCCATGTTAAAAATACCAATTTCACAGCAGAAATAAACATGTTTACAGGCTGGTACCAAAACATGTTTTTGGTTTAAATGATCTAGTTTACACTCATGACAACTCTGAGGGTGGTGAATTTTTTTCTCACTCTTCTGCTTTTAGTGTATTAAAAGCCTAAAATTCTGTATAATTAATGAGCATCCAACCGCCGCCTCAGACCCACGTGACCGCAGAGCTAGCTCCGTGGAAAGGCCTCAGTAGAGCCTCGGTCTGGCTTGGAAACTGCTCCGGGATTTTGAGTCTCTGTGTTTGTGTATTCTTTTTTGGATATTTTTTTGTGCAACTGTTGGACAAAATGACTTGCTGTGGCATTAATTGCACTAATAGAGCGTCCAAGGAGTCTACACTTCATTTTTTTGGGTAAGTAAAATTATATTTATCTATTTTAGGTCACTGCCGAGCTGAGTTTAGATTTTAACATGTACTGTTTAACCATGAAATTTAAATGTAATAGGGTAAAACCCAGTGCATTCAACATAATGCTGCACTTTAGAAAATGGGTTGAATTATAACATGTTGGTGGAGCTGAGTTCCGACTATCGGCTTGTGGAGCTCTCGGGAGACCGATGTTTTCCACCCAGTTCTCCCCAGCGGCAGCTCTGCGCATCTCAGATCGCAGCGGCGCTTCTCTGCTGTGCGGCTGCCGGCTTGTGGAGGTCTCGGAGACCTCTGTGTTCCACCCGGTTTTACCCAGCGGTCAGCCCAACGTATCTCTGACTCAGAAGCTCTGGTGTTGTGCACAGTTAACTCCAGTTGTAGCTAGGTTGCTACCTCCGTTAGCTTAGCTTCCACCTCCGCGTTAGCTTTGGGTTAGCCAGGGTTAGCTTCAGGTTAGCTTGAAGCTAGTTTGACCGGGTGTCGTCAGTTGATCCTAGCCTTACAGCCCCACCCTCAGCTCCTCCTCTCTTCCCTTTTTTGGAATTTTATGGGCTTGACGGAACCTGTGACACCGTCAAAATGGCAGTGGTGGCCACCTCCCATTTGGCCTCAAAAACGTGATATTGGAGCCTGTGGAAAGAAGATGTCTAGTATATTTATGTCGATGGGTTTCAGCTGCTTTTTAAAGGAGTCCACTGATCTCAGGCTCAGGGGGAGAGAGTTCCAGAGTCTGGGGGCCACAGCAGCAGATGATCTGTCCACCTAGAGGGCGGAGCCGCTAACAAGTACACACACACACACACACACACACACACACACACACACACACACACACACACACACACACACACACACACACACACACACACACACACACACACACACACACACACACACACACACACACACACACACACACACACACACACACACACACACACACACACACACACACACAGGCTCACAATGGCGTTTTACCAGTTAAAAACACAGAGTACCTCTTAACCAATAGTGGTGGAAGATTTCAATTCAAATTCAGTGCTGAGTTTTTACCCGACGACAGCGCAACACTGACAGTTTTAGGCAGCAAATGTAAACTTTAACTAAGATGGACTAAAGTGCCAAATTACTGACTACACGTGCCTGCAGCACGATTAGACACTCATTTATAAAGTTCATCAGCAAAAAAGGTTGATTTGGGGGTGACTTGCTCTTTAATTAAAATGTGAAATCTCAAACTGATCTCATTTATGTAACTGATTTGTTTAATTTTTTATCCAAACAGTTGGTTTGGTGTTATCAGATTTTGACCATTCTATGATGCATTTTTATGTATAAGTCTAGCTTGCTGAACAGCCTCTGCTTAGAGAAATAGGAATTCTATCAACAAACAGTCAGAACTGCTCAAATGGGATTTTATTCATCTTTTTAATATTTTAAAGAGCACACCTGTGTCTGTTTTTATTTCTGGTCCCACTCCTACCGTTGGCAGAGGAATTGGACGTTTTAGCAGGCTCTTATCTTTGAACACCTGGCTCTCCTCCATCACGGCACTGAACACCATTGATTTTATAGACAA
This sequence comes from Nothobranchius furzeri, assembly GCF_043380555.1. Taxonomy (NCBI): domain Eukaryota; kingdom Metazoa; phylum Chordata; class Actinopteri; order Cyprinodontiformes; family Nothobranchiidae; genus Nothobranchius; species Nothobranchius furzeri. The sequence continues at coordinate 36,133,325 of NC_091751.1, forward strand.
TTTTAACATTTTCTGGGGCAGGAGGGATCTGTTTGGCGCTGATGGACTCCACCTCAACAGACATGGCCCACATACCCTGGGGATGAGCCTGGCCTATCCACGTTTATGGATTTTACCCAACATGTCACGCAGCCAACTCACAACAGAGGACACACCCTGACCTGGTCATCACGTATGGCCTGTCCACTGGTGTGTCCTCTGTTGGTGACTTGGCAGTGTCTGTTCACTATTGCGCATTTTTTAACATCACCAGCGTTATCCAGTGCAGGCCCTCTGTGAGAACGGAAGTGTCATCTAACCCCTGAAGTGGCTGCTGGTTGTCTTGAAGCTTTTAACAATATCCCTCCAACTAACAACTCCGCCCCTTGTGATGCCATTATCATTGATTTTAACAGAAGACTTGAGGCAGCTCTTAACTTGTTTGCTCCACCCAAAACCAAAAACTTACAGTCAAATCAAACATCACCTTGGAGAAATGAAAACCGAAGAAAACTAAAGAGAAACTGCAGAGAGGCGGAGAGAAGATGGAGGAAAAACAAATTAACAATAAACCATCAGATATATTCAGAACTACTTTAAACATACAATAATGCCGTAAGGAATTCAAGAAATGAATACTTTTCCAAAATCCACTCAGACAATAAAAATAACCCTAAAATTCTTTTCTCCACAATCAAAAATATTTTCAACTCTAACCCAAACTCAACTCAGAAAACCCCCTGTGAAGAGTTTGCAGTCCACTTCAGAGGGAAGGTAGACGCCATCAGATGTAACATTTTATCCTCTCAACGTAACACGGTTTTAGACACATCTGAGAGTGTGTGTCTACCTGAGGAAACACCGGACAGTTTTGTCCTGGTTGAAGCTGAGACTCTTGATAAAGTATTCTCCTCAGTGCACCACATGTGTCCTGGACCCTATTCCCACAAGGTTTTTTAAGCAATTTTATGATTCTTTTAGAGATGAAGTTTTAACTACGATGAGTTGCTCCCTTCAGACGGGGTCTTTCCTGCCGCTTTGAAACGGGCGGTGGTGAGGCCCCTGCTGAAGAAGGGCAATTTAGATTTTAATGACTTAAACAATTATCGACCGATATCCAACTTACCATTTTTAAGCAAAATTTTAGAAAAGCTTGTTTTAATTCAACTTCATGATTTTATCAACACCCATAATGTCTTAGAAAAATTTCAGCCTGGTTTTAGGGTGAACCACAGCACCGAGACAGCCCTTCTGAAGATTTTAAATGATTTTAGAGTAAATTATGATGCCCGGAGGGTGACTGTGTTGGTTCTACTGGATCTAAGTGCTGCCTTTGACACAATAGACCACACTATTCTTTTAACCCGCTTAAAACAGATCGGTCAATCTACGTCCCAATCCTCTTTGGGTAGTGACCGAAAGAACGAGATCGCGGATACAAGCGGCCGAAATGAGTTTCCTCCGTAGGGTGGCCGGGCTCAGCCTTAGAGATAGGGTGAGGAGCTCGGACATTCGGGAGGGACTCGGAGTAGAACCGCTGCTCTTCCGGATCAAAAGGAGCCAGTTGAGGTGGTTTGGGCATCTGGTCAGTATGCCTCCTGGACGCCTCCCCGGGGAGGTGTTTCGGGCATGTCCTGCTGGCAGGAGGCTCCCGGGTCGACCCAGGACATGTTGGAGACGTTACATCTCCAATCTGGTCCGGGAACGCCTTGGGGTCCTGCTGGAAGAGCTGGTGGAGAAGGCCGGGGAGAGGACTGTCTGGAGCTCCCTAGTTGGGATGCTGCCCCCGCGACCCGGAGCCGGATAAGCGGAGGAAGACAACGACGACATTTTGACTACGTCAGTCACACAATTAATGCAGTTGGAATAGGGAAGAATTTGTGTCCTCGGATGAAGGGCTATAGTTAGAAACCACAGAATTCCATGTGAAAACCAAATACATCTATGTAAACACCAGCAGAAGTCCATGTAACCAACAGCATAATTACAAGTGAACAACTGCAGGATTCCTTGTAAACAACTGCATAATTACATCTAAACAACTTCAGAATGCCATGTGAATAACCACAGAATTCCATGTGAAAACCACATAAATCTATGTAAACACCAGCAGAATTCCATGTAAAAACCTGCAGAATTACATGTAAACAACTGAAGAATTCAATGTGAATAACTGCAGAAAAAAAAACACAGAAATCCATGTCAATAACCGCAGAATTCCATGGAAACACCTGCAGAATTCCTTGTAAACAAATGCAAAATTCTATAGGAATGCTGATTGTACAACTGGCACAGGACTGCAGATTTAAATTAGCCTATGGCTTACTCTGGCATATTTTTGGCATGACTGATGTTGATATGCACTGTCCTGATTATTAAATGAATAAATAAATAAATAAATAAATGTAAACATCTGTAGAATTCTATGTGAATAACCACTGAATTCCATGTAAACAACTGTAGAATTCCATGTAAACACCTGTGGAATGCCATGTAAACAATGACAGAATTCCATGTGAATAACAACGTAGCTATTTAACAGAACTTTTTTAAGCAGAGTCTAAGTTTCAGGGAAAATCAGGAAAACCCCTGAGCTCCTTCTGTCTCCTCGCTGCCCAAAACTCCCATCAGGAGCCCAAAGGTAATTAGAATCATCGCTCTGACAGTCAATCAGGAACCGAGCAGCATTAGAGAGAGGCGTTTCTAAAGAAGGGCCTCAGAGGAGTTAGAAGTGATGCTCCATTATGGCCTGGGGGGGGGGGGGGGGGGGTTTACTAATGGTGCAAAGTAAAGCATGAATAAATGATGAGAGCAGAGTTCACGCTGGAGCTAAGTGCTCGGTCAGCTGCAGGACGGTAGGATGCAGACGAGCTCTGCAGCCGGAGACACCAGTGGCGGTTCTACATGGAATTACTCCCCGGGCGAGGCCCCCTTTGAGCGCCCCCCCCCCCCCCCCAACCGCCCCCACCACCACCACACCGCCCCACCTGCACGAACACACGTTTTCTACAAACAGGCATGTTTTATTAGAACGACTATTGAACATTCATTTTTCTAAGTTGCACATATTTACATTAATTACTATGAAGTTGTCAGAATGTAAAGCAATATACATTATATACTGTATCAAAATATATAGAATCAAATATACAAAAACAACTAAACTAACTAAATATTAAGAATATATGCACATAATATATAATAAATATTCTAAATAGCAAAAATATTTAACACATAACAAACTAAAGATAATCACTACAGCACTGCACTTAGAACAGAAAACACAAACTAAAATTAAAACCTATCCTTGATGCAAAGTCATCAATAATGTCATCATATGAAATCTGCTCCCCTACTGAGTGATTGATACTAATCAGAGCCAGGTGAGTGAGCCGCCCCTGAAACATAGGTGACCTCAGGTATGACTTGATCAAGTTTTGAAAAGCTCCTCTCAGCTTGAGCCACAGTGACCGGCAGAGCAGTCCAAAAGTTGGGGTAGAACTCCAATAGATCTTTATCATGATCCATAATATTTTAGAATTGCCTCTGAAATTGTAATTTAAACTGACATAAAAAAAACTGTAGACTACCAAAAATGCCAACTTTTACAGAACAAATCATGTAAAAAATAATCAGTGCAGCCATCTGCAATAAATAAACAGGATAGTTAGTGGTGACTGGGGAGTTTTCTTCTGCTTGTACAGTTGTTTTATTTATTATTATGTGAACATGATCAACATGTGTTTGTTGTTGTTCAGGCAGGCCACAGGCTGCAGTGAGCATTTAACAAATCCTAGTTTGAATCAGTTAAAAACGATTCAAGGATTTTTTTCGAACCATTTGAATATTCGTTTCAATATTTCAGCCCTATTAGCTCTGTTAGCAATTAGTTGACCAAATTTAACCGTTAAAATCCCAGTTAACTGGTTCAAAAAATTGAAAACATGCATCATGAGAGCGAACATACCTTTATCTTTCTCCTCTTTTTTCTTTTTTTTTTCCTGAATCGGGCACCTGGTGGTTTTAGCCTTTTTATGTTCATCTCTTCTGTTTGGCTCTTGACTCAATAAGTTTCCTTTAGTCAGGACTAAACAATTTGACCTTGATGGGGGGGTGAACACAAAATCGTTTTGTTTTTCCTTTTTTTATTTGGCCATTTCACACAATTCAGAAACACCTGAAAGAATGATAGGCCTGTGTTTATGATATTATGAATGAAATATGGAAGAACATCAAGATGTGATCGACTTTAACCATGTTGATACAGTTGATTCAGCCCCTAGCTCATTTCATTTGGACCCACCCAGAGGTGAATTCTCCCGCCGCACCCCTCCCCTTCCTGTTCTCCACACACACACACACACGGTGCACGGAGCGCCTGCAGCTGCAGGGGGCGCCAACTTGCTGTTTCCAATCCAGACACTGTCATATGACAGATAATAGAAAACCTCGGTGCGGCGCAGGTTTCTTTTTTCTTTTTTTTTACTCAGCGCTTGTGCGCCCCTTTTGTGTCATGAAAAAATGCCGCCCCGGGCAACTGCCCTGTCTGCCCGTGCCTAAAACCGCTACTGGGAGACACAATGACCTTCAACCCCATATCAGCGTATGGAAAGCTCTCTTCTTTTTAACTAATAAAAACTTGGAAGCACTCTGGAAAAAAAACTAACGGTTTCCTTTAAACCCAAACGTGAGATTTAAAAGAAGACATTTAACTCCAAGGTGCTGCACAACGATGAGATGCTTCCATCTAAAACCAATCCCATGGTACATTAGTTCCACGCAGGAAACATCTTAGGAAAATTCCCCTAGTCGAGGTGGGAATGATTCCCAACAGCGTTTAGAAACTCTATGAACAAGGAAAGCCTTCCAGCTCCAACTATGATCATTTTTTAATTCCTAATCGAGTCTAATCGCTAAAAATCTCCAAGTATGCGAGCCAACGTTGTGTTTGAATTGTGGTCCTGGTTCTTAACTGGAAAATATGGAATATTTGGGAAAGAGATTCTGCCTCAGGTATCTTGTTGTCTTGTTCCTGAGATGGATTAAAATGGTAAACGGCCTGTATTTGTATAACACCTTCTTAGGGTTCTACAACCCCCAAGGCACTTTACAACACAATCAGCCATTTACACGCTAGTGGTGATGAGCTACGAAGTAGCCACAGCCGCCCTGGGGCGCGCTGACAGAGGCGAGTCCTGCTGAGCACTGGCGCAGCCACCATCGACATTAATATATCCCACCACCAGCAGGCGAGCCGGGTTAAATGTCTTGCCCAAGGACACAACAGCCGCGGTCGTACCTGCAACCTTCAGATTACTGGACTACCCACTCTACCTGCTGAGCTACTGCTGCCCCTGATGGATCTGGGATTCAGATGGAATAATTCAGGAGTGTTAACCTGGAGCTGAGAGGATAGTGTCACTGCTTCCCCTCATCAAAAAGGAGTCAGCTGAGGAGGATCAGGGATCAGGGTCTGATGACTCCTGGTCAACTCCTGCTGAAGAAGGAGAGGTGGTCCTGGAGCAGATCTAGAACTCACTGTATCTGGGAACGCTCTGGAACACGCAGTTAGATCCATGCATTTTGTTTTAATAACTTTATTTGATTCCAGGCAAAGGGACCCAGATGATAATCCAACAAACTGATTTTCGTCTGGAACCAGACCTCCTTTGAAAGCTGATGAACCAGATTATGCGACTGCATCATTACATTTGTGAGCTCAGACAAAGGAAATAACATTAGTTAACTACTGACAGGAGAAAATATGAAATTATATGAAATCTAAGGATTCGGGTTTATGGGAATAAATAACTTTATAGATGCTGCAAACCAGAATAAACCTAAAAACGGATGAAAAAGCAGAGATGGAACAATTGATTTCAATAAAAGAAGAACAAAAATCTGAAAGGCGAACGACGTTCAGACTGCTACAACCACTAATATCCAGAGTTTTAAAACAAAACCCTCTGGTTTTGGTCAAATGTATTAAAATAATTCAGATCCATGTTTGTATGAGTAAACACCAGGGGTTTATGTCTGTTAGAGCTCTGGCTCTTCACCAGGATTAGTACGTTCCTCAAACCCTAGATGTGTTTTCTGCCCCCTGGTGGAGGGCCTAAGCACTACGAGTAAGAGGCGACTACTTATTTAGTTTTTTCTCATTATTGTCCAATCATTATACAATCAGTAATTTCTATTATAAAATGTAAAACTGCTTTATAAACAAAATATATTTCTAATAGATTTCCATCTGTAGTTCCCGTTTCAGTTATTAAAGAGGTAATTGGACTGTTTTCATTAAGATGGTTTCTGATATTTTGCTAACAGACTCACACTCACACACGCGACATCTGGTATAAATCCTGAACAGGCTGCAGTTTAAGAGATGAAATTTATGAGGTTCCGAATGTGCCAAAAATGTGTCTATGTATTGTCTCAGTCTGTTGTCACGTGCTGTTGTCACGTGCTGTTGTCTGGTGCTGTTGTCACGTGCTGTTGTCACGTGCTGTTGTCTCATGCTGTTGTCACGTGCTGTTGTCTGGTGCTGTTGTCACGTGCTGTTGTCACGTGCTGTTGTCTCGTGCTGTTGTCTCGTGCTGTTGTCACGTGCTGTTGTCTCAGTCTGTCGTTACTCTCTGTCGACACGCGCTGTTGTTTGTCGTTACCCTGTGACACGTGATCCCGTCTTTTAATGTTCGGGCGTTTGTCACGTGATGTTGTCTGCTCTGTTGTTATAACTTGTCAGGAGTTGCTTTTATCTGATATGTCTTATTTTGTTCTCCAGCCTTGTTGTCACATGTTGTCGTCTTAGTCTGTCGTTACCCTCTGTCAGAGACAACAGCAGGTGTCGACAGAGAGTAACGACAGACTGAGAAAGAGCATAACATTACAGCAACGCAGTGCAGTGAGCGTACAAATACATAGACACGCACAGAAATACATAGACACATTTTTGGCACATTCGGAACCTCATAGAAATTCAAAAGATGATAATCTGACAGGAAAAAGATCATCGCTAAACCAGAACGATGCAAGAGCAACAGGAAGTAACACAAGCTAGGTGCCACAGCGGCGTTTAGGGCAGTTAGAGAGGCTCTCAGACCGTTACAGAGGGTTGTGAGTTTGACGCCCAAGTCAACAGCACAGCTGACTCTCATTTACTTACATTCATGGAGTGTTTAAGGTCTTAGTATATATTTCAGTTACCATGACTTTTGTTTTATTATTACTCCCTCTGTGGCTTTTGTTGAACCTTCAGGGCTACCGTAGTTTTAGCTTCTCTACAGATGAGGTGGAGGGAAGATTTAGATAATTAAACCGTGCAGAAGCACACAGACACACTATCACCACCAGGAAATGACTCCTGTAATGTGCTCACGCACACACGCGCGCACGCACACACACACACACACACACACACTGAGCTGCATAAAGCAGCTGCACTGACTAATTAACAGCAAGTTCATTGTGAACACAAACTGTGTGAAAAGCTCCGTCAGCTGAGCTTCATCTGGAGGACGGAGACACAACAGCTCATTAATATCAGAACTCTGATTGGACCAACCCATCATACATCACAGACTAAAAGAGTTCTGGTCCGAGTCCGTTGGGTGATGAACCCGACCCAGGAGCAATGATCTAATCCAGAACTACACATCACTGACTTTAATGAGCTAATAAGTTAGTTGTTTTACTGCTGAGCTGCATGAAATGACCAGAACAGCTCCATAGATCATTACCCGGTTCTGTCCCGGTGCCAGGACCGCACAAATAAAAGTAACGTTCTAGAACATAAATACCAGGCCTTTTATCTGTATTTATGTTAACGTGACCCAATGTTCTGGCTCCATTCTAGTATAATCCCTCTGATAGCAGCAGGTCAGAGAAGTAAAACCAAAAACTACAAAGATGGAGGAATAATAGATGTTCTGAGTGGATCACAGCCCTCAGGGAGATCCAACAGCAACTCTGATTAAATGCATCTAAAGAGATGTTTTTGTGTGGAAAACTGGATGTTTTAAATATAATTTTTCTGAAAAATGACCTCCATCTAAAGGAGACGAGTATATTTATTAACTGTGTCTTTGTTAGAGACATCCTGATACCTGTCAGTCATTTACCGTTAAAGATGAGCTTCAATCTTATTATTATTATTATTATTATTATTATTATTATTATTATTATAAACCAGGCTTTCAGACAATATCTGGGTCATAATCATTAGTTTCTGTAGAGGATCACGGTGTAGGAAGGCAGCTTGTGTCGTTTCTGTAAGCAGATGTTTTATAAACACCTGGTCTATAAATGACCAGCTGACTCACTGAAAATTATTTAAAAATTTTTTTTAAACTTCAAAGATGCCGACAGGTTCTAGATGATTGAGAAAAATAAAGTGATTAAATCCAGTAAACTTAAATAAAGATGTCATTAGATTAGAAATGTTTATTTCCTATTGGAAAATGTTACAGGAAGCTGACGGATGCAGTTGGGTAAATTCACTGATGCAGCAGATTCAGGTGGGATTGAAATTACAGACGTAACGATTTCGTCCCCGCCGCCACTCCCCCGACTCCCCCACCTCACTCCCACGAATCAGGAATGCGTAAAAATCACACACATGCAGGATCTGGGACGTGTCTGAGGTTTGGTGCTCAGCAGCTGCAGTGGAGAAATGGATTGTGGGATTGGAGCGGGGGTTTCCCTTTACAAAGAGCAGATCTCGTTCCCCCTCCCAGTAACTGGATCCTCCTCAGGGTCCGACTGCTCCACCTGCAGCCATCGATCGACTCCTGCACGGTGCTGCAGCAGACGTCAAAACAACAAACCAGAAGCTGCAGAGAAAATCTTCAGGAATGAAGAGGGCCAATCTGACTCTGCTACTCTGGGATTATTTTGGATTACCATCATGCTCATTCTCGATAATCAGACCTTAAAGACATGGATTCTTTAACGTTACCGTGTGGATCAAGCTGATAAATTAGCAGCTGAGCTGAAAACTGAGAGGAAAAAAATAAAATTGTAACGAGGACCAAAAAACACAAACGTCCAGGAAAGAGCTGGACGAAAGATGAAACAGATAAAGTGAACTAAGCGGCTGAACAGACGCAAACTCAGACCGATTTAATGTACAAACGCTGAAACTGGTTCTAAAATATCACAATAGATGTAGTAAATATCCACAATTATCCAGAATAAAGGAAACCCAGTAAAGCCTTGAAGAAGCAGAGCAATCCCACAGATATGAACCAGAAAATATAAAACAAGTAAAGACCTGGAGACACGATGAGGATTAAAGCTACTGAAAAAGACAAAAGTTCTCCTAGAAGGTGTCGTTAACTCAACAAGGAGCAACCAGAAACCAGACCCAGGAAACTCTCCTAAAGGAGATCCTGGTTGAGGAGGACAGAGAAATATCACAGAAACAGGAAATAAAATAAAAAAGACAACAACTAAAACAGGAAAAGCAAGAAAACCAGATTTTTATCTAAAACAAACTGTAACAGGAACTAAAGTTGGGGTTGAAAACTCCGGCAGAGAAACTTCAGAGTTTCAAGCGTTGCTGCGTGGATGAAGACTTACTCGCTCATAACTTCAGGGGTGGAACATCAGCATCATCCATCAATCACCGTGAATACTCAACACCTTCAATCCCCGAGAAGATCCTAACAATAAAACAGTGAGTCAGCGGCGGCGACGCACTGTGAAATCTCTTGTTATCGTTTCCCAGCATGCATTGCTGCAGTCGTAAACGGAGCCCGGCTCTCAGGAGACAAACAAGCTGAAAATCATCATTAGCCACCTGCTAAAGAGCTGCAAAGGGACTGTAAAGGTGAAACACTGACGCTCCAGCCAAACCCGCGCCGTTTAAAACACACCCATCAAATTTATGAGACGACAGAGTTATTTACAGAAATACAAAAGCTCCCACTCGGATTATTCTGGAATTCCTCTGAAGCAGCAGGTGGTCCCAAAGCCGCTGAGCCACGCTGACTCAGAAAAACTAAAGGAGCTGAAACTGAGTTAAAGAACAACGGAGCTACGTAAATATTCTGAATAAAGTTATATTCAAGGTAAACAACAACAGACACAAAACTACATTTTACTCAATGTGCAGCGGCGTCCTAATGAAGTTACAAAATCACTCAAATGAAATCTGTGTGAATTTTACTAAAACATATTTTTAAAAATGAAAACAGAGCCAATGAGGAGGAAAATCAACACTTTTATGTTTCCAACAGTCAAACGTTTAAATTAGAATCTCTCAGCTTTACCTGATGCTAAAACAGAAGCTATGCTAAAGCTTTAGTTACGCTGAAACATCTGGATTGTTCGGGACCCGGTCGGTGCTCCAAAAGGTCTCATTTCCAGTTTATCATCACGCCTATGAGGTTCCGAATGTGCCAAAAATGTGTCTATGTATTGTCTCAGTCTGTTGTCACGTGCTGTTGTCTGGTGCTGTTGTCACGTGCTGTTGTCACGTGCTGTTGTCACGTGCTGTTGTCTCATGCTGTTGTCACGTGCTGTTGTCACGTGCTGTTGTCACGTGCTGTTGTCACGTGCTGTTGTCACGTGCTGTTGTCTGGTGCTGTTGTCTCGTGCTGTTGTCTGGTGCTGATGTCACGTGCTGTTGTCTCAGTCTGTCGTTACTCTCTGTCGACACGCGCTGTTGTTTGTCGTTACCCTGTGACACGTGATCCCGTCTTTTAATGTTCGGGCGTTTGTCACGTGATGTTGTCTGCTCTGTTGTTATAACTTGTCAGGAGTTGCTTTTATCTGATATGTCTTATTTTGTTCTCCAGCCTTGTTGTCACATGTTGTCGTCTTAGTCTGTCGTTACCCTCTGTCAGAGACAACAGCAGGTGTCGACAGAGAGTAACGACAGACTGAGAAAGAGCATAACATTACAGCAACGCAGTGCAGTGAGCGTACAAATACATAGACACGCACAGAAATACATAGACACATTTTTGGCACATTCGGAACCTCATACACGCCTACTGTAGCTCATGACACTGTTTCATAGCTTACGTACTTCATAGAAGCTTCTGGGCCACCGAAGGAAAACAAAACCAGAAAAGTGCAAAGAAAAATATTTTAAACTAACATTAGAAGAAATGTTTCTGTTAAAAGTGCTTCATCATTAATGCTCAGATTTCACTAATCTGGCAGATTTTTGTCTAAAAGAAATCAAACAATAAAGTGAAATGTTGTGAAAAATCTTGACTAGATTGGGTTTTAAAAAATAAACGTCTTGAAGTTTTTGTCACATAAAAACATCCGTGACTCTAAACCAACAATCGAGGCATTCTGCAGCAGAACCGGACGTAGAGCCGAGTTTTAAAACAGCCGGTCTCCCAGAGGGGGGACGAGACCCGGAGCCTCCGGGCGCCACGAGCATTACAACCGTCTGAATTCAGCGAGGAGGAAAACGATGAAGGCGGTTGGATTGAGGAGAGGAGAACACACACGCTGATAAGAGCAGGACAACCTAATTTGCTCCAGTGTTTAGTGTAATCACACTCGGGTGGAAGGCAGCAAAGAGAGTCCCAACGGGAGCGCCACAGAACCGGAAACAACCGGAGTGTCGATGGAACTGATTGTGAGGCATAGCTGGCTTCAGGCAGCTGGTATAGGATCAGATCCTGGTCTGGATCAGACCACAGACACTCAGCAGCAGTGATTCAGGAGCTTTGTCACAATAAATCCACGCTCATCGATTCCTGAAGGTTCCTCCGATCCCAGAGTCCCAACAACCTGCGTCTTCCAGGGGAAAAAATCCACCAGGACACGAACTCCTGGGATTCCCCACAGCTCTATACCTTAAATAACACCCAGGGGCTTCATTATGTCCATGATGACCTCTTGCTCCACCATCATGGAAGCCAATTTTTCTGCAGCGGAAAGTGCTTTCTGACAGCCGGTCCTCTCATTGGGTCAGGTCAGGAGCTGTAGGAGAATCCAGCAGAGCAGAGGAATGCCTGGAATATCTGAAGAAATCTCCATTATCGATGTAGAGGAATTAACAACGCGGATTCATCATCTGGATCCTTCTGCAGCAGGTAGGGTGATGGAGTTAGGAAAGTAGATAGATAAAAGGCCAGGAGGGTTTTGTTGGTGTTAAAGTCCTCAGCTGAAGACTCATCAGATCTTTGTGTTCCTGTCCCTCCGACTCACCTGGGTTATTAACAGAAAACCAGGGATTCAGGACTGAAGCAGCTGTTTGAGGGGAGTTCTTCCTGCCTGGAGACGTTTCCCCGTCAGACCCTCTAGCTTCACTCCTCTGAGACCGTTCTGAGTTCTGATCTCAGACTTAAACCTCCACCAAGTCAGTCCCATCGGCTCATCTTTGGAGTGATTTAAACTAAAACTCTCCATGAGTTGGAAGTTGAGAATGGAGGTTTTCAGCTTCCTCTCCAAAATTGGATGAAAAGAACCAAAACCAAATCAAACGCTTCCTTGTTTCTGATTTTCCTGAACAGTTTCAGAATCCAGTTTCTCACTGGGCCGATAAAAGATAAAACATCAGAGTTGCAGAGCTAACAGTCAGTGGTAGAGTTGTGTTGCTGTTAGCCAATTAGAGGAGAGATGTCCACATATCAGGAAATAAGACTCCAGATCCTGTCGTCTGAAGCCACTTTCTCCCCTGGCTAAATTCTCTGTGCTGAGACAGGTGCACTAGAGCTTTGTTTCCCCCAGAGAACGTCTTATCAGGCATTCAGTCCCACCAGAGAACACTGCCGATGTATTATAAATATGAACATTTTCTCCCCGGCAAGACGCCGAGTCGCTGCGGGGCGTCTCGAACCTGACTCGGGTTAGGTTCTAAAGGAAAAGTGAGATTTTTATATTCATTTATTCCTTGTGTCTATATTTACCTCCACTGACCTAAAGATTTAGCCTTTTCTATATAAAGAAAACAGGAATTTTCTATTTTAACCCCTACAGCCCTCCTCTAAATAAATTGCATTAAGGACCGGCTTTATTTACTGCCATCTGACTCTAGATGTGACTAAATTCCCATTAATGAAGTCTGGTCTTTAGATTTCTGTCCAAGCTGAGTGACTCTCCCATCGGAGTGTCATTTGTGGAAGATGAATGTCATTACGCTAAATGACCACAACCACAGAGACCATTAGGGAACGCTGAGCCAAACCAACAAACCAGTAAAACATAAACAGCTTCAAATAATAAAACTCTTCTACAGAAGGAGTCGGTTAAATCAGTCCCGCAGCTTTGTGTTTGGTCCTAGAGCGTGAAAATTCCTATTTTATCAACTGCCAGTAAACGCCTCCCCTTTGGGCCGAGTTAATCAGAAACAAACAAACAGCTGGGCGGGTTTATTCCAGGCCTGATTCGTGGATTCGACGCTGAAAAGTCGTTTTTAAAGTTTTAAAACTTTCCATCTTTATATAAAAGGCTCAGTGCAGCCATTAAACCATCAATAATTTAAACTCTGATAATATGAGTAGAACCATTTAGACTTCGCATCATATATCAAAGATCAATATTCATTTGTTTTTCTGTGGAGGACGAATAAATGTTCGGTCCTTCCGTTTACATTCCCATCCTGCCAGACGAACCAGAAAACTGATGCTCTGGAACCAAAACTTTAAAAATTAGGTGCTTTAAGTCTGTTAAATAGATATTTGAAGAAAAAAGAAAGGATTTTTGTCTTTTATCGTAGTTTCACAATATCATCGGTATCGTGGGACGACGTGAGCTGAACTGGGTTTTTTAGATTTAACCCGCCGCCATTCTTTTTTACCAAGCTTTCTCTTTTGAATGAAGAAACGGGATCACGGAGAAGAAATGGAGCTCTGCAAAACTCAGTTATAAAAGAGGCAGAGAGGTGATTTACAGCGTGTTGCAATCCGGGGACGCGGTGCCGCTGTCAGTCTCGTCCGGATGGCAGGAAGAGGCCAAGGATCACCAGCGATCTGCCAAACAAACTGCTGATGTTGCAGATCTCCTGTGTTTTCCATCACTCTGCCTTCACACACCCGGCTCTCGGCCTCAGTTCGAGATCTAAATTATCTCTCCCTCTCTGCCGTGTTGTCATGGAAACCAGAATTTGGGGATGGTGGATGCAGATTTAAGACTGACCTGAAATTCCCTTTCAGCGTGGCCTCCCGAGGGCAGCTAACTCTACTTCGTGCTGATGTTGGAGATAAAACTGAATCCAGGACTTAGACAGGACCCAAACCCATGGAGCTAGGTTCTGTGAACCCGTTTCTGACTGGATGTGAAGTCAGAAGTTTGGCACAAAGTTCAGCAAAGAGACACTGGATTTAAACTTTACAATGATCCAGTCAAAAGGTTCTGCACGGGTTCTATCTAACTCCAGACCCATCCAGACCTTTTGTCTGGATCTGGTTTTGTCAGGTTTTCTGTTGGAGTTTACTTGAGTTTTATTTCCTGTTCAACGGTTCATCCTTTTGGTTGTTTCGTCTCGACTTTAGGCTGTTAAACCTTTTAACGCCGGTATCTGAGCTATGAGTCCTTGTGATAATGTCATGAGGAAGTTCCAAATTCCTTAGAAACTACAGGTGTCTGATTCTAGATTTGTGGGCCGATACAAATTTTTCCTACAGCCAAATGCGTCGGTTTTGGAAAATATTTATCTGAAAGAGATAATAATAATTATTTGTTTGACAGTTTCTTATGGGTTCTGAATCTGGAAGCTAACAGCAGGAAGTAGCTTGTATGACGTTTAGGCTGGCTGGATTTCCTTACTGCTGCTCTGCAGCTAGGTTTCTATGGCATCTCTACAGGAACACGAACTTTCATGATTCTCTTCAGCCTCAAAAATGGATCCGTTCAAAATATCAGACTTCTTGAATGCAGCTCAGTCGTGTTTCAGACAACACGAGGGTGAGTAAACAACTTCAGATATTTAGTTACTAAAGAAAATAAGTAATGTTTCTAGATAAGATGAAAAAGTGTTGTAAGCGTTTGGTCTGATTATGAGTGAAAATCTAGTATCTTCAGCTAAAGAAGCCATGACTTTGCTCTGTGGCTCTTCTCTGTTGATCGTCTTTAATGTCTGATGAGCGTGGAACACCTTGAGCAGGTAAAGGCCAGAGCAGCAACATTGAACATGGAGTCAGGGACTTTCTGAAACACTCTCAGGCTCCTGAACACAAACAAAACCACTGAGTAAATTAATAAATGTATAATCAAGACACCGCTGGAGTCTCGCTAAAATGATTTTCTCCTGTGGTGTCTGCCGAGAGCAGAAACGTCCCACTTTAATCGGGAAGCTGTCAAATGAAAGGTTCCTGTCTTTGTTTTCTGGCTGTCAGACTGTCCACCTCCTCGTGTCGGTGAGTTTATCTCCAA
The DNA here is from genome assembly GCF_043380555.1 of Nothobranchius furzeri. Classification (NCBI taxonomy): domain Eukaryota; kingdom Metazoa; phylum Chordata; class Actinopteri; order Cyprinodontiformes; family Nothobranchiidae; genus Nothobranchius; species Nothobranchius furzeri. Next base: position 36,148,643 of record NC_091751.1, read on the forward strand.
AACGTTTCTGCTCGTAATCCTCGCCCCACTAGCTCCTGTAACGTGTTTAAATGCTGCTGCTGTGAATATCTTCCACAGCTGAAACAAAAAGGTAATTCCCTGCTGCGTATCGGCTGTCCTTCTGACAGATGGACATTTTAAACATTTGGAGCAGCAGAGCTGAACCGAGCCAGGCTCAGAAAGGTCAGTAGCTCTGAGATCCAGACGAGAATATTAATTACAGCTTCAAACTGCAGGTCCACTCAGCTCACATTCATGCACAATCACACTGTAATCACCTGCTGCCTTACTGGAATCAGAGCTGAAACCTGGACCTGATTCATCCACCTGACCCAAACACCTGATGGAGCATGACCTCAGAGCTAAAACCAGCCCCATCAGGACCAAACTCCACTCAGAACCGAGTGCACCAGAACACTCTGCATCAGTTATGTAACCCAGTGGGTTGAAGTGGTTTAAAGTTTTAGAAGCTTCTCTGCAGAACTCAGTGGAGCTGAAGCCTCCTTCACAACATCAAGCAGCTGTTTGGTTTCATAACCAGCCTGCAGCTGCAGGAGGAACATCAGAGAACATAGGAGAACCTGCAGGTACTCACACGAAGGCGTGGTAGAGCAGCGCCCATCCTCTAGGCCTCTCCAGCGCGTCGTAGATCAGGTTCTGGACCTTCCTCTTGCGGATGTTATTCCTCTTCACCGGCCGGGTGTAGCTCAGGGGGGTCTTGGCCAGCAGCCCGATCCCGATACCCTGAGCGCCGCGCTTAAAGTCCTCCCGACCCGGTCCCACCAGCAGCAGCGCGCCATCCTTATCCACCCCGCCGCTGCCCTGGTCCAGCAAATCCCCAAGAGCGGTCTTCTTCTGCTCCTCAGAGCCGCTAGCGACGGTCCTGGACCGGAGCCCCATGGTCACTGCTGAGTGCCCGGGATGGGCAGCATGCCATGATCCGGGTGCTGGATCCGGAGACACCCAGTGTTTAGACGCGGGTCATTTAAGGATGCGTTCCCCGGAGCGAAGGGAGATGCTGGGCGATCTGATGGGGGAGACATGGGGGAGGTGGGGGTGCGGGGAGAGGGACAGACATGGAGCGTTATACATCTTTAATAAACTATAAATAAAAAAACATCAACATCTTAGAGGAAAAGGCAGAAATCCGCCATGAAACGAATCAGAGCTGTGCGTAAAACACGCCCAAACCTCCGGAGCGGCACGGTGAGATCATCACAAAGTCCCACAACTCACTGCTGCGCCTCCGAGCCGAACCAGGAGGTTCGGGCCGGAACCAAGGGGATTCGGAGCCGAACCAGAGGGTTTCTACTGAAACTCGGAGTCTGATCAGAAACCAGCAGAAAATAAAACCAGCAACTCCTCACGCGCTCCCGCACATGCACGCACGAGGCACAAAGCCGAGCATCATCACACCTTGAATTAAAGCAGCTCCTCAACCAGCCGCTCCGAACCGAACCGGCAGCGGTTCCGGTGCATTGTGGTGCGAGTCTCCGGGGCTTCCAGCCTCCATCCACCTGCAGAGGAAGCGGCGCCGGGTGGGAGGAAGAGGAGGAGGCGCTGCGTGAAGAAGGAGGTCGATACTGATCCTGTTCTGAAGAAGCGGAGAAGCAGCAGCTCGAGCTCTCATCAGCACCGACGCGCGCACGCACGCGCGGAAACGCAGCGCACATGGATTGGGGGAGGAAAACACGCGTGTCAGCTGGGAGAGATGCGAGCAGGCGCGCTCACGAGAACTCGAGATGCATAGTCACGTACACACGCACGCGCACACGGGATGTTTACTGTAGGAAGGTTTTATTTTCTTTATTGATGAATCACAAAAATGATGGATGAGCGAATCCACCTGGTGTTTTAGCGCATTTAGACTGAAAACGTCACAGAAGATCGCAGTCATGACTCAGATCAAACTGATTCTGAAAACTTATGAAGTTTAAATGATGATCAAATTCATCAGCCCGTCTGTCATGAGCAGTGCAACTCGGACCGGCAATGCTGGGAGAGAGCTCAGGTGTTCCTCCATCACAAGACAAAGAAAACTCCAGAGACGGGACCAGTGGGTGAAACTCAGAACTACACTAACAGGGAGGGCTGATTATTCAATATGGACCAGGTGAGGAAATTAGCAGGCAAAACACAGGTGAGGAGCTGGATAAAGAAGGAGAACCAAGAGGAAACACGATGGAATGGAAAAAAAATCTAAAAGCAAAAGAAAAAAATTTTACCAAACGCCACAAAAATGTCCTACATAGGCTCAGATGACGCCTCTCTGGTTGTTTGTGTTGAGAAATGGTAGCGACCCTGCTGATCCAACCGCAAAATGAATGATGCCAACAGGAGAACACAAAACTGTTTATCCATCTATTCTCTTCCGCTTATCCGGAGTCAGGTTGCGAGGCCAGCAGCTTAAGTCGAGAGGCCCAGACTTCCCTCTCCCCAGCCACTTGGGCCAGCTCTTCGGGGGGAATCCCAAGGCATTCCCTGACCAGATGAGGGACATAGTCCCTCCAACTTGCCCTGGGTCTCCCCTTAGGTTTCCTCCCAATTGGATGTGCCCGGAAAACCTCACCAGGCCCTTCACCAGGTCCAGGAAGCATCCTAACCAGATGCCCAAGCCACCTCAACTATCTCCTTTTGAAGTGGAGGAGCAGCAGGTCTTGTCTGAGCCCCTCCCAGATGACTGAGCTTCTCACCCTATATCTAAGGGAGAGCCCAGCCACCCTGCGGAGAAAACTCATTTCGGCCGCTTGTATCCGCAATCTCGTTCTTTCGGTCACTACCCAAAGCTCATGACCATAGGTGAGTGTAGGAACGTAGATCGACCGATAAATCGAGAGCTTCGCCTTCTGACTCGGCTCTCTCTTCACCACGACAGACCGGTACAATGCCTGCATCACTGCAGATGCAGCACCAATCCGCCTCTCGATCTCATGCTCCAGTTTTCCGTCACTTGTGAACAAGACCCCGAGATACTTAAACTCCTCCACTTGGGGCAGGACCTCATCCCTGACCCGGAGATGGCATTCTACCCTTTTCTGATTCAAGACCATGGTCTCAGATTTAGAGGAGCTGATTCCCATCCCAGCTGCTTCACACTCGGCTGTGAACCGCTCCAGCGAAAGCTGAAGATCACATTCAAATGAAGCCAACAGGACCACATCATCTGCAAAAAGCAGAGACCTGATCCTCAGGCCACCAAAACAGATGCCCTCCACACCTTGGCTGTGCCTAGAAATCCTGTCCATAAAGGTCATGAATAGAATCGGTGACAAAGGGCAGCCTTGGCGGAGTCCAACTCTCACTGGGAACGAGCCCGACTTACTGCCGGCAATGCGGACCAAGCTCTGACACCGGTCATACAGGGACCTAACAGCCCGTATCAGACGGCCTGGTACCCCATACTCCCGGAGTACCCCCCACAGGGCCCCCCGAGGGATGCGGTGGAACTCCTTCTCCAAATCCACAAACACATGTAGACTGGGTGGGCAAATTCCCACGCACCCTCCAGGATCCCCCTAAGGGTACAGAGCTGGTCCAGTGTTCCACGGTCAGGACGAAAACCGCATTGCTCCTCCTCAATCTGAGGTTCGACAATCCGATGGACCCCCCTCTCCAGAACCCCTGAATAGACCTTACCAGGAAGGCTCAGGAGTGTGACCCCCCTGTAGTTGGAACACACCCTGCGGTCCCCCTTTTTAAATAAGGGGACCACCATCCCGGTCTGCCAGTGGAACTGCCCCTGATGTCCACGCGATAAGCAGAATCGGGTCAGCCAACACAGCCCAATGACAAACGGTTTATTTCCACAGAACTAATGACTTTAAAAGAAAATTCCCTATAAAACATCTCAAAATCAGCTGATTTAAAACATTCAGGCAGAGTTTTCCCATCCTGACGTCAAAAGGGAATAAAGTGACTGTAAATATTCCCAGACTGAAATATTTCCCCTTTACTCACTGGTGAATTTCATCGTCTCCAGACAAAACAGGAAGCTCCATGTTTGTTTTTATATCAGGATCCGAACTTTAACTTTCTGAGGAAGAAAATGCAGTTTGGTTTCTACTGTTGGAAACCCACGAATCCTGTTATCATTGGAGTCAAGTCTGGAATCGTGTACGACATTTTCATTGCCATAAGACGCAGAGACACAGGAGCTTCTGTGGCTTCAACAGAAACCCATCCACAGAATAAAAAGATAAGCAAAGACCATCAAAGGTATGACAAAAACCACCAAACTTCAAATCATGTTTTCATTTATGACGGCAGGCGAAGCAAAGGTGGATTAACTCAGATCCAACAAGCGTGTCTCATGATGAGTCAGTCCCAATCAATGGAGGCGACTGGGTTTAAGAGGCTGAAACACTTCTAATTAGTTTTTTGATCACGCTGATCAGCTAACAAACCCTCATGGAGATGGAATTTCATGTTTAATTTATTTTTATTTAATCTGAAAACAGATGCCCAATCAGGTAAAACAAGCTTCTACATGACCTCAAACACACAAAGAAGGTCCCCAGTAACGTTAACGAGTTAAAGAGATTTAAAAAGTCAATTAGCTAAATATTCCATATTTTGTTGATCATCAGAAATTTACTGTTCCTACCTGAGTGCAGCGCTTCCAGCCAGTACATAAATCCACGTTAGTGTTGGTGAATCCCGTCCAACGTTGTGGAGGGAAGCGTCCTGAGCTTTTATGAGCCATAAATAAACCACATTAGAAACACTAACGCCCCCACATTAGAAACGCAAACACCCCCCCCTCCCACACACACACACACACACACACACACACACACACACACACACACACACACACACACACACACACACACACACACACACACACACATACACACATACACACATGGATGTAATTTAGAAATGACCACACCTGGTTTGTGTTAAAGTTAAGATACTTGAATTGAATCTGCTTGTTTTAAATGTTTCTTTGCTTCAACACACCGGAAGTGGTATATTGACAGATTTTTTTCAGAAAAGACAAGCCGATGAGGTGATGTAGTCATTAATCAGTCATTAATCAAGCGTTAATCAGGCCTTAATCAGTCATTAATCAGTCATTAATCAGGCATTAATCAGGCGTTACTCTGAAACCAGCAGGGTAGTATGGAACGAGTTATTTCATGTCCTGATCTTTGGTTTTGTTTGACTTCTGGCTGTTTTATCCTATTTTTGGCCGTATTTAGTATTTAAAGTGACAGTGCGTATTTTCCAAGGCGATAGGGGGCAGTAATTACCTAAATGACTGCAAGCAAGCATTACATTTGTGTTTGAGTAAGACAATACCAACGAATGGCTATTAGGCTTAAAAATCCCTGGGAGTGCAACCCCCAGCAAAATAACAAGAACATCAGACTCCCTTTCATCAGTGGCAACGAGTGAAGAGGTAAATGTGTAAAACAATAATGTTTATTAATGGTGAAAGTTTTGTAGCCATTTGTTACAAATCAGTAAATGCATTTAGTCCTCAAGGCCTTCCGTAGAGGAAACATGGCATCCAATATGGCATTGCAAATCGACATGAGCAAGCACAGACTCTAAATCGTATAACTTTGTAGATATTATGCTAAGATTTGGTGTTTTAGTGGCTGAGTCGTTGTTTCATACATTTAAACTTTAACTGATTAGGAAACATCTGTCCTAATCAACGTTATAACAAACACAAACCAGCAACAATTCAGCCGGTTTGAACAACATCTGTTCTCAAGGTTTGACAAAAGTGGATAAAGGCCCTAAAGGGAAGCAATAAATGACATACAACCATCTACTTTCGCCTTCCTCCCGAGGAGCTTGATCTTTGTTTTAGATTATTCTGATGCAGAGCTGTGCACATGAATCAGGACAAAAACACAACCAACACTTGCAGCATGATAAAAATCCCTCAGAATCAGAGCTGTTGCTTTCAGGAATAATCTTCCTGCATCACTGCAGCCTAACAGGATTTACCCAGAGCTACAGAACACAGTGATCCTAAAATAGATTGATCGTACGTCTTGTTGGCCTTTAGTATTTCTACTTAATCGCAGGCAGTCTGTGGATTTGACTAATTATGTGGAAGAGAAATGGCTGGATGGCTCTGTAATTGAAAAAGCAATAATTTGACTGTGGCTGTCTGCTGCTGCTTCACCGGACAGTCCGGTGAGTCAGCTCCGAGTCGCCTCACATGGGCAGATGTTTCTTTCTTATAGCTTCTCATAAAATCAACCCCCCTGCTGACGGTTTTTCTGCTTTGAAGCCGCTGATGCAGCGAGTCCTTTACAGCAGCTCTGTTCTGTTTTAAAATGTCCTTGAAACTTTGGAGTTTTCCCCCCAGAAAGAACAAAACACAAAACTAGTGTTTTCATTCCTGCTCTCAAAGATTCCCGTTGTTTTCTGGGAAAGGGTGACATAGTAAAGCAGGACTGGCTTGATAAAACGCTCCAGCGTTCTCTGAAAGCCTATGTGTGAGTGTAAACTGATTGGTGATGGAGGAGGATCAATACTGGTCGTGTTCATGTGAAACGCTGCATTCATCGTGTGGGATTTTACAAGCTGATGAGGACTTAAAGGTGCAGGTTTGACGTACTGCCTAAGTGCCATTAAGCAAGAAACAAATTATCTCCAGGAATTTTGAGTATGTTGTTCTTCAGGGTCAGAGTGTCATCACACTTTGAAAAAAAGACTTTTTACTTTGTGGTGTTTGTTTTTTCATTTATATTTGTGCAGGGTTGTGAATTAAAATGTCCATTTATCAACTAAAACTCTTTAGCAGTTCCACTTTATAGTTTTTACCCATTAATCTGGTCTCCATCCATCCATTCTCTTCCGTTTTTCCGGAGTCGGGTTGTGGGGGGCAGCAGGCTAAGCAGGGAGGCCCAGATTTCCTCTCCCAGCCACTTGGACCAGCTCCTACGGGGAATCCCAAGGCGTTCCCTGGCCAGCCGAGAGACGTGGTAACTCAGGTAGAACTCACTGCATTAACACTGTTCAAAATTTAAACCGCTCACAAAGAGTTTACATGACTGAACTGGTGTTTTTCACACAATCACAGTTTACCTTTGAGGATTTTTGAAGAATTCCCTTATATGTAAATGGTCTGTATTAGTATAGCACCTTGTTAGGGTTCTACAACCCCCCAAGGTGCTTCACAACACAATCACCCATTCACACACACACTCTGGTGCCCTGGGACACAATGACAGAGTTGAGGCTGCCATACACAGGCGCCACCGGTCCCTCCATCCACCACCAGCGAGCAAGGTGGGTTAAGAGTCTTGCCTAAGGACACAACAGCAGTGTTATAGATTTTTTATGTTTTACTATTTCTTGATCATTAATTCTATTAACTGAATGTCCTGAAAGCATTCACACACACACACACACACACATACACACACACACACACACACACACACACACACACACACACACACACACACACACACACACACACACACACACACACACACACACACACACATTCTTGTTTCCCATACACACACACTCCCTCTCTCACACATGACCTCGCTCCCATTCCTTTCTTATCTTTTGTAACAAAAAAACTCTATGAGCAGAACTCGGGGCATTTGCCTCGTGCTCTTGCCACAAATTGCAATTTGGTTGTATGTCTGCTTCCAGGGGCGGCGTTAGGCCCGGCTACTTGGACTGAAGCCCCGGATGTTTCATGGAAAGTCCCGGATCTAAATCGTGGAAGTAACATGCAGTACCAAAGTCCAACAGAGAGGGAGCAGCTGGCAGTAGTTTGTATACAGCCTGCCTGAGCCTCCACCACTGAAGAAGCCCTTCAGCAGCCAGCTTCTTCTACAGTCTCTGCCTGAAACGCATGAGTGAAGATGGACATAAGGACGTTTTTTAGACCAAAAGTACGGCGACAGAACCCCAGCTTTGATGAGACTGGTGTTGACTCAGGTTTATGAGTCTTATTTGAAAATATTTGTTGTGCTGCTGGTTTGCCTAAAGTTAGCTTATCAGGCAAAGTTGCTGGAGAAAGCAAGGGAATATTTACTATCATCTCACACTAAACACTAACAGGAACAGTACTCTGCCCTGAAAATGCTTAATATGTAGCCTCAGATTAAAAATGATGTGGTGCAAGATATATATGATGTTGACTAGTGCGTGTCACGTGCGCGCGCGTGTGTGCGTGTGTTAAGCCCCGGATGTTCTTCAGTTCTTAATCCGCCCCTGTCTGCTTCATCGTCTCCTTTGCTCTTTGACTGCAGGAAATGGGTTTATTGATTAAATATATTGATAAAATCCCTAACATAATTTTGTCCTTCGAGAGCCGGGGTCCCGTCACCTCGTAGCGCCAAGAGCCGACGCTGGAGAACTGTCGACAACTTAAATCTCCTCCAGCGATGAGTTTTTGCTGGGAGGTCGGTGAAGGTCTTGACGTCGCTAGGAGGAATGCGGATCCACGAACTCAAGCCCTGAGTGGAGAGATTTGGTGAGACAAGTTTGTTTTTTGTCATTTTGTCTTGTGGTACTGAGAGAAAGTCCTAGGTGACCAGGGGTTAAATTGGTTGGTTTGCCGGAAGGAACTTGTTAAACAGATTCCTGGAGTGCTGTTTTGGTATGGTTAAGAGAATGCACTTGAGCGGCAGAGAGAGAGATAAACAGATTCCGGGAATGCTGTATTTGCCTGGTTTTTGAGCGTTTTAGCTGAAATATAAACACAACTCTGGTGTGATAAAGAGATAAATGAATAGACCGGTGTGATAACTAAGAGGTTAAATTGGTTTTTGAGCGTTTTAGCCAAAAATATAAACGCAACTCTGTTTTGGTCTGGTTTTGAGCGTTTTAGCCTTGAATAGAAACGCAACTCTAATTATCTGTTGTTGTTGTCTGTCTAAACTGTTGTTGGAATGAATGAAAGAGTGTCTGGACTTGCTTATTCTTGTAGAAAGAAGGACATGGCAACTCATTTACACCCGTCTCACGTATCGGTGGTCAGATTTTAAACAGGTTGGCGACACGCCGTGAATCGGATCCCGCTGTGTTAAGAAACACAGTTGAAGGGCGAATTCGTAAGCCTAAATCTGACCTCATGCCGAAGCAAAGACGGTGTGGTATCTATATGGGGGAATAAGAACTCAGAAAATACCTTTTGAGCAAATATTGTACATTGATTGAAATGTAAATCCAGGAAATGTGGAAATGATCTGAAAATTATCAGAGGATTGATGGAAAACATGATTTTGAGAACCGCTGACGTGTTTCAAATGTACTATGGTTACGAGGACGCACAGAGTAGTGGAGAGAAAGAAAGGGTTGAAGACATGAAACAGAGAGAGAGCACAGCCTGGCTAAAAAAACACCCAAACAACAGCTGCTGTGCTCTGAGCTAATAAGTGTAGCGACATGAATGGCCTCATTTTTGACCCAAAGGTCACCATTCCTCAGCTGGGTCAAGCTGTCCTGGCTGTACTTCTATCTACAGATTATCCACCACAGGAGACGTGAAGTCTGCTGTAAACCATCTTTAATCTGACTGCCTTTATCTGACTGCTGTTCCATCCGCAAGACAAAGGACACTTCAAGATTTAAAAGAATAATTTTTAATAAACTCATTTCACTGTCTATTAAATGTTCATAAATAATCATCAAGGATCATTATAAATGTATTTAATTACTGAAATGAATTATTATTCTTTGGTTAATAATTATTATTATTTATGATAATCAGTAACTTTTAACCGTGACAAGAAGATCATCTGCACTTATACACAGCATGCAGGACACAGTAATCAGGTTAAGGTTAACTGCACTCACATGTCTTTGTTCCATAACACCAGAGCTTTCTATCTCTGAGAGGGCATGTTCTGAGGTATGTTAAGTCCCACCCTCTAACATGTCAAAATCTAATTCGTTAGAAGAAGATTACCGACCGTCACTTAAAACCTACCTCCTCAGTTCAAGTTCAGTTCTTGAGCTCACCAAATTCTCTCCGTGGCAACGAGAGTCCAGAGGATTGAGTCGGCCGTTCGAAACCTCTACTAAAGCATTTCTGTCACGCCGATAGAATTGCTTCAACAGAAACGCCATCTGCAGCACAAAGCTGACGCTACGAGATTCCTTAAGAATCTGCTCAGACGCAAAACCATCCACCTGTGTGCCTGCGGCAACTCTAGGACCAGAGAGTCGGTACCACTGGTCTCCCCTACCGGACCGAGTACCCAGAGGCTGATCAACATCCTCCCTTGACCTCCGGATCTGAACAGAGGGTCATCTGAACGGTTAGGTAGAACACAAGATTGTGTCTGAAATGCCTTTTATTAAGAAATAATTTAGCTTAACTGCAAACCAAATTCTTTCACCCAGAACACGTTTTCTCTCTCTAAGATAGAAACCTTCTGAGACTTACATTCACACATTCAAACACACACACTTCATGCTTAGTTTCATCCAGACACAGATTGCTTTACTACCAAGTTTTAATACCAAAGATTTTATAAATTGTCATTTATGAATTGTCTTTTAAAATGTCATCTTTAAATTGTTAGTAATAAATTCTTAACTTTTTTTAAACCTGGCTCTTTGAAATAAAACACAGAGTGGTGTGTATTGATCACTGAACGAGCAAAGATCTCTTTAGACCTACTGAATAAATAAATAAACTTTTGCTATTAATTTAAATCTCTTAAATTAATTATTAATCTTTTGATTAAATATAGACCAATCCAGTTGTTGTATGAACTTCTTTCAATTATATAAACATCTGTGGATATATATATATATATATATATATATATATATATATATATATATATATATATATATATATATATATATTATAAGTTTCATTACCAATTTGTTTGATCTTTCTCAGAATTTAACAAAGCTGAAATAGCAACAGCGTTAAATTCTAGTTATGTAGATTAACAACGCTACATAAGGTCTTATCAATTGAGGCCTGAAGGTAACTTAACTAGAACATAAAGATGAAAAACTAACTCCTTGATGCAAAATGGTCATTACAGTGGACAGGTTCTCAAAACTGTAATTTATTCATTCTTTCTTTTGTTTTTCTTTTTTTTTTTTTTTTTTTTTTGTTATTAAGCACAGCTGTTGAATACTTTATTGCATTTGAGCCCCTTCATGTGGACTTACGTAAGTCCAGCCAACATATTTCATGTTCAGAATGCACACTGTCCACTGTGGTGGACATGTAGTGAATTATTTGCAAATTATTAAATGTTACAAAAATTATTTGTTGAAATTTGTTTCATTCACACCTGAAGATGAATGAAAAACATTGTTAAATAATCGTGGTTGAAGATTTCATAATTCATGCATCAAAGGGTCAAGCACTGACCAAATAGTCAATTCCTGGTATTCTGGTGACTAATATAATTTGAACTATGAACTGTGTCACTTTTGGTGGCTGAGAGGGAAAGGGTTTTAGTGGAACCCCTCAATTTGAGAAATTGTCTGTTTATCAGTACTTGGTAGTAAGAGAGAGCCCAAATAAAAGCTAAGTATGTAGGTTTTTAGTTGAAACCTCTTGGGCTGAGAGATTGACTGTGTGGTTAGCAGTAATCCCAGACCAACAAAACTAGTGACTATTGCCGAATTGCATTTTATCTCCTCATTTTTGTTTTTTAAATCTTTGTCTCTGACGTTAAAATCCAGACAAGGGAATTTCAGCGAATGACAATCAAGCCCGGGCGACAGCAGATCTGGTGTGCACCTGAGGTTGAAGTCGAAAACAGCATTTTGAACACTCTAAAAAATATCGTTGGTCAAAAACTGAATCTCCTGTTGTCTGTCAAATGTAGGAACTTGTTCAGATCTCCGATTAGTGGACACTGTGATCAGAACAAGGGGAGAAACTGTTTGGAAGTAAAATTAAAGTGAGACAGCAGATTAAAGCTGTTGTAGGGAAATTCCATTTAAAAAGTTTAAAAATGTTTTAATTCTTCATGTATTCTCAGATTGGGAACTTTGGAATGCATTTTAACACAGAATTACACACTCCTCTGTGTCTGGGTTAAACAGCAAGGACGTGTAAGAAAAACATACACATCCTAACAGACCTTGGTCTAAAGTAAGACGATATTCTATCAGCCAAGAGGCTGAAGCAGAAATCAGAAAAGGCTTCGAGAAATAACTGCTGAAAGAAAATATAAAAATGAAAAAAGTTAATGCTTTAATTGAAATATAGGTTTTGCACACCTTGAAAGTTAGTAAGAAGTTGCTGGACAGCTTGATTTGAGGTCTTCTGTCCTCTGGTATGTAAATATCAACATCGGCCCAAGTTTTCAGAACTGGTAGAGATTAAGTTAATGTTGACACAGCTGCTCAACCTTGTACTCTTTAGATTGGATAAGTAAAACTTATGCAGTTTCTGACTGAACCATTTAAATGTTGGTAAATTTAAATCAATAAATGAACAGACTTATTGCAGAACACATCTAACAGCAAATTTTGTAAATGACCAAATGTTTCATTTATTGTAGGGCTGACAGTATGATAATGGCTACATTTTATAATTTGGATCTCAGAAAACATGATAAAGTTTAATGAATCTTTGTTACACACCTATATTTATTTTAGAAATGGGATTTAAATGTTGAAGATTCAATTGTTTTTTCAAGTGACTGAGTGTAATTCGGCCATTTCTCAGTGCCACATGCCAAAATCCCACTGTTTCCAAATCGTAACCCAAACAAACGAGACTGCTGGAGACTGCTAGGCGACCTGACCTATTCAGACGCATAGAGGTCAGCGGAGCCATCCATCCATCCATTTTCATCCGCTTATTCGGAGTCGGGTGGCGGGGCAGTAGCCTAAGGCGAGAGGCCCAGACTTCCCTCTCCCCAGCCACTTGGGCAAGCTCCTCCGGGGGAATCCCAAGGCGTTTCCTGGCCAGGTGAGAGACATAGTCCCTCCACCGTGTCCTGGGTCTACATTTAGGTCTCCTCCCGGTTGGATGTGCCTGGAAAACCTCACCAGAGAGGCGTCCAGGAGGCATCAAGACCAGATGCCCGAGCCACCTCAACTGGCTCCTCTTGATGTGGAGGAGCAGTGGGTCTACTCTGAGCCCCTCCCGAATCACCAAGCTTCTCACCCTATCTCTAAGGGAGAGCCCAGCCACTCTTCGGAGACAGGGGCGGCTTTGCCGACAGAGGACACAGGTGGCCGCCTGGGGTGCCATCTGATGGACAGGGCGCAAAATAAAATAAAAAATAAATAAATAAATAAATAAAAAGTTTATTACATTTATGTTTGTAATATGAAATGCACTCTCTACATACTCAAAATTCCACTCTGAAATGACATGAAATTAAAACATCAATATTTAAATTCTAATGATCTGGCTGCATGACGAGCTCCCGCTTGGGCCACCACTCCGATGTATTTGACCGTTAAGGGTGCCGTAGATCATGTGCGTGGGTAGCACTGTAGAAGGGCATCCTGTTGTCATCGTGTTTAAACTTTTGATATCTTTTACGATGAAAAGAACACCCAAGCCATCGAGATCAGCATTCCGAAAGCGAAGGAAGGAGGAAGATAAAAAAAACGGGCCCAAAGCAGAGGTATGTAGACTTTATAAATTTGGCAAAGCAACTTTTTGCATTACAGTTGTAGCTAGCTGCCTCTCCTGCCATACACGGTCCACGGACGGACCCTCGCTAGCTGTTTACATACACAGTACAGTATCTCGTAACGTTAACCAATTAATTTTACTTTTGAATCGTCGTGTCCAGATGCAGTGAGACAATATCTGCAGCCTGTCGACAGGCACCTGTTGACACCACGGGGGCGGGACTGTCTTCTACACCTGTTGAGCCTCACTGTGATGATGAAGAATGTAAGATTTTTTTAACGTTTTTTGGAGTATGATTGCAGCCTTTTTATGAACTTTGTTTCAAGTTTTAAATACACATACAATATGAATTTAATATTTGTATATCAGAAGAATGCTAGGTGTGGGTGTAGCAAAATTTCAACTTTGTCTGACACATCGGGCAGGCGGCACCGCCGCGGCCGTGGCGGGGACTCCCCCGCTGCCGCCGGGCCCGGCGGGGAGTGAGAACTGCCTAAACACAGCATGACAACTTATACCGTCTCTTTCTTGTTTACGCTGCAGCGTCTTCATCCAGGCATCACGCAGCAGCAGAGAACATTTACTGAGCAACAATCTCAGCATCTAGAACCAGATGAGTAAGTTACTTGTTAGGCTATTTGTAATCAGCAGTAGAAACAGGCTTTTTCAAATTAAACGGCTTATCACATATATTGATATGCAAAATTTATGTTCTTAAATCCACACCAGACACTTGTTTTTGGCACAATCAGTGCAACATTGATTTAGCATTGAGAATTCTAAATAATCTGAACATCTACTATTCTGAGCCCCTTCTGAATGACCAAGGTTCTCACCCTATCTCTAAGGGAGAGCCCAGCCACCCTGCGGAGAAAACTCATTTCGGCCGCTTGTATCCGCAATCTCGTTCTTTCGGTCACTACCCAAAGCTCATGACCATAGATGCGGGTAGGAATGTAGATCGACCGGTAAGTTGAGAGCTTCACCTTCTGACTCAGCTCTCTCTTCACCACGACAGACTGGTACAACGCCCGCATCACTGCAGATGCAGCACCAATCCGCCTATCGATCTCACGCTCCAGTTTTCCCTCACTCGTGAACAAGACCCCGAGATACTTAAACTCCTCCACTTGGGGCAGGACCTCATCCCTGACCCGGAGAAGGCATTCTACCCTTTTCTGAATCAAGACCATGGTCTCAGATTTAGAGGAGCTGATTTTCATCCCAGCTGCTTCTAACTCGGCTACGAACCGCTCCAGCGAAAGCTGAAGATCACGTTCTGATGAAGCCAACAGGACCACATCATCTGCAAAAAGCAGAGACCTGATCCTCAGGCCACCAAAACAGATGCCCTCCACACCTTGGCTGCATCTAGAAATCCTGTCCATAAAGGTTATGAACAGAATCGGTGACAAAGGGCAGCCTTGGCGGAGTTCAACTCTCACTGGGAACGAGCCCAACTTACTGGCGGCAATGAGGACCAAGCTCTGACACCGGTCATACAGGGACCTAACAGCCCAGAGGGCCTGGTACCCCATACTCCTCCACAGGGCCCCCCGAGGGACGTGGTCAAACTCCTTCTCCAAATCCACAAAACACATGTAGACTGGTTGGGCAAATTCCTACGCACACTCAAGGATCACCCTAAGGGTATAGAGCTGGTCCAGGGTTCCACGGCCAGGACGAAAACCACATTGCTCCTCCTGAATCTGAGGTTCAACAATCCGACGGACCCTCCTCTCCAGAACCCCTTAATAGACCTTTCCAGGAAGGCTCAGGAGTGTGATCCCCCTGTAGTTGGAACACACTCTGCGGTCCCCCATTTTAAATAAGGGGACCACCATCCCGGTCTGCCAGTCCAGTGGGACTGCCCCCGATGTCTACGCAATATTGCAGAGCCGCGTCAGCCAACACAGCCCCACAACATCCATAGCCTTAAGGAACTCCGGGCAGATCTCATCCACCCCTGGAGCCTTGCTACAGAGGAGCTTTTTAACCACTTCAGTGACCTCAGCACCAGAGATATGAGAGGCCAACCCAAAGTCCCCAGACTCTGCTTCCTCACTGGAAGACGTGTCGGTGGAATTGAGGAGGTCTTCGAAGTATTCTGCCCACCAATCCACAACGTCCTGAGTAGAGGTCAGCAGCACATCATCCCCACTATAGATAGTGTTGGTAGCGCACTGCTGAACATGGTGTTCATTATGGACAATCCATGACTGGCACAGAAGTCCAATAACAAAACACCACTAGAATTCAGATCGGGGAGCCGTCCCTCCCAACCACACCTCTCCAGGTCTCACTATCATTGCCCACGCGAGCGTTAAAGTCCCCCAGCAGAACGAGGGAGTCACCGGAAGGAGCGCTTTCCAGCACCCCCTCCAAGGTCTCCAAAAAGGGTGGGTAGTCTGAACTGTAGTTTGGTTCATAAGCACAGACTACAGTCAGAACCCATCCCCCACACGTAGGCAGAGGGAGGCTGCCCTCTCATTCACTGGGGTAAACCCCTATCGGCGGAGCTTGCCACTTTTCCAAAGTAAGATAGTTAGCTGATTCCTCTTGATAATCTGCCAACTATCTGACGCTATTGCGTTTGCTGACTAACAATAATACCTTGACCATAAGAGTAAACAAAAATAATATTTAAGCAGAATGTACACAGTTACCCCTGATAGGAGTAACGTTAATGTTTTGGTTATAAGCCTAAGTTACACTATCATTAGAAATAAGGTATTATTATATGAGGTGTCCTAAACTTTCAAAAGTACTGACTGTGCCTTTTTTAATTATCATCTGTGAATGACCTGGTTTGCTCCCTCGAGCAGATTCTTGAATACTATCATTAATCAATCAATATCATTAGAGATTATCCAATATCACCAGAAACGTTATCTACTAGAGATAGATAGATTTGTAGGTTACCATGGTTTTATCCATTGTGTTGTTATCATATGACATTAGACATCTTACACGTCATAGACTACTTGAACCGTGGGTCAAGTCCATTTATACCCTTGAAACTTTCCCAAACAAACCTCCCCATTTATTGAAGTTACCTAAACTTGATTTAGTGTTCATGATTTCAGTAATGTTTGATTTATGATCAGTTACTTCTATATGAAGATGTTAAATTAACAGTATATAGTTGAAGAATCTAGTTCTTTAAAAGTTATGAAGAATATAAAAGTTATGTAAAATATCTCCACTTTGTGTTAGTCAGTCTATCTCGATTCTCAATTAACTGTTTGTGTAATTAATATTGAACTCCTTCCTAGTTGGTTAATGAATATTTTCTGTCGTTTTGCTCAGTCTTTATTCTGCCTCTACTACCAGCTCTAACTTTCTTATCTCCTTTATTTAACAAAGAGAGCAGCTCTTGCCCTTGGCTCATCGTTGTTTGTTTTTCTTATTTGCAAGACGAGCATTATAAGATGACACTTGTCCTACATGACCCTTAGATGTGATATTTTACACTATGGTCTAGCAAATGTTCTTTGATGGTCACATTATTTTAAGAATAAAACCTAGTTACATATGCTTCTAGTTGTTTTTATATCTGTCAGTCTTTTGTTTTGTTTAATTCTTGCTGTTTTCTGAATATAAATACTTTAGTTGTTCGTTATCACACATAGGAGTCATGTTCTGCCTCCTCCTTATGTGTCTCCTATTCGGTGTCCCAGTGCTCCTGTCTTGTTCTGTGTCCCTCTGGTCCCCAGCCCCTCATGTCCTCTTTCTAGGCTTCCCTCGGGTGTCCTCCTATCACTCCCTGATATTAGTCCTCCTCATCCATCCAGTTATTAGTTGTTTATGCTTGCCCTCTGTCTTTAGGTTTAGTTTATCTGTGTTTTATAGGTTCAGGTTTGTCTGCCCTCCTGCTTGTTTTTTCCCTTATTCAGGTAATTGTATGCACCTGCCTTCCCTCCAGATTTCACTCCTCACACCTGTTACCTGTTCCCCTGAACACCTCCTCTGTGTTTAAAAACCCTGTCTCGTCCTTCAGTGTTTGTCGGTCCATTGTTTTGTGTCTACGTTGTTCTGTCTTCTCCAGAGTTTTGTCCGTGCTCAGTTATTGAGCTGCTGTTTTTGAACTTTTGACCGCTGGATCAAGTCTCCTCCTTTAAATAAAGGATTTACGTATTTCATCTGCGCCTGTCTCGAGTGTTTCTGCGTTTTTGGGTCTTAATCCCTGCTCAACGTGACATTAGGTTATTTTCCTCTGTTTGACCTTTAAACTAATTATGGCTCTTCCTCAGCATTACCTTGTTTCCTGGAGTATGACCATTTTAGAGAAATTACATTTTTACAAATTACAAATTACATATCATCTTCTCAAACACTTTAGGGTTGTGTGTATCTAAGAACATCAGTTTTTTTTTAAATGTTCACTACCTCTATGTGACAATGAGTTTTATTTTCCTTAAATATATCTGCTATTCAATTTCACTTACGGAGTTTTAATGTAGCAGTATTTATCTCCTATTGAAAGATTTTACGCACTACTTGAATGTCATTGTACATTGTTGATGTACTCTGAAGCGACATTACTTAACTGAAACTATGTGAAGTTGAAAAATTATTTTTATAATTCGGACTGATTTTGTTGTTGATTAACTCCAGTGTTAGAAGCAAATAAATCATATTGAAAGTCGCTTGGTCCTGGTCACATTCCATAATTTAGCTCTGATGATGTAAACAAAGGTGAACGTTTCTGGCATAAGGAGAGCAAAACGCATAGAGTCTATGACATTATTATTTTGTGATATGAGCTTGTGGATGCTGACGAGCTTCCCTTTTTTCCCCAGATGTGTTGATTCTTTTTGATCTCGTTAGATTACAATCTTCTGCAACAGCTCTTCAACTGCGATTTCTCCTGTTACTTCTAGGTGATGTAAGTCACTTTTTGTGTTTATTTTCAATTTTCTTTACACTGATTTGGGCTTTTTTGTTAGTTTGTCTTGTTTTGTTTTGTTTTTTTTATGCACGCTGTGCTGCATGACTCTGCCCCCTGCTGTTGTAAACTGGTAATTGCAAGTTTCTATGGATGGGTATTAGCCACATTATGCAGGATCCAACTTTCGCATTGGTTTGACGCAATGCTTGCCGGTACTGGACCTGTTTTGTTTATATCCTTTTATGCCTCTTTTGCTCTGGTGAGCCATGAGCTACCTCATGTCTCATGAGGAGGGACGGCGATAACGATTTTCCTACACACACGCACTCACCTGTGTGCCTCTGTTATAAGATAAGTAAATAGAACACATTTGTGAATGAGGTAATGGCTGGATGTTTGAGTCCTTGAATTTGAGCTGAAAGAATCTTTGTTAGTACAACTGTGGATGAAAATAACTGGAGTCCAAAGTGACAGAGAAAATACTTTGAATATTGGTTGATAACCATTTTTATTGAAAACAAGTCAAAATCAACAGTGATCTCCCAGAATTGTCTTGTGCTTTTTCGCCACAAGTCGTGAAATCAGGAAATTGGGTTCTGATGAAGGTGCTGAAACAAGACAATTGGGGCAGCCAGAGGTGAGAAGGTCCATTCAAAGTACTCCTCGCCACTCCTACTGCTGTGAAGATTGCTGAGAGGCCATCTTGGATTCATCTATCCCACTGCAAGCTCATCAGCATCAACTGACCGCTATTAGAGTGCAACGAAGTCCAGGTTTCAAAGGCGTGATGTTCAATAGGTATTCATGTCTCAACCCCGGTGAAGATAAAGATAAAGATAAAGATATAGATCTGCATCAAGCTTGCTGGTCACCACATTGCTGATGATGGTGCACGTTCATGGCCCTGCGCTTGGGCCGTCTCTCAGCACCTGATGGAACAACTGGGTCAGCAGCATCTGAGGGGGTATTAGAACTGGAACTGAAACAACGGATTGGGGCTCCTCCCTGACCGCACATCTACATGACAACGTGACCTGCACCTACCTCGGCTGAAGACCCCCTGGATGCAAGTACGACTGGACACAGCGAAGAAGAGACGCTGGAAAAGGATATGATAAATGATAAATGTAGTGAGTTAATTTACATGTTATTTAATAAGCCATAAGACATAGGATTCCATAGGAAATATGAAGTCATCCTTATGGATCTGTGGGTACTGATTAACAAGAAGATTGGAACTTTTTATTGCAGGAATTAGATAACAGCTTCGTATTCACTCAGAGACAACAGAAGAGAGAGTCAAGTTTAAAGGCTTAAAATTTGTTACTAAACAAATTAAACTAGACTAACTTTAACACTAAATGTATGGTGTAAGGTGAATGAGACGGAGAATGGTGTAATGTGGAATGTTGCTCAGAACCAGCAAATCCAAAGAAACTATTAGTACTGGTGGGAAGGGAAGGTGCTGCCTTCGCGCTAAGCTTTGGTTAGGAGATTCATAAACACATTCGACGCCATTCCGTCGGCCTACATACCCTTTTGGAAGTCCCCGTTAGATCAGGAATGCCGAGGTCCAGCTTGACCCTCTCTGGAACTGAAGCCGGTAGGAAAAGCAGCGGTTGCCGACTAGACCAGTCTTGAGATACTTCCGGGTCACGACGGTTTTGTTGGCATTTAGTGAGACCCAAAACTGGGTCGTGATGGTTCAGCTTTTATTCTGGAAGGAACCGTTGCAGCAGCTGGAACAGCAACAGATTTTATCCAGCTTGTCGTTGGTTCTTTCGGCTTAAGAGGAAAGTTAAAGACTGGCCACTCCGTCAACTTCTCTAGAACGCTTTGAATTGGCGTTAAAGATGACGTGGGCATATTTTTATACTTCAGATGTTTTGGTTTATGGTCAAATGAAAAGATGACAGATTTACCAAGCACCACCAAAACCACGCCTCCGTCAGATCTGGCAGATTCTGATTGGATCAGTAAAAGCAATGTGTCGTCTCTTAACGCTACGTGAGATCAGTCCTAGTGGAAACATTTAAAGTCATATTACTTATTATATTCTATAGGAGTGTAATAAAGTAATTAATATTTTGACTAACACTTTGTTTGATTAGCTTTATTAAAAATAGAGTTCTTTGATTTATTAAAAGGAGAGCGTCCTTTCTTCATTCTTCTCTTGAGCTGAAAAGAAGCAGTTTAGAAGCAAATGTATGAGACCTTGAGGCCATATCTTATGCAGACTAGTTCTGTGTCAGAGGGGAGGGGGAAATGACTTTTGGTGGAAAACAGTCATTTCATTCCGTTACAAAAATGATAAATGACCCGCACTTGCATAGCGCCTCTCAGAGTAAGGACTCCAAAACGCTTTACACTACAGTGTATCATTCATCCAGTCACACACACATTCACACACTGATGGTGATGAGCAACGATGTAGCCACAGCTGCCCTGGGGTGCACTGACAGAGGAGATAAGGATAAGGATAACTGCTTCAATCAACTGCACCCAATCTCCAAACTGGTTTCATAGTAAAAGGATCAGAAGGACTTTTCAGGGACAAGATCAGCTCCCTGACACTTGGACAACCACCTCAACACACCACGGAAGGACCCAGACGTCTTCTTATTTAGAAGTTGAACTGTGCGCTCTCACATCCCAAACTCCATTCTTGCACTCCGGACCTGGACTTCGAGGAACTCATCAACTTAAGACTGAAACCATCCTGATCAACTGAAGAGGACTCTGACTTTCAAACCTATTCTCAAACTGGGACTCTCAGCCCACGGACAAGCCCTTTGATGAAGAATGCTTGATTTGCCTAAGCTTCTGCCATAGTTAGAGCTGCATAAATTAATATTACACATTCATTTTCCCTCATTCACAGAAAGAGTCGTCTGCAACTTGAAGTTTTAAATTAAATTCGCCTGATGTTTCAATAAACTCTACTGATGTTTTCTGTATATTATATGGTTTTGCTAACCCTTCCCAACCTCTTTATCGGGACTGCTGTAAATTGTAGAGTTGTTGCATTACAGTAAATCCACTTAAATATGTATGTAATAGCTTTTCTTAAGTTTATGATGGTGTTGATTTAACTGATTCCCATTATCTCACTTATATCTCTGTAAACTGCTGTTTGACGTTTTTTGATGTCAGTTGTGTTTGCCTTATTGTGTTTTATTATTTTACTTGTTCTTTGTGTTGTTGTTTTCCTTTTGTTTGGTTATCCTATTCGGATAAACAGGAGGGATTATGTTACAGAGTTTTTATGTTTTACTATTTCTTGACCATTAATTCTATTAACTGAATGTCCTGAAATAATTCTCTCTCTCACATACACACACACACACACAAACATACACACACACACACACACACACACACACACACACACACACATTCTTGTTTCCCATAAACACACTCTCTCTCTCTCACACATGACCTCACTTCCATTCCTTTCTTATCTTTTGTAATAAATAACCTCTGTGAGCAGAACTTGGGGCATTTGCCACAAATTGCAATTTGGTTTTTAGTCTGCTTCATCGTCTCCTTTGCTCTTCGACTGCAGGAAATGGGTTTATTGATAAAATATATTGATAAAATCCCTAACAAGCAGCATCCTCAAAATGGAGCTGGGATCGAAATGGAGCTGGGATCGAACCTGCAACCTTCCAAGGCTTTGCTTGCCCACCCACCAGGCTAAGCGTCATGCCCCGCCCCCCTCCCCGACCGTACCGTGCCCACTGACACGAACGGCGCAGCGAAACTAGAACCTTCCATCAGCTGATACTGATGAGAAACAGCAGCGGAACGTGTGCAACCACCCCACCCTCGCTCTCACAGAGGAGAGCTGCGGGACGTATATAAATATATATATATATATATAAATATATATATATATATATATATATTAGATAGATAGATAGATAGATAGATAGATAGACAGACAGACAGACATATATATATATATATATATATATATATATATATATATATATATATATATATACATACATACATACATTTATTTATATATTTACATATATATAGTCAATCCATAAAGTGTTTGCAGGTCTCCCAGCATCTTGTACTCATATCCTGTCAGGTGAGCCTGAAGGTTTTGAATGTTTTATTCGGCCTGAACTTTTACGGCTGAGTGATGAGGGCAGTGAGGCGAAACCCAACAGCTGGATGTTCTGAGTCCACTGAGGCCTTCAAAGTGGGCCTGTTGAACCACACCAGCTGTGTTCTGCAGGAGAATACAAAACCTTTCCTCAGATTCCCGATTGTTCACAAATACACTCACCAGACAATGTTTGGCATCCTTTACAGTATAAAATACAGTGAGCAGCTTAAAACAGACTAATCATGTTGAAGAATCAATTATTCAACTCAGACTAAAAGACAAAAACTAGAACAAAGGTACAAAAACACATGGGAGGAGTCGATTTAGAGGTACAACTTAGCTCAATCATGCAGAAAAACCCTGCATTTTCATTTTTCTAAACATCTGTTGAGATGGTATGCTAACTGTGGAAACCCCGAAAGGCAACGTAGAAAAAAAATGTTGTTGTGGCATTTTTATAAGTTTTTTTCTTTCTTTCCCACTTCTCATCCAACAATTGGCAGAAATGTCTGTAAAACATGATTAGTTTATCGATAATGGGTTAAAACAAACTCCTGGTAAGAAAGTTAGCCAACAAAATAATAATGAAATTAAACGTTGGATTCACGGGGACTCGAACAGGTTAAGGACAACAGAATCTAAGACAGTTGTCCTCACCACTAAGCCGCAGACCTAATGTGAGGGAGGATTTGAATTATACAGACAATTACGTGCATCTTAAGACAACACAGGACGCGAGCAGGGACATCCTGTCCACAAAGAAACGCATTTTTTACGACACTTTTCCATCGCTCATGGTAGAGGTAAACGCAAACCCTTCCTGGGATCAGGCTGTTCTCTGCAGACCAGCCGAGCTTGTACTCCTGTTACTGTGTCTCCAGAACCACTGCAGTGAATTCAAAAGTAGGCTCATTTCTAAACGTGTGACTTCATTTATGGACTTTTAATGTCTAATTCCTCATCTAAAATCATCCATTAGAGCCAGATTTATTGGTAAAATAAATGAATGAATTATTCTCTGAGCTCACCTTCTCTGTAGCGCTGGCTAGTGGACAGAAAAGGTTTTACAAAAATACACGCAAAAAATGTCCTTTCCCTTTTGGGCTCGACACACGGGAGGCGACATCGCCTCTCCTCCATTCATTTTCAATGAGACATGCACGACAAAGCGATAATCGCGGGTCTCCGTCCTACCAAGCGAAACGCGAAAAACGTGCGTGTGAAATTTTGCGCTTGTGCACGTGTCGTGCACAGGCGACCCAGCTATGCGATCCCAGAAAGTTGAAACATTTTCAACTTTTCATCGCTGTCGCTCGGACGAGGACCAATCAACGGAGGTTTCATTCACTGACCAATGAGCGGACAGGATGCTCCCTACACCTCTGAGTAAACATGGGGGAGAAGTTGATTATTATTATGTTTTATATAGTAAAATCAGAAGTAAGATTTCACATAACTCTAGCAGCACCTTGTGAAACATCATATCTACCACTTTATTAACTCTGAACCACTTAAATAACCTTAATTCCCTCCAACCTGACACAGCCAAGCAAAACAACGGAAGTTTGCCGCTGGCCGCTGCCGCTGATCGCTTCCCGTGTGTCAGGTAATAAAAGCGACAGCGACAAATTTCGCTGATCGCAGTCGTTTGTCGCCGCTCGTGTGTCGAGCCAATTTCAGGGCTTCCATAGTTAACCCAGTGGTGATGTGAATTTTCATTCATCCAATCATTACTGTTTACAATCAGTATTTCCTGTTTATTCTCATATTCCTGTATACTCCTAACATATTGTTTAACTCAAACTGTTACTGCCAGTTTGTCTTTTTAATATCCAAACATTTCCTGTTTATTCCCAGTACTTTCTGTGCACAAACAGGAAAATAGAAACAAAGAATGTCATTCACAAAAATAAACAATGAATGATGAAGAATCTGCTTCTAGACCTGCTGAAAGAGAAAAGACAAGGGGAAACACAAAAATACAACAAGACCAAAATATCTCTGCACCAATAACATGATGATATTTAAAAGTAACTATTTTTGCTGAGAAACACACAGTAATAATTCACATGGCATTTAGTGCCAACCACAGCCACCATGCAGGTGAAGT
This sequence comes from Nothobranchius furzeri, assembly GCF_043380555.1. Classification (NCBI taxonomy): domain Eukaryota; kingdom Metazoa; phylum Chordata; class Actinopteri; order Cyprinodontiformes; family Nothobranchiidae; genus Nothobranchius; species Nothobranchius furzeri. The sequence goes on from NC_091751.1 coordinate 36,173,334, forward strand.
GTTGAAAATGCCCAAGTCCATCCTTGTGAGAGCACCATGTGAGCACCTGTGTGTGTATACACACTGGTATATGTAAGGTTTCTCTATGGGAGTGTCCAATAGTGAGTGTGAGTGGCCACAGACCTGCCCCCAAAGACATGTGAAACATGGAGGAGTTACAAGCCCCAGATAGGTCTTCCCGAAGCGTAGGAACCCCAGGGAGACTGCCCCAACCCCCCTCCCTAGAGATGCAGAGGATTAACCAGAGGATCGCAATCAGCAGCCACAAGAGCCCTGGGAGATAGCAACTGCAATCCCCCAGGCCCGCCCACCCCAAGCTGGCCGAGCTTGGACCACAACGACCCGGGACTCAAGGGCGAACAACCCCGCCAGGGACCCGACAAAGTCCAGGGATCCAGACCCACCCCAGGCAGCCACCAAACACAGTGTGTGTTATGTTTAAACTGAGTAGTCAAAATTTTGAAATGCAGAGCTAAAAACTTTGATTGTTACCAACCTTGAATTCAAAGTACAATACGGCTGCTTGGTAGCTGCAGAAATATACTATTTATCTCAAAGCACACAAACACAAACACACACACACACAGACACTGTTTTTGATGATTTCTTAACTAGATATGTTCCAGCTCCCTGAAACCCAGCTTAGAAACAAACAGGGAAAGAAAATGAATGAATGAGTGAATGATGCCACAGTGTTTGAATGCATAAAATTCAGATAATAGTCTGTATAATCTGTTAGGGCTCTACTGATAACTACAGACTACTACTGATTTCAGTAGATTTCTGGAGGTATAGTATGGTGTGCATTAACCTCTGTGAGATTTGTGTGTGTGTGTGTGTGTGTGTGTGTGTGTGTGTGTGTGTGTGTGTGTGTGTGTGTGTGTGTGTGTGTGTGTGATCCACACTAACTGAAAGCCGACATGAATCAAGCTACTCAGATGAAAGATGATTCCCTGCCAACGGCTCCTTGAGCATCGAGATGCTGCAGGACTGTGAGTTCAGCTGCGATTCAGCATAAATGCTAAAATAAACGTATAAATCTCGGGGGTGGGGGGTGTCACTATTCATCATGTGACCTCTGAGAGCACGAGGCAGGTGTAACCAGGTACGGCTGATAAAGAGTTTCCAACGGGGAAACACTGACGCTGATGCTCAGGTGGTTTTGTGACATTAGAAACCTTCTGATGTCATGAAATAATGTAGATTTTATTTTTACTGTGACGCTTCAACCCTCAGAGCTGAATATTGATTCTCAGAACAGCTTTGCCTTTTATAGAAAAGGTGAGAAGGATCCATCCACCAGGGGTCACACAGAAAGCAGCTGACCTCCGTGTGTATTAGGAAGATTGATTGTTTCGATTTCAAAAGCAGCGAGGATTCGTTTGACTTCGACATCAAATAGTTTGAGACCTTCAGATGTTTTAAGCTTTTAAAATGAGATGCATGTGGAGACATGGGAGTGGATAAGTCAGTGACCAATCATCTAAAGACAGGAGGGGTGTGGGGTTTGACCTTCAGCAGGAGCGACACTGCATCGGTATTCCTGATGGGATCCTGAAGACATTCCCTACCCCCTCCCAGAAAGAAAATCCCCCAGAGAGGAATCTACCGGAGCTCCTACTGCAGTGGTGAAAGGCTGGTTCATCATGAAGATAATCCAGCATATGAACAGCAGCCGGGAGGTCTATAAACCCCAGTGGAGCTATAAGAAAACAGAAATGGTTGTAAATCAGCTGTTTTGTGCGTATCGGGCTAAGTATCGGAGCAGTTATGAATCACGTACAAACACTTTTATGACATATTTACATCTCACTGAGCAGGACCACTGGCCCTGTTTGTCATTCAGTCAAATTTCTCATGGACCACTGCACGGTTTTTAAAAATAAAATAATTTAATAATTAGATGGAAAGCCCTTTAGCTCACTGGCATTATTTCACCAGGAACTGATGATTAGAGCGGCTAAAGTAACAATAAAAGTCAGAGACTTTGTGGAGAAGGAGCGTGTTCCCAACCTCTACGTTATCTTTATTTCCTCTCGTTTCCGAGGGACAACTCAGATGTAAATAGGAAGAGGAGGAAGTGACACGCCCTGTTCCTGCAGCTGTTTTCACCTGGAACTTTATTTTTCCAAAAGCGAAACTAAAAGAGGAAATAAATGCTTGTGAGTCTATTCTTCACCAGGTGAAAGTGGAGCTTGTCACCAATCAACTTCCGTCACAGCCGTTACTTTTTACACGTCTGTTTATCGTTAAAGCAGAACAATTCTGATATTCCTACTGGGAACGCTGGTCTGGAACATAAGCAAACTTCGCTTACTTCATTCTTACATAATGCAGCTTTAAAGCCTGAAATAATAATAACAAAAACACCTATGAGGAGTTATAAAGTCACATAAATGTTTATACATTTGTGTTTTTGTGATCTCTAAACTGTTATTTCTTTATTATTAATAAATCACACTGGAAATCAGTTGACGTGAAGCCTAAAGGTTTCTGACTTCAGTGAAAAAAGAACATTTTCAGGTGAACTTGACTGAAAATGGCTGTTGCCGCTAACCCACGTTAGCAATGATGAAGCTGATGTGGAGGTGGGGAACTGGACCACGAGGAAAATGATTTAATAATTCAAGCTATTCATCTCTCACTTATTACCTTTCCCACAGGAAGGAGAAACATTGATGCAAACTTTCATCACCTGCAGCGATTGGATCTTCTGTGCATCGTCTCTGAGCTCCATGTGCAGCTCTGCAGCTGCCGCGTGTCCACGCAGCGTCGGCAGAGCGTTAATTAAACTGAGCTGTGATTTACAGCACCTGAACGCAAACAGGTCACACAGACTCAAACAGCTCCCATCATCCTCTGGGGCAGAGCAGCATGTTCAGAATTAATCACTCCAGAGGTCAGATCATCAGACCCGCTCCAGCTCTGCAGCTTCAGCCAGATGTTAGCAGTGAAAGAGAAACGCGTTTAGCAGCCGTGAGGAAGAAAAAAACCTTCATTTGCTGTCTGTTGAAATGATCCGACTCTTTCAAGAAAGTTGAGAAATGTTCAGGTATTGTTGGAATGATGAGCCAGAAACTTTGAAAGGAGATCCAGATGAAGAATAATAGATCACAGTTTAAGCTAAAAGCAGGAGATGTTTGTTCAGAACGAAAACAAGCCAGACTGACAAGAAATCCATCCACCCATCCATGATGGCTTCTCCCAATCTCTGAAGACCTCAGGAAAGAATTGACCAGGAAGACCATCCAGCTGACTTCTGTCAACGAGAAGGAGCACAACTGCTTGTCAGGAGGTAGAGATCTTACCCGTTCCCTCACCCTAAGACCCACATAAGCTCTTTTCTCACCGGGCAAACGCTCAGTTATTGATGCTTTCTCGTCTCTATCTGAGGTCTTCGTGTCCTCACACACCATCGAACCCTCAGCGCCACTCGGACCCGGATGCTGCTGAGCGGTGCTGCCAGCCAGCTGGCGCTCCTGCCCGTGTTTCTGTCGGCTTCCTGCTTGTAGCTTGCAGAGTAACTTACCTGTCTGTGATCACCCAGCACTCTGGATCCGCACTTGGGTTTGCCGACACACTACCATGGCCTTTCCCTGTGGTCACATGATTCCTCCTCTCAGGAGTCATAGGAGTCAATAGTGGCTAGCTGACATGCTGGCACTGGAGTCTGCTTCCAGCACATTTCCTGTATGTTTTAGATCATGAACTCTGCAGATTTGTTTGATTTAGTGATGAACGGCTCCTGTAGAAACTAATGAAGGTTGAGGAGACATTCCAGCTGTTAAATGAAGGTGTTAAAAACACAAACGCACAGCAAGGAGAGTTTCAGTTTCGGTTTTGTGACAGTGATTTAATAACAGTCTCTAGAGGTGCTAAAATCAAGCAAAAACTGCAACGTCTCCCATTAAGCAACAATCCACGTCTCATGACCTGCAGATTGAGGCCAGTTACCATCATCACTGCAGATGGTCTGTTGGCCCATCTCTCTTCCTTCCCACTATCAGAAGATACTTGAACTCCTGAACTAGAGGCAAAGACTTGTTCCACTTTTTTCCAGTCCAGAGACCCGGACCTCTGACTTGGAGAAGATGACTCGGAAGTGCCCCAGAGCAGCTGAAGGCTTGAAAACACCAACAGAAACTTTGATGAGAAGATGAGACCATGTGGTTCTAAGGGGCAGAAGTAGCTCTGGAGGCGGAGCAGAATGTCCAGTAATCAGAGGGTTGCAGGATCGATCCCGGCTCCAACCAGAGAATGCTGATGTTGTGTCCTTGAGCAAGACACTTCACCCGCCTTGCCAGCTGGTGGTGGTCAGAGGGTGTGATCAGCAGCCTCGCCTCTTTGCCAGTACTCCCAGGGCAGCTGTGGCTGCGATGTAGCTCCATCAGGATGAGAGATCAACCACGCAGACCCGAAGAGTCCCTCAGTGGCTTGTTAAAGATCACTAATGATGTCAGAGCCAACTTAATAGACCAGGTGTGTTCCAGCGCTGATGGGATGCTTTTGTTGTCTTCACTCAGAGCTGAAGATCCAAGAGTAGAACCGACCTCCATCTGATCTGAGCCTAAATGTTCCAAATGATCTGGAACAGCAAGTTCTTCACTGCAGCAGGAAAAGTGCGAAGAGTTTTAAACTGAGATGATCTCAAGAGTCAGACATGAAACCTTTACATCAGTTTTATTATTGAAAACAGTCTCTGTGGGCCTGGAGAGTTAAATATATCTTAAAAGTTTAATGAAACCAAAAGTCTGAAACCAAAGCTACAAACTGCATGAAGACAGAAACACAGCATGCTTATGTAGCATTTTTGTGATGTTGGAGAGTTGGAGGATGGAGCAAACAGTCCAAATTTAGACAGCTGGATGATAGAAGAGCAGTGAAGCTGTCAGGATGCCAGGATGATTCCTGCTGCACTCAGAGAGGAGGAAGAGGAGGAGGAGGAGTCACAACCTCTCAGCTTTTTGACGTGACAATTCAGAGGGAAGTAATGACCCAGAGGAGACCTCGCTGGAGACTGAAGGAGAAATGCATAAGCTTCAGAAAAAGTTTGGACTGAAGTCCTCTGGGCTCAGAGGAATAGCTCTGTGATCAGAGCCTGGAAGGAAATGTGAGTCTGCTAGGAGGAGAAATAAACTCAGAGTCAGGACACGGGACGTGGGTAGAACCTTGGTGTCCAACAGACAACACACATCTGTACAATGGAGAATTCAATCCACACAAGGTGAAATGGACAAACGGTAAAAACTGTGTTCTCCGGCAGCTGGATCCAACATCATGACTCTGGAATTATCGGAACACGACTCGCTTCATCCTGATCCAGACCAGAGAGCAGCAGGAGCATCCTGGCAGATTCTGTGCAGTTTGGATCACGGTTCTCTGATGAAGAGATTTTACAGGAACATCTAAAAACCAATACAGAGGGAATGGGTTCTGGACCCGCCTGCTGCAGTCCTGACCCGTTTTACTAAGACATGGCTGAGGAAGAGGAGGAGGTGGTTCTGCACCGCCCCGGGTTTAGGATTCCTGGTACTGTTGAACACCTTCAGACATCGCTGGACTTAACAGCTGATCCATCTTATATGAGTGGGGGGACATCAGGGTCATCCACAAACCCATCAGAGGCAGCAGGTGGTCTGGTTCCGGTTCTGGATGTTTCCAGTGGACTCGCTCTGATGATGCTGGTGATATCAACAGATGAGCGCTTGCTGGGATCCACTTCCAGCCACTCAGAAACTTTATTCTTCCTGTGGAAGAAAAAATCAGAAGAAACTCTCAATATCATCATCATCATCATCATCATGGTGTAGGTCTGCTCAGTTCCTTCCCCAGATGTTCTGGATGAAGCCACATCTGCACCCTGAGATCCCATCTGAGCTGGAGACCATGGGGTGAGTGAACGTGCTGCTTTTCCAGGAATGGTGAGACTGCTCTAACTGAATCTGAGCAGCAGGAGGAAACGTCTTCATTACTCTGAATTCTGACACTGGTTTATTAACACACAGATGTACAGAAAGATCTCATCCTCGTTCCCTGGAGATAACTCTGCAGGAAAATTACAGAAACTGGGAGGAGAGGATCATCTACTGGTGGTGGTGAGACCTGAAAGAACCAGATCCTGGATCCATGCAGCTGAAACGGGAAGGTGTCCAGGTTCAGCTTTAGGGAATAGGAGAGGAGCTCTAGGAGCAGAGCTCCTCCAACTCAGCTAAAATGTTTCAGCCATCTCCTTCTAGGGAGGTGAGCAGGAGACATTCACAGAATTCATTGGATGGACTGGACATCCTTCCTGGTCTGAGATCTGGGATCCACCAGTAGGATCTGGAGAGTGCTGCTGAGGAGAGGGAGTTCTGGGTTTACTTCTGGACCTCGGATTCCTTCAGACCTTCAGATCTTGGATTTGTGGAAAATAATGGATAAAAAACTAAAGTTGTAAAAATAACAATTATAGCAAAGGCTTCTTTCATCTAAAACAAAAACAGGTGAAGGTTTAGAACAGGAACCAGGATCCAGTACAGCTCCTGAAGGTGTCCGAGCAGTGAGCTGCAGATACAGCCGCGCTCTGGAACCATTTGGTGGTTTAACCCCCAATCCAACCCCTTAATGCTGAGTGTCAAGCAGGGAGGCATTGGGTCCCGTTTTTTCCAAGTCTTTGGTATGACCCGACCAGTAATTGAACCCTGATCTTCCCAGTCTCAGGGCGGACACTCTACCACTGGGCCACTGAGCTGGCGTTGGGATAAGAACCAGACAAAACCAGTAGCATGGAGATGTCACGTCCTTCCAGAGGAGCGTAATTTTTGTTAACGAGTCTGCAGCGGCGAGAGAAATCACACCGGAGAGCCTAAAGGTTCTTCAGAACGCTGGTGATGAGTCCAGCTCGTTCTGGTATTCCTCATCAGGTGGACTCAGTGCAGAACTCCCCTGGTGACTCACCTGGTCATCATGTCACTGATGATGATAAAGAGAAGCTTCATTTCCTCAGTTCAAGCTTGACCTCTGACCCAGGATCCAGCCTCTTCAGTAACCATCTAGCTTTTTGACTTATTTAATTGGAATAAAATCCCAGCTGTGAGTTTAGGATAGCGTTTGATATTCCATCGTTTCATAATTAAATTCTCTGCTTATCTCAGACCTGATGGTGTCCTTTGGATCCATTTCCCCCCGCCGGCTGCAGGGCGTCTGATCTGTGGGGGAGCCAGAGGTCAAAGGTGGCTCTAAATAATCTGTATAGATGCCATAACTCAGCGGCTGCAGCGCTGCTCACCTGTCACCTTGCCGCAGGACTGGAGCAGCTTAGCATTTTTATCAGGTGGTTAATTTGCAGGTGCAGGATTGGTCTGTGGCTCTTTATCGTGTTTGATGGGGCCAGCTGAAGGACAGGAAGTGCCTTCGTCTCATGAAATGATGATGATGGTTTGGTGATGGGTGCGGCTCCAGGCAGGAGCTCAGCTCTGTGAGAGGCTGATGGTTCTGAAATCTTTAGGGCATCCATGCTGGACATCGTCTGTGCTGATGGATCTGATGAAGATGCTCTGTGTGACCTTCAGGTAGAGAACCAGACCTATCTGTCAGACTCGGTGTTTGACAATCATCCACCCTTTTCTTCCAGTTTGTCCAGGTGTTGAGGTTAAATATTCAAGAAAAAGCAGACACCCTTCTTATCAGCACGGCTCTCCAGCTCCTCCTGATGGATCCCAAAGTGGTCCAAGACCAGAGAAGATATGAAAACCCTCCAAGGAGATCTGGTTCAGGAAAACCTCCAAAGGAGGAGAACCAGGAGGCCTGATCAGGTACCTGAACCACCTGAACTGACTCCCTTCGTTGAGGAGCAACAGTTTTGTCTGACCCCTTTATCATGTAGAGGCCTCTGATCTTCTATAATGTTCCTGCAGCAACATCAGAAGGACCTCTGGTTCCACGTTCTGATCTCAGCATTATAAAGTCAGACGCTTTTCAGAACAACAGGAAAAACTCCAGCAAACAGAAAACACCCAGATGTTTCTGACATTACTGTGGGAAATGGTGATGCTGCAGCTCTGGCCGAGTCTAGGGGGAGGGAGAGCACTATCAGCTCCTCAGCAGGTGAAATAAATCATGCACCAGCTTCAACGTACAACAGGCCTGTGCAGTTAGGACCACAGGGACCTGATAAGCCAGAGGTGTAAACTCTGGCTTCTCTTAGTTAGTCTGGATTGCAGTGACACCTTTATTTTGTATTCATTCAGATTAAAACCCAGATGATCAAATCTGAGAACAGACCACAAAGCGGCAGATTTCTCTACCTGTTCTTCTCCGTCGAGCAACTGCTTGCAGACGCTCTGCGCGGCCGCTGGACGGCTTTGGTCACTTTGATTTCACCTTCAGCCTGAAAGAACGCAGAATTTAAAAGGAGAAATGTTTGAAAATGGCAGCAGTGCTTCGGTTTCTCAGCAGTTATTGTCTCTGTGGAGCGGGGTGATTAAACCTGCAGGTTTACCACCTGTCTCTGTTTATAGCCACGGTTAAAAGTTCCTTCTGGTGTAAAATCCTCATGTTCAGACACGTCCAACACAGAGGCTCGGTCCAGCTTAAACTGGCAGGGTTAGGAGTCACATAGAGACCATATGGATGCTTTAATGTTTACAGTGTAAAACAGGATTCAGAAAGACATCACAAAACAGTACTAACCATACTGAAATACAGAGATATTTTATAATAAAATGTATTTATGTGTGTTTAAATAAACCCCTAACACCCCTAAACTACCTCACAGACTATCCGTACGTTAACATTTGGCTGCAGCAACGTCCTGACCCTGGTTCAGGTTTACAGGTGTGACTGGAGAGAGGCTGTACCAACCCGCGGCATCGTCAGAACCAGGTGTCCGGTGGTTTGGGACCTCTGAGCGGTCGAGCTGTCAGGCTTCACTTCAGCGGGCAGAACCACCTGAAATATCTGCAAGTAAATTATTCAAAGCTTTAATTAGTGAGATTAATGCTGCAATGTGGTGCTGACGCTGTCCCCGTGTGTCAGATGACTTTAATCATTAGAAGGTCTTTTTATAGAAATACTTCCCAGACCAGAATAGCTCCGAATGAGAACAGTAGCATCAATCACCGCGGCAAAATCCAATAGAAACTGGGTTGATTTATGCAGGAGGACTAATTGGGCTTAAAATGACACTTTTCACTTTTCTCTGCTTTACTTCATTTTTAACTGAGCGTATTTAATGGCTTCTGAGCTGAGAGGAGGAGATGATGAAGGAAACCTCCCAAACTTCAGCTGGTGTGATGTACGCTCGTCACAGAATCAGCTCCTCTGAAGGAGATCATATTAAAAGAGACTTTTTAAAAGCCTGAGCTGATATATGACTGCATAAATCTTCCCTCTTGTCCAATCAGGCTGAGTCCTGGCTTCAAACCCCCCTAAATAAAAGATGTTACTGGAGCCGTGGCATTCAGGAGTCCAAGCTGCAGCTGGGGGTGAGAGAACAGCTTCTGATGGTCATGCAGCAGGTTAATACGGCTTAAATGTCACAGAGGTGTGTTTGTAGGAGATTCAAATGCTCCTCGTGTTTCCTCAGTGCTCCTGGGTGAAACATAGCAGCTCTGCAGGAAGAACTGAGTCCTTCTTCACAATAAAAGACCCGTCGCTGTGCAGCAGCATGGCTGGGATTAAACGGGCTGACCACCGGTTGTATTCTTGTTTTTCTGTGTCTAGATTCAGCCCTGGACAGCTGACAGAAGAATAAAATGATCTGTAATAAACTCACGTAACCTTAAATGACCCGGTGGGGTCTGGTCAGCTCTCAGACTTCTGACTCCTGAATACTTGGATATCTACAGAAGTTCATAGTGGACTCATTTGATCCTGCAGGTGCTGCACAAACCCAAACCATCAGCTCTCCACCACTGTGCTGAAGGCTGGAGCCAGCTGCATTCTGGGTAAGCATCTCTTCTCTGGCCTCAAATGTTTATTTGTTCAGCTGAAACTTTTTAACTCTTCCTAACTGCATGTTAAACTGTCCTGTCATGAACTATAACCTTTAACCAGTCACCCGAGTCCTGCGGAGTCTGTTTATTGGATCATTTATCTGATTTCTGCACATTCTAAAGAGGTTTCTTCTCAAACATCCTCCACGGTGCCTTTGAGCCTCTCAGCGTTGAAAGGATCTTTTTCGTAACATTTTCTGATGTCCTACAATATGAAATGTAAAAGAAAGGAAATGTTTTAAATATATTTTTGTTTTAACTTAGACATCAGGGATAAATCAGCACAAACCGGCTATAAAAACCTTGTTATAAAACATCGAGTAGTGGGGTGACCTATTAAAACGTTGTTACAGACTGACCTGAGAAGGTTGGAGCCACTGCTGCTGCCCTTTAAGATGCCACCAATTCCTAATTAATGTTTTTGTTGGAAAGTTCAGAGTCTGAAGCTAAAACCGGGAGAAGAAAAGCCGACTAAACTTCAGACACGTACCTTTCCTTTGACACGAACCCTGGCGAATGTCGGCTGAACGTCTACGTCCATCAGGGAGGTGTCCATGTGTCTGTGATGAGAAGGAGGACGAGGAGGAGGAGAAAGTCCTGGTCAGTTTCCACTGGAGAGAATAATGCTCATGTTTCTATACTGAGGTCTGTCAGATTTCTCACCAACATCACAGAAACAAGATCTGTCTGAAGTTTATCTGATTTATTGTGAAAAATCTCAATGCAGAAAAAGAACAGATGCACAGAAATGAGAGGAAACACAGAAAGCAGGAGAATATTCTTGAATTGTTTCCATTCAAGCGGCTAACCCTTCAGAAATACAAGCTTTAAATCTTTGATGAGTGTGGGCGACGGTGGCACAGTAGTTAAGTGCTCGCCCCGTAATTGGAAGGTTGCAGGTTCGAGCCCTGCTCAATCTGTCGCTGTCGTTGTGTCCTTGGGCAAGACACTTAACCTACCTTGCCTGCTGGTGGTGGTCGGAGGGTCCGGTGGTGCCTGTGCTCGGCAGCCTCAGCTGTCAGTGTGCCCCAGCACAGCTGTGGCTACATCGTAGTGACTTAATGCAGTTTGCTGGGTTCCTTATATATGAGACAGTTTACTGATTGGCTTAATGAACTGACCTGTAGTGGAATGTTTACTATGTGAAGTGCCTTGAGACGACTATTGTCGTGATTTGGCGCTTTATAAATAAACTTGAATTGAATTGAATTGACATGAACATCAGGTGAAGATCATCTAACAAGAAGCTAAATAAAAAAATTTCTGTTTCCTGTTCTGATGTAAATAAAAGTCCATTTAAAACGTGTTGACGAAACAAAAATCAGATGAAACATGCATCAGTTTATCTTTTTGCCTTTCATAATTATTATGATTATTAATGCACCACACTGATATTTTCATCCATCCACAGACATTACTGAAAGGGAAGCTGCTGCTTTACGGTCCTACCTGTAAACGGCCAGGTCCAGAATGATCCTGTTGTTGTCTTCGTCTTCTGTCAGAGAAAAGTCCAGCCTGAAAAAACAGGTAGAAATAAACCTATACTAATGAAACCGTAGAACCAGGTGTGATAAAAGTGAAAAGATTTTCATAATAAAATACGTCTGGAATAAAACTATAAAATCAGAGATTAGACTTGAAGATCCTTATTTTTATTGTGAAATAACTAATAAACAAATCAGCTTCAGGCTGAATGACCCTAAACAGCTCCCACCTCCTTTAAACTGAAGGCTCAGCCACAGCAGCTCGGGTCAGTAAATACTTTCTGTTGTAAAACATCAGACATCAATCAGCAGGATGGACTTTATGAGACGTTTACTGAAGGATAGCCATGTCTCTGTCCTGGTATCTGCTCACATCACAGCTCTGAATATGAACTTGTTTTAAAAGCAGCAGATCTTACATGTTTGAGGTCCCATAACACACCTGAAAACCTCTAATCTACAGCCTCCACAATTTCTGAACTCTTTGTTATGAGCAGATCGTCAGAGAGTTGAGGTGTGGACGTGCTTTAAGTTTGAAATGTAACTTTTGTTTTGTTTTGATCTTCGAGGTAAAGACAAAGTTAGGAGAACGTGAATTAATAAGTCTGGAATGAAGAGAAAGATGTAAGAAAATACATTTATCTAAAGGCTTTTAAAACTCTCGGGTCTTACTTGGGCTCGTTGACATTCAGAACGCGTCCTTCAGCTGTGATCAGTGTCTTTGGGGACTTCGGCTTCCTCTCTTTGTCTCTGCAAACAGACGGGACAACGTGAGGACAAACTGCTTTCTCTGGGACAACAAGTGTAAGAGGTGAAGGAGAGACGTCCTCAGCATCAGGAGCACCATAAACAGAAGCTACAGAAACTCAGCGCTGATGTTTTATCTCCACTGAGGCACAAACGTGTAACTAATATTTAGCTTCTTCTAGCTGAGACACGCTCTGCTTTCTCCTTCCTGTGGGTGGTCCCAAGCCAAGGTGGGCGGGGCCATGAATACTAATCTGTCCTGTGACGTACAAGGGACTGGCCTTTTCTGACCGTGTCATTGTTTTTCCTATCCATGGCTAATGCAAGCGATGGGAGATGAAGAACACTTTCACTTATTCCCCATGGCTGTTTGCCATAGCAGCTTTGTGCATTTAAACCAAATCTACTCACAACTCAGAGTCAAAAGGTTTATTTTACAAGCTGCAGCACAGAATCGCTCTGTCAGCTGCAGAAACACATGTAGAGAACCCACGGCTCACATCCATCCATCCATTAGACCCACTGAGCAGCAGATGACCGTGTCGGCGGTTTGAGCGGGTGAGTGTTTTAGCGCTCTGCAGAGGACCAGCTGTTACGACCTCTGCAGCCGTACATCAGCTGTAGAAAGTGAAATGGACCAGTTAGCATGAAGTGCCGTTAATGTGCTGAACCCAAAGGTGCCGAGTTCATGCTTCATTAGAGCGTGACGCAGTGGAGACCACAAACGGGTTTAAGTGATGCCGCAGAGCAGATTAAGAGTCACCTCTTGGTTAATGTGGCTGCTGAAATCATCAGAGTTAAGGTCTGTCAGTCCAGAGCAGAAATGGTACAAGTCATCAGCATCTTTAGATTCCTCTGAATCAGTCTCAAAGTTTAGATCAGCCTAATCTAATCCAGTCTAATCTAATCTAATCTAGTCTCATTTAATCTAATCTAGTCTCATCTAGTCTTATCTACTCTAATCTAATCCAGTCTAATCTAGTCTCATCTAATCTAATCTAGCCTAATCTAGTCTAGTCTCATCTAGTCTCATCTAATCTAATCTTGTCTCATCTAATCTAGTCTAATCTAATCTAATCATCTAATCTAATCTAATCTCATCTCATCTAGTCTAATCTAATCTAGTCTCATCTAGTCTAATCTAGTCCCATGTAACGTGATGGAGGAGCCATTTCTATCCTCTAACAACTGTTCCCTTTTGACACAGTGCCAGAGTGCATGAAACAGCCTCAAGGTCATGCACTCGCTTCTAAACTGTTCACGTTCCAGCATGAAGACAGAAGAAAGAAGAATGAACTCTTTTCTTTTAATTAATCAAAGAACTCTATTTTAGTAAAGCTAATCCATCAAAATGTTAGTCAATAATAAGATGTGACCGACCTGTGAAATCAAAATATGAATTACTTTATTATGATTCTATAGAAATAATAAGTAGTGTGACTTTAAGGATTCCAACAAGACTCATTTCACGTAGTGTCAAAAAGACATAACACATTACTTTCACTGATCCAATCAGAATCTTACAGATCTGACGGAGGCGTGCCTCTGACGGTGTTTGGTAATTTTCATTCGACAATAAACCATAACATCCGAGGTATAAAACTATGCCACGTCAGCTCTAACGCCAGTTCAAAAGCGTTCCAGAGCAAGCGTCGGAGTGGCCAATCCGACCTTTAACTCTTCAACCGAAAGAACCTCGACAAGCTGAAAACTCCAGTCGCTATAACAACCAGCGGCAACAACAGCTCCTTTCAGAATAAAAGCTCCACAGACCCAGGCTGGGTCTGAACAGACGCCAATAAAAGAGTCGTGTGCCGGAGGTAACTCAAGACGGGTCTGGTCGGAACCGCGGCTTCTCCTACCAGCTCGGTGTCCAGAGAGGGTCCGATGGACCTCGGCATTCCTGATCTACAAGAGGACTTCCACAAGGCAGGTAGACCCGACGTGATGGTGTCTCATGCGGTTCTGAAACTAACCCAAGCTTATTTCAAAACAACATCTTCAGTTGCCGTCAGAACTAATCGCTTCTTCGGATTTGCTGGTTCTGATTACATCACACGTCATCCATTCACTGTCTCATCCATTTTTAGTTACATTATACATTTAATTTAAAGTAAGTCTAGTTTAATTGTTAGTAATAAAATTCTTAACTTTTAAACTTGACTCCCTCTATTCTGTTGTCTCTGAGTGAATACAAAACGGTTACATAATCTCTGCATTAAAAAGATCCAATCTTCTGGTTTAAATAACCCCTGATCCGTGAGGTGGATTTTATATTTACTATGGAATACCATGCCTTATGGCTCATTAAATAAAATGTAAGAACATCAAATTTTCCTTACACCCATCTAGTCTAATCTAATCTAATCTAATCTAATATAATATAATATAATCTAGTCTCATCTAGTCTAATCTAGTCCCATCTAATCTAATCTAATCTAGTCTCATCTAATCTAGTCTCATCTAATCTAAAATAATCTAATCTAGTCTAGTCTCATCTAGTCTATTCTAGTCTAATCTAATCTAGTCTAGTCTCATCTAGTCTAATCTAATCTAATCTAATCTAGTCTAGTCTAGTCTAATCCAATCTAATCTAGTTTTATCTAGTCTAATCTAATCTTGTCTAATCTAATACATTTTCCTGTTAGAAGCTCTGAGACTAAATTTAATGTTTAAAACTGAAATTTTATAAAGTTAATCCCTCAAAAGGATCATCTGCAGCTTGATCATTTGTTATGATGATGTCACACAGCTGTTTTGGTTCCTGAAGTCAACATTTTGCATAATCCGAAGTTCCAAACGGTTTCAAATGAAGACAACTAGACTTCTTTTGTGTACTGAAGACATTGAGAACCAAAAAAGTCCAACTGCCTTCATTTGAACCCTTTTGGAATACCATGACCTGGATTCTCAACTCGACTCAAACTTTATTTATATAGCACTTTACAGACAAAACCATGCCACCGAAGTGCTTCACGGACACGGGTGAAATAGAACACAAAAACTCAATAAAATTACACAAGCAAATAAAACCATACAATGAGAGAGAAAAGCATCTCTAATCACCCCACAGAGTTAAAAGCCAGTTTGTAAATATGGGACTGCAGCTTAGATTTTAAAACTGCTACAGATGAGGACTGCCGAATATGTAGTGGAAGCTCATTCCAGAGTTTTGGAGCTGCCACTGAAAAAGCTCTGTCACCATGCATCTTCAGCCATGACCTGGAGGCCACGAGCAAGGACAGGTCTTCTGAACTTTCTTCTTAGCTGCAGCATGTCTGCCAAATATGCTGGAGCCAAACCATTAAGAGCTTTATAAGCCAAAGAAAGAACTTTAAAACAAATCCTAAAAAAGACAAATAGCCAATGTAGATCTGCCAACATTAGTGTAGCATGTTCAAACATTCACCTGCCATCCAGAAATCTCCCAGCAGCATTCTGGACAAGCTGCAGACGACCTAAGGCACTCTGACTCACTCCGATGAGGACAGAGTTGCAGTAGTCCAGATCACATCTAGACAAGAATGGTTTAATCTTAGCCAAGCGTCTCAGAAGATAAAAGAAAGATGCTTCAACCCTATTTATGTCACCTCTAAAACAAAAGTCTTTGTCGATCTTCACATCCAAATTTACAACAGAATCCCTCATGTGGGGGGTTGAATCACTACAGTCCACCATGGAGGTATCGGTGTGATGACTGGGACCAAAAAGCACTGCTTTTGTTTTCCGTTCATTGATGCACAAGCAGTCCTCTGCCATTTATGTTTAAACTTCAGTCAGACAATCTAAAACCTTTGAGATTGGTCAACCACCAAACCCATCCAAAGGAGCTGACAGTCATCAGCATACTGTCACGTTGTGAGTCAGGAGGAGGTTTGGACCCAAAATGCAGACACCCAGAACAACATGAGGCAGGAGTGGATGTAAATGAAAACATTCCTTTATTAGGAAGGAGAACCAAAAATTCCAAAAGGGCAGGAAGCCAAAAACCAATGTCCCGAAACCCTGGAGAACGAAAGCTCACTTCTAGCACAAAACCTAGAGACCTAGTGACGAGGAACAAAACAACGCTGGCACCAAACAATGAACCGACAAAAGGGTTTTATACACTGGGGAGGATGAGAGGAAGATGAACTGCAGGTGTGTGGGGAGAGAGAGACCAGGTGAACTGAGTTACTAATCAGGGAGGAAACTAACATGACCTAAGAATAAAACCTAAAGACAAGAAGAGCAGGAAACATAACTTAATAATCTAAGGGGGCGGGGAGAAAAACCTCAAACACCGATGGGAAAAACACACTAAAGAGACTAATAATATGAACAGCTGTAGCTAAAGGAAAATGACCTAAGAGAAAAACATGAAGACCAGAAGGGCAGCAAACATAACTAATATTCTAAGGGGGGAGCTGAAACTAAAGGAAAAACACTACAGAAAGAAAAACTACAGGGGCGTGACTAAAGGGGGCCACGGGAGCAAAGGAACTGGGAGGGGGATATCTGAGGAGGGAAACCTAAAGGGCTGAAGATCTGGGGAAAAATGGAGAACACCAGGAGACACATGAGGAAGATGCAGACAAGTACACATGAGGGCGCTAGGAGACACAAAAGGAGAACCTAGAGAGGGATGGAGAACACAAGGAGACACATGAGGGGAGACGCAGACCATGACACATAAAGGTGAAAAGCACACAGGTGAAAATTCCGTAGGATATTACCCAAAGGCAGAATCCATAAAACAGCAGGTGTCCCAGTGTTGAACCCTGTGGAACACCCCAGGGGGGATGGGAGAAATCTGAAGAAAAACCACCCATCTGCATACACACCATTGTGTTTGAGAGATAGGACGGAAACCAGTTAAAAGCCATTCCAGTAATTCCAACATAATGCTCAAGACGATGAAATAACACCTCTTGGTCCACTGTATCAAAGGCTGCAGTCAAATCCGACAGAACAAGCAGCACAATCCTTCCGTCATCGGTTGCAAGAAGAATATTATTGAAGACCTTTAGCAAGGCTGTCTCAGTACTGTTGTCTAAAACCAGGTTGGAAATTTTCTAAAATATTATTTTCATTAAAAAAAAGGCCATCAGCTGGCCATAGGCACATCTTTCCATCAGCTTACTTAAAAGGGGAAGCTTAGAGATTGGCTGATAATTAGATGGCAAAGATGCATCTAGCCCAGCTTTCTTCAAGAGTGGATGAATGACCACTCTTTTAAAATCATTAAGCACAAAACACCACCTTCTCCGGGTCAGGGATGAGGTCCTGCCCCAAGTGGAGGAGTTGAAGTATCTCGGGGTCTTCTTCACGAGTGAGTGAAAACTGGAGCGCAAGATCGATAGGCGGATTGGTTCTGCATCTGCAGCGATGCAGGCATTGTACCAGTCTGTCGTCATGAAGAGAGAGCTGAGTGAGAAGGCGAAGCTCTCGATTTACCGGTCGATCTACGTTCCTACCCTCACCTATGGTTGTGAGCTTTGGGTAGTGACCGAAAGAACGAGATCATGGATACAAGCAGCTGAAATGAGCTTTCTCCGCAGAGTGGCTGGGCTCTCCCTTAGAGACAGGGTGAGAAGCTCAGTCATCCGGGAGGGGCTCGGAGTAGATTCGCTGCTCCTCCACATCAGGAGGAGCCAGTTGAGGTGGCTTGGGCATCTGGTTAGGATGCCTCCTGAACGCCTCCCTGGTGAAGTTTTCTGGGCACGTCCAACCAGGAGGGGGCCTAAAGGGAGACCCAGGAAACATTGGAGGGACTATGTCTCTCACCTGGCCAGGGAACACCTTGGGATTCCTCCGGAGGAGCTGGCCCAAGTGGCTGGGGAGAGGGAAGTCTGGGCCTCTCGACTTAGGCTGCTGCCTCCGCAACCCGACTCCGAATAAGCGGATGGGTGGGTGGATGGATGGATGGATGGATGGATGGATGGATGGATGGATGGATGGACAACACCAGAAACCAGACTGGTGTTGATTATAGCCAGTATGACTGGGGCCACTGTTAAAAACACATCACTAAGAAAAGACGGGAGACTTTCATTCTGTTTCATGTGTTCTGAATCAGCTACTAGAAGATAAAACTGCTAAACTGACTGAATCTGAACCCTTTCTGTGTCTGCTGCTGTTGAAGAGCTGTGACAGCCATCACGAACCACCTTCACTCTTGATGATTGCATTCTCATATGGTGAGGACTTCTCATCAGATACTTTCCTAACAAACATATAAAAGTGCAGCTAAAACTCGCCTCTTTAGCAGCAAACACAGGACAAACTGAGCTCGTCTCTTTCTGCCACGTGCTGTTAGAAGGTCAGAGAGTGACCCTCCTCCTGTGGTATTTGACCATTTTCCTCTAAAGGTGTGAAGAGGAATCCTTAAACAGCTGAGTCATGCAGACATCAGCAGACAGCTCTGCTGCTGGTTTAAACGTCTGAAGCTGAGCGGGATCTGTGTGGGCAGCGTTCTGTTAGCCACGTGAGAAAACTTCAAACAACACTAACACTTTTAAACATTTAACATAAAAATAATAATAAACCAGACAACTAGATCCTGTAAACAAATCATTAAGTGTGACTTCTCCAGTCTGAGGATGTTTGAGGCATCAGAGACAAGTGTCTAAAACATCAGCTGCTTTTATTAGGTTTTCATATTCTAGCTTATTTTAATTTTATTTTATTTTTTCATTAAAGACTGGCTGGCTGCACGGTGGCAAGGTGGTTAAACCATCATCGCAGCAAGTGGGGCTGAAGATTTGAATCCCTGCAGGGGCTTTCTGAGGGTCTGCTCTTAAACATGAAGGAGACCATTCAATGTTTGGAACTTTTCAAGACGTTTAAAAATTGATACAAACGTGTTTATTTTGGTTACGAAATAATGTAAAAACATGGAATAGCATGTTTTTACCTTTCTATCATTATTTAAACATTGCAATTATTTATTTACAATTTCTGTGGTGGATGACAATGTTTTCCCTGTGTGTGTGTGTGTGTGTGTGTGTGTGTGTGTGTGTGTGTGTGTGTGTGTGCGTGTGTGTTCGTTATCAAAGTAACTCATGAACAAAAACAGATGGGAGTGAGCGCATCTGTAGGATAATTAAAAATATATATCTCAGGTGCTCTTCAGGAACTATTATATCATTAGATGAGGATATATTATTATTATTATTATTATTATTATTATTATTATTATTATTATTATTGTGATAATTACTTATTATCTGGGTGGAGGTTTTTGTCTGCTGCTGTTTTTTCACAGCTCACTTATAGTTGTTTCTGCCTTCATTTGTTGATGTTGGTATTTGATGTTTGTCACATGACCAGATGTTCATTATTTAGGGACACCTGGGTATTTTCAGATTTTATGCCCTGAAGAAGCTCGTATGTGACCGAAACGTGCTGGTTTATTCTTGTTAAACCAATCCTCAGAGTGCCTTGGATCACCTGTTTTTCTTCCTCATCCTTACCTCATGAACGAGACAACTCACTGGTCAAACTGACTAAAGGCAATCTAATTAAAGTTGGCAGCCACAGCTAATCAATATTAGCAAGACAACAATGGCTCCTAGATAAAACTTGGTGTGTTTGTAACCGAATCATCACAGAGTTCTGTCAGATCACACAGGACGTGTGAATTTTCAACATAAGATGATGTCAGTTTGAAACGGTATCTTGGAAACAGTCGGGTGAGACATTCTGTTGAAAAAGCGAAAGCAGTGACCCTAACGGCCTCTGGAGGAAATAAAACAGCTAAATAAATTATTTTAAGTTAGAAAAAAATACAAATAATCAGAAAATCAGTCAGAGGGTGCATGACGATGCAAAAGTGCAAAGAGTAACGAGTGATGTCACTGGGGAGATAACATTTACAGGTGAGTCAGTCGTTGCTCCTGCTGATGTATAAAACTGTGGTTTTGTCAACAAGCGGCTAACTTTAGCAACAATTAAGGGGAAGTGTTCACTCTTAATTAGATATATTTATAGTGAATGAGACAGCCTCCTTCAACACAACACAAACCCCATGACAACTCATACAGACAACCTTTATGCTAATGTCTACCTCCGTCTCATCCACGCAGCTCAATTAACTGCAGCCATTCATCAGCCTGTCATTTCTCTCAAAGCTTCACTGTGTTTCCATTCTCAGCTTAGGAACGCAGGCCTGGATCTGCTGCTCCAACACTAAACACGGCCTCCTCTCCTGCATGACCTTATCATGGAATCCACAACCGGAGAGGGAAATTCATCTCTTCTGACAGTTCTGTGACAGCACGACGTCATGCATCAAGTCAGAGTGCCCTGATGGTGGCACACGAATGGGTGGTAAAAACAGAGACAACACATCAGCCTGATTTCACTCCTGGACACCGTGAAGGTCCAGGGTTTGTGTGGTTGGCTAGCTAACTCGCATATTTCAAACATTAACTGTGTTTCTTCTATTTCATCTGACTGCCCAGTAACAGGAGAAGGCTGGACACCCTTTCAGGAGGTCAGGTCAACGCACATGATAAATGAACCAAAGTGTTAAAAACAACAGAATCTTTAGCAAAAACAGGCAGCAGCAGAGGAGAGACAGCTGATTACTCAGGAGGAAACGTAATGATCCAGAAAGCTGAAACACCTCCAGGCTGGTGAGGAGCTTCCTGTGGGTTTCTACAGCATTCATCACACAGATCAGCCATTCTGGAGCTCCAGGCGTCGCTGAAACCAAACGCTGTGAGTCGGCTTCGTGTCAGCCTGGAGGACATAAAGCCATTCAGATTAAAAATAAAATCTATAAACAACAAAACTGTCAAAATAAAAAAAACAAGGAATGAAAAATAGCAGAAAGAAGATAATCTTATGAGATAAACCTAAAGGAACACCCAGGACTACACCTCTAGTCTGGCCAGGGAACGCCATGGGATGGGATGGAATGGGATGAGAAGATGATAGATAGATAGATAGATAGATAGATAGATAGATAGATAGATAGATAGATAGATAGATAGATAGATAGATAGATAGATAGATAGATAGATAGATAGATAGATAGATAGATAGATAGATAGATAGATAGATAGATAGATAGATAGATAGACAGATAGACAGACAGACAGACAGACAGACAGACAGACAGACAGACAGACAGACAGACAGACAGACAGATAGATAGATAGACAGATAGATAGATAGATAGATAGATAGATAGATAGATAGATAGATAGATAGATAGATAGATAGATGATACAGTGGGGCAAAAACGTATTTAGTCAGCCACCGATCGTGCAAGTTCTCCCACTTAAAATGATGACAGAGGTCAGTAATTTACATCATAGGTACACTTCAACTGTGAGAGACCGAATGTGAAAAAAAATTCATGAATTCACATGGCAGGATTTTTAAAGAATTTATTTGTAAATCAGGGTGGAAAATAAGTATTTGGTCACTTCAAACAAGGAAAATCTCTGGCTCTCGCAGACCTGTAACGTCTTCTTTATGGCGCTTTTCTGTCCTCCACTTGTTACCTGTACTAATGGCACCTGTTTGAACTCATTATCTGTATAAAAGACACCTGTCCACAGCCTCAAACAGTCAGACTCCAAACTCCACTATGGCCAAGACCAAAGAGCTTTCGAAGGACACCAGGAAAAGAATTGTAGACCTGCAACAGACTGGGAAGAGTGAATCTACAATAGGCAAGCAGCTTGGTGTGAAAAAATCAACTGTGGGAGCAATTATCAGAAAATGGAAGACATACAAGACCACTGATAATCTCCCTCGATCTGGGGCTCCACACAAGATCTCATCCCGTGGGGTCAAAATGATCATGAGAACGGTGAGCAAGAATCCCAGAACCACACGGGGGGACCTGGTGAATGACCTGCAGAGAGCTGGGACCACAGTAACAAAGGTCACCATCAGTAACACACTACAATGGCAGGGAATCAAATCCTGCAGTGCCAGACGTGTTCCGCTGCTGAAGCCAGTGCATGTCCAGGCCCGTCTGAAGTTTGCCAGAGAGCACATGGATGATACAGCAGAGGATTGGGAGAATGTCATGTGGTCAGATGAAACCAAAGTAAAACTTTTTGGTATAAACTCAACTCGTGTTTGGAGGAAGAAGAATACTGAGTTGCATCCCAAGAACACCATACCTACTGTGAAGCACGGGGGTGGGAACATCATGCTTTGGGGCTGTTTTTCTGCTAAGGGGACAGGACGACTGATCCGTGTTAAGGACAGAATGAATGGGGCCATGTATCGTGAGATTCTGAGCCAAAACCTCCTTCCATCAGTGAGAGCTTTGAAGATGAAACGTGGCTGGGTCTTCCAACACGACGATGATCCCAAACACACCGCCCGGGAAACAAAGGAGTGGCTCCGTAAGAAGCATTTGAAAGTCCTGGAGTGGCCTAGCCAGTCTCCAGACCTCAACCCCATAGAAAATCTGTGGAGGGAGTTGAAAGTCCGTGTTGCTCGGCGACAGACCCAAAACATCACTGCTCTCGAGAAGATCTGCATGGAGGAATGGGCCAAAATACCAGCTACTGTGTGTGCAAACCTGGTAAAGACCTATAGTAATCGTTTGACCTCTGTTATTGCCAACAAAGGTTATGTTACAAAGTATTGAGTTGAATTTTTGTTATTGACCAAATACTTATTTTCCACCCTGATTTACAAATAAATTCTTTAAAAATCCTGCCATGTGAATTCATGGATTTTTTTTCACATTCTGTCTCTCACAGTTGAAGTGTACCTATGATGTAAATTACTGACCTCTGTCATCATTTTAAGTGAGAGAACTTGCACAATCGGTGGCTGACTAAATACTTTTTTGCCCCACGATAGATAGATAGATAGATAGATAGATAGATAGATAGATAGATAGATAGATAGATAGATAGATAGATAGATAGATAGATAGATAGATAGATAGATAGATAGATAGATAGATAGATAGATAGATAGATAGATAGATAGATAGATAGATAGATAGATAGATAGATAGATAGATAGATAGATAGATAGATAGATAGATAGATAGATAGATAGATAGATAGATAGATAGATAGATAGATAGATAGATAGATAGATAGATAGATAGATAGATAGATAGATAGATAGATAGATAGATGCACCACCTCACCCCTGCCACATGGACCTCTAGGGATAAACCATCAATCCTGCTCAATGTTCAACTTTCCTGGCGGGGTCACCCATGAAGACAGTGGGAGGGTTAACTGTTATTTGTTTTTTTTCCTTTCTTATAATTTTTCTGTCTTAAACTGATTATTGTTACTTCTTGTGATTTTTTTGTCCATATTTGTTTCCTTTCTTCTCTTTAATTTATGATTGTTTAAGTCCATCTAGGGACAAATGCTGCAAATGAGCTATAGCTAAAAGCATTTCGCTACAGACATGGGGCTGCAATTTTACTATTTGTCTATGTACTTGTATCTGTTCTTATTGAAATAAACGAAACAAAACAAATGCAGCCATCACAGTTGCAGCTCTCTGGGCCCAGCTGTGTCCTCGGTTGAAGGTTGAATTCCTGCGATTGATGGAAACCTCTCTGAAACACCTCACCTTGGTGGAGTGTCACTTTTATTCTCTTTCTGTATCATGTAGCTCTCTAGTTCTTTGATTCAGGTGCAATAAGACTTTGATTTAAAGACCATATAAATACACCAGACTTAGAAAAGATCTACCAACTCATAAATACAGGAACGCTCCAGCATCCATCCAGATCCTCAGGGTCAGCCTGAAGTCCATCTTTGCTCAAGGGCATTCAGTAGTCATAGCGCCTGGTTTTCAGGCCCCAGTGGAACAGACAGCTCGAGAATATTGAACATCACTGCTCGTTTAAACTGTTGTCCTTGTCAGCTGCTTCTACAGCAGGCTGATATGTAACATTTAGGGTTTCTTATGATGCCGTCTGTGAGATTGTCAACAAGCAGTAAACGGGCTCCATGGTTAATCAGCTGATCCCATATCGTATTTGTAAAGTAGAAGAAGTAACACGTTCAAAACTAACAGCTATATTTTACCATGTTAAGGTTCAAAAGCTAATGTTAAAAAACATTTAGAAACAAAAATAAATTATCTAAATAAGTAACATCTAATACAATTAAATCTTAAAACTGTATGTAAAATGAAATCTAAATATTTTGGATCCAAACCTAAATACTTTGAAGTGACTTCTTTTTAATGAGAGTGAGTTTGAACTTCAGGTAAATATTCAATAGAGGAGAGCCATTTTCAAAGAAGAGGGTTTCACTAAAATGAACGTCTATAAATGTGTGCATGAATGAATGAATTATTTCATAATATTGTTGTTCCTATTCCCTGCCCTGCTGGTGGCAGACGGAGAGCATCATCAGCTCAGGTGGGCTGATGACAGCAGAGAGTAAAACTCTACATGTTCATGCAAACGAAGATAAATGTTCCTAAAAAGCTGCGTGTTCGACATCCTAACCCTCCTCTGCGTCGCGTCAGATCGCTCACATCAACAGACGCTGACATCGTCTTTACCCTCCGACCCACAAACAGGTCAGCAACTTCTGTTCAACATGCTCCATTTATGTCTGGACAGCGGCGTGTGTGTGTGTGTGTGTGTGTGTGTGTGTGTGTGTGTGTGTGTGTGTGTGTGTGTGTGTGTGTGTGTGTGTGTGTGTGTGTGTGTGTGTGTGTGTGTGTGTGTGTGTGTGTGTGTGTGTGTGTGTGTGTGTGTGTGTGTGTGTGTGTGTGTGTGTGTGTGTGTGTGTGTAAGCTGGGAGTTTAACCTTCACAACTCAGATGAAGCACGTAGATCACATGATGCTGACTAAAGTCTTCATGGGTTCTAGAACTCACTATTAACATAATTATTACCTGACTGTTTCACTACATTAGGGGTCCTCAACATGCAGCTTTCAGGCCCTCTGAACTGGCTCCTGATCACATACTCGTACCTGAATAACTTCATTTTTAATATTTGTTTCCACAGGGTGATGAGAGTAATAACAAAAGTAGTCAGTTAGTCTGACTATAAATTCACTTTGGACACAACTTTATACCATGAAATATAAATAATTAATATAACCAATAAGTAGCATATGTAATTAAGGAAGGTCATTTCTTATTATAAAACAAAAGTATTTCCCTCCTATGTGGCTTTTCTGCTGCTTTTACGTTAATGTTACTATAGAGCACTTCCTGTTCTTTAAAGTAAGACTTCCTGTTACAGCATTTTAAAATAAATATTCTATGGGAAAATGTCTAAATATGACAACGTAAGTTACTTTTACAATGAAGACAAAATAGCAAATACTTTTCTAGTAAATGTTAAAGTCATAATAACCAAGAAGCCGATGGGGGAGTTTGACATGTTTATTGGGATGAACTTAACTAAAACTACCTGTTTAATCGTCTCTAACAGCATATTTTTATTTGAAAAGGGATGAACTGACGTATCTGTTTAGTTCTGAGCAAGAAAGATTTATTTCCTCATGAGGCTTTTTAGTTTATTCCATTAAAAATCGCAAATCTGATTATAAAGAGCACATAGTCAGTTTAAAATATTTTTTTTTGAGTTGTAATGGTTACAGAGCCTGACCTGACCTTGCAAGAGTCTACTCAAAATGGCTCAAATATTTCTGTTAGATTTTAGTGATTCATAGCTAAAACTAAAACTTTCTAAAGACAAAATAATATAGAATAACTGAAGATTGACAGGTGTTTAAATCATTTTAAAGGGGCAATATCATTCTACTTTAAGCCTTTGAGAGCAAAGTTAGGCACAATATCCTTCCATCCATCCATTCTCTTCTGCTTATCCAGAGTCGGGTCGCGGAGGCAGCAGCCTAAGTTAAGAGGCTCAGACTTCCCTCTCCCCAGCCACTTGGGCGAGCTCTTCCAGCGGAATCCCAAGGGGTTCCCTGGCCAGGTGAGACACATTGTCCCCCCAACGTGTCCCGGGTCTCCCTTTAGGTCTTCTCCCGGTTGGACGTCCCCAGAAAACCCCACCAGAGAGGCGTTCAGGAGGCATCCTAACCAGATGCCAAAGCCACCTCAACTGGCTCCTCTTGATGTGGAGGAGCAGCAAATCTACTCCAAGCCCCTCCCAGATGGCCGAGCTTCTCATTCTATCTCTAAGGGAGAGCCCAGCCGCCCTGCAGAGAAAACTCATTTCAGCCGCGTGTCTCATCCCCAAAGTAGAAGTGATTTGTCAGAATCTCCACTCTGGCACCGGTGGAGGTCACATCCTCACCTGCAGCATGAAACCAACCGCTCTCCACTCACGGCTCCAGAACTGAGACTAGCTTCAAGGGGAGGAGCAGGGCCTGGTGACGCATTTAGTTTTCATCCTTGTGTCTGCTGCTCCTTACTCAGAATCTGAAAACTTGCAGCTGACACAGGAAAATGCACGAATGCAGCCAAAAATGGGTTTGGGTGTATTTTTCATGAAGAAACAACAATATCACCTGGTTAAAAGCTCCCAAAAGGGGTTTTCCATGATGTGGCCCCTTTCAAGTTACTTTGTTTTGCCATAAATAAAAAAAACTTTCCAGACGTGTGCTTTTCCAGCCGGCGGTGCTGTTTTCCTTTTTGCTGCTTTTCGCTCCAGCAGAACTTTTAATAAGCCCTGCTTCTGTTTGGATTGCTGTTTAATCAGATTTAGATTTAAATCCAGACGGTTGTGTGTGTCTCTGTTGGCCGTCTGTGTAGTCATCAGAGTCCAGTTCTGTCACATAAATGTTCTGCTCTTATTTCAGTCAGGATTACTGACACCCTCGTGTCCTTCTGTTCAGAACAAATGCAGAACACAATCCTCTCTGACGTCTGACTGCTGCAGAACCGTTTGTTCATTAAGCTCCTCATTAACCTGACAGCCGAACCAGAACCAACTGGTCTGCCCTGGTAGGGAATGTTTCAGTGCTTTTACAACTTCCTATAAGGAAACAACTCGCTCACATTTATGTTTAACTTCCTGTCTTGCGTTCTTGCTTTCAGGAGTCACCTGCAGAGACTCGAGATGAATTTTGGACTGGACATTTAGATTTTACTGATACGTTTTTTTCGCTCGCATACAGTCAGGTAGAGTTCAGGTGTGTTTACATGAGAAGACAACTCCTGTATTACGTTTTGTCTATGGCACTTTGAACAACCTCAGCTTGGTGAAACAGACTTTAGTGAATGGGACCAGGTATTAAAACAACTTTAATCTCAAACATTTGAAAGCAGTTCAGACAAACCTTTATAAAGGGTTCTGTGGGGATTTGGAGCTAAAACTAGCCGCTGAGCAAGCTACTGTTGCACTTCTGGTTGGGATTCAACAATAATTATACAGTAATGACCCTGAGATGTGACATTTTAGATAATAAAAAAAGTAATAAAACAGGCTTTGTGTAAACTGCTATGAAAAGTGAGTCTGAGATCTCAGTTTCTTCAAACTGAGGTCATTCTAAGAGTGATGGATTATTTGTGTGTTAACTGATGTGGTCCAGGTTTCTATCTGATCTTTGGAATACAATCTGGTTTAAGCAGGCTGAACTGCCTTGATCTCGTTATCACTTATTTCAGGATAATCACCAAACTGTTCACCTAGCACGGGCGTGGTGCAGTAGGATGGGTCACGGACCAACAAGAGCTATCAGGCTAAACTCTCCACAGACACCCATCACTTTCAGTGCCTCGTAAATCAATTAATATCAATAAATAATAATTTTAGTTTGAACTGTCTGCCTTATATGTATAACTGGGTTTTTATTCAGCTCCAAACCTCTGGTACATTTATCAACGGTGCTTTAGTGACACCTAGTGACTGACTTGTGAAACTTCAGCTAAACGGTCACATAGGATCTTCTTCAGGGCATAAAATCTGAAAATACCCAGGTGTCCCAAACTTTTAATCTGTGGTTTACCAAATGAGTTTCTTCATAATCAAGATTTATAAATATTATTTGAAAACACGACAGCAGTCACATCTCTCCATGTTTTGTATTTTTTGCTGGAGTCTTTCCTGATGAGGATTTTTTTGTCACTTATGGAAACCATTTAGGCGTTTGAATACTCCACTCCAAGAAAAAAGAGATAGATCTGGGTTCCTTATATAGGAAACTTTTTTCTGACTGGCTTAATGAATTGACCTGTATTGGAATGTTTATCATGTGAAGTGCCTTGAGACGACTCTTGTCGTGATTTGGCGCTATATAAATAAACTTGAATTTAATTGAACTGACCAGTAGTACATAGATCATCTATTTTGTTTTTTTTCTGCTGTAATTAAGAAGAGCGTGTTTCTTTCTCTCTCTCTCTCTCTCTCTCTCTCTCTCTCTCTCTCTCTCTCTCTCTCTCTCTCTCTCTCTCTCTCTCTCTCTCTCTCTCTCTCTCTCTCTCTCTCTCTCTCTCTCTCTCTCTCTCTCTCTCTCTCTCTCTCTCTCTCTCTCTCTCTCTCTCTCTCTCTCTCTCTCTCTCTCTCTCTCTCTCTCGTTCTGTCTGCCCCTTTTGTTGCTGTCCATATTGTTTGACCTTGTTTGTCCCATTGACCCTGTAAAAAATGTTAAAACCTGCATAAACAAACAAAAAATAATAGGATATTAGAGCCAGGGTGTGCTCTACGGTTCGCCTGCCCGTCAGGTTGCTTTCTTTTCACTAATATTTCTGTGGAGCCAGTAAAACCAGATCTAGCTCTGATTTTTGACTCGTACGCTAAATTAAATGTTTTCCTATTGGTTTTATAAACCAACAGGTCAAAGGTCAGGGAGGTAACACGATTGAAGTTGGGATTATCCTACAGAGTGAAATAATAAACAGGAACATTCCTCGGATTTAATCAGTTACGGCAGAAATACGAGACAAATAATATCTTACGCCTCCTTTGCCTTCCTCTGCTCCTCAAGGTGACGGTGAGCCTGCAGACGAGACTCAGGGGTGAAAGAACAAGGTGTGTGCCAGAACGCTCGCTCCACTTCCTCGACCTGCTCCTGGTCCTCCTGTGAGCTGTTAGTTCAGTGAAATTAGTTTAAACTAAAATATCCATTGAATTTATTTCAGTGTAAGACATTTTTACTTTACAAAATGTAAAAGTTTTTCCCTTCCTACTGTTTTTTTTAAATAATTTTTACGGCATTTTTAAAGATCTTCTGTGAAACTCAGAAAATAATCATAACAAATATGGAGTTGGTGTTGTACCAGTGGGCATTGAAGCCTAGCTTCCTCTGCTTCTCCTCTCCTGCTTCTTTACTCTGCACCTCCTCTTTCTTCTTCCTTCTCCTCCTCTGGTACTCCATCTCTTGCTCCACAACTCGTCTCCTCACCTCTTCCAGACCCTGTGAAGCTCCAATCCTCTCAGAGCAGTAGATCTCTGTCCCGTCGAGCCACTGAACACACACACAGAAACTATGGTTATTGCATGGGTGTCCAAAGGGTATGGCGCGGTATGGGGGCCAAAATTAAGACTACTGCCCAGCAGCAGGAGGCTATATGAATTCTGAAGCAAACAACTCCTGCTGCTGGGCAGTAGTCTTAATTTTGGCCCCATATCGCGCCATAAAAGGGTGGCTCGTGGGCCAGAAGCAGCCCTCAAAGTGATTCTCTGTGGCACATGACAGCAACTCTAGAACAATTAAATATTATGTAAAGTCTTTTATTAACCCGTTCTGCAATTACCTGGTAAATGGGAGGACAAACCCTGGCTGACTTTCACTAAAAAGCAGACCTCTGAGCTCCGTTCATAGATCCAGTAACCAGATCCCAGATCCGGTTCTGGTTGCTAATAACTGACTCACATTTATTTATCAGAACAGGAAACTAGAGAACAGATTCAGATCCAAGGAATCTGATGCTTTATTGTTTTTAATAATACTAATAATATGTGCTTTATCTTATTATGCAATTCTACACATAACCCTTTTACACCTGTAGATCCTCCATCAGGGGGCAGTAGACATGGCTTCTGATGAAGGTACTAATCCTGATGTTCCATCTGGAGGCTTTAGGCCAGAAGTGGTTTTAATGATTTGTGACGATAATCTACGAGTAATTTAACTCAAATGAAATCATTACAGAAACGGATAAAAGTTCACACTATAATGAGAAAAAGTAAATAATTGTTTTTGCCAAAAACAAAACTAGGTTTAAATCCAACCCTATTTAGAAGATGGAGCAGGACCTTCCCTTAATCTGCAGACACTCCTAAAACTGTTAAATCAACGTTTGGAGGTGTGAGTTTGTTGAACCTGCAGCTGGGGCAGCGCTGCCACAACGTACTGCCTGTAGCCCTCATACTCGATGCAGGGGTTCCCCACCAGGAACAACTCTCTCAGGTGGATGTTGTGTTTCAGAGACTCCACACTAGTCAGAACACCAACAAAGTTCACCGTCAGGTCTAACTTCTGGAGGCTCTCGCAGCCTGAGGGAAGGAAGCAAAAACAAACATCATCTTCAGCAGAGGTGATTAAACCCATCAAACCAAATGAGGACTTTTATTTTATTTCATTATAAAATGGAATTATTTTATATTTAAAAGTTGTTACAGAATGCACCTGTTCCTGTTGATTCTTCATTGTTAAACACAAAAAAAACACACAGATATCATCCACTTCTGTTTGCTTCACTGACCTTCCAGGTTCTCAATTACTTCAATGTTGTTCAAAGCCAGATTCAAATATTCCAGCTTCTTCAGACGACCAAGGTTCTCTACAAGAACAAAGTACAGAGTCTGTGAAGTCAGAGTGAAAGGCTCTTTTTGTTATGTACATGTCAAAATAATGTATCTGCTGTTTACAAAGAATACAAATAAATTACAGAGTCATCTACAGAAGATACCAATTCTGGGGATGAGGTTGTTTTGCAGGTACAGGATCTTCAGTTCGCGGCACCACCTGTCAATGTGTTCGATCTTCTCGATGTCCTGCTGATGAAGAGAAACTTCCTCCAGTGAGAAGATTTCAAACTCGTTGTGTTCAGCTCGGCGGCGGACCAGGTCCTCTGTGACTGGAGAGAAGAAACACTCATAAGAATAATTCTGTGTTTTTGACCATTTAAAGGTTACCTGCTCCATTAACAAATAACTACCGCTGCTGTTTTTATAGAACCCAAAAGTATTCAAAAATCAATAACTAAATAAGACATTATGAAATAAATATCTACATGAAGAAATACTAGACAATCATGTAATCTGACAATGAAATTGCATCTTTTAGTTCTTTTTAAAACACAGAAAGGTTTTATTTACCTGCAACGTTTCATTTGCGGCTGCAAACTCGTCAGGCTGACAATGAAATGATGAAATAACAGAATGTTATGTAAAATCTAAGCTCAATATTATGAAATATGTTTCATTCTTCTTTTAAAATGTCTATTAATATAAAGTTTTTTTTTCAAAAGTCATTTTTTATAATAATCCAAATTAATATTGAGCTTCTTTTATTCAATTCATTCAGTTTTTATTACATAACATCTTTTTAACAAAGACAGCCTTTATTTAATAATAGTGTTTTGATGTTTTTTTTCCTATGGCTGCTTTATTTCATAATGAGACTGTACAGCAGTCCGTCGGTCAAGCCAGTGGGTGTGACCTGCAACACCATTGGCCTTCCACATCATTTGGTTTTCCTGGATTTCTCTGTAGAACAAGGCTATCCCAGCATGCTTTGCGCGCCGGTGTCGGTACAAGATCTGCTCGGGTGCAAGATCGGCTCGGTCACCTATAAAGTGTTAAATTTATCTAAATATTACTTTGTTTATTATCTCTTGATGTTATTAGTGCCATCACAGGATGCTGGGTCTTTTCCACATTCATAAACACCTCAAAAATGGCAACAAATGATCATTTCCCTTGCCAAAAAGTGATCACAGTGTCCTGGTCACCTGTAAAGGGTTAAATTGACATGAATATTACTTCATTTATTATGATGCTGGGTGTGTTCCACAATCATATTCGAATAAACATGAAAATATTCCGTCCGAATATCTGTTTCTTGTTATAAATATAACAGCTAGAAGGATTTACAGTTAAAATAGGAGAAACATCTCAAGAAACTATTTACAATTAACCACAGAAATAGGTACAAATATGTTTAATCAAACCATATACAGTGTCTTTACAGACATGCTTCACAGACATATTCTTCTTTCTTTCTTTTTGGTGGCTTACTCAGGCACTTTTGGTGGTACCATCTTGGGCACACATCACATCCAATCTGTTTGAGACAAGAGGACAAAAAAGTACATAAATAAAATAAGTAAAAATAATTCAGTTAGAAAAATTCTTAAGATACTTTAAAACAATCACATTAGTTTATCTTAAACTCAATGAGATGCAATGTTATTACAGTGTATTGTAATATTCTTAAAAGTCTATTCATGACTAAAAACATGGATAAGTTACCCAGTGAGTGTTGCCGTATGTCATGTCACAAAGATAACACACTCCTGTCAAGTCATCTATGTATGTACATGAAAAATAAGAGGAAAACTGTAATTTAATATTCTTGTGTATTTAATATTGTTTCACTCAAAAATATATGCAGTTTCAGGACCATAAATTTAAGGAGTTTTACATGTGCATGATATTTCACCAAGATACCTGTGTTTTCCAAGAGGCAGACAGCAATCTGCTCTCTAATAGCATTGATTGCTTTTGGTGAGTTGTCAAATGCCACAGGAGAGCCACTGAGAATGCACTCTGCAAACTGGTAAAGCAAAAGTGTAATAATGAATTTCATATGTAAATAAAAACTGGATTACATGTACATTCAATTAAAGTTTTGCTTTTTACAGGTATTCATTAGTTTAACTTGTATGACATACAATATTGAATTGACACCAAAAAAATGTTTCTTGTTACACTCATTTAATGTGTGATCTACAGCTTATTTTTTAAAGGTTTAAAATTAAAGCAACTTTTTTATCATCTTTTTATTTTTTTATTTCAGGCAATCACTGTGGTAGAAACGCTGCAAGACCTTAAAGCAAAACAGGAATACTTTTGATTAACAACGTACAAAAAAGTACAATATGGATCGAAATGAAGGAACATAAGTTTTTTCTTGATTTGATACTTTACACTGCATAGTTGTTTTCGTGGAGAAAAAAATAACACTGTACTCATGACTGACCTTTTAAAACATTCTTAGTATGGAGCATGTACATAAGGCCTACATATTCTGTCTACCATGGACGTAATTTTCACTTTAGAAGTGGGGGGGGGGCACAGGGGTGGGGGGGGGGGGGTATCTTTACAGTATGCTCTAATGAGAAACAGGCTTCAAAACAAGCAGTTGGTTTCCGCTTGGTCCTAGAGCTCAACCAGTGTCAATTTAATATAGCGTAATATTGTTTTTGGATGGTAAAAAATGCAGAGGTCAAACCTTGAGTTTGGAAAAGGTGGGGGGGTACATGTCCGAGTATGACCCGAGTCGAGCACTTCTGTCAGACTAGGGAGGCTCTGCCGTGCCCCTTGGAGCTCTAAAGGATGACCATTAGTTGCGTTTCTCGTGCTGGGTCGTGGGTCCGAGTATGACCCGAGTCGAGCACTTTGGTCGGACTAGGGAGGCTCTGCCGTGCCCCGATCATAAAGATAACCCTGTTAAGTATACGTAAAGCCAACTTATACATTCTAAAACCTGGTCAAAAAATAATAATTAAAACATAGCAGACTTTGCAGTTGTGTAATGAGCAGAAAAACTGGTTATGAAACCAATAAACATACCTTGGACCTCAAAACTCTTGGCTTTTCGACGAAAGTTGGACTTCTGTGAAAGAGAAAGACCAGGGGGATATATTCCTTCATTTTTGAAAGCCAAAATTTGACTATGCAAGGTTGCATCCATCTTGCACTGCAAAATGCACCGACAGTTGATGCAATTAACCAACTTGCCCACTAATTAACGCTATTGGCCAATGAGCTGTGAGCAAAGTTTGTTGCCTTGAAAAAATTCAGCCTAACATAATAACAAATCTTTAAACAAAAAACAAAAGAAAGTAAAATATATATATATATATATATATATATATATATATATATATATATATATATATATATATATATATATATATATATATACATAAGCTCAATAAAGTGAAACTGTCTTTTTTTTTATTTAGTTAGTTTTAGCCATTTTGGGGGTGTTCATGAATGTGGAAGAGACCCAGCATCCTGTGATGGCACTAATAACATCAAGAGATAATAAATAAGGTAATATTTAGGTCAATTTAACCCTTTACAGGTGACCAGGACACTGTAATCAATTTTTGGCAAGGGAAATTATCTTTTTTAGCCATTTTTGGGGTGTTTATGAATGTGGAAGAGACCCAGCATCCTGTGATGGCACTAATAACATCAAGAGATAATAAATAAGGTAATATTTAGGTCAATTTAACCCTTTACAGGTGACCAGGACACTGTAATCAATTTTTGGCAAGGGAAATTATCTTTTTTAGCCATTTTTGGGGTGTTTATGAATGTGGAAGAGACCCAGCATCCTGTGATGGCACTAATAACATCAAGAGATAATAAATAAAGTAATATTTAGGTAAATTTAACCCTTTACAGGTGACCAGGACACTAATCAATTTTTGGCAAGGGAAATAATCTTTTTTTTTTTGCCATTTTTGGGGTGTTTATGATGATACAGTAGACAGTATGAGTACAATAACATCAACAGATAATACATAAAACCCTTATTTGGTCAATTTTAGCCTCCATGAAAATCTGAGCGATTCAATCACTTTTTGGCAAGTAAAATGCCATTTTAGTTGTCTATAATTAAATCAGCAATAAAGAATTTAAAGATATTTTTAGGCGTTTCTTATAGGTAAACAGGAGGGTGTAGTCTCTATTTTGCAAGTGACAATCTTAATTTTATGTGCTGAAGTGCTTTAATCTTGTTACTTTTAAATAGAGCAACGTAATGTATAGATAGTAACCTACACAGTGTCATTGTAATGCCAAAGCTTGATCAGTTTAAATACTATTTTTCAAGTAAAAATGTGCCCCAAACTAGTTAACTTTGGCTCCATGTCAAGTGGACTAAAGAAAGGAAGGGGGAATAAATCAAATTGGAGAATTGTTTATTTACATTCATACAACGTTTACATTCAATACAGGGTGCCATTTTACATTGTTTATTTATTTTTTAGTATCAAGGCTGTAACATAAAGAAAGCCAGTTCTTACCACAAACAATCTTTCAATCGCAAATATTGCAAAAAGGATTAATATATCCTCATTGTGAACGTTTAAGACAAATAGCAACACTTAAAACAACTTCCGAACTAGAAAAACTAATATCCGCGATAAACATCTGTTTAAGTACCGGACGAGGTTATCTCTGCTTTCTGAATGTCCATATTGCTAGATATGCTGAGTTTTAGGGCGAAATCCTGGGGAATTTCGTCTACAAATGCAATTACCTAACCGTGCGCGATCCCGCGGTGGCTAATCATGTTTTGGCATCGAGTCGATTTATGTCACAACACCGGTCGCTCGTGTACCTCAAAGTTATCTTTCATAAGAAGATAATCAATAAAACGATTTATATAAAATGGATCCAGAAGTTGTAGCCCGTCTCTGCCTACAATATTTTGATATTTTCACCCTGTTGGTGGTTTCACAGAGCAGGTGCCACTTTTGTCATACGTTTCTTTTTAAAAAATGTTTAGACTGTTCAGAATACAAATCCAGGCTCTGTCACGTTTGATTGTTGTAGTTAAAGTTTGTAGGTGGGGAAGGTAAGAAAAGGATCCGATTAGTTTGTTTTTCCCTCATTTACAGTGACGGAGATAACGGCGCAGTGCGCCTGGCTCTGGTGTTAATCAAGTTAAATTATATCTCTTTGCAACAATTTTCACAAGAAAACAAAACAGTTAAAAGCAGGGCTTGTGTTGACCGGATAGTTCCCGTATTTGACTATTTATTTTGATGGAGAAAGAATAGAAAGAATTACCCCGACGCAAGCAGACAAACTGACATTTTATTCGTTACGCACATCACAAATCACTCAAGAAATGATTCCCATCTGAACATCTGAGCTGGACACTGCTCAGCGCAGCTCACTGTCAGCGTGTACTACATAAAGTCCACAGTGAGCTGAAGATGTGGAGAGGGGCTTGGAGCGAGTTGCAGAACCAGAGCACATGCGGGAAGATTCGTCCGCGTTTTCCAAACCCGGTCTCTCAGAGAGACTTGTCACTTAGAAAATGTTCCCTGATTATGAAACTTTGGCTGAATAGTGCTTGTTCCTGTCTCCAATGTGGCGGCACATCCAGGAGCCTGTCTGAGGAGAATCCCAGAATCTCATTTCCTCTTCAGCTCAGAAAGCGCCGATATGATTACGCACAAGCGTGACGCGTCAACCCGGTCTGACAGTAAGACCGGGTTGGACCTGTTCAGGTTTACGCAGACAATCTTTGCATTTAGAATTGTCATACAGATGTAAAATTAAAGGAGTAAAATATAAAGCATTTTATTTAAATATCCATTCATTATTTTACAAACACAGAGAGCCGCATCAGATGGATGGAAGAGCCGCATGCAGCTCCAGAGCCGCGGGTTGCCGACCCCTGGGTTAGGGCTACGCACGACCACAGTAGTTCCGTGTTCTGCTGTGAAAAGTAGTTTCACATTCAGGGATTTACACAGCTGACACGTTTTAATGAAGTAAAAATTGTGAATATAATTTTTATCTTCTGTTAAGAACTGAGATCTACAAAAGATCATGATTTAATATTGATTTATATTACATTATATTTGTGTTCTCATTTGTTTTATCTCTGTATATCTTTATCTTTGTATGTTTGTATTGTAAATACTTATGGATTATCTTTTGTTAACTAATGTCATGTGGTTTAATTCAACCAATGAGATTGGTGTCAGTGACGTATAAAAGATGACGTGACAGAATAAACTAGGTGTTCCCCGATTGAGAAACTAAGCAGTGATGTGGCTGTATTATTTCCTCCGTCAGCACGATTGATGACTCTGCTAACATCTTCTCATGTGGATAAAATGTAAAAATGTGTTTATTGCATTTTGTCACCTGTGGTCTCTGACTTTCTCTGTTTAGGACTGCAGGTGTCCAGGGTCAGGAGAGGCTTTACCTGGTGGTCCTCTTGGGAGAGAGGACTTCTACGGTCATCATGTTAATGTTATTTAGTTGTTTGATATTTGAACACATTTATTAAAACAAAATACTAACTGATAACTTTTTCTGGACATTGATTTTATCATTAGTTTTATTCATTTCAGATGTTTTTGAACATGTTACAAGAACATAAAATGAAAAGATGGTAAGGAGACAAGATTATTTATAATACATTACAATTAGTTACAGATCAAAACCAGTATGGACCAGTTATGTACGGTTAAAGCAGGATTAACCTGAGTGACTGTTCCTGGATCATTTATTTAAGCTGAGTGAACAGGAAGTCTTTAACAGTGCAGCTGGATCTGCTGCAGGAGGATCCAGACGTTGATGGAGGGCTGGAACAGACACGTGGCTGAAAGTATCTGGCCAGAGGGTGGAACATCATACAATACGGTCTGCAGAGAGAGCTTTGGGACGCTTCCTCTCACTGTCCACTCCATCGTCCATCTACAGGGACTGCTGGGCTGGCTCAGATGACGGCTGTTACATCTCTATGAATGACTTGCCTGTTGGTCTGCTGGTACCTCATCCTGGACAGTGATGGTAAATATTCCCCTTCTTTCTCCATCAACTTTACCTGATAGTAAGCTAACTTTAGGCAAACCAGCAGCACAACAAATATTTTCAAATAAGACTCACAAACCTGAGTCAACACCAGTCTCATCAAAGCTTGGGTTCTGTCGCCGTACTTTTGGTCTAAAAAACGTCCTTATGTCCATCTTCACTCATGCGTTTCAGGCAGAGACTGCAGAAGAAGCCGGCTGCTGAAGGGCTTCTTCTTCAGTGGTGGAGGCTCAGGCAGGCTGTATACAAACTACTGCCAGCTGCTCCCTCTCTGTTGGACTTTGGCACTGCATGTTACTTCCGCGATTTAGATCCGGGACTTTCCATGAAACATCCGGGGCTTCAGTCCAAGTAGCCGGGCCTAACGCCGCCCCTGGTGTTTATATTGTGTTAATTTTTTTTGTATATAAGAGACTTTTGAACACAGACAAATTTGTCTCTCATTCTCCTCCACCTCTTCATGCGCTCGCCATCTCTAAACCCACATTTCCTGTCATTTCCGTCCACAAATAAAATGCTCGCTGCGCATCTTTTCACTCCTCCAGTCACAGGAGAATTCAACATTCATGTTTTTAGAGTTTTTTCGCGAGGTATTCTACAAGCTTCTCCGTGTCTGCCGCTTGTTATCCTTGGCTCTGTTTATGTTTTTGAGGGCGAAATGGCGGCGCTGTAAACAACAGTGGCGTCCTGACCAATCACAAGCTTGCGTTGTCCGTCTCGACTGACGGATCTTTAGAAAAAAGAACTCGACTCCGTCCGACTTGCAGAGCTCTCCGGCAGCTCCGCAAGGACGTTGCGTGTCATGCCATAATGTCATGTCATAATGCCATGTCATGACATCATGACATAATATGACATCATGACATGTCATCATGACATGACATCATGACATGTCATCATGACATGACATCATGACATGAAATGACATCATTACATGGCATGACATCATGACATGACATCATGACATGGCATGACATCATATCATGACATGACATCATGTCATCATGTCATGTCATGATGACATCATTTCATGTCATGATGACATCATTTCATGTCATGATGACATGACATGTCATGATGACATGACATCATGACATGACATCATGACATGTCATCATGACATGACATCATGAATTCTAAATAAAAAACACTGAATTCTAAATAAAAAACACCAAATTTGAAATAAAAAAACATTGGATTCTAAACAAAAAAGCAGCAAATTCTAAATAAAAAACACTGAATTCTAACTAAAAAAGCACCAAATTCTAAATAAAAAACACCGAATTCTAAATAAAAAACACTGAATTCTAACTAAAAAAGCACAAAATTCTAAATAAAAAACACTGAATTCTAAATAAAACAACACAAAATTCTAAATTAAAAAGGCACCAAATTCTG
Source organism: Nothobranchius furzeri (assembly GCF_043380555.1). NCBI lineage: Eukaryota > Metazoa > Chordata > Actinopteri > Cyprinodontiformes > Nothobranchiidae > Nothobranchius > Nothobranchius furzeri. The sequence continues at coordinate 36,212,600 of NC_091751.1, forward strand.
TATAAAAAACACTGAATTCTTAACAAAAAACACTTAATTCTAAATAAAAATCACTTAATTCTAAATAGAAAACACTGAATTCTAAATAAAAAGCACCAAATGCTAAATAAAAACACTGAATTCTAAATAAAAAAAACACTGAATTCTAAATAAAAAACACTGAATTCTAACTAAAAAAGCACCGGATTCTAAATAAAAAACACTGAATTCTAAAGAAAAAAACACCAAATTCTAAATAAAAAACACTGAATTCTAAATAAAAAGCACCAAATTCAAAATAAAAAAAGGACTGAATACTAAGTAAAAACACTGAATTCTAAATAAAAAACACTGAATTCTAAATAAACACTGAATTCTAAATAAAACAACACAAATTTCTAAATTAAAAAGGCACCAAATTCTGTATAAAAAACACTGAATTCTTAACAAAAAACACTTAATTCTAAATAAAAATCACTGAATTTTAAATAGAAAACACTGAATTCTAAATAAAAAGCACCAAATGCTAAATAAAAAACACTGAATTCTAAATTAAAAAACACTGAATTCTAAATAAAAAGCACAAAATTCTAAATAAAAAACACTGAATTCTAAATAAACACTGAATTCTAAATAAAACAACACAAAATTCTAAATTAAAAAGGCACCAAATTCTGTATAAAAAACACTGAATTCTTAAAAAAAAACTTAATTCTAAATAAAAATCACTGAATTCTAAATAGAAATCACTGAATTCTAAATAAAAAGCACCAAATGCTAAATAAAAAACACTGAATTCTAAATAAAAAAACACTGAATTCTAAATAAAAACACTGAATTCTAAATAAAAAACACTGAATTCTAACTAAAAAAGCACCGGATTCTAAATAAAAAACACTGAATGCTAAAGAAAAAACCACCAAATTCTAAATAAAAACACTGAATTCTAAATAAAAAACACTGAATTCTAAATAAAAAGCACCAAATTCTAAATAAAAAAAGGACTGAATACTAAGTAAAAACACTGAATTCTAAATAAAAAACACTGAATTCCAAATAAAAAACACTGCATTCTAAATAAAAAACACTGAATTCAAAATAAAAAAACACTGAATTCTAAATAAAAAAACTACCTAATTCTAAATAAAAACACTGAATTCTAAATAAAAAACACTGACTTCTAATAAAAACACTGAATTCTAAAGAAAAAAACTGATTTCTAATTACAAAACACCAAATTCTAAATAAAAACTTCCAAATTCTAAATAAAAACACAGATTTCTAAATAAAAAACACTGAATTCTAATTTAAAAAACTACCGAATTCTAAATAAAAAAGAATGAATTCTAAATAACAAACACAAAATCCTAAATAAAAAACACTGAATTCTTAAGAAAAAAACTGATTTCTAAATATAAAAGACCAAATTCTAAATAAAAACTTCCACATTCTAAATAAAAAACACAGATTTCTAAATACAAAACACTGAATCCTAAATAAAAAACACTGAATTCTAAAATTAAAACCCTGATTTCTAAATAAAAAAGCACCAAATTCTAAATAAAAAAAACACTTAATTCTAAATAAAAAACACTTAATTCTAAATAAAAAGAACTGAATTCAAAATAAAAAACTGAATTCTAAATAAAAAACACTGATTTATGAATAAAAACACCAAATTCTAAATGAAAACTACCACATTCTAAATAAAAAAGTGTTTTTATTTAGAATTCAGAGTTTATTTATTTAGAATTCTGGTTTTTTATTTAGAATTTAGTGTTTATTTAGAAGTCATTGTTTTTTCATTTAGAATTAGGTGTTTTTTATTTAGAATTCAGGTTTTTGTTACTAGAATTTGTGTTTTTTATTAGAATTCAGTGTTTTATATTTGGAATTCAGTGGGTTATTTAGAATTCTGTGTATTTTATTTAGAATTCAGTGTTTTTATTTAGAATTCAGTTTTTTATTTAGAGTTAAGTTGTTTTTATTTAGAATTTGGTGTTTTTTATTTAGAATTCTGTGTGTTGTTATTTAGAATTCAGTGTTTTTTTTATTTAGAATTTTGTGTTTTTGATTTAGAATTCAGTGCATTTTATTTAGAATTTTGTGTTTTTTATTTAGAATTTGGTGTTTTTTATGTAGAATTCAGAGTTTTTTATTTAGAATTCAGTGTTTTTTATTTAGAATCCGGTGTTTTAATTTAGAATTCAGTGTTTTTTTTATTTAGAATTCAGAGGGGGGGTTAGAATTTGGTGCTTTTTATCTAGAATTCAGTGGTTTTTTATTTAGAATTCAGTGTATTTATTTAGAATTTGGAACTTTTTTTTAGAATTCAGTGTTTTTTTGGAAGTTGGTGTTTTTTTTAGAATTGTGTTTTTTTAACTGAATTCTAAATAAAAAACACTGAATTCTAAATAAAAAACACTTCAATTGTTATTTAGAATTCAGTGTTTTTTTTTAGATTTCAGTCCTTTTTTATTTAGAATTCATTGTTTTTTATTTAGAATTCAGTGTTTCTTATTTAGAATTCAGTGTTTCATATTTAGAATTTGGTGTTTTTTATTTAGAAAGCAGTGTTTTTTATTTAGATTTCAGTGTTTTTTTATTTAGAATTCAGTGTTTTTATTTAGAATTCAGTGGTTTTTATTTAGAATTGAGTGTTTTTTTATTTAGAATTCAGTGTTTTTATTTAGAATTCAGTGTTTTTTTAGAATTCAGTGGGTTTTTTTAGAATTCAGTGTTTTTTTTTATTTAGAATTCAGTGGGGGGGGGTAGAATTTGGTGCTTTTTATCTAGAATTCAGTGTTTTTTATTTAGAACTTGGTGCTTTTATTTAGAATTCAGTGTTTTTATTTAGAATTTAGTGTTTTTTATTTAGAATTCAGTGTTTTGTTTTAGAATTCAGTGTTTTTTTTTAGAAATCAGTGGGTTTTTTTAGAATTCAGTGTTTTTTGTTTAGAATTCAGTGTTTTTATTTAGAATTCAGTGTTTTATATTTAGAATTCAGTAAGGGGTTTTTTAGAATGATGTTTTTTTATTTAGAATTCAGTGTTTTTTGTTTAGAATTCAGTGGGGGGGGGTTAGAATTTGGTGTTTTTATTTAGAATTTGGTGTTTTTTCTTAGAATTCAGTGTTTTTTTATTTAGAATTCAGTGGGGGGGTTATAATTTGGTGCTTTTTATCTAGAATTCAATGTTTTTTTTATTTAGAATTCAGTGTATTTATTTAGAATTTGGAACTTTTTTTAGAATTCAGTGTTATTTTTTGGAATTTGGTTTTTTTTTAGAATTGTGTTTTTTAACTGAATTCTAAATAAAAAAACACTGAATTCTAAATAAAAACACTACAATTGTTATTTAGAATTCAGTGTTTTTATTTAGATTTCAGTCTTTTTTATTTAGAATTCAGTGTTTTTTATTTAGAATTCAGTGTTTCTTATTTAGAATTCAGTGTTTCTTATTTAGAATTCAGTGTTTCTTATTTAGAATTCAGCGTTTTTTATTTAGAATTCTGCGTTTTTCATTTAGAATTCAGTGTTTTTTATTTAGAATTCTGTGTTTATTTATTTAGAATGCTGTGTTTTCATTTAGAATTCAGAGTTTATTTATTTTGAATTAAGTGTTTTTTATTTAGAATTTTGTGCTTTTTATTTAGAATTTAGTGTTTTAATTTAGAATTCAGGTTTTTGTTATTAGAATTAGTGTTTTTTTTTATTAGAATTCAGTGTTTTATATTTAGAATTCATTGGGGGGTTTTTTAGAATGATGTTTTTTATTTAGAATTCAGTGTTTTCTTATTTAGAATTCAGTGTTTTTTATTTAGAATTCAATGTTTTTTGTTTAGAATTTAGTGGGGGGGGGTTAGAATTTGGTGCTTTTTATTTAGAATTCTGTGTTTTCTTATTTAGAATTCAGTGTTTTTTATTTAGATTTTGGTATTTTTATTTAGAATTCAGTGTTTTTTTGTTTAGAATTAAGTGGGGGGGGTTAGAATTTGGTGCTTTTTATCTAGAAATCAGTGGTTTTTTTATTTAGAAATCAGTGTATTTATTTAGAATTTGGAACTTTTTTTAGAATTCAGTGTTTTTTTGGAATTTGGTGTTTTTTTTAGAATTGTGTTTTTTAACCGAATTCTAAATAAAAAACACTGAATTCTAAATAAAAACACTTCAATTGTTATTTAGAATTCAGTGTTTTTTTTAGATTTCAGTCCTTTTTTATTTAGAATTCAGTGTATTTTATTTAGAATTCAGTGTTTCTTATTTAGAATTCAGTGTTTCTTATTTAGAATTTGGTGTTTTTTATTTAGAAAGCAGTGTTTTTTATTTAGATTTCAGTGTTTTTTATTTAGAATTCAGTGTTTTTATTTAGAATTCAGTGGTTTTTATTTAGAATTTAGTGTTTTTTTATTTAGAATTCAGTGTTTTTATTTAGAATTCAGTGTTTTTTTTAGAATTCAGTGGGTTTTTTTAGAATTCAGTGTTTTTTTATTTAGAATTCAGTGGGGGGGTTAGAATTTGGTGCTTTTATCTAGAATTCAGTGTTTTTTATTTAGAACTTGGTGCTTTTATTTAGAATTCAGTGTTTTTATTTAGAATTTAGTGTTTTTTATTTAGAATTCAGTGTTTTGTTTTAGAATTCAGTGTTTTTTTAGAAATCAGTGGTTTTTTTTAGAATTCAGTGTTTTTTGTTTAGAATTCAGTGTTTTTATTTAGAATTCAGTGTTTTATATTTAGAATTCAGTGAGGGGTTTTTTAGAATGATGTTTTTTATTTAGAATTCAGTGTTTTTTGTTTAGAATTCAGTGGGGGGGTTAGAATTTGGTGTTTTTATTTAGAATTCTGTGTTTTTTATTTAGAATTCAGTGTTTTTTTTATTTAGAATTAAGTGGGGGGGGGGTTAGAATTTGGTGCTTTTTATCTAGAATTCAGTGTTTTTTTTTTTAAATTTAGAATTCAGTGTATTTATTTAGAATTTGGAACTTTTTTTAGAATTCAGTGTTATTTCTTGGGAATTTGGTGTTTTTTTAGAATTGTGTTTTTTAACTGAATTCTAAATAAAAATACACTGAATTCTAAATAAAAACACTAGAATTGTTATTTAGAATTCAGTGTTTTTTATTTAGATTTCAGTCTTTTTTTATTTAGAATTCAGTGTTTTTTATTTAGAATTCAGTGTTTTTTATTTAGAAGTCAGTGTTTCTTATTTAGAATTCAGTGTTTTTTGTTTAGAATTCAGTGTATTTATTTAGAATTTGGAACTTTTTTTAGAATTCAGTGTTATTTTTTTGGAATTTGGTGTTTTTTTTAGAATTGTGTTTTTTAACTGATTTCTAAATAAAAAAAACACTGAATTCTAAATAAAAACACTACAATTGTTATTTAGAATTCAGTGTTTTTTATTTAGATTTCAGTCTTTTTTTATTTAGAATTCAGTGTTTTTTATTTAGAATTCAGTGTTTCTTATTTAGAATTCAGTGTTTCTTATTTAGAATTCAGCATTTTTTATTTAGAATTCTGCGTTTTTCATTTAGAATTCAGTGTTTTTTATTTAGAATTCAGTGTTTATTTATTTAGAATGCTGTGTTTTCATTTAGAATTCAGAGTTTATTTATTTTGAATTAAGTGTTTTTTATTTAGAATTTTGTGCTTTTTATTTAGAATTTAGTGTTTTTATTTAGAATTCAGGTTTTTGTTATTAGAATTAGTGTTTTTTCATTAGAATTCAGTGTTTTATATTTAGAATTCAGTGGGGTTTTTTTTAGAATGATGTTTTTTATTTAGAATTCAGTGTTGTCTTATTTAGAATTCAGTGTTTTTTATTTAGAATTCAGTGTTTTTTGTTTAGAATTTAGTTGGGGGTTTTTAGAATTTGGTGTTTTTTATTTAGAATTCGGTGTTTTCTTATTTAGAATTCAGTGTTTTTTATTTAGATTTTGGTATTTTTATTTAGGATTCAGTGTTTTTTATTTAGAATTCAGTGGGGGGGGTTAGAATTTGGTGCTTTTTATTTAGAATTAAGTGGTTTTTTTATTTAGAATTCAGTGTATTTATTTAGAATTTGGAACTTTTTTTAGAATTCAGTGTTATTTTTTGGAATTTTATGTTTTTTTAGAATTGTGTTTTTTTAACTGAATTCTAAATAAAAAACACTGAATTCTAAATAAAAAAACACTTCAATTGTTATTTAGAATTCAGTGGTTTTTTTAGATTTCAGTCTTTCTTATTTAGAATTCAGTGTTTCTTATTTAGAATTTGGTGTTTTTTATTTAGAAAGTGGTGTTTTTTATTTAGATTTCAGTGTTTTTTATTTAGAATTCAGTGTTTTTATTTAGAATTCAGTGTTTTTATTTAGAATTTAGTGTTTTTTATTTAGAATTCAGTGTTTTTATGTAGAATTCAGTGTTTTTTTTAGAATTCAGTGGGGTTATTTTAGAATTCAGTGTTTTTTTTTTACAATTCAGTGGGGGGGTTAGAATTTGGTGCTTTTTATCTAGAATTCAGTGTTTTTTATTTAGAACTTGGTGCTTTTATTTAGAATTCAGTGTTTTTATTTAGAATTTAGTGTTTTTTATTTAGAATTCAGTGTTGTTTTAGAATTCAGTGTTTTTTTAGAAATCAGTGGGGTTTTTTAGAATTCAGTGTTTTTTGTTTAGAATTCTGTGTTTTTATTTAGAATTCAGTGTTTTTTATTTAGAATTCAGTGTTTTTATGTAAAATTCAGTGTTTTTAATTTTGAATTCAGTGTTTTTTATTTTGAATTCAGTGTTTTTTTTATTTAGAATTCAGTGTTTTTTTATTTAGAATTTGCTGCTTTTTAATTTAGAATTCGGTGTTTTTTTTATTTAGAATTCAGTGTTTTTTTATTTAGAATTCTGTGTTTTTTATTTAGAATTCAGTGTTTTTTATTTAGAATTTGGTGCACTTTTTAGAATTGTGTTTTTTTATTTAGAATTCAGTGTGTTTTATTTAGAATTCAGTGTTTTTTATTTAGAATTCAGTAGTTTTTATTTAGAATTCAGTGTTTTTTATTTAGAGTTCAGTGTTTTTTATTTAGAATTCAGTGTTTTTTATTTAGAATTTGGTGCATTTTTTAGAATTGTGTTTTTTTAATTTAGAATTCAGTGTTTTTATTTAGAATTCAATGTTTTTTGTTTAGAATTTAGTTGGGGGTTTTTAGAATTTGGTGTTTTTTATTTAGAATTCTGTGTTTTCTTATTTAGAATTCAGTGTTTTTTATTTAGATTTTGGTATTTTTATTTAGAATTCAGTGTTTTTTATTTAGAATTCAGTGGGGGGGGGGTTAGAATTTGGTGCTTTTTATTTAGAATTCAGTGGTTTTTTTTATTTAGAATTCAGTGTATTTATTTAGAATTTGGAACTTTTTTTAGAATTCAGTGTTATTTTTTGGAATTTGATGTTTTTTTAGAATTGTGTTTTTTTAACTGAATTCTAAATAAAAAACACTGAATTCTAAATAAAAAAACACTTCAATTGTTATTTAGATTTCAGTGGTTTTTTTAGATTTCAGTCTTTTTTATTTAGAATTCAGTGTTTTTTATTTAGAATTTAGTGTTTCTTATTTAGAATTCAGTGTTTCTTATTTAGAATTCAGTGTTTCTTATTTAGAATTTGGTGTTTTTTATTTAGAAAGCGGTGTTTTTTATTTAGATTTCAGTGTTTTTTATTTAGAATTCAGTGTTTTTATTTAGAATTCAGTGTTTTTATTTAGAATTTAGTGTTTTTTATTTAGAATTCAGTGTATTTATGTAGAATTCAGTGTTTTTTTAAAATTCAGTGGGTTTTTTTTAGAATTCAGTGTTTTTTTTAATTACAATTCAGTGGGGGGGGGGGTTAGAATTTGGTGCTTTTTATCTAGAATTCAGTGTTTTTTATTTAGAACTTGGTGCTTTTATTTAGAATTCAGTGTTTTTATTTAGAATTTAGTGTTTTTTATTTAGAATTCAGTGTTTTGTTTTAAAATTCAGTGTTTTTTTAGAAATCAGTGGGGTTTTTTAGAATTCAGTGTTTTTTGTTTAGAATTCAGTGTTTTTATTTAGAATTCAGTGTTTTTATGTAAAATTCAGTGTTTTTAATTTTGAATTCAGTGTTTTTTAATTTTGAATTCAGTGTTTTTTATTTTGAATTCAGTGTTTTTTATTTAGAATTTGCTGCTTTTTAATTTAGAATTCGGTGTTTTTTTTATTTAGAATTCAGTGTTTTTTTTATTTAGAATTCTGTGTTTTTTATTTAGAATTCAGTGTTTTTTATTTAGAATTCAGTGTTTTTATTTAGAGTTCAGTGTTTTTATTTAGAGTTCAGTGTTTTTTATTTAGAATTCAGTGTTTTTTTATTTAGAATTCAGTGTTTTTTTATTTAGAATTCAGTGTTTTTTATTTAGAATTTGGTGCACTTTTTAGAATTGTGTTTTTTTATTTAGAATTCAGTGTTTTTTATTTAGAATTCAGTGTTTTTATTTAGAGTTCAGTGTTTTTATTTAGAGTTCAGTGTTTTTATTTAGAGTTCAGTGTTTTTTTATTTAGAATTCAGTGTTTTTTTATTTAGAATTCAGTGTTTTTTTATTTAGAATTCAGTGTTTTTCATTTAGAAATTGGTGCACTTTTTAGAATTGTGTTTTTTTATTTAGAATTCAGTGTGTTTTATTTAGAATTCAGTGTTTTTTATTTAGAATTCAGTAGTTTTTATTTAGAATTCAGTGTTTTTTATTTAGAGTTCAGTGTTTTTATTTAGAATTCAGTGTTTTTTATTTAGAATTTGGTGCATTTTTTAGAATTGTGTTTTTTTAATTTAGAATTCAGTGTTTTTATTTACAATTCAGTGTTTTTATTTAGAATTTAGTGTTTTTATTTAGATTTCAGTGTTTTTATTTAGATTTCAGCAGTTTTTATTTAGAATTCAGTGTTTTTTTATTTAGAATTCAGTGTTTTTGATTTAGAATTCAGTGTTTTTGATTTAGAATTTGGTAAGGAAGGACGGAGAGCTCTCTCGAGACGGACAACGCAAGTTTGTGATTGGTCAGGACACCGCTGTTGTTTACAGTGCTGCCATTGCGCCCTCTAAAACATAAACAGAGCCGAGGATAACAAGCGGCAGACACGGAGAAGCTTGAAGAATGCCTTGCGAGAAAAACTCTAAAAACATGAATATTTAATTCTCCCGTGACTGGAGGAGTGAAAAGATGTGCAGCAAGCGTTTTATTTGTGGACGGAAATGACAGGAAATGTGGGTTTAGAGGTGGCGAGCGCATGAAGAGGTGGAGAAGAATGAGAGACAAATTTGTCTGTGTTAAAAAGTCTTATGTACAAAAAAAACACAATATAAACACTATCTTGGACCGATACATGACAGGATACCACAGAACAGCGCTACGCCCTCTGTTGTCCTGCCGGGCAATTGCTTTGCAACACTCTCCAGGAGACGGAGAAGTATGAGAGCAAAACGCTTCCGTCAATCCGTGCGTGTCTGTCCCTTGCGGAGCTGACGGAGAAGCGGACTGAGACATTCTGCCGTAGTCTCATTATGAAATAAATCAGCCATGGGAAAAAACACCATTATGAAATAAAAGCTGTCTTTGTTAAAAAGACGTTATGTAATAAAAACTGGACAAATTAAATAAAAATGGCTCAATATTAATTTGGATTATTATGAAAAAATTACTTTTGAAAAAAACCTTATTAAGACATTTTAAAAGAAGAATGAAAATATTTCATAATATTGAGCTTAGATTTTACATAACATTCAGTTATTTCATCATTTCATTGTCAGATTACATGTAGATATTTATTTCATAATTTCTTATTTATTTATTGAATTTTGAATACTGTTGAGTTCCATAGTTATTAGTAACTAGGAAGGTATTGCTAATTATGTTTCTAAAGTAGCTTGAACTTTTACGGTTAAGCTAGCTGTCACAAACGGTTGGTTTACAATTTAAAACACTGAATTTAAAAGCTCAATAAGCTACAAGTAGTAGATAAAAGCTAATAAATCAAGTTTAAATGCTAAAAGTAGACATACAACGATATTCGGACGACCTTTAATCTATTTTTCTGTTTAATTCTGTCGTTACTTACTGAAAACCATCTTCCCCGAGCCTGTTGTCCCGTTGCTTTGGAAACCGGTGTTCTGTTGAGTTTGCGGCCTGTTGGATAAATAAGAGTTATTGAACAGATCTCTACCAGAACGATGGAAAAACGTTCAGATGACGTACTTGTTCTATTTTAAACTGTTATCTTTCGTTAATGAACTTTCATATTCATCGTCTGAATTGTGGGTAAAGTTGTAGAAAAAAAATGCTTATATATATATATATATATATATATATATATATATATATATATATATATATATATATATATATATATATATATATATATATATAACCGTTGACATGTCAGAAGTTAATGTTGTTGACGCTGGCTGCTTTTGTGGTTTTACTTTTTAAAATCGTTTTAAAATAAAACCTGGGTATTTACAAACGGAACCTGAACGCATCGCCTCCTTCAACTGGTCCCTCTTATTTTGAAGGTGGTTGAACGGAAGTTACGGAAGAGGAAGAGTTAATCGATGAACTCCATAAACAACGGCAGCTTTCACCCGTTTCCCCTCGGCAAGTGTTCTGCTGCCCGGTTTAACGGAAAAGCTCACCAGACGCCGTTTCTTCATCCAAGTATTTGTGGTTGAAATTCGCGGTTTTCGTCAGAATGACGACTTTGAATGCGTTTCACTCTCAGTTGACGTCCATCATGGAGGCGCTCACCAAAGCGGCGGTGGCGGAGATCTGCGGGCTGGTGGACGATGGCTACGCCGTGCTGCAGCTGGAGCTTTCCCGCAGCCACAAGGAGAACGAGGCGCTGCGGAGGAAGCTGGAGCTCATCGAGTCTATCATTGCCCGCGGTCATCAGAGGGACGCCGGGATGCTGGACTACGACGGCCCGGTGGGGTGCGAGGAAGGCGGAGGGGGTCTTGTGGAGTCAACTCCTGGTGAGTTTATGGGCCTCAAACGGAACCGAACCTTCCGGGCCGGGATTAACTGCTGCTGATGCCATTCAGCTGTTCCATCCAGCTGCACCGATGATGGCGGCGGTGATAAACGGACTCTTCTAGCCTCAGAAAACGGTGCTCAAAATCACCACCAGGCTTCATAATAATAACAATAATAATAATATCGTAAAACCCTACTACAGTCGTGCTGAAAACACAGACGCTGTTTCCTTCTAAATCTGTTTTTGTCATTCACTTTAATTATATATTGTTTAAACTGTTATTTTCAATCCACTCGCTTTTTATATCCCCAATGCAGTCAGAATAGTAATGGGAAAGAATAGAATAGTGGAATATTACTGTGGGACCGCTTGTCAACCTTCCAATAACCACCAGACACGAGTGCACAAAAGCGATTCTTTATTTTTAAATACACACAATTATCACTCTGCAACAAGCACCAATTAAACTCCCTCCCCGCTAAAACACCCCCATATAAAATAAGCAGCACACTTATCTAGTAAGTCCCTTGCGACCCTCTCCCGGGGTCAAAGCTCCAGCGCCGTCCCAACGCCCCGGGATCTAACGTCGTTGGCGGCGGTTGAATCCTCCGGCCTGGAGATCGCCGGACGGTAAACGTCTGGGGAGTCGTCGCTGCTGGCCGTGGTGCCCTCTATGTCCCGTTGTCGGTACAGGATCTGCTCGGGTGCAAGATCGGCTCTGGGTCCTTCGACTGCCGATGACGTCAAAGTACGGCAAACCCACTCGGACAAAATACACTACACATCTTTATACTTGTATTGTACGTTTCAGTGGGAGCACGGGCAGAATATCTTGCCCTCCAGTTGTGATAGAGTGGGAACTCTGGAAGTTATTTGCTGATCTGACAGTATCTTCAAGATAAGGGCTCCGGTCAGAGAGCAGGGCACGGAGAGACAGTTTTACGTATTTAATGACAGTTGAAGTATGGACATCTGTACATTTCTGTGGTTCCGTGTGGTCTGGAAAATAAATACAAAGAATGATGTAAAAGGACTGTATAAATGGTGAAGTAAATATGCCAACGTTTAAGACTAAGCAAAAACAAATATATTCCCAAATGATGCACATTCAAGGGTTACACAGAGTAAATATTGTGACTTCCAGCCTCAGAGGCACTGACAAATTATATGATCTCCAGGGACCTCTGGTGGTCAAACCAAGGTACTGCTGTTGCAAGTACCACACTACTAAACCATGCTGCCAATTAGCCTGGCATTATACCACACCTCACGGCTGACAGGTAGCTGACTTGGTACCCCAAGGACAGGTAGCTGCTGCACAAAACACTGTCTTGCGTAACTCATCCTCATCTTCTTCCTGAGCTACTTCCATTTGTAGCTCTGGCCAGGTGTCAATAGGCTGGTGAAGAAATTGTGGACCCTGACTCCACCGGTTGGGCTGACTGAGCTCATGGAGTGTCTTCCCGCGGGTAAGGTAATCTGCTGGATTATCAGAGGTGCTGACATACCGCCAAGTTGACCCTTCGGTAAGTTCTTGAATTTCAGCGACCCTCGTTCCAACTAAAACCTTGTATCGACTTGAGTCTGATTTCAGCCATGTCAACACTGTAGTTGAGTCGGTCCATAGTGTTATCTGCTGGGGAGAGAATGACAGCTCTGTCATTGTGACCTTAGCCAGCTGAGCCCCGGCTAGAGCTGCGCACAATTCAAGGCGTGGCATTGACAGCTGTTTCCGAGGGCAAACACGAGATCTAGCCATCATAAATGCAACGTGAACATTGCCCTGGTTATCGGGAGTTTGAATATACTCGACTGCTCCGTAGGCTCTTTCGGAGGCATCGCAGAAGATGTGCGCTTGTCTGTTAGGCACTTCAGGGGCCAAGGTTGCTGGAACATAGCATCTTGGGATTTCCACTTGTGGGAGGTAGACCAGCTCACTCTCCCATTGTGCCCATATTTCCAGTAGAGCCTTGGGTCGAATCTGCTCATCCCAGTCGACTCCCACTTTCCACAGGTCCTGGATGAGGATCTTGGCTCGAGTGGTGAATGGGATAAGATACCCCAGTGGGTCATACTGCGTGGCCATCACCTTGTAGATGTTTCTCAGGGTCGGCTGAGAATACTCTACCGGTCGGTGTCTGTAGCCGAGTTGATCAGAGAGGCAGTTCCAACGTAGGCCTAAAGCTGGTTCCTCTGGGTCTTGTCGGGATTGGGAAAGCCACAGCTCGGAACTAGCCGCTTTGGCTTCAGCAGGAAGGTGTTCCAAAACTGTTGGATCGTTGCTGGCCCACTGCCTTATATCGAACCCTCCAGCAGAGAGCAGACTGCGCAGTCGGTCAACTAGGGCTTTAGCTTTATCAGCAGTGGTGATGCTTGTTAGACAGTTGTCCACATAAAATGCGCTTTCAACTGTATGCAGGATGTCTTCATGCCCCTTACTGTTGTCCTTCACATGCCTCTGGAGGGCATATGTTGCACAGCAAGGACTGCACGTTGTTCCAAATGGCAGAACCTGCCACTCATATACAGTCGGTTCCTCCTCTCTCTTCATACCTCTCCACAAGAAACGGAGCAACGGTTTGTCTTCTGGTAGTAAGCGAACTTGGTGGAACATTGCTTTGATGTCACCGCTGACAGCCACACTGTGTTCTCGGAACCAAAGAAGTACGCCGAGAAGTGAAGGACCTAGGGTCGGCCCGGGAAGGAGCTGGCTGTTTAGACAGTGTCCATTGTGTTGGTAGGAACAGTTGTAGACAATTCTTGCCTTTCCATTATGGTGGACAACATGGTGAGGCAGATACCATGACTCCTGGGAGCTGTCTACTGTAGCTGAAGGAAGGGGTTTGGCATAACCTAACTGTTCAAGTTTATGGATTTCTTGACAGTAGGTATCTGCCAGAGCTGGATCTTTAGCTAGACGACGTTCAGTACTACGTAGCTGTGGGAGCAAAGTGTTCTTTGATGCCCAGAGGAGGGGACTATCCTTGCGCCTGAGAAGTGGAGTAGCATATCTAGTCACTCCATCCACTTCCACTTTAGTGGTGCGTTGCTCTAACAGGTCCACAGCCTGTTGATCCTCTTTAGAACGCGTGGCAGTCTTTATGTTCAAATAAGGCGAGATGTCAACTTCCCACAGACGTTCTACATGGCGCTGGAGCTCTGAGTTGGGAGACGTGGTGAAGTAGCAGTGTGGGTGGTCAGCAGAAACAGGACTGAAGTTGGCTGGGCCTTGTAATGTCCAACCAAGAGGAGTGCACACTGCTAGGGGGCTCCCAGGTGGGCCAGCTATTACTGGTTGCTTAGGGATGAGTAGATGAGGGAAATCAGACCCAATAAGAAGTAAAGGCTGCACTCTGTCCACAAGTGGAAGTGGAAGTCCTCCCAGATGGGAGTACTTTCGCATGAGTGACTTTACAGGGTAGCTGTGTTCTGAGAGACTTAGTTCATCAGCAGTGAAGGCATGGTGAATGCTGTACTTTACTTTGGGAGTGTGAACTGGAGATATTTCAAATGAAACTGTTGCTCCCTGAAGGTGAATCACCTCATGGCGGACAGTGCGCAGGGGAAGGTTTTCAGGCTTTTTAGTCAGATGGAGGCGTCACACTGCTGATGGGAGGATAAGAGTCCTCTCGGACCCGTCATCGAGGATAGCAAAGCCTTCCAGGGAATACTCAGCATTGTGTAGACATACTTTGACCAACTTGAGCATGATTTTATTTGGGCGATTTGGACGGTCAATGTACACTGTATTGGGAGCAGCGTTGACCATTAACACCTTTTTAGGTTCTTGAGGGCACACGTCATGGAGCACAGTAAGATGTTGTTGCTTACATAATTTACAGGGCTTCTTTAGAGTGCAAACCTCAGGTGCATGATTCCTGCCGCACCGCCAGCAGCTTCTGTGTTTGATCCATGTGGCAATTTCAGCTGCTGAAAGAGCTTTGAATTTAGGACACAGGCTCAGGTAATGTCCTCTGTTGTCACAATAAGGGCAGTAAGGTTTAGGACCTGATTTAGGCTTAGGTGATCTTATATGGCCAGCTGGATCTGGAGGTGTGGCTTTAGCCTGGCTCTCTGTGTTGTAGTACACATTGGATGAAGGACCCTGAGGTTTCTTCTGACTCCTCAGCTTTGGTTGATCTTGACACATGTACGCTGCTCTAGCGGCGATTCGCTTGGCTTGTGATTTCAACTGGAGCCATGTGGAGAAATCTGACAGGGTATAAGTCTTACCAGTCCCAGTTGTCAGAATGCCACGGTTCAAGCTATACTCAACAAAGCTGTCTCTGTAGTTAGCGGGCAATTTGTTAAGTAGCCTATCAACATGAGAGCCACATTTGAGTTCGTAGCCATTTTCACCCTCTAGCGATCGGAGCATGCCTACTAAAGCTTGTACTGAGAGGGCAAAATTGTCAAATCCATCTGGATCACCAAACCTAACTGGAGGTAAGTTTAGGATGGCTCCTAGCTCACTTTGCACAAGCTGGCCGGGTTGCCCGTATTTATCTTGAAGTGCCTGTAGGGCCGATGTGTATGGTTTCGGGTCATACATAAAGGCTTGTGCTAGCTTGTGAGCACTAGGCAGCTTCAAATGCTGCAACAACACTTGATATTTAAATGGTTCGGTGAGGTGAGCATGTGAGCTTAGCAGGTTATCTAGAGCCATCTTGAGCAGTGCAAAGTCTGCCTCTCTTCCAGATGTGAAGTAGGGTAAAGCAGGCTTAGGAAGTCCATATGAAGTAGCTATTAATAGCTCCATTAGGTCTGTACTAGGTGCAGCGATTGAGCCTGGAGGAGGAGCTGTCTCTTGTGGCAAAGGTGGTATGCTGGGAGGAGAGTGATGCTGCAGGGCTGCATCAGGTTGTACTGGCTGTTGTTGTGAATAAGACCAGGGTACATGCTGATGTGGAGCCTGGTTATAGACTGCTGGTAGCGTGTTTAGGGGAGCAGTGGACTGCACTGTTAAGGCTGGTGGTCCAGCACGAGGTAATATAGCACCAACTGATAGTGTCGTACCAGGCTGAGGGATGGTATGTGCTGTGGTGGGCGGAGCTATCGTGGAGTATGTGAATTGTGGCTGGGTCGGCAGGTTTACCATGGCAGGAGGTTGCGGTTGAAGGACAGGTGAAGCTCTAGTTGTTAATTGGCTTGTTGAGACAGGAGGATTAGGCACTGCTGCTGTAAAGGCTGGTGGAGGGCCAATAACTGTAGGAGCAGAGTGTGCAGGTCCATGTGCACCTTGTGAAGGTGGTGGTACTCCCATGACGTCAGCTGGGGACCCTTTGTTGGATTCATCTCCACTTTGCGGTCTTGAGGCAACAGAGCTACTCGTTTCCTCCTTTAGGAGGGATGTAATGAGAGTCGCTTTCTCTAACTCTATTTCCTTTTCCTTTAGTTTACGTTGCAGCATTAGCCGTCTGGTAATAGCCTCCTTTGCCTTTAATGCTATTTCTGCCTCTTCATCAAGCTTACGCCTCTGTATTTCTTGTTCTCTTAGGAGTTCCTCTCTTCTTCTGAGGGCTTTCCGAGCTTGCTGGTCCAGATGCTGGTACTGTTCATCCATCAGACTTTCCTCCATTATCTGTCTTTGCACCTCTGCCAACTCCATGCGCTTTATTCTCTCCTCCAACATGGCTGTCTGTATGTCAGATAACCCATTGATGATTGACCTCCTTGTTGACGAACTGGCGCTGCCCTGGGTCTTAGCTTTACTGCGCTGAGAGACAGATTGGCTTCGATCTGATGATGCTCTCCTACTAGGTAGGCTAGGTATGGCTCCAGTGATAGCAGCTGTCATCATTGCAGGTTGATCTGGAGGATGCGTTTCATGCCCAGCTGGAGCTTGGGCTGCTGGATGATGGAGAAGTTGAGGTTGATATCCAACTTCATAGTCCTCCAAATACGTTGGTAGTCGTCTCTCCCGCTGGGATCTAGAACGCACTGCTGGGTCTGCAGATGGTTGTCCTAGCTCCTCCATAATATCTCTAGATGACTGTGGATCCGGCTCGAAGGACCATGTGATAGAGTGGGAACTCTGGAAGTTATTTGCTGATCTGACAGTATCTTCAAGATAAGGGCTCCGGTCAGAGAGCAGGGCACGGAGAGACAGTTTTACTTATTTAATGACAGTTGAAGTATGGACATCTGTACATTTCTGTGGTTCCGTGTGGTCTGGAAAATAAATACAAAGAATGATGTAAAAGGACTGTATAAATGGTGAAGTAAATATGCCAACGTTTAAGACTAAGCAAAAACAAATATATTCCCAAATGATGCACATTCAAGGGTTACACAGAGTAAATATTGTGACTTCCAGCCTCAGAGGCACTGACAAATTATATGATCTCCAGGGACCTCTGGTGGTCAAACCAAGGTACTGCTGTTTCAAGTACCACACTACTAAACCATGCTGCCGATTAGCCTGGCATTATACCACACCTCAACTGAACTGACGTCATGGATGGATACACATGGAGTAAATGGAATAAAACTCAAATAAACCAGTATTTAGCACACATAACACAAATTAAGAGAAGTGAAATGAGGACTACAAGCGAGAATAGCAACTGATACCAATTAAACTGTAGGAACTCCCTCTAAATAATCCAAACAATATGTCCAGACAGACATAAAGGAAACTGAATGAACTTATAGGTTATTTATGTATCCATAGAGGTGCTACGGTTGGCCAAACTTACATATCAGTCATGAACGCACACGAGGCTGTCTGCCATCACCAACAGCTTGGACAAAATGGTAGAAACGGCTTTACAGGAAGTGACTATCTAGAGGAAGTGATGTCACAAACTGGACCACCAAAATAAGAGTGGGGTAACTTTACAAATGGATCTTGTAAAACTGTCATAACTATAACCCTTTCTGACACCAGTCAAAACCCAAAACAGCACCAGTAGGCAACATCTTATCAAAAATATCCTTTATTAACACAACCAACAATAAAACACTACGGCCAAGTTCCTTCACACTAAAAGCCAGCTGTCCAGCATAAATAAAAGCAGTGGTACTTAGCTGTCCCATTTGATGCGACCCCCTCCCCGGGGTCTGAGCTTCCGACACTGTCCAACGCCCTGGGCCTCAGCTTGCGAGGACGGTGGGTACATCCACAACTTAGGTCCGGCTGCCAGAGTCTGTGGCGGCAGATGTCGGCGTGGTCTCGGCACCCAACTACTCCCAGCCCTCACTACCTAAAGAAGGCGTCAAGCGTTCCCTCCTATCGCTGGAACACTGCCCACCTGCTCAACTCTCTTCGTCGCCGGCAGCCCTAAACGACTGCGAACAACCCCACCCCCCAGAATCTGGTGCCACAATGACAGGTCGACCACACACACCACCTTGGTAGATCTGCCACCCTTTTGTTCTCTCCGGCCTCATTACCCGTAACAAGGACCAGCCAGCGTCCAATCACCATGCCCTCAGAATCCGGCAACTCCCGTCTTCTGTCTTTCACACTCTCCCCCTTCTTGCCCTGAAGGACTCGCCCTCGAGTCCTAAACTTCCACATGATAATCCTTGAACCAAGCGGGGGGCCTCCTCTGACGAACCACACTTTGTTCCACAGTTCCATGTCCCACGACCTTCCCAGGGATACATCCTCTCGATCCTCCTGCAGCAGTTCCCCCTCGAGCAGCCTCTCCACGTGATGGGATCGGGTCACTTGCGTCACCAGAACCGCTCGTCTCTGCAGACTGTCGATGAACCCTGCTGGTGTCTTCCCAGGTGGCATCCTGTTGACGCAGCCTCTGCCTTGCTCTCTCTCGGGACTCCACAGCCATCGGTGCTGCAATTATTGGAAGAGAAGTACACGGCTTAAGTCGGTTAAGTGAATCACACTCTCAGGACCCCCCTCAACGGGTACCAGTCTGTACAGCACATCTATCACCTGCTCGAGGACCCTAAACGGTCATCTATCTAGTCTCTGAAGCCTGGGACCCCCCCCCGCCTCCTTAGTTTATTTCGGACCCACACCAATTCACCTTCCGCGTAGAACTGGTGGGAGGCCCTAAAATCATATGCCCTCTTTTGTTGCGCCAAGGCTCTGCACTGATGGCGATTCACCGCATCTGCCATCGTAGTCAATGTTCCCTTCAGTCTCTTAACATACTCGTCTACCGAGGCAAAGTCTTCACCTATCCTGGCCTTCAGGTACCCAGAATTTCCTCTTCTTATAGGGGTCTCAACAACGGAGAGGGGTCGGGCATTTGACCCACTGTACACGCCCCCTCTAGTTTCCCTGAACATAAGGACAGTCCCGACATATATGCCGGTAACAACCACACTCCCAGCAACCTCCTAGCCTCTCTTATTCCCTTCTTTTCGGGAATATTCTCGACTAGGCTGTAAGTTTGTGTTCTGAGCGTCATCGTGGGGACCAGGTGCAGCAGGTACAGACAGTGTGTGCACCACATTCTGGAGGGATTTCACCTCCTGCCTCAGGCACTCAACCACCCCCATTAGTGAATCAATACGCTCGTCATCAGCATTTTTCTCAGTTATTCCTCTCACTCTTGCATCCAACAATGAGCTGGTCTCCAAACCCTTAATGAGCTCAAGCTCTCCTGCAAGGTTGATGGCTGCTTCAAGTGATGCAGGCTTGGCACTCCGTAAACTCACTCTCAGGTCCCCATTTCCCACATGAGCTATAAACTGATCCTTCGCCAACAGGTCTTGTGTGTTGGGATCAGCTTTAACAGCAGACCGTCGTAATGCCATCCCAAATTCACGAACACTGTCATTATGCCATCTGCGTCGAGCGGAAAAAACAGCTCTATTCCAATCAGCGCTGTCACACAGATCCAAGCACCTCCCCATTTGCTTTTTTAACAAGGCATAATTAGCTTTAACACTTCCCGACAAGCCATTATAAACCTCTCGAGCCTTACCAGACAAAAGAAGACACATAAACTTCAATCTAAGGGGCTCATCCCAATTATTTACATTGGCTGCCATTTCAAATTGTTCAGCCCAGTCTGCCCATTCACGGCCAACACCGGAAAAACTCTCAGGCATAAACATCGGCCGAGCCCCTGCGCTCACGGGCTGATTTACAGCTGAGCTCAACGAGGGAGGTGTGTTATTTTCAGGTTCTGACATTTTGGATTGCTGGATCCAACTTCTGACACCAGTGTAATATAAGTTTCAGTGGGAAAACGGGCAGAATATCTTGCCCTCCAGTCAGAACACAAAACGGCACCAGTAGGCAACACCTGATCTAAAATATCCTTTATTAACACAACCAACAATAAAACACTATGGCCAAGTTCCTTCACACTAAAAGCCAGCTGTCCAGCATAAATAAAAGCAAGCAGCGGTACTTAGCTGTCCCCAGTTGATGTGACCCCCTCCCCGGGGTCTGAGCTTCAGACACCGTCCAACGCCCTGGGGCTCAGCTTATGAGGATGTGGATACATCCACAACTTGGGTCCGGCTGCCAGAGTCTGTGGTGGCAGATGTCGGCGTGGTCTCGGCACCCAACTACTCCCAGCCCTCACTACCTAAAGAAGGCGTCAAGCGTTCCCTCCTATCGCTGGAACACTGCCCACCTGCTCAACTATCTTCGTCGCCAGCAGCCCTAAATGACTGCAAACGACCCCACCCCCCAGAATCCGGTACCACAATGACAGGTCAACCACACACACCACCTTGGTAGATCTGCCACCCTTTTGTTTTCTCCGGCCTCATTACCCGTAACAAGGACCAGCCGGCGTCCAATCACCACGCCCTCAGAATCCGGCAACTCCCGTCTTCTGTCTTTCATACTGTTGGAAAGAATTTTGCTGTTTCTTTATTAAAATAATGTTTCTTACGACGTAAGTTTGTGTTTATAATGGTATTTATAAAATAAAACACTATATTGTATTCATAATGTTGAACTCCTCTTTGAGCACATCCCTTGAAGGATCATAGGTCTTAGCAACACCTGTGAAATTGTATTTGCAGGAAAGAAGTGTGTCCCGTTTATTGAAGTATTTTGTGTTTAGAGTTTTTGACGTCTTGTCCATGCGTAGTTCAGTTACGCTCATAGCTGCTAGCCAAAACTCTGGAGTTAAGTTTTCTGGCTTTACTAAAATACCTCTCTGTACTTATTTGATTGATGGTGGTTTTACTTTCTATTGGACTCTGAATGTAATCATTTGGCACGTTTCTAATTCATAATTTGTAAGAATGTAATCGGTGAAATTAGCATTAGCATTCCTATGGGTTTTCCCATGTATATTAGCATTGCGCTAACCACTTGCTGACAAATTGCAGTCTTTGCGATTAGAAAATCTCCTTTTGTCACATCGCAGTTTTACTCACTCACTGCCAGCCTTTTCCTGATCACTAACGGCCTTCGCTGCCAGCGTTTATCACCGTTTTTACTGTTTTTTAAAGAGTCACAGAACGTTGCGCGCTAGCATGATGTCGATGCCAAAACAACCAAAACAAAGAGGAGACTCACCTCTTACATCAGGATGAAGCAGTGTGTTTCGAGCGTTATCCATTCTTTCATAATCCGTTGTCGAGTTGTGATCGGCAGACGCTTTTCCGGTTCGCGCCTCACTTTTTTTACAGGAACGGCCCAAAACGATCTCCAAACACATGGATGTATTGCTTCCTGATCATGTGATCTGTGACGTATGCGGATGAAGATCGGCTTCAGGGCTGAGATGTTTGTTCTCTCAGCGCGGGGTCTCGTTCCGATGCTCAAACAGTAAAAAAATGCAAATGACGACTTTAGTCGTCATTGGCAGTTAATGAGTTAATTGCACATGCAATTAATCGTTCAGCCCTAATATACATGCAGCTCTATGCTGAAAGTGTATTTTCAAAGAGATAATGATGGATTTCTTTGTAAAAGTTGTCCATCTTTCCAACAGAAAAATTTGTCTGGACCAACGTCACGTGATAACGTAATGTGATTACATAATTTCCATAAGGTTCATGTTCAGCCAATCAACTAGTTTGACGTCATCGGCAGTCAAAGGACCCCGAGCCGATCTTGCACCCGAGCAGATCCTGTACCGACACCGGCCCTGGCTACCTACAGGAGGTGGCTGGCCTCCCCTCCTCTCACTGGAACGCCTCTCCTCTCGCTGGCTGTCTTCTCCTCCGGCAGCCCTAAACAGCTGCGATTGACACCCACCCCCCGTCACCAGGGCTCTGCGTCCGCTCAGGCAGTCGGACTGTTATCCCAAACACGAGCCTTCCCCTCCCCAGTCTCTCTATCTCTTCCCGTGTCCTCATCAGTGCAATAATACCTCACAACTGGCCCTCGAAGGTTAACTCCGCCCTCTTCACACCACAATAGAACATAATAGAAAATCTCTTTATTTTCCCTCAATGGGGAAATTTGGCGTCACAGCAGCAAAAGGAACAAAGTGATTGTTGGGTTATTTTTTAATAAAATCAGGTCACCTTAAACAGATGTCAAATGCACAGAGGATTAGAGCAATATTATTGTTCAATTTTACTTTGCAAAGTGGAGAGATGAAATGAAAACACACCCAAGCATGGTTCACAGGATCTCTCAGCGAACATTCGTTCTCTGAGGGTATTTATTAGCAAGCACACACAACACATCACATCCCTAAACTGCTCCGTAGAGATTCAGGTGGAAAGCTGTTTAACGTAGGGAGTACAATGCCACAACTCCCTCATACAAAACCAGGTGCATTCAGTCAACATTCTATTTCCCATGGGAGTATAACTGATAACAGACCAGTGTGGTCTGTGGAAGGTCGTTGTCCTCCCTGTTGAGACGGGAAAGCTGGCAAAGGATAACACTTGCATTTTAATGAAGCAACAGGTGTTTTACTTATAAGGCAGCTATGATTTTAAGCAGTAATGTCAGCAAAACCAATTTTTCCTCTATCAGTGACAAAACACAGAGAGAAAAAGGCTGTATGAACTGTTACAGAGGAAACTCTGTTACTAGTGGCTATTTTTACATTTCACACCATGGTGTTAACTTAAATCCTAACAGCAATGATTGATACAAGTCTTATTTAAAAAAAAATTCTTTGTCACCTTGTTCAAATGTTTGTCTGGTTGATTGGTTCCAGCTGGGGGGAGGAATGTTTGGTTCCACCTAAACAGGACAGAGAATATTCAGTCAGTTTTACCATGGGAATAACTCTTTGACAGTAATGTGTTCTGTGTGTGGACTGTATTTTAAATAGGTAAATGAACCAAACTTACCTGTCTTTTCTTCTCCAGGGTGTCCTGTTAAGGGTTTCCCCTAAAACATGGGCACCATTTTAAAGGTTCTGGGAGGAGCCATGAGGCAGAGTGGGAAGGGGTGTTTGGGAATTGCATTTTGGATGTTTATGGTGTTAAAATGTTATAGATATTTGTATTGTTGTGATGGCTTTGTATGGGTTTTTAGGATTTGTTTATGTAGAAGGGAGTGTAATTATTTAGGATTTGAGTTTTTAGAAGGGAGTGTAATTATTAAAGATGCCCTATCACATGGTTCAGTCCAGAGTACTGATGAGTTCCACAGTATAAAAGGCGCCACTGAACATCTGTACGGTTGTTGCTGGTCAGAGCTCTTCAAGCATGTGAGCACTGGTGTAAATAAAAATGGGAAACTACTCCATCTTAGATGGAGACTCCTCTGCATCATTTGTGCTGCTCCGCCTCCTACCACTACCCGGTCCAGTCTACAGAACAAAAACATGCTAATTTACGCATTTAAAAAATAATACTGTCAATCTGTTACTTTTCCTTCTACAACCCCTTAAATAAAAAACTGTTAATAATACAGCTGTGGGCAGCTTTTATTCCATTTGATCGGTTTTCTTAAATAGAGCATCACAGCCCAGCTTCATGGAGAGTTTGGATCATACGTTAACAACTTTTATTATCTGTGTACGACTGGTAATAGCTGAGGTTAGCACATCCATCCACGATAATTAACCCCCACCAGACAGCCCGGTTTATTCTAACTGTGGTTGTGTTTTTGTTCACCACCTAGAGCGAGCCTTTCAGGCTGAACTTTGCTCCAAGCAGCTGAAAACATCCAGCCTGAGAGGATGTGAACAGGTTTCTGTGTTGGTGAACACATCAGAGGTGAGACCCTGTGAAGTGCTTTGTGTTTGTTTCTAATGATTCAGTGCGCTCATCGAGGCTCTAAATGACACAGCTGTTGTTTGGTTTCCCCTCCATTGTTGTCGTATCAGGATTCCTCGTCAGCAGCTGTAGAAGAGCCAACCAGAGTCCATCAGGATATTGTCGTGATCAAAGTAGACGAGCAGGACGTGAAAGAGAAGATCAACATGGATGAGATGTTTCTGAACGAGGACGGTGAGAGGAACCAGAAAGCACTGATTGTTTTCATCATGATTAGGATTCGTCTACGGGGGGGGGGGGGGGGGGGGGGGGGGGGGGTTCGGTTGAAGCAGCTTTTAGTTTGAACATTTTAAAGAGCAAGTCACCCCCAAATCAACCTTTTTTTTCTGATAAACTAAATAACTGTGTGTCTAATCGTGCTGCAGACACGTGCTGCAGACACGTGCTGTCAATAGTTTTGCACTTTAGTGCATTTTAGTTCAAATTTAAATTTTCTGCCTAAAACTGTCAGTGTTGTGCCGTTGTCGGGTAAAAACTCTGCACTGCAGTTGAATTTAAATCTGCCATCGCTATTGGCTTAGAGGTACTCTAGAATGTTAGCTGGTACCATATGATGTCACAATGTCATTGTGACAGCCTGTGTGTGTGTGTATTTGTTAGCGGCTCTGCCCTCTCAGTCTGCTAGGCAACAGCATTTGTTGCATTTTTCAAACAGGAAGTGGGAGTGGAGTAATACTCTGGTAGGGGGAGACTTGCTCTTTAAACAGGAGGATAAGGTTTAAAAAAAAAAAAACAATCAGCAGCTCCAGATGTGTTTCATCTGTGAGAACAGCTGAGGGAATCAGGTTTTATCCCCACCTGGTTTACCTTCCAAATGAAAAGTTTAATGTTTCCATCACAACTAAAGGATTTACAGTAAACAAGAACAGCTGATGGGGAAGTTCATAAACCAAACAGGCAACATCTATATAAACACCTAAGCTCATCACTCTAAATGTATAAAACCCTTTATTATAAAAGTCAGCTGTTTCCAAATGTTTCTACATTAATACAGATTTTTTTCTATGAATTGTTTTCCACAGGTTAGCTCAACAATCCTGTAATGGTAATAAATCCCATCATCTGAATAACCATGAATCTAAAGGCTGGAGAATCGTGTCACCTGGTAGCTGTGGTTTTTTTTCCCTGTCTGGTCGGATTTATCAGTTATTGTATCACATGAAGACTTCACTTTGATTTAAAGAGCACCTTCCACAACCTGGTCGGATGCCCAAGGTGCTGGACACAACATTAAAACGGACATTTGTCCTTTTAGATTTCACTAACTCCGATAAGTCTTGTATGGTATTGTCATGAGTTATCATGTTTTATTTTAAATCAAGATCAAACTGCTAATTCAAACTTGATGTGTTGTAATAAGAGAAAATAGCTGAAGACCAATTAACCAAACGATGGTAAAACAAATAAACTCAGATGTTTTTATTGTGATGAATCAGAAGCAGCCTTCCTGACAGGAACGTTCCGGTGATCCCACATCTTTGTGTTGAAATCTTCTGGTTTTGATCCCTTATGTTCAGGATCGGAGGCGCTGCCGTCTGAAACAGATGAGACTGAAGAGGGGCCGTCTGGGATGAGGAGCTCCTCCGCTACAGAGATGCGGTCCTGGCCTCGTAGCAGTAACGGGCTGTCGGTGCGACTCGGGTCCCACAGCGCGCCAGCGTCCCCGGGCCCTTCAGGGGCCGCTGAGGGCAGCCCTTCAGACGTGATGTTGGATTTGGCTTCAGAGTCGGACACAGACATCCCGTCTGCAGCCCAGATGAGGAAGCAGATCCAACTCGGGTCTAGAGGAAGTCCGGCCTCTCTACCTGGAACTGCAGATTCAAAACAGTGCTCGTCTCTGATTGGCTCACTGCCCTATGATTCAGAGCTGGATCTGGGCTCCTCATGGACCAGCCAGGGTCTGCCCAGCATGATGTCGATCCATCATCGAACATATCTGAAGCCAGACCAGCAACCAGTGCTCCTTGCCCTCGGCGGATCCAGACTGGATCCCCTGGACCTGAACAGGTTCTGCAGAGACCGGCGTTTCACCTGCAGCTACTGCAACAAATGTTTCACATCAGCTCGAAGTTTGGAGACGCACGTACGAGTTCACACTGGTGAGAGGCCGTACAGCTGCACTCAGTGTGGGAAACGCTTCACACAGTCTGGTCACCTGAAGACGCATCAGAGCGTCCACACGGGGGAGCGACCGTTTCCCTGTGAGCGGTGTGGGAAGAGATTTGCTGCCAAGCAGAACCTGAGGATCCATCAGCAGAAACATCACATGGGTGACCAGATCACAGAACCAGTTTAACACGGACACAGCTGAACACTGTGCTGAGACCTGTGCTAATGTGAAGACACACTGAGCTGCAAAAGGGATGGACCAGAACCTCCAAGGACCATCTGAACTTTTATTTAAAGCATTTAAAGACATTTTAGCAGAAACGTCATAAACCCGCCTGATGTTAATGTGTATTTATTTATTTATTTTAAGGTTACTTGATGCTGAAGCAAAACAGTTTTTGGTCCAGTTCAAAGTTGTTGTTTTTTTTTTTCTCTTTCAGAAAAAAAGAGCACCTGTAGAGTTTTTTTACTATTATTCATTAATTTACTGTCATGAGCCAGCTCCTATAAAAGGCATGCTAATGATCACTGGTCTCTGCATTTCTGGAAATAAAATGATCTTTTTGAATTTCTAACCTCATTTATTATTAAAACCTTTTTACCTAGATTCATAGATTTTTCTAAATTTTTTCAGAAATTTATTCCATGGCTGTTACTTATCCAGCTTAAAAATAAGATTTCACTTTCAATAAGATGCATTTTTAGTATTTAAAAATTTAAACGTTCTTATTTTATCCAAATAGTTTATTATGTCAGATCAATAAACTTTCTATGAATGTAATAATAAACTTAGTCCAGGTGCCTTTGGGTTCAAGATTAAACCATGAAACGCTGCAAACTTTTATTTTGAATAGCGGATATTACGTCGTAAGTGACGTAAAGGGAAAGGAAAAACATTGTTTTCTTTGTAGTTTTACTTCTAAACACTCCTTTGTAGTCCCAATTTCTCTGGATCAGTCGAAGACATCAGAGGTTCTCTCGGTCTCGAGCGGTTCGGTTCCGGTTCCCGTGGAGCGGCGGAATGTCGGTGTTAAACAGCAAAGCTCTCTACGAGCAGCTGTGTCTGATCATGGGCGCGCTGACCAAGGCGGCGGTGGCGGAGATCTGCGAGCTGGTGGACGAAGGCTACGCGGTGCTGCAGCTGGAGATCAGCCGAAGCCACAAGGAGAACGAGGACCTGAAGAAGAAAATGCATCTGATCGAGTCCATCGTGGTCCGCAGCAGCAGCGGGGGGCAGACCGCGGAGGACACCGGGCTAACGGAGGCCGTCCAGCAGCCGGAAACACAAGCTCAACAGCGGGCTGAAGCCGCTGCTGCATCCGGAGGAGACGCGAGGGTGGAGCGGGAGGAGGTAAACACACCACCGGGGCTCCGTTACACTCCTACCGGGACGATCGGTGTTATAACGGTGTAGTTTGGCACCGGTAGGTGCGGTGTTGAGATGTGTTTCCCTGTCAACAACAGTCCCCCAACCAGTGTTACATGTGTAAGATATGCAGATGCTGACAGGATATATTCCTTTACCGTATAACGAGTGGTATGGGCTGCATGGTGGTGCAGTGGGTAGCCCTGATGCCTCACAGCTAGAAGGTTGGTGAAGGTTCTCAGTCATCCAGGTCATGGTGATCCAAAGGGTTCAAATGAAGGCAGCTGGACTGCTTTGGTTTCTTGAGGATTTCACGTACCTATAATGCAGCTTTGGATCTCATTCCTAAGCAGTTTCAGTCTAGGCCACACCTTCCTGCATCTAATCAACACAGCGACTCCCTCTGGCTAACGACTCATCAGGGGATGGAAAGGAGGGGTACTCACAGTAGTTTCTGCCCATTAAATAACAGACACCTACAGCGTATAAGCTTGACTCTCCCATATCCCAGTTAGAATTGACAAGGCTCCTCAGATGAGAAGCGAAACATCTCAAAGAAACCAAAGAAGTCCAGTTGTCTTCATCTGAACCCATTGGATCACAGCTAGAAGGTTGCAGGTTCAAATCCATCTGTGTTTCTCTGGTTTCCTCCCACAGACCAAAAGCTTGTCTGTCAGGTAATTGGAGACTAATTGTCCCTAGGTGTGAGTGACTGGTGGCTTGTCTCTGTGTGTCCCTGTGATGGACTGGAGACCTGTCCAGGTGTCTAGCTCTTGGACAACTGGAGTGAGACAGGAGCTCGTTGAGACCCTGAGCAGTTTAGATGATGAGTGTCTTATTTTCTTACTGAACACCAGGTAAACCACCTTCAACATCTCCAGTAAAAGTTCCCTCGCCACACACAAAAACAACCAAGATGCAGTTTGTATTCTACTCACTGATTATAGTTAGACAAACCTTCACGCCTCCTCTGGACATGCCTCAGCTCTTTAATCTGGTTCTGGATTTGGGTTAAAATCCAACATTGATCTCTAGATCAGAAGCTATTTTTCTCTTCTTTTTAAATCTGACCATCCAGACTATAATGTTTTTGATGTCACGGTGAATCTTTTATGTTTATGTAGTCGTGATGATGTCGTGGCCCTGAAACCCCCAGTAGATGCAGCGATGAGGAACTGGAGATCTGAATTTTAATGAGAAACAGGACATGAGGTGTTAGCCACCATCAGCTTGTTTCTGTTTAGAAGATTGAAATGAAAATGTTGTCCAGATGTTTAATTTTAAAAGGTTCTGGTCTTTTGTGGTGTCTCCAGGTTTCAGAAGTGGTGCTGATTAAAGATGAAGACTCGGACTGTGATGATGCTGTGGAGGAAGGTGTGCATAAACAACACACTTTAATTTATTTGTTTTAAGTCAGAAAACCAACTTTTCTGGATGCTTTTGAGTAGGGATGCACCGATACGGATACTGATACCAGTATCGGTATCGTAAAAGTTAACAGATACCAGTAAATGATACCAGTGCAGTTGCTTGAAAGTGACTTCACTGTAACTTGTCATTTCTGTCCACCTAATATTTTAGTTTTGTGATCACTTATATTACTTTTTATCTACCTCACAGTCTTTTCCTATTGAAAACAGAAGAAAATAAAACCTGTATTCCAATTCATTGCATTTTTTTGTGTGGTAGAAGTATCTGTATCGGTAATTGGTATCGCGATTACTCAGATCCAAGTATCTATCGTATCGGTTTGGAAAAAAGTGGTATCGTTGCATCCCTACTTTTGAGTTAAACTTCCCTTCAGAGCCTGAATAAACACCAGCTTTAGCAAATATTTACAGGATGTTGTGTAAAGTTCTGGATTTACACGCCACCACACATATATTTGTGTTTTTGTTCAGATTCTGGACTGCCTTCTGATGTGGGGGCAGCTGCAGTCACAGGAAGCATCCCACCAACTCCAACCAGCCAGAGGAGGAGGAGGAGGAGGTGCAGTCGGGGGAGTAGTGAAGATGCTGAGAAGTCATCTTCATCGTCGGATTATCAGCAGACTGCGGGGGCAAAGACGAAGGTGTCGGTCTACCACGTGGACTCCCCTCGCAGCGAGGCACTGATGGAGAACATCCAGATGGAAGCTGGACCGTCCTACACGACAGAGGTGGACCCAGACATCCAGCTGGTTCAGGACTGCTCGCTGGTCTCCCCGAGCTCCAGCAGGCAGATGTTTTACAGCAGCGGTGCTCGGATGGAGGCCCAGACTTCATCAGCCAGATCAGAACTGGATCTGAACGCTGAATCGGCCTGGAGCAAGCAGTCCAAAGGTTTCGCTCAGTTTCACCAGAGTGAAAACATGGCCAGTGACACGTTTGGGCTGAAGCTGATTAGCGTCTCTGGATCCACGTCCACAGACTGTCAGCTCTCCAACAGCAGGAGCTCCACGTTCGAGTACGAAGATGGCGGCGAGGTGCTTACGTTCGGGCTCTACGGGGGCTCTACGGGGACCAGTCAGGCCGGTGGCCAGCAGAGCCCTGGCTCAATGAGGAAGCGCTTCGTGTGCTCCATCTGCAGCAAGACGTACGCCACCGCCCAGAACCTGGAGGTCCACATGAGAATTCACACGGGGGAGCGGCCGTTCACCTGCGATCAGTGCGGGAAGAAGTTCACCCAGTCGGCGCACCTGAAGTCACACCACAACGTTCACACGGGCGAGCGGCCGTTCGCCTGCCAGCTCTGCTCCAAACGGTTCATCGTCAAATACAGCCTCAAGTTACACATGAAGAAGTGTGGACCGCAGAACTCCGAGGACAGCGAGTCGCTGCAGAATGTTCTGTAAACGACCCGTTGGATAAAATCCTCTTTTCTTTCTGCAAGTTACCATGCAAATTTGTCTTTTCTCTAAAATTTTCATTTTTGTTTGTCTTGTTTGTTGGAGAAAATGGGACTTTTACATTGTTTTGTGGTTCTAGGGTGGAATGTAGAACGTTAGAAAGTAGCCACCAAATCAAAGCTTTTCATTCAGACTCTCCACTGATTAAAGGACGTGAGCAGCTGTGTGTAAAAGAAGTTTTAAAGATCTGTATTTCAACCTGATACGTAAGAGAAGCTCTTCCACTGGCTGCATGTTGGTCAGCAGTGGAGAGATTACAGATCTCGGTGAAAAATTAACTCCTGGAAGCCAATAATTCCTCCGTGCATCATCCTCACGGCTTTATTGAGAGATGGACATGAGTTTCCATAGTCCTGAAATACCAAGTCAATATTTTCTTTCTCAAAAACTATTCTCCAGTTTCATTTCTTTGTCCAAATTTGTTTTGTTTTTTTTAGCTACAAATTAGGAATACTTAAAATAAGATCATGCATGTTCTATATTAACTTCCCTGGCTTTTTATATTTCTTCCAAAAATCTAGTTTTATTTCTTCCTGATCACTAGATTTGAATTTTAAATTATGCTGTCTAAATAAACTTGGACTGATCAGTAATGGGCTTGGTCACTTAAAGGAGACATAACATGCTTTTAAATTATTCCTTTTTACATCTAAATCCTTCAGTTGGGGTCTAAATACAGTCGAGCTGCAGTTCTTTGGGCCATGGACGTAATTGGGGGGGGGGGGGGGCATGCCCCCCACTTTTTCCAAAGTCATGTTTTGACCCCTGCACTTTTTACCATCCAAAAACAACATTACGCTATATTAAATTGACACTGGTTGAGCTCTAGGACCAAGCGGAAAACAGTTTGTGTTGAAGCCTGTTTCCCATTAGAACATAATGTAAAGAAATTCCCAAGATCAGTCTGCTTTGCTAACAAATATAGTTAAGTCTGACCTGCATTCTAAATAAATACCGTTAGGTGAAAACATCAGTAGGCATTGAGTTATTGATAAAATCCCTAACAGCCAGAATGGAAGAAGAGCATGCTGGGTAATCCTGGACCTGAGCCTGTTCTGTGTATTTACCTAAAGGATGCAATAAATGTCTACAAGGCTGAGTTTGGACCATTACATCTAAAGAAAACACACAATCAGTGATTTTTTTAATTGTTTACATTAAAATACAAATTGTCTAAGTATTAACCTCACAGCAAATAAGTAGAACAATATAATAAACAGGCTTTAGTAGTTAAACAGGCGTTGTGCACACAGGTGCTTTGTGTCCCGGTGCTGGTGGTATCTAGGTCTCAGAGTTCCTGTCCTCCTGCCGTCTTCTGTTGTCCTCAGGATACGGATTGATGTTTCCTGATGATGAGGGAGGGGCAGTATGTGGGCTTCAAACTGGTCCTGGATAACAGTGGGAGACCTCCGTTGTCTGAATACTGAGACCAGAGGGTTGGTGAGATGCAGATCTTCTCTACCTCATCTAGAAATGGAGATGGTTCGGGGAAAACTTTTCCAAAGACCAGTTCCATGATGTCATCGCCATATTCTGCAATGATAGACAATAACTTTAATGACATATTTTGTCTACAAGCAGCTTTAGGAATGTTGGTTCTTTAGCTTTCATAGTCACGTTTGTGTTGCTGCAGTGACTTCATATTTTCCTACAAATGTAATAAAATAGTGACACTAAAATTATACAGATGATTGCTTATGAAAGGAAGCTCATTAGAGAGCAGTGCAGACAGACTTACAACATGCTGCAGCTGTTTTTATAGGCTAGCTGCTGCTGAATTTGGGGAAAGTTATTCTGTACATGTCCAGATCAGATGGTTGTTTACAGAAAATAATGCAATTCAATAATTTCTAAACAGACTAAACAAGTAAAACATCAAATAAATCACTCTGCTGTCATCAAACAGAGTGATTCAGGGGATGAGGTGTTCTTAATGATGAGGGTGGCTGAGGTGTGCCATCACTCACTTTGGTCTGGTCCAGACCGTCTCTTTACTGGTGGGTCTCCTTCCTCAGTAGGTGACATGAAGCTCCAACATCTGAACGTTCTGTGTTCCTTAGAGGAGAAGAAAAGTAACATTAGCAAGCTGGCTAAATTATTTTTTACTAGCATCTCAAGGACTTGGAGAAGCAGATCTTCACTTACCTAAACATCAGACCAGTTTGTCCCAGCTGAGCTCATCAGGGCTTTAGTCTGACAGCCTGTCAATCAAACAATCAATCAATCAAAGCTTTATTTATAAAGCTGTCAGTGAAACACGGCTCCAGCCTTCTGGATGTGGACTCTAAAAAGCAAAGGAGCATTTTTACTTTTGTTTTAATTATTTTACAGCCGATTTTATCAGCTTTCCGACGCTCACGCTCAAACAGACGGTGAGCTTTGCTGCGTCTGACTGATGCAGAGTTAGTTTTTATATCTGCAGTGAGACAAAAACTAACCTCACTTCACTCAGAGATTGTTCTTTAAAACTCTATTAAATCCACTGTGTTGACGCACTTTAATGACTTTGTCA
This sequence comes from Nothobranchius furzeri, assembly GCF_043380555.1. Lineage (NCBI taxonomy): Eukaryota > Metazoa > Chordata > Actinopteri > Cyprinodontiformes > Nothobranchiidae > Nothobranchius > Nothobranchius furzeri. The sequence goes on from NC_091751.1 coordinate 36,245,588, forward strand.
CGCTGCATTTTAGCTGATATGGGACTTTATTTACTGGATGCTAAGACTACATCACATTCACGTAGAATAACACACAGGCTCTCTGCTGTTACAGTCAGTGGAAGGTTATCATCTGGTGTAAAAAAGGCGTTGATCAGAAATCACGTTTTATTCCACGAAAATCGGCCAAATCCACATTAATCTGGGTGCTAACTTTACTAGCATACTGTGCTAGCGATAGCAAGTCGGATGCTGACGCTTTAGTGCTGCTAAAGCCCGTAAATCTAAAGTAAAGTTTGTCGACATTTTAGAGTGATATGAAGCTTCCCGCTCTGCTGCTTTGTCCCGTTGTTGCCACATTCAGATGGAAATGACTCCCAGATAGATGAAGCCCTCAGTACTTACTAGCCTGGGAGACACGAACGAACGCGCGCTCATACACACACACAGAAACACACTACTTTTTTCTTCTGTTTTTTTTTTTTTTTTTTTTTTAGCAGTTGTGTCATCAGCTTCTGGGTTTTAAATACTGCCGCACCACCCTTCCTTAAAACGAGGAACAGTTTTGAGCTGTGTGTGGCTAAAATAACCAGACATTCTGCATTTTTCCAATAGGACTACAAAAAATCTTAGCGAGAAGAAAAAATGGTGGATTGGCTCTGTGTTTAGCCGAGGGCCATGACCATATTTGGTAGTTATCCTGACGAAATAAATTACTGATGTAATAGATAATTTGAAAAACTGAACGGGTGGACAAATATGCCCAAAACTTAATTATTAGATATCTAAATAGCAAACTCCAGTGAATAATATATGCCTTTTTGCTCACTTAGACACTTAGAATGTGAAACACACTGTGTTAATGGATAAAAAAGTGGGTTTTTCATGTTATGTCTCCTTTAAGACTCCACGGGAACCCTGTAAGCATTTCTCCTCAAAAGTAAGTCGCCCCGCATATGTAAAATAGGCTACATGTATTATCTAAAACTCATTATGGGAAAAAATCCCTTTTATTTCCAAGTTTATAAAACGTTCACCCCAACATTAGTCCTCAATATTGTTAAAACAGAGAAAGAAAAATCCTAGCTTACCTCCATTTTGGCAGCTACTTCCCTCTGTCCCGGCTACACACACAGCATAGCGGTTTCACGGTTCCATTGAGAGAGAGGCAGGAGTCAAATAGTTGTCTCCGCCCACCTCTAAACCTTTGATCCCACCCAAATTTAGCCCCGCCCCGATCTCCGGGAGGCGGATTTGCGGAGGAGCGGCTGGAAGATGGCGGCGAGGGGGTAACATTCTAGAGCGTCTCCTGTTTGAAATTAGACTCCAACCGTTATAAACTTTTTAAAACCACGAAAAAACGCCTCAGACACACATTATCTAAAGAACTGACATATTTTTAAGATGGTGGCAGTTGGATAAACTTCGAAAGAAATAAGGAACTGCAACGGAAAACTACTCGGTGAGTTGTAAGCTAGCAGAATGCACCAAGCTAAACCAACAAAGGAGAAAATGAGTCACCAACTAAAAAAAAACGGAATTCAAGAGAAAAGACTCAACTCCCACTAAAAAGAAAACTCCGTGTGCATTGCTTAGCGACCATAATTACGAGGCTTCACAGGAGGAAGAGATGGAATCCACCTACCTCCATGACTCTCCATTGAGTAGCCCAGCTCCCAAGAAGCTTAACAGCGGACAAACTGAACCATCCATGTATGAGCTACAGATGACAATTTTAAAAGCTGTAAACGAAAGAGCCGACGAGCTGGCACATCTGAAGCAGCAACGCAGCAGATATCAAGGAACTGAAAGTTTCTCTCGAGTTCGCACATGAAGAGATAAATGATATAAAATCAGAAAATACAGCCCTAAAGAAGCAGTGTGAAAAACACCAGATGGAGATAATATCACTGAAGGAACGGGTGACTGATGCTGAACGCTACAAGCGGAGATGGAGCCTGCGACTCTACGGTTTGGTTTACCTGAACAGGATAACAAGGTCATCAAACAAAGAGTGGCGGACATCTGTCAGAAGATTTCACCAGAAATGGGAGCCAAAGCAGCGGAGGGAATCGACATCGCACACAGGCTGGGGAAACGAGCTGACTGCAAAAACCGCAGTATCATCATCCTGTTCGCCTTTCGCTCCGTGAGGGATGAGGTCTGGAGAGCTGCAAAAAACAACGCTTACCTACGTGAGAAAAGACTACAGTTTGGAGAAGACTTGACTAAAGAAGAAAAAGAGAAGAGAGCTGCGCTGTGGCCCCTCATCGAAAGGGCGCGCAAGGATGGGAGCAAAGCTTACTTTGTGGGAGTCAAAGGTTACATAAATGGTAAGGAAATCCACCAGGTACCTGAAAACTGAACTAAATCATTAAAAAAAACTGTGCTTGGATTGGTCCTGGTTGTCTGTATTTCACATCCTTTTACACTGACTGTTAAGCGATTTCTGGGTTAAGTTCTCAACAGTGATTTGTTAAACCAATATTCTATTCAATACTCAAATTGTTTTAGACTCTGGCTACATACTAGAATATCCTAAATGTTTCCTTACACATGTTCAAATAGTTAATTCTATGCTGGATGGTTTTCCAATGCAGTTCATCTGTTACACAAAAAGTTTTATTTTACTATGTTAAAGGGTCATATACAGGAGTCGTTTCGTATATTTGACGTTTTTGGAAAATATTCTGGTAATTTCTCTTAAATTTTATTTCTGGAGCTTACTTTAATATCGATAAACACCAGGGGTCTGCGAAATATTGTAAAAAGAAAAGCATTCTTCTTGTTCTGCAAGGAGGCAAAAACTGATTTTATTTTTCTTCAAGAGACTCATTCTTGCTTAGAGGATGAAACATTCTGGAAAAACCAATGGGGGAAAGATATTTGGTTTTCTCATGGATCTAATAGGTCTGCTGGAGTCATTATATTAAAGGACAAATTTGATGGAAAGATTTTAGATAAACGAATTGATGATAAAGGTCACTACATATTTCTGGCAATAGAGCTTCATGCACATATTTTCTTATTAGGGAACATTTATGGGTATAACTCAGACTCTGTTAACTGTTTTTTATTAAATGAAACTGAAAATGTTATTCATTCTCTTACCTGTAAATACCCTTCAGCCAACATTATTTTGGGAGGAGATTTTAACATGGAACTGGACAGACACCCCCCTAAATATTCTAAATGTAGAGATGAGGAAAACAATCTTATCAAATTTAGCAAAAGATTCAACTTAATGGACATTTGGCGACATCATAACCCAACAGCGAAACAATACACATGGAATAATAAAGATCTATCTCGCTGTTCCCGAATTGACTTTTGGCTGGTCTCTGATAACCTTCATGAACAAGTCACTGAAGTGAAAATAAGTCCTACTATTATGACAGATCATAAAACAATTTTTATTAAATGTAGTCTGTCTCAACAGCATAATACAAAACAATTTAACTATTGGAAATTTAATAATTCTTTATTGAATAATAGTAGCTTTATAGAAACTACAAACAGACTTTTAAAACGATATTGGGAACAAGCAGTTTCTACAAATGGGTTTGGGAAACATTGGGAACTGTTCAAATATGAAGTTAGAAAACATGCCATTAGTCTCAGCAAAGACTTAGCTAAAAAAAGAAAAGCTAGAATAGAATTTTTAATTAAATGTATATCGAACATCACCCTGAATCTTACTGATAATGAAAAATTATTACAGCTAAACTCCTTTCAATCTGAATTAGATGACATTTATAAGGAACAAGCTAAAGGCGCATTCATAAGATCAAGACTGAAATGGTTGGAAGAAGGAGAGAAAAACAGTAAATATTTTTTTAACATTGAAAAAAGAGACATTGAAAGAAGTACCCTAACTAAATTAAAAATAGGAAATGCCATAACAACAGACTATTATACTATATCCAAATTTGTGTCCAAATATTATACTAATGTGTACAAAATGGAAACATGTTCCGATTCATCCAATATATTTAATTCGCTTGAAGATGTCAAAAAAGCAAGCACCACTCTTAGAGAAGAGTGTGACGAACCATTATCTATTGAGGAAGTAAAATGGGGAATTAAAAATCTTAAACTCAACAAATCACCTGGTAATGATGGCCTCACAGGTGAATTTTACCAAACGTTTACTGCAGAAACCTCAAAATTCCTTTTGGCTGTATATAATGAATCCCTAAATAATGAAGAATTACCTCACTCCTTGAAACAAAGTCTAATAACATTAATCCCAAAACCGAATAAAGATGCTCTTCTAATTGATAATTGGCGTGGCATTACATTATTAAACAACGATTACAAATTTCTTGCTTCAGTAATAGTCAAACGGCTAAAATATGGAATTAATGACATTATCCATGAAGCCCAAAATGGCTTCTTACCTGGACATCATATTTCAAACAATATTAGATTAGTTTTGGACTTGATTAATTATAATTATTTACTCTCTAGGGACCCAGTTATTCTTTTTTTAGACTTTCAAAAGGCATTTGACACAATTAACAATGAATTTATATTTGATGCTTTAACCTTCTTAAACTTTGGTAATTTCTTCATCAAAGCAGTGAAAACACTTTATAGAAACAACAATAGCTCAGTCAAACTCATGTGTGGAACATCTCAAAGATTTAATGTAGAAAAAGGGGTGCGCCAGGGTTGCCCAGCCTCCCCTTATATCTTCTTGCTAGTAGCCCAAATATTAAACTATTTAATACTGCAATCACCTTTGAAGGGAAACAAATTTTTGACAAAGAAATCAAAATCTCGCAACTAGCAGACAAAACTACTTTGTTTCTGCAAAATATTGGACAAATACCTACAGCTTTATCTACAATATCTGAATTTTCAACAATATCAGGATTAAATCTAAATATCAAAATATGTGAAATTCTACCCCTAAAGTACAGCTGCCAATCTGAAATATGTAACATTCCTATTAAAAACATAGTAACTTATTTAGGCATTAAGATATCAAAAAATATTAGAGAAACTCCGGACTTAAACATGCTCCCAGTGACTCAGGCTATTAAAACTAAGTTTAATTGTTGGGCCTCCAAAGATTTATCCATATACGGAAGAGTTCTGCTAAGCAAGGCAGAGGGAATGTCTAGAGCAGCCTATGTTTTTTCAATCTTGGATATTCCAAAATCCATTTGCTCCCAACTTGATAAAATTCTTTATAATTTTATATGGAAAAACAAGCCTGACAAGGTAAAAAGATCTGTTCTCTCAAATCCAGTGGCTGAAGGGGGCCTTAATGTACTGACCTTTACCTCATTTAACCAAATTATAAAAATCAATTGGATTAAAAGATTCATTAAAAGCCCTAATAGCATGTGGAATATTGTCCCAGATAATATTTAATGCCTTTGGTGGACTTAACTTTCTGTTGATATGTCCTTTCTCAGTAGGAAAACTCCCAGTTAAATTAAGTAATTTTCATAAACAAGCTTTATTATGTTGGAATCTTATCTTTAAACACAACTTCTCACCTCACAATTGTATTATTTGGAACAATGCATATATCGTAAACAAAAATAAAACACTCTATCTACACAATTGGTCATTAAATAATGTAAACACTGTGAATAATCTACTAAATACTACTGGCGAAACATTATCCCACAAAGACTTCTTAGAAAAATATAATATTAATACTTCACAAGAAGAGTATAACATGGTAATTAAATCCATCCCTGTTTGTATTTTCTCTTTAGCACAGACCATACAATCAAACAATATCTTGTCTGCAGCAGTCAGACCTCCAACTATTTCTGGGATTCCAATCACAGATAAGAAATGTAATAATTCTGTTATTAGAAAAGTAATTGATCCTGTCTCAACCCCAATATGTAAACATCGATGGACTTTGATGAATACAAAACTCTGGAACAGGATCTTTCTGCTACCTCATTGTGAATAAGATAAAAGAAGTTTTATTCAAAATTGTTCATAGATATTACCCGTCAAAAGCAAACATCTGTATTTTTTTTCCAAATGTCTCTGACATCTGTACTTTCTGTGGATGTAAGGGAGAAACTAATGGACATGTTTTTGTTGATTGCTTTCATGTAACTTTTGTTCCATTTACAAAGACACATTTCCAGAAAGTTACAAAAAAATGTTTCTTTAAGCAAATATGAAATACTTCTTATTGTTACTAACCCTCATTTATCATCCAATGAAAAATACATAATTAACTTAGTCATTATTTTAGCAAAATATTATTTACATAAAATTATTTTTCAGAAAAGTATCCCCTCCTTCTATAATTTCAGAATTACAGACCTTATGAAATATTGGAACAGCATTGAAAAATTAAAAAAGAACAATAAACTAACAAAGACCATCAACTTATTTCATCATTTCAACTTAGACACAGCAGACCCCTAAGTGTTATGTTTCTACTAAGTGTTATGTTTCTAAGTTATATATGTTTTCATCAGTTTTTTGTTTATTTCTTGTTTTTTTTGTTTAATAGTTTCCTAATGTTGCATGTATGTTATTGCAATTGTAAACAACTGTAAAATGTGATCCATGGATATATTGAATGTATTTTCTGAATTTATTGACAACAAGTTAATAAAACCGGTTTAAAAAAAAGTTGGGCGGATTTGCTCGTTTCTGACACCAGCCCCCAGCGGATGAGGGTGGAACTGCAATTTATTTCACTTCCGGGTTTGACTCCATTCAGAGCTGCATTGTGGGGGCCTGATTAAAACGTGTAATATCTCAGAAACCGTTGCAGTACAAACGTCAGTTTCACCTGCACAAATCAGCACAAACGATGCACTAACCGAGCAGTCTATTTGCCTCCACTTTTGAAGCTGACGGGGGGTCAGCTTCACAGAGCTGGATTATGGTTCCTGTGTGACCGTGTACACTTCTGCTGAGAGGCCACGTTCAGGTAAACAGTGTCGCACGAGTGTTTGTTTTGTTTCCTTCGGTAATCTGGACCGTTCTGCTCGCGCCGGATCAAAGCATCATGTCGCCGGCGGCCTTTCACACTCAGCTAGCCTCCATCATGGAGGTCCTGGCCAACACGGCGGTGGCGGAGATCTGCGAGGTTGTGGACAGCGGCTACGCGGTGCTGCAGCTGGAGATCAGCCGCAGCCGCAAAGAGAACGAGGTACTGCGGAGGAAACTGCGGCTCATGGAGCTGCGAGCCACCCGTACGGCTGCCCTGAGAGCCGCCACTGCTAACGGCAGCGGTGCCGCGCTGCTGCAGGCGAGCGGCCGCCCGCGCATTCATCTGCTCGGCGGCTACGAACCGAGGAGGACCACGGCACCGACAAGTAACCATTCTGTGTTAAATTTACCCCCAAACAACCATAAAATTACCATAACAAAACAAAACAAAACGATTTAAAATAACACCAAAGTGGCCAAAATCAATTCTACATTTAATCATTTGATTTTTTTTCACAAAGACAACAAAATGTTTGGTGTGTTTGCTTACCCTTCTATCTGTAGGAAATCTGAGTACTCTGCACGTTACTATGCATTTATCACAGGAAATGAAAGCTGGCACATATTAATAAAAATAAACAAATTATCATTTGACTAATAGGCCACAATGGTGACTCAGAGGGTTTCCCCACATATTTAATGAATCTAGCAGTTCAAGTCTAGTTACGATTAAATAAAAGTACGTCCAGCCTAACGCTCAAGATTTAGAAATCTGTACAAGATTTTTACTTTATATGAGCAAGATTAAGAAGTGAGATTGAGTCACCTTTTAGGGTACATAAATGAAACCATCGTTCTGAACACAAACTAATCTATTTTTGATTTTTAAGACACTGGAACAGGACTGTCCCAGTCATCCAAACAGGAGATGTCTTGTGAGAGAGACCCTAGTCCTCGTCTGAGAGACCCCAGTCCTCGTCTGAGAGACCCCAGTCCTCGTCTGAGGGACCCTAGTCCTCGTCTGAGGGACCCCAGTCCTCGTCTGAGGGACCCCAGTCCTCGTCTGAGGGACCCTAGTCCACTGTCAGGCTCAGGACAGGAAACCACACAGCAGATGGTGATGAGAAGAATAGAAAGTGTTGACCTCCTGTGGTTGGTTATTAATGATCTCCTCTGGTTTCAGGTAGCTGCAGGTGAGACCAGCTCTGTGATCAAAGTGGAGGACGACAAGGACGAGTCCTGGTCTCAGATGGAACCAGACAGTAACGTTCTGCTGATTAAACACAGATTACACTGTAAAGGCCTGGAGCTGTTTAGAGACAGTTGGATGTTTTTCTGTTTGTAGGGAGTTTCTGTCCGGCTGTTGGTGGACGGTCAGCGGAAAGAGAAGCTTCGTCCTCTCTTATCAAACAGGAAGCAGCAGACAATGAGGACGATGGTGGTGTATCTTGGACGAGCGGGGAAGTCAGCTCCACCTCCACCCAACATGCTCTGAGCACCAACCAGAGACCAGAAACCAGCTCTTACGACTCCCTGATGTTTGAGCTTCACCAATCCTCCCACTCTTCCCAGAATCCTTCTGAATCCGGCTGCTCATCGGGTCAGACTTCGAGTGAGAACGTTTCGGTCGACTCGGGTAGTAGCTTCAGTTTCAGCTGCAGTGAGGCGAGTCTGTCTGCAGCCAAGCCGCCTGCAGCTTCTCACAGCCAGCAGCAGAGGGCGCCACAGAGAGACTCTGCAGGAGTTCAGAGGGCTTTTGTCCACAGGGACGTCTGGCGGCTGCAGAACCAGGTCGTGGGGAAGACGTTCGTCTGTAACTGCTGCGGAAAAACTCTGGCCTGTCTCAAGAACCTGAAGACCCACATGAGGGTCCACACGGGCGAGAAACCGTTCGTCTGTGCGCTCTGCGGCAAACGCTTCTCCGACTCCAGCAACCTGAAACGCCACCAGAGTGTCCACACCGGAGAGAAACGCTATGGCTGCGTCCACTGTGGGAAACGCTTCGCTCAGTCGGGATCGCTGAAGGTCCACATGAGTGTCCACAAGGACTGCAAACAGTTCCGATGTTCGTTCTGTGGAAAAACGTTTACATCCGGAGGACATCTGAGGAGACACATCACGGCGCACTCCGAGGAGAAACGATTTGCCGCCGTTTCACCGTAACGCATCGACACAACTTTGGCTCATTGCTGGAGTTTAAGAGGCTGAATGATTCAGCGGGGAAACGATCTGAGGGAAACGGATCCAAACCTTCAACCAATAACAGGAGGGTCACGCGGCTGGGAAGGAAAAAGAATAAAGTCCTGATCAAAGTCCTAAACCCTCACCATCAGGCATGAACATTTCATGCTGATATCTCCAGGCAGGCTCAGGAAGCAGCGGTTCCCTCTGGAGGTCTGACTTTTATTCTGATGAGAATTAAAACGCTTTTCTCTCCACTTCAGATCTGAAATGTAAAATTTAAAAATGCCACCACTAGTTTAGAGACATTTCTCCATGTCTTCTGGTGTTATTGGCACCAAATGTTCAGAAATAAAACTGATTTCTTGTTTTTCACTTTAGGAAACTGGCTTGTTTTTCATGTTATTTTATAATAAATCAGCTGTTTTACATCTTCTAGAGTTGAACCTGCAACTTTTCCTGTTTCTCCAAGAAAATTATACCAAATATGACTTTTATTCTGAAACATTTCTGCACTTCAGTTTCATCTGATCATTTTAAAAACTTATTTGGGGGAAAAACACAAATTAGACAAATCATGTTCCAAGTTTTCATGTGAGGATCAGAAACTCGACGATATTAAATAAACATATCAACACCAAAACATCACTGAAAATGTGTCAAACAAGAAAAACTAAAATGTGGTTTCATTTGTTTAAAAATATTTAATAGTGAACAGTCAGAAATAAAAACGTCTGACAAAAAGCAGATTTCTAATAAAATCCCAGAACAGAGGCATCTAGTGGCCAAAACTAATTATTCCTTTTTTTTAATTCAAAGTTAATCCTTAGAAACAGACTACAATAAACTGTTTAAATAATTGATTTGATGCTATATAATTAAACTTAACTGAATTGAGTTGAAACATTTAGTTTGCTTAAACCACTCATCCCTACTCAACCTAGCCTCTGTCAGTGCACCCCAGGGCAGCTGTGGCTACATCGTAGCTCATACCCACCAGTGTGTGAATGTGTGTGTGAATGGATGAATGATACACTGTAGTGTAAAGCGCTTTGGAGTCCTTACTCTGAGAGGCGCTATACAAGTGCGGGTCATTTATCATTCAAACTAAAAAAATTATAAATAATAAAAATAAGTGCACAACAATAAAAGCTGTCAAAACAAATTACTTAAACAGTAAGATGTTAAATGCTTCCCACAGATCTACAACTTTAAAACGTTGGAAGACTAGAAAATCCACCGATTTATGAAATAAAAATCAAGATTTTTGTTATTTTTACCTTTAAATGTATTGAGCTGCACTGACTAATTCTGGCCACCAGGGGGAGCAGTGAATGAACATTTAGTCATTTATGGTCTCAAACTTTATCATAAAAACAGGTTTTGATCTGATTTCAGTAACATAAACAACAGAAAGCTACATTTAACAACAATAATTTGATCATTAATAAACATTAGTACATGCAGCTTTTAACACATAAAAGTAAATTATGCATGATTAATATATTACGTTTTATATTGGCACTTTGAAGGAAAACTTCTTTTGAACCCTTCATGCTACAAATCTGATGAGGAATTAATACCCAAACTTCACAGAATTATATTTATGTGCCATTATGATTTATTTAGTTCATTTAAATTAACTTTGATTTTATTTATTTTTCCTGCAGATTCAGACAGTCTGGAGCATAAAGAGTTAAAAGTGTTCTCTGCCTTTTTTATCATAAATGCTTTACTTTTCCATCTCGTCTTGTTGTGGTTCAACTTTATAAAACCTCGTTTTTATTTTCATGGTTCTGGTTCATTTAAAGCGTTCACAGCATCATCATCATCATCACCAGAAGCTCATCTCCACTTTAGTTGTGAATTTTCCCAAATCCACAAACATTCTCACAATCTGAGGTTTAATTAATTTTCTTCCATTTTCTGGAATTATTGCTCTTAAAATATTACCTTAAATATAAAATCAAAAATATGTTGATGCTAATTTTGTGCCCTTCGTCTTTTTCAAAATAAAAGCCTAAAGCAGGGAAAACCTGCACAGAATAAACTAAAATTTACTGAGAAAAAAAAAAAAAAAAAAGCCTCGGTTTTTAGACAAATCTGCTGAATTAATATTTTAATTTTTCTCAGATTTCCTGCTGATTTTATTTAATTAAACCCTGTTTCTGCAGCATTTTTGGCCTCTCATTAACCTATAGTATTAATATTTTTTAGGAAATCCCAATTTAAAGGCACGACATAATAAAGTTAAACCACCAACAAGCAAACTGCATTTTTATTTGTTTGGCTAGTTTCATTAATCATTTTCTTCTCTACATTATTTAGTCTGAAGAAGGTGGAAAAAGATTGTTTTATTTATAATTTATGACCTGCAGATAATTTTATATACATTTTAAATTAGTTGGTGTGGAGAAAACAGGTCCAATCTGTGGCTCCGCCCACCAACGACAATTTTCTAAATAAAACCCAAGTTGGTGCAACTTTACCTAAAAATAAAACTCCAGCTAAAACTCTTATCTCCCGGAGGTTTTTATTATTTTGACAGAAATCTGGGTCAGATATGTTTTCCTTTAGAACCTGAATTTGTTTTCCAGACTTGAAAAATCTGGTCACTTTGGAGAGTTTTAAAAAGGCAGAGTTCAACCACTGACGAGTAGGAACACATGTTTCACTCCAATGTGAATCGTTTCCACCTGCTTTACTCTAAACTACAGTAACTGGTGTCACAGCGCTCCTGAGCTCCTTCAGCATTTTAAAAACATCAGTTTATAAAAGTCCACATGATGCTGGTGAGTCGATGATTCTGTTTCCTGGTTCTGATGACTTAATTTCCTGTCATCCATGATTTTTAGGTTTCAGCAGATTTTTATTTAAACTGATTTTGGGCTTTAAATGCATCCAGAGCTCATAATATTTTTACATTTTAAGTGCAAAAAAAATCGATCACACAACAGGAAGTGAAATCATAATTCTTAGATGATTCCCACCAAACCTCTTATTCAGTCATTTGTTTTCTTTGATCTAAAGCGTCCGACGCTCTTTTTACTCATTTCTGGATGTGATGTCCTGAATCAGAAACAGGAAAAAGGTGAATTAGATTTTGTTTTATTTTCAGCAGATGAAACAGGAAGTAGTTCAGACTCACCTCCGTCTTCGCCCTCCTCCACTCCCCCATTGGACCCGACTTTGTCACGACTGAAAGATCAAAATCAACAAACATTTTAACAAAAGAAACTAGAAATTTTTATTTTTTTAAATACAACAAGCTGGTTTATTACCTCTATCCACCTTTTTAATAGGGGTGTAACGGTACGCTAAAATCGTATTCGGTTCGGTTCAGTGTCTCGAAGAGCTCTGGTCGATTTTTGGTATATTATTATTATTTATTTAATATCTAAAGCGGCTCCTATAGTGAGAAGAACCAGATGTCATCTCAGGCTGCTGATCTAGCATGATGTCACCTCACACCGCCCAGTTTTTTCTTTAAAACTCTCCGTGCTGTATTTTCATTGTAGGAGGAAAACTTTACATCAATTGTCCCATAGGGAGAGTTCAGCAGACGTGTTTGTTTAAATCTTAGCCGCTGAGCCTGCGCACTGTGAGAGAAGAGAGGGAGGGGTGAAGTGATGCTCCGTTCAGCGTCTCTACAGGCTCCAGCAACATCTCCATTCAGAGTCTATACAGGCTCCAGTAGCAGCTCCGTTCAGAGTCTCTACAGCACATATGTCAGACTCAAGGCCCGCGGGCCAGATGCGGCCCGCGGAGCATTTTTATGTGGCCCGCGAGATAAATATCAAAAATATATTAAAACTGGCCCGCTGGCCGATTTTACCGCAAAGACTTCAACTCCCATGATGCTTTGCGGCGTCAGCGCGGAGCCGACGCGCCCCCTCCTTTGTGTTTTCCCCAGCGCCTGCTGCCGGTGTCTGCAGCTCCGTTGTCTCGGACAAACTACACTCCTCTCACTCAGCGCCGAGTTCACTCAACTATTTTCTGACGTTGACGCCCAGAAACGGAGATTCTAGCCGCTCAGTAATGTGTTCACGACTGAAAGAGAAAGTTTTCCAACTAACATCCAGACAGAGCTGATATAACTCCAGCGAGCAGCGACACGCTCAAACCAGCACAACTCTGTGGTTGCTGTTGTTGTGTTTCCTCCCCGACACACAACAACGTGGTCAAGCTGCTCAGACATGTTCATCAGCACAAACCTATGTGAGTACCTGTTGTCATCTAATGTTGTCATTATTATGATGAAGATGAACAAAACAACAGGAGTCTCCTCCTCAGCTCAGATCAACCCCATGATGCAGGTATCTGGCTGGAACAGGTGAGCATCACAGTAAACCAGTGGAACAAACTGAGCTTTAAATATGTTGGTTTTATGCTCGTTTTCTGCTCCAAAACATGAAAGTTAACAGGTGAGATGTTGCATTTTCATTTAAGATAAAATGATATTTTTATTTTGTTGTTGGCCCGTGAGAAAAGATTTAACCTACAGTAAACAGGAAGTGGAAAGGCTGCAGATAGATGAATAGAATAGAAAATCCCTTTATTGTTCCTCAGTGGGGAAAGCTAGACGTCACAGCAGCGATGACACGTATTACAGGAGAATAAAAAATAAGAAAAATGAATAATCAAGAAAACATAAATCCTGAATATATTTTAAAAATGCTGATTATACCACAAGTAATGAATACCACTGATGCCTTTTATTTAAAACTGACTTGCTCGTGTGTAATTTGGTTATTCCACATTCAGTGTTAATGCAGAAATAAGTTTGTTTCCAAATTTAAAGGTTCAAAATTGCATATATGTTGATAAAGAAAATGTGCAAATTTGCCGTCACTTTTTCAAAAAATATTAAGTTTGGCCCTCGACTCCGTCCCCGAGTTTCATTTCGGCCCCGTGTGAGTTTGAGTTTGACACCCCTGCTCTACAGGCTCCAGTAGCAGCGACAGCCAGCTGGTTTGATCTGATCTAAAAGGCGTTGATTAGATTTTGCAGATCATGTTTTTTAAATGGAGATCAGGAGCGTGCAGCCATCATGCGTCACTCAATACAGCTTCTTGTGTGTGTAAACTCGCCTAGGAACTTTTATCCGCTGCACTTAAATCACGTAATTAAAAATTCATTATTTAACGGAAAAAAATAAACCGAAACTGTACGCAAGTGGACCGAACCGAACAGGCAGACCCCACCCCCACCCCCGTGAACGGTTACACCACCAATTGTTGAACATTTATCTAAAGTCTGACTTCAGAAGTCTGGCAGAAACTCACTCATGAACGCGGAGATGGCGATGAACACGGTGGAGGCCACCGTCGTGCTCCACCACAGACACCTTCGGGGACAGGAAAACAGATCTGATTCAGGGTCAGACTTTTAGAGCCTCCAGAACCATTTTTAATGACAGTTGGAGGTTTTCTGTCCTTCCTGAGCCCAAAATTAACTTCTGACTCTTACCCTGAGTAAAGCGAGGTGAGGATGAAGATGATGAAGATGAGGAAGAGGAGCGCCTTCATCGTTACACCTGTAAAAACAAAAACAGATTCAATTATAAAAGTGGTTCTTATGTTAACAGGAAGAGATGTGAGGGTCCCATTGGGCCGGCCTGCTGAAGCAGAACCTGCAGCTCACCTGTGGGTTCAGCTGTCGTCCGACAGCAGCAGGTGGTGCTGTAGAAAGGTGAAGGAGGCGGGACTTCGGAGAGTTCACCCAGTGTCTGGGTGAACTGCTCCTTTGATTGACAGATCTCAGAGCAAATGTCCTCCTGGACGAGCATCTGTGGGGGCGGGGCTTCTTTGCCAGGAGGGGGTGTGGCTTCAGTGGGATCTGAAACAGGAAAAATAAACATTTCCTGTTGAGATAAATAAAACAAAAGCCATGGATCCAGGAGACCTGGTTCTGGTTCTGGATCTGGTTCCGGTCTCACCGTAGGTGAAGCTGCAGCCGTCGTCCAGCTCGGTGCCATTCAGTCCGAACCACAAAGACTCATTCAGCAGAGATGGGCAGTCCTTGCTGCTCTGGGCCCAGTCCACATCTCGGTCCTGATCCGAGTCCAGGTCATGGTTCTGATTCTGCTTTGTCCCAAACACGCCCCTTAAGACATTCTGGTCCAACCACGACTGGCAGGTCTCCGTCACATCACTCAGCAGCCGAACGAGAGAGCTGCGAGGCCGTCGTCTGCGTCGGAAAACTCTGAGAGCAGAAATGGTAAATGGCCTGTATTTGATATAGCGCCTTCTAGAGTCCTGGATCCCCCCAAGGCGCTTTACAACACAATCAGTCATTCACCCATTCACACACACACATTCACACACTGGTGGTGATGAGCTACGATGTAGCCACAGCTGCCCTGGGGCGCACTGACAGAGGCGAGGCTGCCGATCACTGGCACCACCGGTCCCTCCGACCACCACCAGCAGGCAATGTGGGTTAAGTGTCATGCCCAAGGACACAACGACAGCGACAGACTGAGCGGGACTCGAACCTGCAACCTTCCGATTACGGGGCGAGCATTTAACTCCTGTGCCACCATCGCCCCAGATGGTGAGAAAGACGAGTCGACTGTATCATTACCAAGTATACCATCAGTAACGGGTCAGTACCGCCCACATCAGTAACACCGGCCCAGTCATTACATCATGTTGGATCAATAATAAAACTTTCATCAAGCTTTTGAAGGTGAGCTTTTTTCACCAGAACCTCATTCACGAGGAGATGGGAGGTCCAAACGGAGAACCAAGCAGAGGGAATTGATGGCAGGACTCGTTTAAAGGGACAAAAAACCTAAGACTGAAATCAAACCAAGAGGGAAACCGCCAAAGAACCAAAGGTTCTGCTCAGTTTTATGGGACTTTTCTTAGCGCCTCATACATGTTGATTAGAGCCCTGCAAGGGCCTAAAATCTGAGCCCGTGTCCGGCCAGAGGGGGTGGAGCCCCAGCCCGACCCGGGCCTGAGCCCGACTTTTTTTTAACCAACTAAATGAAAACAAAGTGCGTCAATCCTGACCAATGTGTTAAAAGACGTGCAGGATCCGATCAATTTGTTTTTCCCTCATTTACCGTCACGGAGACAACGGCGCACTGGCTCTGGTGTTGATCAAGTTAAATTTTATCTCTTTCCAACAATTTTCACAAGAAAACAAAACAGCCAAACGCAGGGCTTGTGTTGACCGGACAGTTCCCGTATTTCACAGTTTATTTTGACGGAGAAAGAATAGAAAGAATTACCCCGACGCATGCAGACGAACTGACATTTTATTCGTTACGCACATCGCAGATGTAGCTAAATCACCCAAGAAAAGATTCCCATCTGAACATCTGAGCTGGGACCTGCTCAGCGCAGCTCGCTGTCAGCGCATATGTGCACAGCGAGCTGAAGTTGTGGAGATTGGCTGCTTGGAGTGCATCGCAGAACCAGAGCGCATGCGGGAAGGTTCCTCCCACTGAAGCGAGTGTTTTCCAAACCCTGTCTCTCAGAGAGACTTGTCACTTAGAAAATGTTCCCTGATTATGAAACTTGGGCTGAACAGTGCTTGTTCCTGTCTCCAATGTGCAACACATCCAGGAGCCGTCTGAGGAGAAGCCCAGAATCTCACATCCTCTTCAGCTCATATAAGCGCATATGATTACGCACAAGCGTGACCCAACCCGGTCTCACAGTAAGACTGGGTTGGACCTGTTCAGGTTTACGCAGACAATCTTTACATAGAATTGACTTACAGATATAACATTAATTCAGTAAAATACAAAGCATTTTATTTAAACACCCATTCATTATTTTACAAGCACAGAGAGCCGCATCAGATTCAGATCAGCGAGAAGATTCCTCCGACTGAATTCAGTCGGAGGAATCTTCCCGCATGCGCTCTGGTTCTGCGACGGGCTCCAAGCCCCTCTCCACATCTTCAGCTCGCTGTGTACCTTATGTAGTACACACTGACAGCGAGCTGTGCTGAGCAGTGTCCAGCTCTGATGTTCAGATGGGAATCTTTTCTTGAGTGATTTAGCTACATCTTCGAAGTGCGTAGAATAAAATGTCAGTTCGTCTGCATGCGTCGGGGTAATTCTTTCTATTCTTTCTCCGTCAAAATAAACGGTCAAATACGGGAACTGTCCGGTCAGCACAGCACAAGCCCTGCTTTTAACTGTTCTGTTTTCTTGTGAAAATAGATGAGGTTAAACTTGATTAACACCAGAGCGAGGCGCACTGCACCGTTATCTCCGTCACTGTAAATGAGGGAAAAACAAACTGATCGGATCCTTTTCTGACCTTCCCCACCTACAAAGTTTAATTACAACAATCAAACGTGACAGAGCCTGGATTTGTATTCTGAACAGTCTAAACATGTTTTAAAAAGAAACGTATGGCAAAAGGGGCACCTGCTCAGTAAAACCACCAACAGGGTGAAAAATATCAAAATATTGTAGGCAGAGACGGGCTACAACTTCTGGATCCATTTTATATAAATAGTTTTATTGATCATCCTTTTGTGAAAGATAACTTTGACGTACACGAGCGACCGGTACCGGCTGCTGTCACCTGTTGTGAGCAGCGCTCTGCTGTCTGAGGGTAGGCCCCGCCCACAACGCTGTTGTGGCTCCCAGTGTTTTCTTTACTGTGGGAAACGGGTAATAATGGCTCTTTGATGGGAACAGGTTGCCGACCCCTGGTTTAAGTGTTTCAATTTTTTTTTATGAATTCGATTAAAAATAAAGACGCCCGGCCCGGCCCGTGTCCGAGGTAATTACACAGTCGTTGGCCCGAAGCCCGGCCGTCGGGCCGGGCCGACCCGAGGGCCTAGGGCTTCAGTGCAGGGCTCTAATGTTGATGTTCAGGAACACAATGGTATCCTAGCAACCATGATCAATGACATCACACAAAGCCCCCAAAGAGCTGCAATCACTCAAGTGGAAATTACAGCTTTTAAACCTGCCAGACATGTGCATAAAGACTCGCTCTGATTGGCTGTTGGAGGCTGAACTCACCCCTGTGAGAGGTAGGTGTGTGTGTGTGTGTGTGTGTGTGTGTGTGTGTGTGTGTGTGTGTGTGTGTGTGTGTGTGTGTGTGTGTGTGTGTGTGTGTGTGTGTGTGTGTGTGTGTGTGTGTGTGTGTGTGTGTTATGTAATTCAGTAGGACCAGTTCTCACTTGTGTGCTGTTTTTCTGGCGTTTTCTTCCAGCTGTGAATCAGCTGACACTCTTAACTCATTCACTGCCAAGCCCTTCGCTGCCAGAGTTTTTACTGTTTAAAGAGTCACAGAACGTTGCGCGCTACGATGATGTCGACGCCAAAACTACTAAAACAAAGAGGAGACTCACCTCTTACATCAGGAAGAATCCACGCGTTTCAAGCTTTATCCGTTCTTTCATAAACCGTTGTTGAATTGTGATCGGCAGAAGCTTTTCCGGTTCGCGCCTAACTTTATTTTTACAGCAGCATTCAAAACAATCTCCTCACATAGATTTTCTGCTTCCTGATCATGTGTCGTGTGACATGTGCAGATGAAGATAGGCTTTACAGCTGAGGTGGTTGTTCTCACGGTGCGGGGGCTCGTTCCGATGCCCACACAGTAAAACAATGCAAATGACGACTTTGGTCGTCAATGGCAGTGAATGAGTTAAAGTTGCTCCACGTTAATCAACAGGTGTGGATCAATCCGCAGCAGAAAACGCTCACACGTAACAAGTCTCACCTGACCAGGTTCTCCTTGTAGGACATGTTGCTTTTGCAGGCCAACAGAGACACGTTTCCATCTTCGTCCATTGAGAAGCTGTCGTCTGTGACGGTGTAGTACCCGTTAGTGAGGAGGCGTGGCGAGCGGCGGCAGCAGCAGGGACTCCCTGCATCCAGAGAGGAGTAACAGACGTATGAGGAGTTGGGGGAGAGGAGGGAGACGTCCAGGCTGCAGGGAGGAAAAAACAACCAGTTTTTAATTCAAATTTAATTCAACTCAATTCAAAGATACTTTATTAATCCCAGAGGGAAATTAAAGTTTCAGTACACACAATTCTGATATCAGACATACATACGTAGGCATAGACACATGACAAGAATTGGTGACTGTGGTCATTCGCAACCCGAGTCGTGCCACCTTAATAGACATCAGAGGGTTAACATGAGGATTGAGTCAGGTGGAGGAAAAAAGGGCACTTCAGAGTTACCCTCCACAGGGAGGGCAGCTTTGCTATGCAAAAAACACCTCAGACAGAAATGCAACAGACTTCAGACATCACACAACATAAGTGTCCACTAGGTGGGGAGGTAGGGTTGGGGACTGTCCACACATCAGTGCATGCAGCCACGATAAGCAGCGCTCATCACCTCTGTTTGAACAGGGGGAGGAGGTCATTGGGTCTTAGAGAACAAAGTGAATTCTGGAACGATTCAACAACCTTCAGTCACAGTCCCGCCCAGGCTGGGATAGGGAGACAGAGTTGCCATGGCGACGGCAGCATTCCACATTTCTTCTGAGGGAGGAGTATTCGCTTAAGCCTCACAGACTCAAGGGCACCAGATTTAGAAAATAAATTGTTCTGGGGACAGAAAGTTCCGTTGGTCCTCAACCCCTCTTAATCCAACAATGGCATAATTTAATCTATCCCAATCCGTGCGGATCCGTCAACTCCCTCCTTGATGGAATCCACTTTCTGTGCCAGAGTCTGAATCTCAGCCAAAGTTCCAAGCTTACGACTCATCTCGACAACTATATGAGTTTGTGCGTTCACAGTGCGGTGCAATCCATCTCTGAGCTCCGGGATTGAGCCAATATTCCTTGACAGCTCGTTAATTTTCCGGTAAGCCAGGTAACCTCCCAGGCCAAAGAGCAGGAAACCTGACACCAACACCACGAATATCCAGACATCTTCAGAATCCTCTACAGACAGCTGAGACAGGCAGACCAAGTTCCACTGTTTCCAGGAGTCCATGATGTGCCCAACTGGCTCTGTCCCAGAGGGGTATCCGGGAGCTCCTTCTCCCGTTCTCATTGTTGAAAAAATTTAGTCAATCGCGTTGAGAGACCAACTGACCACGTCCATTTTAGTAATTTCAGTTTCCAGAAAAAATGCAGAAGCGCAGTACACCCAGAGACAGACAAAGAGCCTTGGGATAAGATAGGGAGGAGGAGGAAAAAAGTGTCTGTACTCTCCAAGAGCCGGAAGAAGAATACATTTATTTAATAGATTTTAACTTTGTGAAATTCAGCTGACGGAAGGGTCAAAGGTCGAATCCTGAGCAGTAAATAAACAAAAACAAAGACGATTCCTATATTTTCTGACTTGTATTTCCCTACAGCCCTGATTGTGGTTTATATTTTATGGTCATGTTTCTGAGTCTCTCACCTCTCGCAGAAATGGTTCCTCAGCCTTCGTTTTATCGGAGAACCTGAGGAACCAGAGAAGGTTTGTGAGTCACGATCAAAAGCAAACAGGTTTCTAAAAACAGCCAGCTGTTATCAGCGCCAACATTCCTGACACAAGCAGAGGAACAAATAATAAACCAGGCAGGAGCATGTCGAAGGGATTTCAAGTCACACCTGGGAGGATTTTTAACGAGTCGTTTATGATGAACTGATTTTAAAACTAACTTTTCTAAACATGAACCAACTTCTAAACTAGAATAATAAACATGCATTTTCAGACTAAACTGAAACAAAAAAAAGTGTCACAATAAGCTTTGCTTCTGTCAGCATCACACACCAGTCTCGCACACGTTAAAAACATAGACCATTTCTCACATTCTTGTTTCTAACGAGTTGCCGACAGCCACAGCTGCTGCTGACATCATCACCAGGTCTTTGTTTACTTCTCTCTGCCTAAATGTCTCTGGATTATTTCCAGCAGTAAATCTGAAACTCCAGGTGGATCCCTCCTGCTGTGCGGCGTCATAAAACTGCAGGAAGGGTCTGGACCTTAACGTTTAGTGGTCTGGACTTTAAAGCTTGGTGGTGGCAGCATCATGATCCGGGCTGCTTCACAAAACAAACATCTGTTAAAACTTGTCTATGGTCTGGCAGCTCAAACGGGTCTCAAACCGTCCCTAAGCCATGTGGAACCTGAACCGAGACCTCACTGGGCCCGTTTGGACCTCTTTTTGTGTTCATTGTGATGTTGGTGTAGATTCATGTGACGTACTTGTAACGGCTCCAGAGAAGAACAGAGACATGTTTGTCCTCGGCGAGTCGATCTGTGAAAGACACCAGAGAGCCGACACCCACCCAGCGGTAAGACGGGAGAACAAACGTCTGATATAGAAAATAAATAAACAAACCACAATGTAAGCAGATGCTTTCTCCAACATTAGAAACACAGATTTCTAATCTAGAGCTTCAGTGTGTGTAGGGATGGGTACCTTTGAAATTTGAATCGATCCGGTACTAATTCCCGGTACCTACGAATCGATACCGGTACTTAACGGTACCGATTTTCGATACTTTTGAGTGTTTAATATTTTTAATTCTCTTTTATAATTAAATATATATTTTTCTCAATAAATAACCATATTTGATAAATATCACGATAAATAACATACAACTGTTTGTATTTTAACATCGTCCTTGTAGTTTTATAAGTTGATAATTAAACTGAAGCAAACATCTTTACTGTGAACTAAATTTACTGTGTATCTTCATTCCTTTTACTGTCCTTTTTCATTTGATTTTTCCTACTGGGAAGTTAGAATTTCCGAGGAGAAAGCGAATGCACCATTAGCTGATAACAACGGTGGCAATGGAAGCTAATTTATCAAGCTAATGTTATCTTAAACAGTTTATTTAACTGCTGGAGCAGATTAAAACGATGATGCCTCACACTTAAATTGTTGTCACTGGTTTCATCTTCACCCAATCACCCGTCGCATTTAGTAAAGTGAAGCCAAACTTTAGAGCATGTTCATGTTCTTCTAGTCGGAATTCGGAGTTCCGAGGAGAAAGCGAACGCACCATTAGTGAAACGGAAGCTAACATATCAAGCTAACATTATCTTAAACATTTTATTTACCTACCGGAGCAGATTAAGATGAGGATGACTCACTTAGATCGTTGTCGCTGGTTTCATCATCACCCAGTTACCAATCACATTTAGTGAAGTGGACCCAAGATTTAGCGTGCGTTCTTTCTACCATGCTGGTCTGTTTACAACTCGCTCGCAGCGACCGACGACATAACGCTCTTGCGCATGCGCAGCTGTCTAGGCAAGTTCTCGTTATGAAGGACAGGTACCGAAACGAGGCACCGTTTCAAATGAAGTGAATCGGTGCTCGGTCGGTACTGTGAAATTCGGTCCGTAACTTAAAAAGTACAGAATTCGGTACCCATCCCTGTGTGTGTGTGTGTGTGTGTGTGTGTGTGTGTGTGTGTGTGTGTGTGTGTGTGTGTGTGTGTGTGTGTGTGTGTGTGTGTGTGTGTGTGTGTGTGTGTGTGTGTGTGTGTGTGTGTGTGTGTGTGTGTGTGTGTTCTGGTGTTAAAGGAGAAGTAACTTGACAAAGGAAGTTAAGGTTTGTGGTCAGCTGATATGAAATCGTTTTAATCCGTCGCTTGAAGGCAGGATTATGTTTGTTCCTTATCAGATTATCTCCTGAATTACAGGATGGGCTTTAGTGAAACTCTCAGTGATGTCATTGGTCAAACGTCAACCACCCGTTTTTGGAGCCAATCAAATTCAAGATGGCTGCCACAGATAACTGACATCAGCAAACAGAAAACATGGCTCTGAATCAGCTGGCTGTAGCTGAGAGTTGATAACAACCAATCATCTGAGCTGTAATCTGAGATTGAGTTTATTTTACAGATTAAATCAAACATATTAATTACTCATAGTTTTATGTTACTCTGAAAAACGATGGGTGATGTGTGCTCCTCTAAGGGTTGCTGCACCTCTTGGATTAGGATGAGATTTTCTGTGTTTATGTCTGACAGCATAAGGCTGTTTAGGAAACATGAAGTCTCTTTTTACAACTCAAATGAGTTATTCACAAAAACTTATCCACAATTTAAGCTGTCTTCATGTTTCTGCTTTAAAGATAACTGAGGGTGACGGATCTGAAAATCTAAATGAAAGCTTTTTGTTCAGTTCCGGCTCAGTTAATCCTGCTGATCTGATCGGATGAGTTTCCTCTCCTGTCTGAAACTCCAGGAATTAACGGGAATCTGGAAGTTAAAATAAATCTAATCCAAAGTGAGTTGACCAAACAGAGCCTACTATTTAAAGTTTTACCTTGAGGAGTGATGCTTCGGGCTTTCAGCGGCAGTTCTCTCACATCCTGCAGGAACGACGCTGCAGCCTGGGAACGGAGTGCAGAAGAAAGAAAAACAAGAGAAAAACAGGCGGCTGTGACTCTGAGCTCACGTTTCCTGTTAACTCTTTGTTAGCATGAGGAGGAACTCAGAGGGTTAGCACCGACCAACTCTCTTCATCACAGGAACTCTGATTTACTGCAGCTAAACAATAAATCCGATGATAGATAAATAAAACTCTGAAAACTTCAACATGAATCTCAGACAAATGTTTGATACAGATTTATCCCAAAGTTCTGAAATAAATAGACAAATGTACTCCTCCTAACAGAAAAGCTTCATCCATCATCAGAGTAGGGCTGCTCGATTATGGCAAAAATAATAATCACAATTATGGTGACTGAAATTGAGATCACGATTATTTAGGACGATTTTTCAATTTATGTTGATTTTATTTGTTTTTATTCAGTCATAAAATTGCTCAGGGCACAATCAGGACAAAAATAAGAAACAAGATGATCACTAAAATAACTCCTGATTCCCAGGATAAAAAGACCAATATACTTATAGCTCATAGTTTATGACCCAAGGGCTATAGACCTTGGTTTAACTCATGTAAGTCTAACCAGTACAGACCCAAATACCAATATCTTGCAAATACTGACAGCAAGAATTATACAGTGGCATTTATAACAAATACATGCAAATAAATTGATGTTCACAAAATGCTGCATAACATTTATTGAGTCGTGTCAAGGTGCTGTAGGAGAGTACACTAGCACTGTGTCCTCAGAGAGACTAGTTATTAGTTATCAGTGTGAGGAACTTATTTCTACCTTATTTATAAACTATTTATTTACAAGTCCATCAGTTAATGTAATAATTGTCCCAACCACAGCTGCACCCCCCACCCCCCAACCCGGTCTCACAGCAATCGGGGCAAGCTGCACGTGTGTTTAGCACGCTGCAGCGCACATTTAGCCGTTTTAGTGGCTCAGGAGCCCGCAGGTGCGGTGTGTGTCACTCACTCTGGTTAATCCAACAGGGAGCCGGCTCCGAGAGCTGTTTCTTTAGCGACTGACACATCACTACATCATTCCCTTTCCTAATGTCCTGAAGAACGGTCCGGAGAGCAGGCGGAGTGTTTAGCTAACCTGCAGGAAATGTCGACGACAATTATCCAGAAAGTAGCTAATGGTTACCAGAGATGTTTCTGAGGTGTTCGCCAGGTACTTTTAAGATTTAAAAAGTCAAGAAGGGGGTCTGAAAAGCTGCTAGAAATAGCGTCAAAGTCACAAAGTTGGCAACACCGTGGGAGGAGCGCTTCATTTGCAACTCGGGGCAGCGCAGGCGGGAGGAGCAAATAATCGGCTTGTTTTGTTTTTTATAATCGTTCAAAACTCAGATCGTAATCGTGATTAAAATTCGATTAATTGAGCAGCCCTACATCAGAGCAACAGTTACAGACAGAAGTACGGTAGATAAAAACAGGAAAATAAGGAGCTAGTTCAGAGGAGCCACTCAGCAGACCTCACTCTGACTGAAACAGAACACGGAGTGGGTCAGAGATGAAGGCAGAGGCTCCTCATCCTCCTCATTGATAACACATCTGTTTCACTTGAGTCTGATTAGAGGAACGTTCTGCCCCTCAGACGTGTGTTTCTGCGTTAAAGCTTAAATAATTCTCATCAGACAGGAGAGCAGAGTTTAGATCCTTCAGGGCTGATGGGCTAATCTTGGATGGTCCCTGGTTCAGCACACCTGAGCAGGTGATTAACAGGCTTCTGCAGAGCCTCATGAACTTCTGAACAGCTGATTCAACCACTGAATCAAGAGTGTTGGAGCAAAGGAACAACAACAACCTTTTTAAAGCTTTAAACCAGCCCTGATTCTGGGGTAATCCTTGCATGGTTAATTTATGGGAGATATAAGTGTCACTGAAAATTTATGTTATTTCTTAACCTGTGTGTGTGTGTGTGTGTGTGTGTGTGTGTGTGTGTGTGTGTGTGCGTGCGTGCGTGCGTGCGTGCGCGCGCGCGATAACAGTCTCTTCCATCCTGTGCTTCCCAGCATGCCTTGCAGCAGCAGCGCTGCTGATGTTGGAGGAAAATGCGTAGCAGGAAACTGAAATGGACCAAACCATCAGCTGGTCCACATCAAGCTGCCGAGTCTGATTTTATATAGAAAAACGTTTATTTATTGTTGTTGTTTTTTTAATACAAAATCCAGGTTTTACAGAAAACTATACTTTTTATTTATTATCTGTAATTATTAGGTTGTTTTTCTGTTGAAAGAATGAAAACTACGTTTTCAAACCCTTTTTGCTGATGAAACCATTTTGCTAATTTTATGTTTATTGTTATTTTAACAAATTCCATTTTAAAGTTTGCAAATGTTTTTCTTTTTTTAAACATTTGCCAATACCCAAGAGTAAATATATCTGCTTTTACTTTGATATTTTCTGCTATACCTACACTATTAAATGTGGAATTGTTTATAAAAACCAAAATACTGGATAAAAGTACGAAATGTCAACAAAGAAAGTAAAAAATTGTGAAACTAAGCAAATTTATTCAGGAAAAATATTCTCGACTGTTTTCTGGATTTGAGCTAATTTAAAGTGTTGAAGTTGTTTGATGTAACTTTATTTTATGGTTTCAGCTGAAGGAAACAAAACAAAGAGAATAACGGTTGAGATGAACTTACAGGTTTGGTTTCCTCCAAGATTCTCCACTGGAAGTTAAGAAAAATCTTCTTTAAGTTTACAGAACTGTTAATTCCCGCCTCCTTTCACGTCTTCTTATTTTTTTAAAGTCTTTTTCTTGTTTTTGTTGAATAAAATCGAGCAGAAGTCCGCAGTTGTCTCGAGCCTCGCCTACAGGAAACACTGGAAGTGGTCAAACTAGAAAACACAAGATGCCGGTCATGGATTTCAAAGTAAAAGCATCAACGTGTATTCAGCTTCTTTCCGGAGTATTTCTCTTATCCAATGGCACCATCTAGTGGCTGACCAGCTGTGACAGCAGTGTCTGTCACCTCAGGGACATGGTCTTCTGGTAATGTTTGTTTTCTGTGTTCTGTCCAGGATGACTGATTGACGTGCGCACAACCAGTCTTCTGTTTATGAATGCATGTGTTAATGTTGTACTTCTATTTGAGTTACCAGTGACTTGGAGTTGCCCATGGAGTCTCACACCTGCAGCTCATCTCCTCAGGAAGCCTAATCAGCACTCCTGGGATCTACCTACTCCCAAGGGAGGGGAGATTCATGTTTATGCTTGTGTTTGATTTAATGTAGATATTTTCTGTTATGGATAGGGAGTTTGTAATTATGATTTAGTTATTTGAGTTACCTGAATTGATTAGACTGGTTAGTTTGTGTGTGTGTGTGAGGATGTGTGTGTTAATTGTATGTTAATTGTTCCCCTCTTGTATGTAGAGTGGTCTGATCAGCCACTATTTAAGTTGAACCTGGTGTTTCTGAAATGGGATAGTGTGTCTTGTGCTGGCGTCACGCTGACTAATTTACATTGATTAGGTTAAGTTCATGTTAATTTTGAAGCAAAATGGAGTTTTCAGACTAATCGGCAGTGCTTCTCTGCCTGGTTTGTGCAAGTCCCTGACACAAGCATATCACACAAAACCGCTGTTCCTGTTTTTTTTAAGATGGCGACTTCACATTTCTGTTTATAAATGTGCTTCTGTAGAGTCATTTCGGCTGGGGCAAAATGGCGGAGCGGGTGCATCGCAAATTCTGAATGCTGTCTGTTTGTCCCAGTTATTCAACAACTTGACCATCCAGTTGTCTTCACCAGATATTTCAAGCCTTATGTCATTGTGGAATTCATTTCTAAGAAAGAATTAAGCCATGAAACCATCTTCAAGCCGTGACACGGCCGCTACCCACCACAACTACGCAGCAAGGATGGAAACTTCGGCTGAGAGCCTCAAAAGGAAAGACCCCTTCTCTCCGACAAAGAACCAACCAACCTCCAAAATGAAGGACCAGACTACAGATGAAGGTACGAAGGCCATTCTTGAAGCGATAAAAAAGCTCACAGATAAAGTGGAGAACCTCCGCACGCAAATAAGTCACACAACTCAAATATGCTTGCTAGCATGGCTAAAGAGGTGGAGTTTAACGCAACGGAGATCAAAGCCTGTAAAACACGGCTACAAACCATGGAGCGAGAGGTATCAGTCAAAAAAAAGGATAACGCCATGCTAATGGAAAGAGTCCTGGAGTTAGAGAGGTACAAATGCTGATGGAACCTCAGAGTCAAAGGATTATAGGAACGTGAAGGAGAAGACGTGCGAGAAATGATTGCAAACTTGCTGAAAAAGATCTCCCCTGAATGGGCTCCAAACATCAACCACATTGTGGATTCTGCTCATCAGCTAGGGAGAAGAGGGAACAGGACCAGGCATGTCCTCGTCCAGTTCTCACTAAGGATGCACCATGATGCGCTGTGGAAGATGACCAACGATTCCTCCATTTGCAAAGAACTGGGGATCGGATTTATTGAAGACCTCTGCAAAGCTGACAGGGAGGCTCGGATGGCGCTGTGGCCTAACAACAAGCACGGGCGGCTGGAAAATGGGCGTATTACAGAGGAGGAGACGGTTACATTGATGGTCACAAAATTACGGTCTAAAGACTACAAAGATTTAAATAAGGTCTGGATGGTCCAATAATACAAGATGTTGAAGGGACTTGACCCTCACATGTCCTTTTGTGCCTTTTTGAGCCTTATGTTCTTTCTTTGCTGACTTTTCCAAAAGTCGTTTGAAGTTATTATTGTTCTCTAGAAGTTGCTAGTTAGTTTTCAAAATCAATGTTAATCTATTTTGCTAGCAAGAAAGCGAACATTATTTTATTACAAGAAACACACTCACAACAGGAGGATGAAAAATTCTGGGTTAATCAATGGGGGGGATAAAATCCTTTTTGCCCATGGCTCCACCAAATCAGCGGGGATGGCCATTCTATTTTGTAACTCTCCTGGGAAATTAGTGGCTTCTAAATCTAGTATCAATGGTCACTGGCTAATCTGTGTTTTAGATATTGATGACCAGTATTGTATTGTTAATATCTATGGCTTTAACAACCCAGCTCAAAATAAACTGTTACTTACAGAACTTTCTAATAATATCACTAATCTAAAACTATACCCAAGTGCAAATATTATGGTTGGAGGAGATTTTAACATGGTTTATGATGAGCATTTGGATAGATACCCTTCTAAGTGCCAGAATAGTTCTCATAATTCCACCCATGGACGTA
Source organism: Nothobranchius furzeri (assembly GCF_043380555.1). Classification (NCBI taxonomy): domain Eukaryota; kingdom Metazoa; phylum Chordata; class Actinopteri; order Cyprinodontiformes; family Nothobranchiidae; genus Nothobranchius; species Nothobranchius furzeri. Next base: position 36,274,202 of record NC_091751.1, read on the forward strand.
ATTTTCACTTTAGAAGTGTGGGGGGGGAGGGGGGGGCACGCGGGGTGGGGTGGGGGGGGTGTATCATTACAGTATGCTCTAATGGGAAACAGGCTTCAACACAAACTGTTGTTTTCCGCTTGGTCCTAGAGCTCAACCAGTGTCAATTTAATATAGCGTAATATTGTTTTTGGATGGTAAAAAGTGCAGGGGTCAAAACTTGATTTTGGAAAAAGTGGGGGGCACCCCCCCCCCCCACACACACACACACACACACACACACAAAAATGACGTCCATGCTTCATTCCTTTTGCCGTCCTTTTTCTTTGATTTTTCCTACTGGTAAGTTAGAATTTCCGAGGACAAAGCGAATGCACCATTAGCTGATAATGGTGGCAATGGAAGCTAATTTATTAAGCTAACGTTATTTTAAAAAGTTTAATTAGCTGCTGGAGCAGATTAAAACGATGATGCCTCACACTTAGATTGTTGTCACTGGTTTCTTCTTCACCCAATCACCCGTTGCATTTAGTAAAGTGAAGCCAAACTTCAGTGCATTCATGTTCTTCCAGTTGGAAAGTCGGAGTTCCGAGGAGAAAACGAACGCACCATTAGTGGAAAGGAAGCTAACATATCAAGCTTATCTTAAACATTTTATTTACCGACCGGAGCAGATTAAGATGAGGATGTCTCACTTAGATCGTTGTCGCTGGTTTCATCACCCAGTTACCCATCACATTTAGTGAAGTGGACCCAAGATTTAGCGTGCATTCTTTCTACCATGCTGCTCTGTTTACAACTTGGTCGCAAGGACCGACGACATAACGCTCTTGCGCATGCGCAGCTGTCTAGGCAAGTTCTCGTTATGAAGGACGGGTACAGAAACGAGGCACCGTTTCAAAAGACGTGAATCGGTGCTCAGTCGGTACTGTGGAATTCGGTCGGTACCTTAAAAAGTACCGAATTCGGTACCCATCGCGAACAGAAGCACTTTATTATTATTATTATTTTATTTTAACTTTTTTATTTACAAACAACATGGCATAAATTCCTTTGTTTGACATTCCCAAGGATCAGGTGCGAAGAATAACAAAAGAGACTTTGCATGGAAAACAAAGAATATTTGTGAAAGAAACGAACAGACAAAAAAAAGACAAAGAGTTAGGGCTTTGTTTTCTTATCATACTTTTCAAAGAGATTAAGGAGTTTCATTGCATGTTTACTTTTCTTAAAGTTAAGGGCTTTGGAGAAAGAAAGACACTCGTTATGAAATGCATAGAATCTAGGCTTCACTTTTCCATATCTACATTTGTGAATATAAAATTTGGCTACAATGATTGTTATTTACCAGAAAGTCCCATTCAGTGTTATCTAATGGCTCTGTAAATGACATCGTTCTCAGAAAAGGGTTCAATAGGCATCTTAGCCACTCATGGATATCATTCCAGAGAGCTTCAGAGTAAATACATTGAAAAAATAAGTGAACCGAGGTTTCTATATACACAACACATACTTGTTTGCATCAAAACCACATCTGTCGTAAGAATTCCCCAGATGGGTACACATAATTGAAAACTCTAAAATGGATTTCTTTGGCTTTTGGAGTTATAGGAAATTTGAGGTATTTAGAACGTAACGAGTATATAATATCTATGGAGAAAATTTGTTTAATGGAATTTCTGAAAGGCAGTGAAGGGTGTGAAATGTCGTCAAGCATTTTTCTAATTGTTTTATTAGGAATTTTAACACTCTTGAAATCGAAGTTTCCAACTACTAGATGAGGAAGAGTAGGGGAGACTGAATGAGAGTTCGAAACAATTTCTTGAATTAGATTTAATGTAGGAATAGGGATGGCTCTTATTATGGAAGCGAATGAATTCTGATCAACTGTAATATTATGTTTATAACAGAAATTCTCTCGGGTCATCACACGCCCATCTTTATCAGTCAAATGAATTAGGGACCAAATACCTTTGTCCATCCAGTCCTTTTTATATAATGACTTATTTTTAATTGTAATTTATATATTGTTCCAAATCGACGTGTTGTGTGGAGTGAAATTATGGTTGTATAAAAGTTTCCAATATAAAAGGACTTGCTGATGGAACCGGGATAATTTAATCGGAAGTTTTTTAATATTGAAATCGCATTTTAACAAAAGGTCAATGCCTCCAAACCTTTTGAAGATTTCCCTGGGGATATGATACCAGAAACTTTTATTATTAAAGAAGGATTTTAACCAGTTAATTTTCAGTGTTCCATTAATGATCTCAAAGTCAATAGCTTGTAGTCCACCATCTTTATATTCTTTGGTCATTTCTGCTCTCTTAATATAGTGCATTTTTTTTCTCCAAATAGTCAAAGTTAATTTGGTTGATCTTTTTAATGGAATGGAATGGTTAATCTTTTTTTTTAGGAATGGTCAGTGAATATGCAGGGTAGATACATCTAGATATGCTCTCCATTTTAGTGAGAAAGACACACCCAAGTAAACTGATGTCTCTCAACAGCCAGGAGTTCAGTTTAGTTTGACACTCTGCTATTGTTCTCCATATACTGTATTCAAATTTTCCCTTTCAGTTGGGTCTTTGGATATATGCATTCCTAAGTATTTTACCGTTGACCTAATAGGAATGTTATATGCTTCTATTAAATCACTTTGATGAACTGGCATTAACTCACATTTTTTAAAAATTAAGATTAAGTCTGGAGGCCTGGGAGAACACATTAAGAGCTTCTATTATCTTAGGAGTCTCTGTTAGATGTTTCATAAAATAGTTGTGTCCTCTGCAAGTTGGCTAATGATTACATCCCATAACATTCAAGAGAGTAATATCTGAATTTTTAATAAAGATAGAAAGCATTTCTGTAGCAATTATAAAGAGAAAGGGAGATATAGGGCACCCTTGTTTGACTCCTCTTTTAATATCAAATCGTGGTGACGTTCCATTTGGTAAATAGCGCTATTTGCATTATCATACAGAGACTCAATGGTGGCACAGAATTTGTTTCTAAAGCCTAACTGCTTTAAACGTTGAAAGATAAAGGGGTGTTCAATAGAATCAAAGGCTTTATAAAAGTCGAGAAAAAAAATAAAACCGTCATCATCAATTAAGTGACTATAGTCTAGGAGATCCATCACCAAACGAATGTTATTGTGAATAGATCTACCTTTCATAAAGCCAGATTGGTAGTCACTTATAATTGAGTTTAATTTGCTTTTTAATATATTGGCATAGGCTAAGGTTACAATTTTATAATCAGTAATGTTATGGGTCTAAGGTTACCTATGATTTTTGAGTCTTTACCGGGTTTTGGTATTAAAGTAATTAAGCCTTGTTTCATAGTGGGAGGAAAATATCCGGGGGATTTATTTAAGGCTAAGTTTTTTTACCGCGCTGTCTAGTTCAAGCATAGTAATATCAGCATCGCAAAACTCTGCAAAATCATCATCTATACTCGGGACAAGGTTATTAATATGGTCGAAGAAAAAGTTTGAATCAGTCTCAGAGAAGGCAGCAGAGTATAATTTGCTGCAGAAAGAGGTCAATTCCTTTGTAATTAAAGTTGAATCAGTACATATTTGGTTTTGAATTAATAAAGTTTTAATTGAATTTCTTTCTTGCCTTCTTCTTTCTAATTGACAAAAATAAGCTGCCCCCCCCCCCTCCCCCCCAATCCATTTAGCTCTGGATCTTATGTAGGCTCCTTCTGCTTTTTTTATTTACATTTCATCAAGCTTACCTTGTAGAGTTAATCATTTTTGTCTGTCACTTTCATTTGGTGATGCCTTACAATACGTGTTAATTTCTTTAATTAGATTAAGTTCTGTTAGTGTATTGTTTTTGTGAAATGATTTCCCAAAATGGATGGAGAATTCTCGAAATTTGAATTTTAGAAACTCCCATTTTGACACATAAGACCTAGCGTTATCAGCCATCACTTCAGTGATTAGAGATTTAATACCATCGCAGTATGTCTGAGAAATTAGTAATGCAGAATTGAATTTCCAGTAGCCTTTATTTCTGTGCCCACCACCAGGAGGTGCAAATTTCAACTTTATAACTGAGTGATCAGACAGAGGAGCTGCTGACATGCAGCAGTCTGGGACATGAGATATAACTGAAGCAGAAATTAACCAGAAGTCAATTCTAGATTTTAGGGTATTACTCAGTTTGAACCAGGAGTATTGTTTGAAATTAGGATTTGCCAGGCGCCAGGGATCTACTAAGTTCTGATTGCCACAGAAATGAGAAGGTGGAATCATGGACGTAATTTTTTTGGGGGGGGGGGGGGAACATGTCCCCCCACTTTTTCCAAAGTCATGTTTTGACCCCTGCACTTTTTACCATCCAAAAACAATATTACTTTATATTAAATTGACACTGGTTGAGCTCTAGGACCAAGCAGAAAACGACCATTTGTGTTGAAGCCTGTTTCCCATTAGAACATACTGTAAAGATCCCCCCCCCCCCCCCCCCCCCCCGTGTCCCCCCACTTCTAAAGTGATAGGTCTTGAGCTTGAGGTGGCTGCCTCCGCATGGTTTAGTGCCCGATATGTATCACAGTATAACAGTTTTGTACGGTAAAATCTGACGACCGGAAAAAGGGCACTTTGGACAAAAGGGGCAGGTGCTCAAACTTTTCTCTTACTGGTATTTGAACATTTTCATTTCTTAATTTTTTTGTCTGTTTTTCAAATTTCTCAACTGCTTCACCAATAAATCATTCAGGCATAAACCAGTATGTTGATGCAAAATAACAGACCGCTACACAAGGAATCATCACAGCTTTGGTCTCTATTATCAGCAACCTTTGACCAATTTCTTAATCTGAATCCATTAAAAAACATCAAACTGAACACCATTTGACAGAGATCATTTTAGCGCCAACATGTTTCTTTAACGGTTAATTTACAAAAGTTACTAACTTCAATCTAGAAAAAGTGTTTTAAAGAACAATAATAGCCTACTTAATCTCTGGGGTTTTCCATGTTTCAGTTATAAATACATAAGTTTTCACTGAGAGCTGCATCTCAACCATCAACACACACACACACACACACACACACGTACATATATATGTATATGTGACACACCAATGGGTAGTCCCATTAGAAACTGTAATGGTTGAAATGAGGATAAGTGACACTGCTGGTCTTTCTTTTGGTTGCAATTACACCAGGCCACAGGGTGGCGCCTTGAATAGTGAGGCAGAGTAGCAGGGTTAGGGGTCCCCTTCTCCAATTCAGCGGGAACAAGGCAAAGATTAACAGCACCTGTCGTCTCTGTCTCATCTTTTTCCTGTTTTACAGGAACATTTAATCTTGTCAACAGGCCCAACTCCTGGGGGTTAAATATACATATACATATATATATGTATATACTGTATATGTGTTTAAGTAGTTAGCAGCAGTGTTCAAGACGATGGCCCCCTCCATGATGAGGCCACAACGGCTCAGCAGAACATCATTGTAGCTTCTTCTGAGGAGACAAACACTTAAGAGAAAAAAATAAAGTTAACAGCTGAAATAGGAGGAAATAGTACAGTTAAAGAGCAGATTGTAGAAGAAAGTAGTTGAGTGTGGAAAGTGGTCAATGTGTCCTCCAGCAGTCTAAGCCTATAGCAGCATAACTACAGAGATAACTCTGGATAACCTAGCCTTTTCCATACTGATTGGCTTAATGAACTGACCTGTAATGGAATGTTTACTATGTGAAGTGCCTTGAGATGACTCTTGTCATGATTTGGCGCTTTATAAATAAACTTGAATTGAACACACACACACACACACACACACACACACACACACACACACACACACACACACACACACACACACACACACACACACACACACACACACACACACACACACACACACACACACACACACACAGATGATTATCCTTTACCCTAGATGGGATCAAGATATACTGGATGAGGGATTAGGATTGAATTCGATAAAATATGCTTTTATTTTAAAGTGGGAGCAATGTTTTCCGGTACGCACCTACATCACCTGATTCTAGAATTTAGATGTCGTCATATTTCTTCAGCCATCTCTAATGACAAAAGAAAATGAACTCATTATCACAAAAGTTTTAAGTTTCGATGTAAAAGTCTTTCTGGCTGGAGTGACGATGACTTCTAGTGGACATATTTCACAAATTCTACTCAGACTCAACACAAATTATTATTGGTATAAAACTTAGTTTATATTTATTAAAACAACAAAAGGTAAATATAAAAGTAGAATAAATAAGAGTTAATATCAGGTAATGTTCAATTTTTAAATGTTTTCATGACTCATCGAAGCCCAGCACCTATAAAACAGCTCTGTTGGAGGAGTAAACGTTTTTACACTCTGTAAGGACTCATGAGACATCAGGTCCGGTAAAAAGTTCAGAACATCGTGGTGTGTTCAGGTGTCGGCCGGGGCCCGTTGTGTGGGCGTGGCTAAGCAAACAGCCCAGCAGCGGGCTCGGGGATGGTGGTGGCGTGCATGTCTCGTGTCATGTTGGACTTCTCTTTGAGGTTAGCCTGCTGCAGCTTGTGCTGGATTAGGCTGATCCTCACATCCATCTGATCCACCTCCTGCTTCAGCTTGGTCAGGCTCTGTTTCACCTTTACCACCGAAGCTGAGAGGAAACACAGACACAGGAAGTCAGACCAGAACGACGTGAGCTCAGAACAGAACCAGAGCCGTTTGCTCCTGCTTCACCTCGATCGGACATGCTGCTGCCTTTACTCTCCATCTCCTGCTTCACCTTCTCCAGCTCCTCACTGATCTAAAACAGGAAAAACACAAACTACGGTTATTGGCTCAAACACATCAGTGGGTTTTTGGTGAACCAGGTGACATAGCCCCGCCCCCTTTGCAGCTCAGGTACATTTCACAGGATAAACATGGTTCGGAGATTAGTTGGGCCACAGGAAGTTGGACTCTGTGACTGAACAAGTGTTCTGGTATCCTTAATGGTTTTTTTTTTTCTTTTTACACAATCCCAGTTTTAGTTTGATCCTTGGAGATTATTTCGATAAAACACTAAATTGATAGATGATGATGATGTCACTTTTTGACCTGTCTGAAACTTTCTAATCTAAAACAAACTCACTCTCCTTGTGTACACAAGTTCCTGTTTATCATAACACTCGTGGTTTGCTAGTTTCCAGGTTATTTTAATTAACCGTTTCTATTTCATCCCGAGTTCGTCAGTCGCTTCCACAGCAGTAAGAATTTAAAGTATCTCAGCGATAGTAATCTGACTGAAGTGTTTGGTGATGCATTCACTGACCTCAGCAAGAACTCTGGTTCTCTCCATCACTCCCCCGCTGGCCTGCTGGTAATGATCTTTGGCCTGATGAAAGAAACATTGATTTAGCAAGTAAATTAAAACTTTTATTTTGGAGGTGTGACTTCCTCCTTTGGGAGGTTACCTCACTCAGTTGGGCCTGAGCACTGCGATACTCCTGGATCAAAAGCTCCAGCTGGTTGTTGATGTACTTCTCTCTGCTGCTCACCTTCTCCAGAGTCTTTCCGATGTCCTCCTGCAGCTTGTCCAGGTAGCTCTGCAGGGAGAGAGGACTCCTGATGTTAAATTCATCTTTCAGTCTAAAATCGTCTTTTTGTATGTGGATTATGACAGGATCAGGGTTCATCTTGGGTTTATTTTTCTGTTGTTGATGAAAGACAGGAGAAATGTGAACCCAGCAGGAACATGGATGCCTCTGCTGTATGAATGATCCAGGTCAGTGAATGCACCTTAGCCTCTGTGAGTGAAGACTGGATCCCGTCTCTATGCTGATGCATCTGGCCCAGGTGGATCCTCCAGTCCTACAGAACATCAGGAACAACATCAGCGTTCTCCCACAATCTGCTTTTACAAACTCGTTCGTCGGTTTTATCAGACCGTCTTTGGGACATTTTCATGTCCAGGAACAGGTGTTTCCTTACCTTAAAGGAAATTAAACTTTTATTTTCTAAACAACATCGACTTTGGACCACTTGGTAGAGATGTTTAGTCACTTTGTTTTACTGAAGCACTCAACTTTTTTGGTTTTAGAAAACTTATAAACTAAAATTATTAAATCTAAAAATACGTGAGTTTAAATTAAACATATTCTTAATAATATATTTTAGAATATTATTTAAACATTTAATTTACCTGAAAAAAGTAAACTTTTCCAGGTGTAGATGTTTAAAGGGTTTAAAGCTTCTGAAGCAATTAAGATAAACTTTAGGGGAACATTTTCTGTTACATCTGAGCTCTCAGGAGGAACTCTGGCTTCATCTCTTACAAAAGCATCAAGAGAAACATTATGCTTTTATTAACTCAGTTTTTAATAATTGAGCTGTTTCATGAAAGAGTTTGAAAACTTGATGGTTTCACCTAACTCTGATTTCCTTTTCTAAACCTATCCAGACCTGGACGACACTAAAAACAAACCCTTGACTGTTTAAGGAACCGTCTCTTGTCAGACTGAACTGTGGTCTGTTCTGAAGAAAACTTAGGATCACAAACACAAAACCGCTACGCTGCAGCACAGACGAGCGTGCACCTTGTTGTCGGTCCTGATGGTGACCTTGAGCAGCGGCAGGACCCTCTCCACCTCCAGGTTCCATTCCGCTGCCTCCATCGTAGATTCCAGAATCTCATCGGGTTTGGAGGACGGTTCTGCTTCCTGTTAGACAACAGAACCGGTTCCAGTGAGAAGGAAGCTGGGTTTCCAAACTCCAAACATTCCTCTAAATAAATCTCACAGTGTGAGTTGTTCTCAGCTTCAGAGCCTCTAGGTCCATCATGGTTTCCTCATCCTCGTCAGCTTCCTCCTGAGGAACAAAACCATTCAGATTTACACTTTTTAAAATGATGAAACGGTTTTCTGTCAAAATCAGCAGCAACTCTTCCTGGCTCCCAAACAAGATGCTGCAGAAACATTTCATTTACTTTTCACGCCGTTTGTAAAGCATGACACCACTACGCTCTCTGATGTTTCAACAGAAATGTTTTTAACTTCAGTTCATTTTGGTCAGAGTAAAAACAAACTCGTTTACAGGTAAATAAGCCAGAAACACGTACAATCGTCTCCACTTCTACTTTGCTGAATGTGAGCTCGGCGTCGTCCTCCATCACAGACTCTTCTTCTGTGTTTTCTGTTGGGTAGCTGGGCCTAAAAACGGAAAGACAGCTGTAAATCCTCTCTCTCTCTCTCAGTAGGAGCGTGCAGAGGTGTCAAAAAGCAGGTTTCTTCTGTTTTTGCTCTGATCAACAAACGTCACCATCAAAGACGACTGAAAAGCAGTTTCACATCATCATACTGAAACTTGTTTGATCGCTGAAACATTTTTGCGAATATCAAAACAAAAACAGACAAAATCTGTGAGAATCCGTTTTAATGTGTGAACTGGGATTGAGACAAAACCAAAAAGGTTTCCTGACAGAAAAAGACTAGAGGGATAAACGTGCATTAATGGGTTTTATGTGACAGTAATAGATGTTTTGACCCAGTAATGAGATAAAGGAGGACCCGTTGTCGTACCTCCTGAATGTGAAGCCTCTCTTCTTAAGCGCTTCTTCAGCCAGACGATCCAACACAAAGCAGACGTGCTCGCCTGAACCCGACTTGAGTTTGGAGGGAGGGAAGTCCACTTTTACACCCTGATGGAGACATGGATAAATACCCTGAAACCCCCGAGCTTTAATAGCAGCTGGTGTCAGGAGTTACGGAGAAAAAAAATACAAAAAATTTATTGTCGCACAAACTATTCATTTTATTTATTTAGCTCTTGTTTTTGATAATTTCACAAAAATAAAACGTCTGATTCATGTAGCAGACGCAAAATTATTCAAGGGGAGAGAAAAGTTTGTTGTGACGTACGAAAGCCCTGAGTTCTGTCAGGATGTTGGACACGGTGGCGTTGGGTTCGTCGTACTCCTGAGGCTCGGCGAACGCTCTACCCGCTATGTTGATGAGCCATGCAGCCATGATGGTGAACATGTAGAACTGCTCACCAGAGTTGGACGCCAAGAATGGACTGGAGACAAAGTAATGTCTGAGGGGAATTAAGGACACAAAAATGCTATTTTTTAATCTTTCTTTATAAATGTATATTTTGTAAGATTTCTAGAGTCAAAAACAATCTTTTACCCCGAACGTTCTGAATATAACAAAAACTCTAGAGAAAATGAACTAAAACCTGATGTACACTTTCATGGGAATTCTATTAGTTGAGAGCTGCATGGAGGCCTTGTAGTGAAAAGGTGACAGGTTTGAATCCCATCTGACTTTTCTGTGTGGAGTTGGCATGCTCTCCCCATGCATGTGTGAGTTTTCTCCCACAGACTAAAAACATACATGTCAGGTTAACAGAGACACTCAATTGCCCCTACGTGTGAGGGAGACGGGTTGTGTGATAGACTGGAGACAAGTCCAGGGTGTCCCTCGCGCCCTGTGACCCTACTGAGGATGAAGGGGTTTAGATGAGTGAGTGATACTAAGATATCAGATAATAATTAGAGGAGGACGGGTTTGAGCTAGTAGCAGGAAACTGGAAGTCTGCAGAAAACAAATAAATAATGTGTGTGTTTATGTGGCTTCCCACTGCTAAATAAATTATGTCCGCACAATCAAACTAAACGCATAGACATGAATACAAAAACAGTGTCTGAGTGTTGGACATGGTGTCTCCAACAGGAAGGACACATTTAAAGCTTCTAGGAAATGTAAAAAGACACCAAAACACAGAAATGTTTGTTTTTATAAGTTAAAACTTGTGGAAAAGCTATAAACAGAATTTAAACAGAACAGGTTCAGTAGATCTATAAAATTATTGTCCATCTTGTGTTTCTGCCTTCCTAATCTGCTGTATTCTGGTCACTTTTCAAGTTTAACACAGAAAAGTCAGATTAAATAGTTTATAAATTAAACCTAAACTGTGCTCAGACCCAGATTAGGAATCCAGTCTCTTCTCACCTGGACAGACTCTTCATGTTGTGTTTGGACAGAAGTTCCTCCTCGTAGTTCAGGACCTTTAACTTCTCCAGCAGGTTCTCCATCACCACAAACGCCTGGTGGACCGAACCTGGCCCGCGGTCCGCATCCTCTCCTCGTCGAGCCTCCTCCGACATTCCGTGGTATTTCCCCAACGAAACACCTTAAAGGTTAATTTTGCTCAAAACGCGGTCGGTTCGGTCCGATTTTGATGGCTCGCTTCTGATGCTGCGGTTTGTTTCACTTCTTGTCGGTTGTTAGGCAACCGAAGCTAGCCACCTAGCTGTGGAGGAGGATAACCTTAGCCAGTGTGTCTTATTTTCAAGCTAGGTTAGGAAGTATTTAAAAGTCTATTCAACAGCAACAACATTAAAACTAACAGGTTAAGTGACAAACTCAATTCAAGCGTAAAGTATCGCTGTTAAAACGAGCTTCTTCTTCTGGTTTGATTCAGATTTAGCCAAACGACTTCAAGGTGCGTCACCACCACCCAGCGGGCGACACGAGTACTACACGCTTTTGAGCAAAATAAATAAATAAATAAACCATTGCAGGGCTATTCCGATTTCCAGCCTTCCAGCACGTTTTAGTGGTTTCTCTAGTCACCTGTGCAGCAGCTACACCAGGCTCTGCAGAAGCCTGTTAATCACCTGCTGATTGAAAGCAGGTGTGTTAAAACAGGGTTAAACTAAATGTGCTGGATACCAGTACTGGAATTGAAAAGCCCTGCAGTAGGGTGTTTGAATCAGCTTAGTACTACTGTAACTTACCAGTTAAAAAAAGATGAAAGAAAACCACCCGAATCAAATTCCAAATTGTAAAGATTACTTGACTTCATTGATGTATTGAGTCCAGTTCTGCAGAAGGAGCTTGATTGTTGAGCAAACCTATTTTTCATTTGATCCATTTCCAATTTCAAAATAAGCCTATATTGTCTCACTTTGTTTGTTTGGGTTTAGCACAAAAGGTTCCCACAATGGCATTGTTTCTGATTCTATTTCATTCAAGTTCAGCATTACTATGTTGCACAAAAACCTTCTTTTGATTAATTCATTTCCACAACAGCAAAAACAAACCATCACTTACATCAGTCATCAGCAATCCTCTAGTCATTTTCGTCAGAAACCTTTATAAAAATATTATCCATGTTGTAGCAACTGCAGCTGCTTCTAGAGCAGAACAAACATAATGTTACCTCTTCATTGTGCTACAGTATTAGCTGAAGCTCACCTCCGAGCCAACGCCATCTTCCCCGTGTGACCCTGAACAGGAACATGTAGGTGTAGAAATGATCACCTTACCATGGGGGAGGGGCTTCCGGACCCTGTCAGCTGTGTTGTCTGGGACATCAGACCCTGGTAGGGCCTCCAGGGTCACTGAGCCTCAGAGGTTCAGAAGAGTCCTTCAAAGAACTTAATGTAGGAGGACCAAGAAGCACCAGACACCTCACAGAGAGACACAGTCATGAGAATCTGGATGAGATTTTTGTTTATTTATGACAACAAAACTTAAACCCAATTAAAACACAGAAAAGGCAACACTTTGGGATAATTGTGGTCAACTGAGTCAGTTAGCAGAAGACTTCTAGATGAAATAAAGGGGAGAACATCCTGGACTTTGTGTGATGTAAAGCTACATTCCACCTGTAGATAGCATGCACACTGCTCCTATCTTGGTCAGAAACACTTTCTAACACATGAGAGTAAAAAACCAAGAGGATTAAGCACTTGGGACTGACTTACATCATGAAGGAAAAACACAAACCTGCTGACACAATCCCCCTGTAGGAGCTCTGCTCCCAGTTCGGGACCACAACTGGCCCACTTCATTTTCAGGTTGTTAGTTTGGGTTCAGAGATTGTGTTGGCAGGTCAAAGGTCAGCCTGCTCTTTACTGTAATCAGGACCAATAAGAGCTGCAGACAGAATGAAGACAGATTGGGAAAAGTGGGAATAGTTTGGTTTCTCTTGACTTTTCCAGTTTCAGACCCAGGAGCAGCTAGATCATCACAGAATGTAAAAACTAATAAACTAAATTTAACGAAGTCACAAAGAAAACCTGTTTATCTAACAGAAGTCAGGTCAGAGACTCTTGATGCAGCTCAGCTGAGTTTTCCACAAACGTTTCAGCAGTTTGAAGATAAAAAGCTGTAAAAGGACTCATTCTCGTCGGCTGCTGTTCAGATTGTTGCACCGACAGCTGCAGCTTCAGCATCAGGCTGTCTCATGATCTGTGCTTTCATCTGGACTCGTGTCCACGTTTCGTTCAGCTGGAATTGTAAAGGTGAACTATTTCTTTAACGGCAAAGGTGTATGGGCTTTTATTTTGACAGCATCAGAGCAACCGTAGCTAACTAGGGAGACGCAGCACAGAAGAAGCAAACGTAAATCTATTAGAAGTAAAGACGGAGCAAAGGGTGGACTATTAACGGTTCACGGAGAAGAAGACACAGAAAGTTTGAAGAATACTTCTGTCTAGCTTCAGTTGATAAGGGGAACAAGGTTTGTGACTATAATTCAGAATGTTGTTATGAAAACGGAACGTGTATGGGAACCTATATGATTGTATTAGTCGTGAAAAGGCTACCAGTGTGATCAGTTATGCATTATGGTTTAGTTTATGATGAAAATGTTTTATTTATTTATTTTTTGTTTATGCCTAGCTCTCACGTTGGTTGATGATACGGACGGCTCAATAAATCATCATTCACCATCAGTTCCGGTCTTCTCAATATAGACTGAATGCTACAGGAATGTTTGATTTCCCTCAACTTGTTCAAAGTAGGAATGTCTTCCTGGATTTTATGAAGATGTATAGAAAGGAAATATTTTCTCACCTTTGACCTTTTACAGGAGATCTTAGAGGTCAAACATGGAACTGACTCAGATCCTTATTTCTGTCAGAAAATGGTGATGTAAAAACAAAACTATTTAATAAAGTTTCTTCTTTTTAAAATCAGATGATTCACAAAAACAGAAACAAATTTTAACTGATATGACTGAATGAGTGAGTGAAGGAATGAATTAATTAATTAATACATCTTTTTAGAGTTATAACTGATCAGAGAAACAATCAGCTGATCAACTTTTTTTTCCTTTGAAGGAGAAAAAAATCCCAAGAGAGGAAATAATCCCCAAAGAGCCTTTTGTCTGTTTATCATCATCATCATCATCATCATCGTCATCGTCGTCATCATCATTATCTCTCCATCTTTGTTGCCCGGGTGAGTCCTCCACACTCGCGGAGGTCCTTCCTGCTGGCTGCTCCTTCATTAACACTCCAAGAGCGCAGCGCCGTGGCGGCGGTCTGTTGACTTTATTCAAATCGGGTCTTATCTGTAACCTCACAGTCCCCTCTTCAACTCCACTAACTTTTGAGCTAAGCGCCTTTGAACTGGGTCAATCGCCTCCCATGCTGTGCGCACTTATTTACCGTCCTCCACAATATAATAAGGACTTTTTAGATGAATTTGCGGCGTTTCTAGCTCAAATCTTCTGTAAATATGACCGTCTCCTCCTGTTGGGGGATTTTAATATTCATGTCTGTTGTCCCGACAGACCTATGGTGAAGGACTTTTTGGATCTTGTCGATTCGTTTGGCCTGTCGCAACTCGTGAATGGGCCCACGCGTGGCCATGTTCACACACTGGACCTGGTTCTGTCTCATGGGCTGAGTAGCAGTGACTTGGCTATTCTCCCTGCTACTTTCTCTGATCATTCACCAGTTCTGTTTAACCTGGACGTGGCTTCTTCTTCTCGTACTGACCATGTCCACACTCGTCTCTCTCGAGTTATTACTCCCTCTACTGCTGGAGATTTTGTAAATGTTTTTGCTCTGACATCAGCCACCTGCGATTTTACTGATGTTGATAGTTACTTGCATCTTTTTAATTCATCCTGTCTAGCTGCTATGGATTCTGTAGCTCCATTAAAATCCAGACTGACCAAGAATAAGCCTGACCCTTGGCTGAACGAGCGCACTCGTTCAATCAGGCAACACTGCAGAAGACTGGAGCGTAAATGGAGTAAAGACAGGCTTGTGGTCTCCTTTGAAGCCATGAGAGAAGCGTGGTCGCAGTATCAAAAAGCTGTTAGAGGCGCTAGAAATCGTTTCTTTGCAGGGATTGTTTCTGCTAATTCTAATAATCAAGCTGTTTTGTATAAAACCATGAACGCTATGCTCTCACCTGTTAAAACACTATTTCCCTCTGTTTCTGCTGGCTTGTGCAACCAAATCCTTCAGTTTTTTTAGATAAGGTTGATAAAATCAGAGCTCAGATTCCTCCTACTTCCAATGTTCCTATTACTGTCATTCCCACTCATGATTTATTTCATAGTTTTCAACCCATTTCTCTGTCTTGTCTGGAAAAAGCTATTGCTACCATGAAGCTATCGGGCTCTCCAGATGATGTTGTTCCACCTCGTCTCCTGAAGGAGGTATTTCCGTTGATTGGGCAATATGTGCTGGATATTATTAATGGTAGCTTGACCTCGGCTGTGGTTACTCATGACTTTAAACATGCTGTTGTGCAGCCAATCCTGAAAAAACCTGGTCTGGATCCTGCCAAATTCTCTAATCTCCGTCCAATCTCTAAGTTACCATTTTTATCTAAAGTACTTGAGAAAGTAGTGTACGAACAGTTACTTATACATCTTAATGACCATCAGGTAATGGACATGTTTCAGTCTGGGTTCAGAAAACAGCACGGCACAGAAACTGCTCTTGTTCGGGTGACATCTTTCTGGCATTAGATTCGGGGTTCCATGTGGTTATGGTGCTTCTGGATCTATCTGCAGCCTTCGATACGGTTGATCACAACATCTTGATCTCTACACTACGGACTTGGACTGGCATCTCAGGTTCGGCCCTGGACTGGTTTAGGTCTTACTTCCATGACAGGTCCCTTAGGGTCATGCTGGATGATTATTCATCCGAAACACTCTCCCTTCCCTGGGGGGTTCCTCAAGGTTCCATCCTCGGCCCATTGCTGTTCTGCATTTATATTCTGCCCTTGGGAGCTGTTCTCAAACAGCATGCAGTGTCTTACCATCTATATGCAGATGATTGTCAAATTTATTTTTCACTGAAACCCCAAGACTCCACTAAACCTCTGTTCGATTGTCTTCACGAAGTCAAGCAATGGTTGGCTGACAACTTCCTACATCTGAACGACTCCAAAACAGAGGTAATCGTTTTTAGTCCAACTAGTGTTAGAGCAGCCCAGCAACCAGACCTCAACTATCTGTCGCCTAATGTCACTTCTGTTGTTTCCAACCTTGGAATAAGAATAGATTCTGCTTTGAAGATGGATGCTCAGGTCAATAGCACGGTCAGGTCCTGCTTTTACCATCTTAGACGTATTTCAAAATTAAAGTCCATCCTGAGTGTCCGTCTTCTACAATCTGTGATTCATGCATTCATCACTTCTCGGTTGGATTATTCAAACTTCTGTTTGTACGGTATCAGTGAGGCAGCTTTGTCTAGGCTTCAGCTTGTTCAGAATTCTGCAGCAAGGTTCTTGACTGGAGCTGAAAGAAGACACCACATCTCACCTATTCTTAAAACGCTTCACTGGTTGCCCGTTAAATTCAGGATCAATTATAAAATTTTACTTCTCACGTTCAAATCCTTAAACGATCAAGCTCCTCCCTATCTGTGTGATCTCCTTCATTACTACCACCCTCCTCGAACTCTTAGGTCTGAAGATCAACTCCTCTTAATTATCCCTAAGGCACGTTTGAAGACTCGTGGGGAAAGGGCTTTTTCAGTCTGTGCCCCAAAGTTATGGAACTCATTACCACTGCAGGTTAGGCAAGCTTCCTCTATCGGCGTCTTTAAATCTCGTCTGAAGACCCTCTACTTCACTTACGCATTCGATCCCTAATTCCATAACTCCTTAGCTCATCCATTGTCCCTCCTAGACAATTCAATTTTAATTTTGTGTTTTTATATTCTGGTTTTATTTGCTTTTACTGTTAATAGTCTGTTGTTTTATTTCTTTGCTCCTTTTTACATTTTCCATTTACCTGACTATTTTAACTTGTGTTTTCTTGCTTGTTTTTTGTGCAGCGCTTTGTATGGTTGTAATGCCGTGTTGAAAGCGCTATATAAATAAAGTGGTATGGTATGGTATGGTATGGTATGCTTCCTGAAAGAAGAAGTTGAGTGTCTGTTTTCAGCCTCTGATGCTCAGTTTGTCTCCAACTGAACCTGAAGTGATTTTGGAGGTTTCCTGATCCATGTCCCCAGACCTCCACCCTGCAGACAGCTGCTGAACTGCTGCAGCGCCCTCTGATAGCGTCCTGCAGACATCTTGGAAGCAGAATAAGTTCTTGTGGAGGCTTCAGGGTCCAAAACAGCTCCAGTTAGCTGAGAAAGAAGGAGAAGGACAGAAATCTGGTTTGATGTTGTGGAGCAAAAACCACGAGGATGTTCTCAGACAGACTCAACCTCCTTCTAGGTTTATATGTCAAACGGCAAATAAACAGTCTGATATATTTACTCAGCATGAAAACTTTATTTCAGACGTTTTCAACAGGAAGTTATTTAAAAAGTTTTAAAGAGACATAAAGAACAGAAATGAAGCTTATTGCTCATTAGCCTGTTTAATCTGGACTCTTCATTCATCCACTCTCATCACAGGAGTAAAAACCCAACTAGATGCTTTTTTAGTCTCTTTGTGGAAATGTATTCTATATTTTAATATTGAGACTTTTTAAAGCTTCAGAAGGAACGTTTTAGTTTGCTAACTGTATTCCCATCTGCCTGGAAGTGGAGTTTGGGATGAGAAATTAGAAAATATGACAAGTTCTGCTCTCAGAACTAAACAGCTTCAGATCAGTTCAGGATCAGAGGAACTTCTGGGTTTTCCATCTGATAAATCATTTTATTGGGACAGCAGCACCTCAGTTGTGTCCTTGGGTAAGACACTTAACCCGCCTTGCCTGCTGGTGCTGGTCGGAGGGACCAGCTACATCATAGCTCTTCCACACCAGCGTGTGAACGGATGAATGACTGATTATGCTGTGAAGTGCCTTGGGGGGTTGTAGAACCCTAAGAGTGAGCTATACAAATGCACACCATTTACCATTTATTACTGAGTCTTTACTGAAAGTCGAAGAGTTTTTTTAATTGTAAAAATATTTTATTTTTCTTAGAAACATTGAGAATAAAAGCTAAAAAGAAAGAAAATTCTTAAATCTACTAAAAGTGACTGAGACACAAAATAGTTAAAATTATTTATTTAAAATTTTGCTAAACTGAATTAAAATCACTGAACATTCAAGAGCCTTGGTCTATTTCAGTTTACTAAACTCAGCAGGGATGTTGTAGTAAACACAACTCCAGCGTGCAGCGGCTGAGTGAACGTGGTCTGGACTCTGTGGAGGAGAGTCATGGTGTCAGAGACGCTGTAGAAGGACAGAAGACCTGCTCTGTGGTCCAGATACACTCCTACTCTGTAGGAACCAGGACCTGAGATGGAGGTTCTGATGCTGTTGTGTGAGTAACTGCTTAGGGAACAATATAATGACCAAGATTTGTCATTAAATCCAAATCCACATTTAGTCCCACTTCCTGCTTTGTTGATATTCTTGTGGGAGACTGCTACTTCAACATACCCGCTCCACTCCACCTCCCAGTAACTCCCCACTCAGGACCTGACACCATGAAGTGAATCTGTCTAGATGATCAGGATAAAACTGATCTTTATGCACATCTGTTACCTTTCTGTTCTTCTCTGATGGTAACAAACATCTGTGTGCCGTGTTTGGATCCAGTGTGATTTCATGTGAATATTTCAAGAATCCTGCTCTGCTCGTTGGTTCTGGTTCTGACAGTAGAACGTCCACATCAGTGATCTTCAGTGAGACGTTTGTCCAGCTGTCCCCCAGGATGTCCTGTAGCTTGTCTCTGAGCTCTGACACAGCTGCTGTCACATCCTCATAGTATCTGAGAGGACGGATCTTGATGCCGGATGAGTGTGGAGACCCACTGAGTGCTGACACTGAGGGGTAGTTGTGTAGAAACTGGTTGTGATCCTCTGTGTTTGAGAGCTGCTTCAGCTCAGCATCTTTCCTCTTCAGCTCGGTGATCTCCTGCTCCAGCGTCTCCTGAAGCTCTTTGACCCGACTCACTTCAGTTTCCTGCTGGGATCTGATCTGCTGCTTCACATCAGAGCTTCTTTTGTGGATCAGACAGATCAGCTGAGTGAACTTCTCCTCACTGTCCTCCACTGTTTTATCAGCAGAGTGATTGATGGCCTCCACCTCCTGTTGAAGCAGTTTCACATCTTTCTCTCCGTCCTGGATTCCCTGCTGGATTTCTTCTCCTCTCACCTCCAGCTCTCTCTGCCTCTCAGTCCTTTCTACTGCAGCTGAGACTGTGTCGTGGCCTTTATGTTCCTCCACAGGACAGAGATAACAGATACACTTCTGATCAGTACGACAGAACATCTTCATCACCTCATCATGAAGAGAGCAGATGTTCTCCTGGAGGTTCTTGGAGGGCTCCACCAGCTTGTGCTTCTTTAATGGAGCTGAATCATAATGTGGCTGAAGATGTTTCTCACCGTAAGAAGCCGGACAGAACAAACAGGACTTGGTGGCTTTCAGTTTTCTTCCAGAGCAGAAATCACAGGCCACATCTTCAGGTCCAGCCAAGCCCCCACAATGTGGAACAGAAACTGATGCCAATGCGGAAGTTAAATAAATTGCAGTTCCACCCTCATCCGCTGGGGGCTGGTGTCAGAAGCGAGCAAATCCTCATTGACTCCCATGTTAAAAATACCAATTTCAAAGCAGAAATAAACATGTTTACAGCCTGGTACCAGAACCTGTTTTTGTTTAAATGATCTAGTTTACACTCATGACAACTCTGAGGGGGGTGACTTTTTTCTCACTCTTCTGTTTAAGTGTATTAAAAGCCTAAAATTCTGTATAATTAATGAGCATCAGACCCACGTGACCACAGAGCTAGCTCCATGGAAAGGCCTCAGTCTGAGCCTCGGCCTGGCCTGGAAACTGTTCCGCCATTTTCAGTCTCTCAACTTAGACCATTAGTTGTAGCGTTTGTGTATTCTTTTTTGGATATTTTTTGTGCAATTGTTGGACAAAATGACTTGCTGTGGCATTAATTGCACTAATAGAGCGTCCAAGGAGTCTCCACTTCATTTTTTTCGGTAAGTAAAATTATATTTATGTATTTTAGGTCACTGCCGAGCTGAGCTTAGATTTTAACATGTACTGTTTAACCATGAAATTTAAATGTAATAGGGTAAAACCCAGTGCATTCAACATAATGCTGCACTTTAGAAAATGGGTTGAAATATAACATGTTGGTGGAGCTGGGTTCCGACTATCGGCTTGTGGAGATCTTCTCCCCTCCCCGCAGCTCGGCTCATCTCAAGCCCCCACAATGCGGCTCAGAAAATGGTCTCAACCCAAAAGTAGCAAAAATTGCAGTTCCACCCTCATCCGCTGGGGGCTGGTGTCAGAAGCGAGCAAATCCTCATTGACTCCCATGTTAAAAATACCAATTTCACAGCAGAAATAAACATGTTTACAGCCTGGTACCAAAACATGTTTTTGGTTTAAATGATCTAGTTTACACTCATGACAACTCTGAGGGGGGTGAATTTTTTTCTCACTCTTCTGTTTAAGTGCATTAAAAGCCTAAAATTCTGTATAATTAATGAGCATCAGACCCATGTGACCACAGAGCTAGCTCAGTGGAAAGGCCTCAGTAGAGCCTCGGTCTGGCTTGGAAACAGTTTCGGGATTTTGACTCTCTGTGTTTGTGTATTCTTTTTTGGATAATTTTTGTGCAATTGTTGGACAAAATGACTTGCTGTGGCATTAATTGCACTAATAGAGCGTCCAAGGAGTCTCCACTTCATTTTTTTCGGTAAGTTAAATTAAATGTATGTATTTTAGGTCACTGCCACCTTTAAACTAGCTGAGTTTATCAAAGTAGCTAGCTAACTATCACTTTAACATGTAGCATGTACTGTTTAACTATGAAATTTAGATGTAAATAAAATAATGAATAGGGCATATGTCGATGGGTACAAGGGTAAAACCCAGTGCATTTAACATAAAAATGGGTTGAAATATGATGGAGCTCTTGGAGGGACACTTCTGTGTTCCATTCTTCCACCCGGTTCTCCCCGGTGGTCAGCCCGGTGCATGTCTGACCGATGCGGCGCCTACTAGCTGCTGCGCGGGCTGACCGCTTGTGGAGCTCTCGGACTCGTAGAGAGACCTGACCGCAGAAATACTGCAGCTCAATTCCCTACCTAAATGCAAAGTTTGAGAGATGTGGTTCACTTAGGTCTGCACTTCCTTCGGGCTAATTTGTCAAGTTCACAAAATGTGGAACGGGATGTAAGTTTAGAATCAGCGGCGAATTGGAACATATCTCGAAGCCCTGGCCGATGAAACGGTCAACATGACTATTACTGTCAGGCTCGGAGAAAATTCGGGTTGCTTTTGTGTCAGTCGATTCTGCAACAGATTCTGCGACATATATTAATGTCGATTGCGCATCTCTGTCTGATCGCGGCTTCTGTCTGCTGCGCGGGCTGCCGGCTTGTGGAGCTCTGGGATGGAAACCTTTCCACCCGGTTCTCCCCAGCGGCAGCTCTACGCATCTCAGATCGCAGCGGCGCTTGTCTGCTGTGCGGCTGCCGGCTTGTGGAGCTCTCGGGAGACCTCTGTGTTCCACCCGGTTTTACCCAGCAGTCAGCCCAGCGTATCTCTGACTCAGAAGCTCTGGTGTTGTGCACAGTTAACTCCGGTTGTAGCTAAGTTGCTACCTCTGTTAGCTTAGCTCCCACCTCCGCGTTAGCTTTGGGTTAGCTTCAGGTTAGCTTGTAGCTAGTTCGACCGGGTGTCGTCAGTTGATCCCAGCCTTACAGCCCCACCCTCAGCTCCTCCTCTCTTCCCTTCTGTGGAATTGTCTGGGCTTGACGGAACCTGTGACACGGTCAAAATGGCGGTGGTGGCCACCTCCCATTTTAGCTCAAAAACTTATTATTGGAGAATATGGAAACCCATTGTCCAATATTTATATGTCGATGGGTCCAACATAGCAGTGATCAGCAGGAGCTGCTTGGAGTCCAGTCTTCTTCAGATCTTCCATTGTATCAGCTAACATGATGTTTTTCTTTAAAGCAGGCTTCTGCCTGAAGGCCTCACGACATTGAGGGCAGCTGTGGGTTCTTCTCTGATCCTCTCCATCCCAGTGAGCAGTTCATGCAGTAGCTGTGTCCACAGGAAGTAGTCACTGGATCCTTCAGGAGATCCAAACCGATGGAACAGCAGAAGGTTTCTTGGTCCAGCTGATCTCCTGTCTGCTCCATTTCTCCTCTCAGTAACAGCGACTGTGTAAGTTTCACTTCCTCATAACAGAAGCCAGTTTATCGTCTGATCATGAATCATGGGACTGAGTAGACAGAAAAGTGCCTATCAGCTTCTAGCTTCACCACCTGTTGGCTCCTCCCATCTAAAGGGGAGGCACCAGGAAACATGAGGACATTAAACTGATAGACGTTATTAACATCCTCATTAACTGGAACTGAGCTTGAATGAAACAAGATCAAATGTGTTTCTGAACTATCATCATTTTCTCTTCCAGCTCTCTGAAAGTCCTACCTGCTCCTGCAGCTTCAGCCAGCAGGTGAACATAGAACACCTGCAGAGGCGTGATGGAGTCCCAGAGTCCCTCCTCTTTCCTGTGGAGGTGCTGATCTCCTCCAGGGTCTGGTCACCGTAGCTCCAGTTGAGGCTCACTTCAGGGGCCTTCCCTGCAGACCAAACCTCTCTGCTGCTTAGATCTGCAGGAGGATGAGAGCAACTTTAGTGTTTCCTCTAAAACCATCAGAGCTGATCAGATTCATTCAGTAACTGTGAGAAAAATCACAACCTACAGCAATTACTCTGTAATTACATCTGTTATCCAAGCACAACCCCAAAAGCATCACTAGCGTAAAACTCTTTTCAACACATAATTGTTTCAGATCTTCATCTGGACCTACAGCCAATCAGCAGCTGCTGTCGTTGGTAGGGGAACGGCACGTGCCTCACAGGTGCCAGACGGTGAGCCATGGCTCTGCTCAGGTGGCCGGCGTGTCTCAGCGTGCCCACTGTCAGGCTGTACAGGTAAACAGGCTCCACCAGGTGAGACAGCAGAGCCCCCTGGAGACCCACAACACTCCACCTGTCAACACAAACTGTTATTAATTAAAAATGCAAAGCTGTGGCGGTGATGAGGTCATTCTTCAGCTGAGAACAAGAGGGTTTAGAACATTTTTGCTTTATTTATAGTTTTAATTTGAGAAACAAAGAATGCACGAGGTCATAATGTCTATTTGAATATTAGTATTTTCTCACTAAGATTAAAAATCTAAAACATTTTCCAAAACAGTAACTTTGTTAAACAGATTTACTGTTTTTGTTGGTTAATTTATTTACATTTTTGTCCTGATCTTCTGTAAATGTCCTCACATCCTGTTTCAAGATTTTAAAAACTCACTTTGCTATTTTATCAGTGCAGGACATGCTGATGGGAGGTTTCCCCGGCAACGCACCATCCGGGCTCTGATTGGCTCTCTGTGCAGAGATGGGCAGTGTTCCCTCACCTCCGTTCACCTTCACTCTGAGACCACAACAGAACCTCCTGCTGGGATCTGACAGAAAGGAGGCAGTCTTTTCCAGACTCAACAACAGGTAAAGGTGTTTTAAACGTGATCAGCTCTAAAGGTGTTTATCTCACATGCTGTCCTTGTTTCGTAGGGACAGTTGAGACGAGCATCTCCACACGGGCACCAGCTGACATACATGTGGAAGAGGACCCCTTCCTGCAACCGGAAACCATCCCTGCAACTTTTATTTGGTATGAAGATGGATTGTTCCTCTCCTTCTGCTGGATGACTTCAGAGGTAAAAAAACACAAAATATGGATTCATATGGATATGGATTTTATCTAGAATTACATTTTATATTTATAATTGTGTTTGTATGAAATAAAACCTCCAAATTATCACTCTCCATGTTTACAAGATTTAATGCACAAACATATGGAAACATAACATTAAAATGACCATGTACTACCATAAAAAGTGATGTTTAAAAGCTCAAAAATAAAGTTTAAAAACAAATAATTGATTAAATAAATTCCATCCACCCATCCATTTTCATCCACTTATCCGGAGTTGGGTCGCGGGGGCAGTAGCCTAAGGCGAGAGGCCCAGACTTCCCTCTCCTCAGCCACTTGGGCCAGCTCCTCGGGGGGAATCCCAAGGCATTCCCTGGCCAGGTGAGAGACATAGTCCCTCCACCGTGTCCTGGGTCTATCTTTAGGCCTCCTCCCGGTTGGACATGCCTGGAAAACCTCACCATGGAGGCATCCTGACCAGATGCCCGAGCCACCTCAACTGGCTCCTCTCGATGTGGAAGAGCAGCAGGTCTACTCCGAGCCCCTCCCGAATGACCGAGCTTCTCACCCTATCTCTAAAGGAGAGCCCAGCCACTCTTCGGAGAAAACTCATTTCGGCCGCTTGTATCCGCGATCTCGTCACTACCCAAAGCTCATGACCATAGGTGAGGGCAGGAACGTAGATCGACTGGTAAATCTAGAGCTTCGCCTTCTGGCTCAGCTCTCTCTTCATCACGACAGACCGGTACAACGCCCGCATCACTGCAGATGCAGCACCAATCCGCCTATCGATCTCATGCTCCAGTTTTCCCTCACTCGTGAACAAGACCCCGAGATACTTAAACTCCTCCACTTGGGGCAGGACCTCATCCCTGACGGAGAAGGCATTCTACCCTTTTACAAATCAAGACCATGGTCTCAGATTTAGAGGAGCTGATTCTCATCCCAGCTGCTTCACACTCAGCTGCGAACCGCTCCAGCAAAAGCTGAAGATCACGTTCTGATGAAGCCAACAGGACCACATCATCTGCAAAAAGCAGAGACCTGATCCTCAGGCCACCAAAATGGATACCCTCCACACCTTGGCTGTGCCTAGAAATCCTGTCCATAAAGGTTATTGTTACAAGCCATTTTTCCAGGCCAGCCTAACTCTTCAAAAGATGTTAATGTCTCAGGGTTGACTTGTATTTCTATTTGCGTGGGCGTGACACCAGCCACTCTTTAAATACCCTCACTCTGTAGGAGCTGATTAGCAATCACCGCTAACCTAGACTCTGATTCTGGCAAAACCAACTTCATGCAGCTCAAGGGAGACAATTTACTCACAACACACCCTCAGTCCATGAAGCTTATGTACACTTCAGGTTAAGACCCTTGCCAGCTGTTCCTTTTATGTTGAGGAGACAACTGACTTTACCTGTAGCCTAGGATGGAGGAAACGACTTACATCAATAACACCTTGGGATGGCATTTACAACCAGCATCTCACCTTGGCTCGGTTACCGACAGGAGGAGACCCCACTCGTAAATCCTTTTTTCGTTCCTCGAATCCGAGGAACTAGGTTTTATTTCACACCGGCATCCTCCCCCACCATCTGAGCCAACTCACCACCAGGTAGTGGTCAGTTGACAGCTCCGCCCCTCTCTTCACCCGAGTGTCCAAGACATGCGGCTGCAGGTCAGATGAAACAACAACAAAGTCGATCATCGAGCTCCGGCCTAAGGTATCCTGGTGCCAAGAGCACATATGGACACCTTTATGTCTGAACATGTTGTTCATTATGGACAATCCATGACTGGCACAGAAGTCCAATAACAAAGCACCACTGGAATTCAGATCAGGGGGTCCGTTCCTCCCAACCACACCTCTCCAGGTCTCACTGCCGTTGCCCAAGTGAGCGTTAAATTACCCCAGCACAATGAGGGAGTCACCGGAAGGAGCGCTTTCCAGCACCCCCTCCAAGGTCTCCAAAAATGGTGGGTAGTCTGAACTGTAGTTTGGTGCAAAAGCACAGACCACAGTCAGAACCCGTCCCCCCACACGTAGGCGGAGGGAGGCTACCCCCTATTTCTGTGGCGCCGAGGGCACTTGTCAGGATGACCCTCATGCACAACGGAGGAAAAAGTAATGCTGAGGAGGCCGATGTCCAGTGCAGACCCAAGTGTATTTTATTTACATTTTACAAATTTAAAATCTAGGCAGCACAAATTCATACCTGCCGCTCTATCCATCACCCTTCCAACAAACACAGAGCTGTATTTATAACAGGTGTGACTAATTGGACCGATCCTAAAACCAGACAAAGGTAATTACAAAAATACAATCCTTCCATATTCTTAAATTATCCTTACATCCTCATCTCTAAGATCGCTTTAAATAATTACAATACAAAAATAGCAACATCTTTAATTAATCCTAAAAACACTCAATGAAACTAATCTGCCTTCCTAGAGCAATTTCACAGGTCACCCCTCCCATTCCTCCTGAATGGAATGCTCCAGAACCTTCTTTAGGTGCTCCAGCTCCCCAGGGATTCTTTTAGCTGGAACAACTCCAGAAACACAAAGGAAACAGGTAAGTACAAACACTCATTTACCACTTTAAATCCTCCATATTCATACCAACTCTTCTTCTTACAGGTCCAAATGCTTCACCCTTTTTAAATAAACATTAAAACAATTGTGATTGAGCCTGGTTTCATTTATCCTACAACCACAGCAAAAACCTGTGTAATGGACTTGCTACATTACACATTCACTGCGGTAAACCCCAACGTACAAGCACCAAGATGGGGGGCAACTAGTATGCCCATCCCTGCTCGGCGCCTCTCAGTGGGAGCAACTCCAGAGTGGTAGAAAGTTCAGCCCTGCTCAAGGAAACTGGTTCCAGAGCCAGAGTCATGCGTTGAGGTGAGTCCCAACTATATCTAGTCGGAACCTCTCAACCTCACACACCAACTCAGGCTCCTTCCCCACCAGAGAGGTGACATTCCATGTGCCAAGAGCCAGCTTCTGTAGCTGAGGATCAGACCGCCAAGGTCCCCGCCCTCGACTACCACCCGTCACACACTGCACCTGACCCTTTTGGCCCCTCCCACGAGTGGTGAGCCCATGAGAAGGGGGACCCACGTTTCCTCTTCGGGCTGTGCCTGGCCGGGTTCCATGGGTGAAAGCCCGGCCACCAGGCTCCCGCCAACGTGCCCCACCTCCAGGCCTGGCTCCAGAGGGGGGTCCCAGTGACCCACGTCCGGGCGAGGGAACACGGTTTTCATTTATATAATTCATCATAAGAGGTCTTCGGGCTGCTCTTTGTCTGATCCCTCACCTAGGCCCTGTTTGCCATGAAAGCCTCAGACAACTTAGCTCCTAGGATCAATGAGCCACTCAAACCCCTCCACCACGGTAAGGTGGCAGCCCAGGGAGAGGATTAAGGGGAAATGTAAACTTTATTATTTTTGATTTAATTTATGACCTAAATTCTCCAAAGTTCTGTAGACAGTAAAAACCTTCAGACCCAGAAGCATAAAAAATAAGTCACAGAGCATTTTTAACGAAGCAGATCCGGAACCGTACCGAAGCAGCAGCTCCAGCTGACTGTAGAGGAATCGAACCAGCGCCCGTCGGCTCAGGACTTCAGCGTGACAGTCTGTGAGAGGACAACCAAGGTCGCTCAGGTTATCCAGGTCCAAACATTTTGTCCCTGTGGCCAAAGACACGACCCGGGCTGATCTGAGGTCAAATCCTGAGGAAAAAGAAGGAACTTGAAATCAAAAATAGAATCTTGAACCCATAAATCCATCAGAGATGAGTGGATGCAGGTGAGTTAGTGACTTTCTGAAGGAGGAATAAACAGGAAGCAGCAGGAATGCCGTCTTCCTTCTAACTCACCTCTGGTCATCACGACTCCTGCCAGCATCTTGTAAGGAGTCAGTGAGGTAGAGGAGGTGCAGCAGTCAATCAGCTGGGAGCATTTCTGCTTCACTAAGCGGTGGATGGACTCTGCAAAAAACTACAGCAGAGAAGTTCGGTTTCTCACCAACATCTGATCCTCCTCCAGCCAGGCTGAACAGAGATGCAGCATCACAAACCTCCTTTAGTTTAGAGAAAGCTTCAGACAAGAAAATTCTGGCGGCATTTAAAACTCTTCATAGCCCTGAATCTGTTTAGGACTTTAACCACATCAGGCTGCAAAGAAACGTCTTCACGGTGGCTCCCAGGAGTCCATCCCATAACCGCAGCTAAAGACTATGAGGGCTCTGAGACATAATTATGATGTTTAGATGTTGCAGACGAAGATGCAGAACAGGTCTATTCTATTTCCCATGAATGTCCCGGTTCTCCAGCATCTGATCCAAACAAAACCAGCTTTCATGTTCTCTTGATGTTTGACATGGACTTAAACCTTTAACCTTCCATCTCAACATCACCATGGTAACCAGCCAGTCTCCCTTTCTGCACAGATTTACAGTAATTCTTTATTTCAGAGGTTTGTCTCTAGATGTTTGGTTAAATGTTGACCACAATAAAGTTTTTAACGAGCAGTAAAATCTCTGAATGCGTCCAGACTCACCTGAGGTAGCTGCTGATTGGTCCTGCCTCCCTGGAAACCCGTGAGCATCCTCTCTGGTCTTAGGCGGATGTTGTAAAGCTCCTGTAGAGCTGCTGCAGCTGCTTGAGTCTTAGCTTGTCTTTTACTTTGTCCACAACCCTCAAACACCTCCCCCTCCAGTCTGACCACCATGATGAATCTCCTCATGGGCCTGCCTCGAAGCCGCTCCACCTGACACAGGTATCTGAGTCCAGGTCGCAGCTCGTTGAGCATGGCTACTGGACTCAGATGTTCTAATGGTGAGGTTCTTCTCGGATTTGTGGAGGAACAGAAGTGGTTGCAGCTGCTGGTAAAGAACTCCGTCTTTGCTGAGTTGCAGTGCAGGTTTCCAGTGAGTGGTGGTGTGAGGTCCAGTGTGTCTGCTGTAAAATCTGTCCTTGTGTTGCAGAAGTTCCCCACGGTGACGTGGGCCTGGGAGGCATTGGGGAACTGGATGAACGAATGAAGAGCCTGCTCTGCGGCCCTCAGCTTCGCCTGTTTTTTCGTGGCTCCTCGACCCTCAAAGCAGAAACCATTGACCTCCACGGCTACGCAGAACTCCGGGGCATGAAGCGGACCTGTCTTGGACATGATTTCGTAACTCAGACCAGGACGTAACTCGTTCAGATGAACCAGAGCGTTCTTCTGAGTCACGGCCCAGCCTGATCTTTGACTGATCTGCTGGTTTTGGTAGAATAGCAGCAACTGCTTTCTTCTGAACGCTCTGGGAGATGAAGCACAAAAGGTTGATGGGTGATATTTTCTTAGAAGGTTCAAATTCACCAGAGTTTCCTCCTCCTGATCCTCCAAACTGCTGCTACCTGCCAGGAGACAAAAACATCATTTATGGGTCAAAGACAAGAAAGTTTGTTCAAATACAACAAAAATCACATTATTGATAAAAAGGTGGTCAACAAATGAAGGATTTACTGGAATTATCAGCTGATGAGACCTGGTGTTTTATGGTTCTGATGAAGGATGACCACATGTCACTCCAACCCGAAACAGAATCAGAAATGATCAATATGAGACCGCTCAGACTGCAGTCTCTTTCGAAAACATCAGATTCGTATCAGAATCAGTACCACATATCAAAGTGACCTGGGTCGGACTTGAAAAAACTGGATCAGTGCTGTTCAGACTGTCACAACAAAATCAGATATGAGTCACATGTGGGAAAGAAATCAGATATGAGTCACATGTGGGAAAGAAATCAGATATGAGTCACATGTAGGAAAGAAATCAGAGTCACATGTGGGAAAATTATCTGATTTGATTTGGCTTTTCCTGCAGTGTGAATGTAGCCTTAATCACCAAGACACAACAGTTTTTAACATATTTAATACAATTTGATCTTTACTATTTAAGATTTTTACGAGAAATGATGTCTTGTTCTTTAGTAGCTAGGTAAAATTATCTAAATACTCAAAACCAATCCCCAGTTGTGTTACTGAAACCAGATATGAGTTTTTACCCCTCATGACTGTCTCTTGAGGCCACTTCAGTTCAAGCTCATTAGAATAATGAAGAGTGAAGACTAAATTCTGCTGCACTGACCTTGCAGCTCTGTCAGGTGTGTGGTGTGATAAAGTGTGTTTTTATGGAACGGGACATAAAGGTAATGGTGTGAGTCTGGAGCAGTTGAAGGCAGGTGGAGGTGTTTTATTCATCGTCACGGCTACAACAACGAGGTCATTTTGGGACAAAATGTGACAAAAATCACATTTTTCTCTGAACAATTCTTAAAAGGATCACCTTTTAACTTTCATCCATTTACAAGATTAAACTTCACACTTCATTTAAGATTATCCTAAAGTCCATACGAGACTACTTATTTATCTAATCTCTCTGTAAGCTAATTTACAGATTTAGTGGTTGATGGTCAGGCAAACGGGTGAGATGAGAGTAAATAATGACTCCATCAAAGTTCTGGGATGTGTTCAGAAAACCTCCAGGAACCTCCTGGATCAGGAACCTCCTCATCAGAACGAGGAGGAGCAGCGGCTCTTCCCCGAACTCCCCCGGACTACAGCTGCTCCTGTAAAGAGCCACCCGGCAGAGGAAGCTCATCAATAAAAGCTATAAGAATCAGGAAATATAAACATGAATTCACTGATTATTTTATTCCTATTTTTTTATTCAACACGATAATTACTTAGCCATAAAGCTCCATGTTTATTTCTAATGCTGGTTGATTGGGACGATGGCGGTGGCTCAGGGGGTGGCGCGGGTTGTCCAGTTATTGGAAGGTTGCAGGTTGTTGTGTTTAAATGAACCCCTCCTCCACTGTTAATTATTGATTCAGTAGGTTGGGATGAAAGGATGGATGTAAATTATTCCCATTGCTCAGTATAATGTTCCTTGTTCCCATATTCAGGAAACAATTATTGTATGTATTTGGGTGCTTTTAAAGCTTAATATACTACCCTACACTTTGACAAATGTGATGTGAATTTCCATATAAATATGGAAATCCAGTCTGATTGGTCTTGAATGTTTAACCAGAAGATTTAGAATTCTTTGTTTATTCAGGGATTGTAAGACACTTCGTATTAATTCAAGAAGGGAGTCAAGTTTATAAAAAGCAAGAAATTTACTTTCTAAACAATTAAAACATGACAACTTGGACACCTTATGTGATAAATGAATTTAAGTGGATGGAATGTGCGGTGTGATGATGTGTGAATGTGAGGTTATCAGAACCTTCGTATCTGGAGAAACTGAGTGGGAGTGAATTTGGTCTGTTCTAAACTAACAAAGTTGGTTCTTATCAAAACCACATGAGACGCAGTCTGCCGAGTCTACGTACCCTGATCGAAGACCCCCGTGGTAGATCCGGAAATGTTGAGGTCCGGGGACCCCAGAGGTACCGAAAGTTCATAGAAGAAACCGCAGTGCCGACTTTCCCGGTCTCAAGTTGTCTTCAGGTCACGGCAGTTGTTATTTGCATCTTAGGAATAACCCTTAAGTTGAAGTTGGTTCAGCTTTGTTCTGAAGGAACCATTTGCGGTCAGCTGTAGCTTGCAACAGGCTTTTGACAGCTTGTCAAAAGACGCTCTGGGTTAAAGAGGTCAGTAGTAGTAGTACCGCTGTGACTGAGGTTCGAACCTGCACAGGGAAAGCCCACTGAATCCAACGCCTTAACCACTCAGCCATCACAGCTGCAGAAGCAGATGTAAATCTGAACTTCTGGAAGCATAAAAACCTCGACCAGCAACAGACACACGAACCAGTGAATGAATTCAGAAAATAGTCCCAACGTTACGTTTGGAGTTCACACCACTGAAATGACCTCCATCTACATAGCGAACTTAGACAGCGCATGATGTCTGTAACTCGTTCAGTTCTGTAGATCTGGAGCAGGAACTTGAGCTGAGAAATAAAGTTTTAGAAACCAAGACCAAAGAAGCTCCAACTTGTCTTTCATTTTAGTTCCAAACAAGCATCAAAGTCATTAGTGAGAAATGTCTTCTTTCAATTTATATGAAAGCTTTGGCTGATTATAATCTGTAATGGATAAATAATCTGTAATGGATACACTAAAGGAGCTAATCTGCAGGTTAAAGGAGCACCATGAGAGAATGCAGGAAGAATGACAGCCCTTTTCAAAACAAGCGAGTGACTTTCTCACTATCATCCTCCAGTTGGCGTGAAAAACGAGCTTAAAGGTTCCACTATTTTAAACCTTTGGGTGCAAATGTAGGCACAGAATATGATAAAAAAATTATCAATGGCACTATTGAGCTGTTATTTATTTTAAATACAAGTCATATTCATCAGCCTGAATTTATAACACACAATATTAAACAGCCTCTCCCTGGGCTGCCACCTTACCGTGGTGGAGGGGTTTGAGTGTCTCAATAATCCTAGGAGCCAAGTTGTCTGAGGCTTTCTGCCTCTGGTAGGGTCACCCATAGCAAACAGGTCCTAGGTGAGGGATCAGACAAAGAGCAGCCCGAAGACCTCTTATGATGAGTTATTTGAATGGAAACCGTGTTCCCTCACCCGGACATGGGTCACTGGGGCCCCCCTCTGGAGCCAGGCCTGGAGGTGGGGCACGTTGGCGAGCGCCTGGTGGCTGGGCCTTCACCCATGGAGCCTGGCCAAGCACAGCCCGAAGAGGAAATGTGGGTCCCCCTTCCCAAGGGCTCACCATTCGTGGGAGGGGCCAAAGGGGTCGGGTGCAGTGTGTGACGGGTGGTAGTCGAGGGCGGGGACCTTGGCGGTCTGATCCTCGGCTACAGAAGCTGGCTCTTGGCACATGGAATGTCACCTCTCTGGTGGGGAAGGAGCCTGAGTTGGTGTGTGAGGTTGAGAGGTTCCGACTAGATATAGTCGGACTCACCTCAACGCATGGCTCTAGCTCTGGAACCAGATTCCTTGAGAGGGGTTGGACTTTCTATCACTCTGGAGTTGCTCCCACTGAGAGGCGCCGAGCAGGGGTGGGCATACTAGTTGCTCACCATCTTGATGCCTGTACGTTGGGGATTACCCCGGTGAATGAGTGGGTAGCCTCCCTCCGCCTACGTGTGGGGGGACGGGTTCTGACTGTGGTCTGTGCTTATGCACCAAGCTACAGTTTAGACTACCCACCCTTTTTGGAGACCTTGGAGGGGGTGCCAGAAAGCGCTCCTTCCAGTGACTCCCTCATTCTGCTGGGGGACTTTAACTCTCACGTGGGCGACGACAGTGAGATCTGGAGAGGTGTGGTTGGGAGGAACGGACCCCCTGATCTGAATTCGAGTGGTGTTTTGTTTTTGGACTTCTGTGCCAGTCATGGATTGTCCATAAAGAACACCATGTTCAGACAAAAAGGTGTCCATATGTGCTCTTGGCACCAGGATACCTTAGGCCGCAGCTTGACGATCGACGTTGTTGTTTCATCTGACCTGCGGCCGCATGTCTTGGACACTCGGGTGAAGAGAGGGGCAGAGCTGTGAACTGACCACTACCTTGTGGTGAGTTGGCTCAGATGGTGGGGGAGGATGCCGGTCAGACCAGGCAGGCCCAAACGTATCGCGAGTGTCATCGGTGCCTGTCGTGGTGGCAACCCCCGAACCCTCTGGTGGACACCGGCGGTTAGGGATGCTGTCAAGCTGAAGAAAGAATCCTATCAGGTCTTTTTGGCCTGTTGGGCTCCAGAGGCAGCTGACGGGTACCGGCAGTCCAAGCGGAACGCGGCTCGAGTGGTCGCTAAGGCAAAAACCCGGGCATGGGAGGAGTTCGGTGAGACCATGGAGCAAGACTTCCGTACGACTTCGAGGAGATTCTGGTCCACCATCCGGCGCCTCAGGGGGGAAAGCAGTGCGCTAACAACACTATCTATAGAGGGGACGGTGTGCTGCTGACCTCTGCTCAGGACGTTGTGGATCGGTGGGCAGAATACTTCGAAGACCTCCTCAATCCCACCGAGACGTCTTCCAGTGAGGAAGCAGAGTTTGGGGACATTGGGTTGGCCTCTCAAACCTCTGGGGCTGAGGTCACTGACGTGGTTAAAAAGCTCCTCTGTGGCAAGGCTCCAGGGGTGGATGAGATCCGCCCGGAGTTCCAGAGTTCCTTAAGGCTCTGGATGTTGTGGGGCTGTGTTGGCTGATGCGGCTCTGCAATATCGCGTGGACATCGGGGGGAGTCCCACTGGACTGGCAGACCGGGATGGTGGTCCCCTTATTTAAAATGGGGGATCGCAGAAAGTGTTCCAACTCCAGGGGGATCACACTCCTGAGCCTTCCTGGTAAGGTCTATTCAGGGGTTCTGGAGAGGAGGGTCCGTCAGATTGTTGAACCTCAGATTCAGGAGGAGCAATGTGGTTTTCGTCCTGGCCGTGGAATACTGGACCAGCTCTATACCCTTAGGGGGATCCTGGAGGGTGCGTGGGAATTTGCTCAATCAGTCTACATGTGGTTTGTGGATTTGGAGAAGGCGTTTGACCGCGTCCCTTGGGGGGCCGTGTGGGGGGTACTCCGAGAGTATGGGGTACCAGGCCCTCTGATACGGGCTGTTAGGTCCCTGTATGACCGGTATCAGAGATTGGTCTGCATTGCCGGCAGTAAGTCGGGCTCGTTCCCAGTGAGAGTTGGACCCCGCCAAGGCTGCCCTTTGTCACCGATTCTGTTCATAACCTTTATGGACAGGATTTCTAGGCGCAGACAAGGTGTGGAGGGTATCTGTTTTGGTGGCCTGAGGATCAGGTCTCTGCTTTTTGCAGATGATGTGGTCCTGTTGGCTTCATCAGAACGTGATCTTCAGCTTTCGCTGGAGCGGTTCGCAGCCGAGCATGAAGCAGCTAGGATGAGAATCAGCTCCTCTAAATCTGAGACCATGGTCTTGATTCGGAAAAGGGTAGAATGCCTTCTCTGAGTCAGGGATGAGGTCCTGCCCCAAGTGGAAGAGTTTAAGTATCTCTGGGTCTTCTTCACGAGTGAGGGAAAACTGGAGTGTGAGATTGATAGGCGGATTGGTGCTGCATCTGCAGTGATGCAAGCATTGTTTCGGTCTGTCGTGATGAAGAGAGAGCTGAGTCAGAAGGCGAAGCTCTCAATTTACCGGTCGATCTACGTTCCTACCCTCACCTATGGTCATTAGCTTTGGGTAGTGACCAAAAGAACGAGACCGCGGATACAAGCGGCCGAAATGA
The DNA here is from genome assembly GCF_043380555.1 of Nothobranchius furzeri. Taxonomy (NCBI): domain Eukaryota; kingdom Metazoa; phylum Chordata; class Actinopteri; order Cyprinodontiformes; family Nothobranchiidae; genus Nothobranchius; species Nothobranchius furzeri. The sequence goes on from NC_091751.1 coordinate 36,309,330, forward strand.
GTTTTCTCCGAAGAGTGGCTGGGCTCTCCCTTAGATATAGGGTGAGAAGCTCGGACATTCAGGAGGGGCTCGGAGTAGACCTGCTGCTCCTCCACATCGAGAGGAGCCAGTTGAGGTGGCTCGGGCATCTGGTTAGGATGCCTCCCTGGTGAGGTTTTCCAGGCACGTCCAACCGGGAGGAGCCCTAAAGGTAGGCCCAGGACACGGTGGAGGGACTATGTCTCTCACCTGGCCAGGGAACGCCTTGGGATTCCCCCAGAGGAGCTGGCCCAAGTGGCTGGGGAGAGGGAAGTCTGGGCCTCTCGACTTAGGCTACTGCCCCCGCGACCCAACTCCGGATAAGCGGATGAAAATAGATGGATGGATGGATGGATGGATGGATGGATGGATGGACAATATTTAACACACATATCCCGAACTGGCCATTATGTGCATCTTTGAGGACAGGACACATAGATTTTATGATGGTGATTTGTCCTTGTGCATGCATGTGTGTGCATGCGTCCATGTGCATGTGTGTGTGTGTGCATGTATGTGTGCATGTGTGTGTGTGCATGTGTGTGTGCATGTATGTGTGCATGTGCATGTGTGTGTGCATGTGTGCATGTGCATGTGTGTGTGCGTGTGTGTGCATGTATGTGTACATGTGTGTGCGTGCTTGTGTTCTGACAACTGTGGATGATCTCATTTGCAAAGCACAATTAACAGCGAGTGTTTTAATTGACTCCTGATGTGGAGCAACTTTCCTCAAGGGCAGAAGAAGAAAATCTTTTTTCAGGTGACTTGGAGCGGTTTTGCTCTTCCAAGTCACCTGGCTGTAACCAGCAAGTGATTGACAGGCTTCTGCAGAACTGATCCCTTATTGAAAAGGTGAATCAATCATTGATTCAGGTGTGTTAGAGCAGAGAAACAATTAAAACTTGCTGGATGTTGGCCATGAAGGACCAGACCTGTTAGAGACTTATCTGCTCCAGTGGGTTCCTCTTGGTGAATGATGATATTCGACCACAGTCGATTATATAAGTAGAAGATGTAGAGATACCGTTGACCTCCACACTCCCTGCACTAAATAAACATCAGGCTTTTCATTTTTTTTAAGTAATGAGTAATTGCATGTAGAGCAATTCCAGCAGAATTTGATCTAATCTGCTAGATCAGATCCCAGAACAGTTCATAAATGTAGTTAATGTGCAACAGAACCACAACAATGACAGTAATGATGTCTGTCTGCTGCTTTGTTGTGACTTTATCCGTTTGAAGGATTACTTTTGTTATTTGTCTGGTGAACAAAGAGATGGTGAATGTAATTACAACACTGTTAAAAATAAACTTTATTGTGTGTTTCAGAGATAAAAAATAATACAAAGATTAAAAATCACAGAGATTGATTCATTTATAGTAAATTTTCACAAAAACATTCATCTCAGAACATTTGACACCAGACAGGTTCATTTCCAATTACATCAATTATTAATCCATCACTTGTCATTTTAAACTATTTCTTGCCTTTTAGGTTTAGTGAGTAATTTCACTATAATTTGGTACCCCCTCTAATTTTAAAAGGCAAGAAGATTTTTTACTTTGGCCTTCATCCTAATTTTAAAGATATTTTTTATCAGTCTGAAGCAGCTTCAATTTAATTTAGCACCTTGTAATTAATTTTTATTTTTAATTACATTTATTACAATCACATTCTGTGAATATGTGGTTTATAAACAACAATTTTAAAAGACTTTTCTACCAGTGAAGAAATTAAACTTCATTTCTTCAACCTTAAAACTTTAGTGTCTGTTTTTTATGGGTTTTAATATTGTTTTCATATAGAACCACCTCTGCCTCTTTGACCCAAATATTTAAAAGAAGATTCATATTATCAGGATGTTCGGAGTTTCAATCGGAGCGGCAGAAACAACAGCAGCCATCATCCCTGCAGTTAAGTGAAATGAGTCAAAATAAACATATTTCTAGTGTTTCCCCCACCGATGAGCAGTGATTCCAGAGTCCATCAGCCAAATTATACCCCAGCGCGCGCACACACACACACACACACACACACACACACACACACACACACACACACAGAGCATCCAGGTTATATACGAACACAGAAAAGCATGACAGACAGCAGCTGTTGGGATTATAATCCCAAACAATCAAATCTTCTCAGCCAACAAATGACAAATAGTTCATTTGGCTAAAACGCCAACAGACCCTTTATATTTATTTATTTTTACAAACAAATGTTGACTTAATCAGATTAAGGGGGTCTACTGACTTTATGCTGTAATCTGTCCAATGTTATAACGTTTGCAGATTTTTGTAGGAAATAAAACAATTTTAAGTTTACTTGACAGGTTTTGTGGTTTTTAACCATAATAAATGTTTATTTAATTCTGCTGCTCCACTCCTCAGAGCTAATCTGGGTTTCTACTAAAAGATGCCGTAACCGCAGAGGAACCATAATCTGAGAGCGAGAGTTCTAATTTCTGGATGCATTTCTTTCCCAGAGAGGACACATTTCCACTCTGGTGTGGAGTAAAAAGGCTGGTGGATTATTAATCAGAGTAGAATGGGTTTAAAGTTCTTTAAATAACAACTGGATCTAATCCCACCACCATCACGGAATAATGGAATAATCTGCAGCTTTTACTGAGGATTAGCACGGCCAGAACAATGACTGCTTGGCCCTGACAGGTTGACCTTTGACCCTGTAATTATGATTGTTTCCAGAGGAGACGTTGTACATTAAAACAGAGAAGAAGCTGCCTTTCAGAAGTTTTCAGCATCTGAACCCAAAGTTTAATCTCCACACAGTCGCAGCAGAATGTTTTCATCTCATCAAACTGGTCGCTTGTTGGGATTCGTCCAGTTCACGTCACTGGGAAGGTAATCCATCTAAACCATCACAGCATGAGTCAATGATCATAAATATAATCTGTAAAGTGAATTTATAATCTGAACCATAAAGGATCTAAAGCTGGACTCTGGCTCAAGATAAAATTTGCTGATTCATCAGAACAGTCAGTAGATTCGATTGTGTTTCAGTGAATGAAAATGAATTTAGGTTTGACTTTAATAAATGTAACAAACTGACCAAGCATGACTAATCTTGTGCTGCAAGATGAATTGTCGCAAGATTTGGAGTTTTCCAAACTCAGACTCGACACGGGGCTACAGATCTGGCTGCTGCCAGGTTAATAGATGACTTGGTAATCCTAACAGCTGCAAATCAGCTGATTGGTAAAACAGATTTTAGAGCTGTGGCATAAAAACATGAGCTCAACTATAATAATGAAATAAAAGAAAAACTTCTAAAGTAACCGAGGATGTTTAGAGACGTATATAAAACTTTTTTCCTCCTCCTGAGCGCCTCAGACCCTTTTATTCTGTGTTCCTTAACTGAAGAGCACCAGAAGAATTCACAATCCTTTCACAGAAGCTCTCCATGTGATGACTCTTCAGAGTTTTGTGGCTTTTAGATCAAAAGCAAAGATAATAACTTTACAGATTTCTTTTCATTCAACTAACCTTCGCCTTTGCTCCTCCTCCTCCTCCTCCTCCTCCTCCTCCTGGACTTCGTGCTCCCATCCTCCTCCGACTGCCTGCTGCAGCTCCCGTGCAATGGAACCATCTCCTCCTCTTCTGAATCCTGCTGTCCTCACCCTGAGTGAACCAGATGCTGAGTGAGGATTCAGAGGGCAGCTCAGCAGGAGACCCCCACCATCACCACCACTCACTCACACACACACACACACGCTTGCACACACACACACACACACACACGCGCGCATGCACACACACACACGCACGCACGCACACACACACACACACAGCCACTTTAGTGGATCAGCTGAATAAGACTGGACCCAAGCGGCTCCTGCTGATCACTGCTATGCTGGACCTGAAGATGTGGCCTGTGATTTCTGCTCTGGAAGAAAACTGAAAGTCACCAAGTCCTGTTTGTTCTGTCTGGCCTCTTACTGTGAGAAACATCTTCAGCCACATTATGTGCCTCCACTTAAGAGACACAAGCTGGTGGAGCCCTCCAAGAACCTCCAGGAGAACATCTGCTCTCTTCATGATGAGGTGATGAAGATGTTCTGTCGTACTGATCAGAAGTGTATCTGTTATCTCTGTCCTGTGGAGGAACATAAAGGCCACGACACAGTCTCAGCTGCAGTAGAAAGGACTGAGAGACAGAGCGAGCTGGAAGTGAGACGAGAAAGCTACTGGTCCGGACGGGATTCCCGGCCACGTCCTAAGGTCATGCGCGGGTCAGCTGGCTGGAGTGTTTACACACATCTTCAACCTTTCCCTCTCTCTGTCTGCAGTCCCAGCCTGCTTCAAAATGGCCACCATTGTCCCTGTACCCAAATCCTCCACCATCTCCACATTGAATGACTGGCGACCTGTAGCCCTGACACCCATCGTGAGCAAATGCTTCGAGAAGTTGGTCAGGGACTTCATCTGCTCTGTACTGCCCGATTCACTGGACCCTCTACAGTTTGCATACCGCCACAACAGGTCTACTGATGATGCCATAGCCCTGACACTCCATGCTGCCCTGTCACACCTGGAGAAGAGGGACACGTATGTGAGAATGCTGTTTGTAGATTACAGCTCAGCATTCAACACCATTGTTCCCTTGAAGCTGGACAGGAAACTGCAGGATCTAGGACTGAGCAGCTCCCTCTGCCGCTGGATCCTTAACTTTCTGTCTGACAGACGCCAGGTGGTCAGACTGGGCGGCACCACCTCATCCCCCGTCACACTGAACACTGGTGCTCCGCAGGGGTGTGTGCTGAGCCCTCTGCTGTACTCACTCTACACCTACGACTGCACGGCCACGAGAAACTCCAACATCATTGTGAAGTATGCGGACGACACCACAGTGGTAGGTCTCATCACCAACGACGATGAGACGGCCTACAGGGAGGAGATCAGCGCCCTGACCCACTGGTGTCAGGACAACAGTCTCACCCTCAACGTCACAAAGACAAAGGAGATGATAGTGGACTTCCGGAGGAGCAGAGGAATACACACCCCCATCACCATCAACGGCGACGCTGTGGAGAGGGTGAGCAGCTTCCGTTTCCTTGGAGTTCATCTGGCAGAGGATCTTACGTGGTCAGTGCACACGGAAAATACAGTGAAGAAGGCACAGCAGTGCCTCTTCTTTCTCAGGAGACTGAAAAGATTTGGCATGAGCCACCGCATCCTCAGGACCTTCTATCGCTGTGCCATTGAGAGCATCCTCACTGGATGCATCTCCACCTGGTATGGCAACAGCACTGCTTACAACCGCAAAGCTCTCCAGAGAGTAGTGCGGCGTGCAGAAAGGATTATTGGAGGTGAGCTTCCCTCCCTCCAAGACATCTACAGGATGCGGTGCCTGAGGAAAGCGGGGAGGATCATCAAGGACTCAAGTCACCCCAGCCATAAACTGTTCAGACTACTTCCATCAGGAAGGAGGTTCTGCAGCATCCGGTCCAGAACCAGCAGACTGAGAGACAGCTTTTTCCATCAGGCCATCAGACTGCTGAACACTGCACAGACACCTCACCCTCACTACTGAAACTCCAACATTACACGCTCCATACTGTACATTAATGCCACTGTTTTGCACATACCAACCGCTGTATATTTTATATCCCTTATCTTATTGTTTACTTTATTCATTTGTAAAACACGTATATACACACTATACACACACTCACACACTCACACGCACACACGTAGAACAATATATTAAAAAAATATATATACTTGCATAAACATTTAGTAATGTATATACATTACAACTGATACATATTATTACTTAGATTAGTCATTTTTATATTTTACTTGTTTTTACATTACTGTATTTTTGCATAACTCTGTTGCTGTGAAGCTCGCACACAAGAATTTCACTTGCATGTACTGTACCAGTGTACCTGCACATGTGACGTGACAATAAAAGTGATTTGATTTGATTTGATTTGATTTGATTTGATTTGATTTGATTTGATTTGAGAAGAAATCCAGCAGGGAATCCAGGACGGAGTGAAAGATGTGAAGCTGCTTCAACAGAAGGTGGAGGCCATCAATCACTCTGCTGATAAAACAGTGGAGGACAGTGAGGAGATGTTCACTCAGCTGATCCGTCTGATCCACAAAAGAAGCTCTGATGTGAAGCAGCAGATCAGATCCCAGCAGGAAACTGAAGTGAGTCGGGTCAAAGAGCTTCAGGAGAAGCTGGAGCAGAAGATCACCGAGCTGAAGAGGAAAGATGCTGAGCTGAAGCAGCTCTCAAACACAGAGGATCACACTGAATTTCTTCTGAAATGCTCTGCACCCACAGCTATCCATAGATCTGTCCACTTTCTGGCAACCCATTCCTTTTACCTGCACTTTGATAAGGTGCCTGAGGTTGTCTCAGAAGCAGTGGATACGGTATGGGACCTTCTCAGGGATGAATATATTAAGATTTCTCAGAAAATTACTGAGGTTGATGTTTTATTGTCACAAGAGCCAAAACCCAGAGCTGAATGTTTGGAACATTCACAAGAAATCACGCTGGATCCAAACACAGCGAACACCTGTGTCTCCTTATCAGAGGAGAACAGAAAAGTGACGTTCATGAAGCCGGGGCAATGTTTCCCCTACCACCCTGGCAGATGTGCTGCCAGAGGTCAGATCCTGATCAAAGAGCATCTGATGGGGCATTGTTACTGGGAGATGGAGAAAGCTTCAGGAAGGGTCTCAGGCGTGGTTCCCAACAAAGATAAAAGATCAAAGCCTCGAGTCCTCCAGTGTAGGAGTGGATCTAAATCACAGAGCAGGTCTTCTGTCCTTCTGCAGCGTCTCTGAAACCATGACTCTCCTCCACAGAGGGCTACACGCTGGAGTCAGGCTTTGTGATCGCATCGGAGACACGGCAAAGACGGTTAAGTAGAATGGAGCTGACGAAGCCAACGTAGTCTCAGGCTGACTGATCTTTGTCTTCAGTAAGTAAACACATTCTTCTCACATATTTGGTTAATTCAAAGAATTCTCCGCTAGAGGTCACTGTTTTGTCATAGATCTTCTTTAACGCTTATTTTCCTGCAGAAAAAGGACTTCACTCTAGTCTGACTAGTCTTGAATGACTATCTGAGTAGAGATCAAACTCGAGTGTGAAAACGTTTTTGCTTTCTTTTGTTACAGAAAAGTAGAATTGTGTTTAATGTGACCACAAATGTAAAAGTTAGGTGAATCTAAATGATAAACAACTAAGTTAAAATAACCATTTATCAGGGATGTATTTAGTTCAGCACATGTTAATGAGGCATAATCTAAAACCTTATTTATAATATTTTGGGACATGTATTTCTTTAGATTTCTGATTTATGGTTGAATATTTTATTAGAAGTAGCTTTTTGAGTTTTAGTTGAAAATGTTCTTTATCATCCTGTAATTGTGTTATTTGAGTACTGCTGAACAAACAACACAATTTACACATAATTTTTCATAAGCACTTACGCTTTACTAGTTTTTAAAGTTTCATTTTAGTTATTTAGTTTTATATTTTATGTGTTCTTATTACATCACAAATAATTTTTGATATTTTTTCACCAAGATTTTAGCAACCATTTTACGGAGTTAAATGCTCGCCTCGTAATCGGAAGGTTCCAGGTTCAAGCTCCACTCAGTCTGTCGCTGTTGTTGTGTCCTTGGGCAAGACACTTAACCCACTCCGCCTGCTGCTGGTGGTTGGAGGGACCGGTGGAGCCTGTATACGGCAGCCTCACCTCTGTCAGTGCGTCACAGGGCAGCTGTGGCTACAGTGAAGCTCATCACCACCGAGGTGTGAATGTGTGTATGAGTGGGTGAATGACTACAGTAATTGTGTTGTAAAGTGCCTTGGGGGGTTCCAGGACCCTAGAAGGTGCTATGTCAAATACAGGCCATTCACCATTGAAAGTAAAAATTTGACTTGAGAATTTATGTAGGCTATTTACTTATCTGGACTTTTGTGGAATTATCTTGGAATTATCCTGAAGGCCAGATTCCAACAGGCAAGTCAACCAAAAGTTTGGGCCTCCCTCTCAACGGAGTATCCTGAAGTGGCTGCTGATGCAAATATTGCTCCCCTTTCCTACCTCCTACCTCTGTGAATCATCATTTTCAACTCTGGCTGTGATGAAAAATAAGTACAGGGCTCGTTTACAAGAGGAAGATAATCTTCGAGTCTGTTTGTCATCCATCCCTCCAAGAAGAGAGAAACTGTGTTGTGAGAGACAGGCTCATTCTTCTCACTAGTCGCTGATGTTACTGATGACTGACAAGGCCCCACACACGGCCGCCAGAAGTCCACCCACTGAGGCCAACCCAAGCACCACCAGAGTGGGGTCGCAGCCAGACCCCCCAGTGAACCCAACCCAAGGGAACCTCCAGATACTCCAAACTCTGACCCTCCACCACATCAACCACAGCATTGTGTAGGACAATATCAATGACCCTCCATCCTCGCTATGTGATGGAACCGACCAAAGGAGCCCAAAGAGATTGTGGAGGCAGAGGCATCTCAAGTGTAATATGATTCAACAATAGATTTCGTCACTGGTTAATGCAAAGATTATCTTCTAGCTGATGAGGATGGTTTTCTTTGTGATGCATGTGGCAGTCAGAACCACATGAACCTAATTGGTTTCAATCGGGACATCATCCCGGCTTCCCAGCAAACCAAATAGGCAAGTTGGGATATGCCGTTTCAGACACTTTGACAGGTCTTCACATACTCTGCACCAGAATCCCTGAACAGGTGGACAGAACCACAGTACATGGATGTAATTGTCAGGAATGTTGTCTGTGCAGTGTGTGCAGGTGTCAGACGGCACAAACCCCATCCTGAACATCCCATGACCTGTATCGTGTACTCTGTGCAGAACTTTGTATTGAAATAATTGTAAATTGGAGTTCCTGGTCATTGTAAAGGTTTTAAACCAGAAATTATGGTCATGGCTGACTGACAGATCCCCTCCCATTTTTCTATAGGAATTGAATCATCCATTTTGCAGTGTCTTGTACTTTAGATTGTAGTTTTGGGTGATTGAGAATAAAGAAGTCTAGTACCCTTGATGGTATTTTGTCATTCCACTTTATTATTATTACATTTTTGTTTATCTACAGATCTAATTTGGTGATATTCTAAAAATGCATTCTAGTCTATCCTATCATTTAACCAGTTAAATGTCATGGAATCCAATCTAGGTATAGGATTCCGTTACACTTCCAGTCAGGAAGGTTAATCATTTTATTGTTATACAAAATGTTCGGGTCATTCCAGATGGGAGTGCATCTGCAGGGTTTTAGTGAAGACTGTCAATTTTAGACCTTCCCACCGTGCTGTCAGAGAGGAGCTGATATTAATACTTTTGAAGCTTTCATGTCTTCTTATGCTTGAACTAATGAATGGTATGCCCAAAAGCTCTATCTCGTTGCAAAGTGTCTGTTCTACATCTAACCAGGACTCATCTAGTTGGTTAGTTCGTTGCGATATTGTAGCCTGTTGTTGGCAATCCTAAGTATGTATCACGGCAAGGTCGCTCAGAGTTCCCGGATGTGTTCTTGCTCCGCCCAGTTGTATCGAGGATGCATCCCTTGATGCAAATGCATCCTTTTGCGGATTTGGGACGGTAGTTTCCCACAATGCATTACGTCTAACCATTATACTCATGTATACTCTGTGGTTATACATGGGTCATAGTCCGAACGTCAGAGGAGAAATCTAATAACTGTAGAGTTTTAAATCAGAAATACTATTAAATAAATATTAAGTTGTCTTATTGTAAATAATTGTGTGTAACCTGTAAAATTTGCTGCGTGTATTTGGGTTTTACTTTTCACGATCCCTCAAAATCCTAATTGGCTAACCCACTTTCAAAATAAAAGCAGAGCAGCTCTGTTTTGATTAAAAATGCGTTTTTTTAATTCACTTAACTGCGAGAAATGCTGGTATTTTATCAGTTTTGATCGAAAATGGACCAAATATAATACAAATAGTATTTTACGTTGTTATTTCGTTGTGTAAGGAACAAACTAAACCTTTATTTTTGTATCAGCTCGTTTAACCGTCGCCAGAAGCAACTGGGGCTCTGTTGCAAATGCCTCGTCCTCCCTACTCGGTAGAACGGACTCTCTGGTGTCCTTGCCAAGAACACACTTGTCTAGTAAGAACGTACTTGTCTAGTGCACGAGAGCGTACTTGAATACTGACAAACAGCCAGCCTGCCTCTCTGAGCGGCACTGCGGTGAGCTGCACTGACTCCAGCTCTCTACACGTTTGTCAGCCGTTCTTCACGACTCTTCCCCTCCTCCTTTAATCTTGCCTTCCGCCTCTTCCGGGACGAACGCAGAATAAGAACCGCTACGTGACGTGACCGCCGCTCGCGTCCGCCCGGAGGACCGCTGCTGCGGTGATAACAGCCGGGGTGCCCTTGACTCGGGGAGGACTTTGGGGTGAAGTGGGGTTAGGAACGCGCTGTTACCCATGGACGTGACATTGTGACTGCGTGGTCTTCATTGGCAGGACGCTCGGGGATGCTGTCCGGGCTCTGCGGGGTGGCTTCTTCTCAGGCGGCCGCGGAGCTCAGGGAGGCATCTGTGGGGAGCCCCGTCGCCGGAGCTCCGCTGGTCAGCGGAGGAGGCCTGAGCGCTCTCCACCTCCGGATTAGATGTGTCAGAAGGCAAGTGTGCATGACGAGATAAACAAAGCGGGAGGCTGTCCTGCCTGCACTGGAGATAACCAGCTGCAAGTATTATTTTGTTCAGAGTGCCATTTGTGGGGTTTGCTGGACCTTTTTTGTCTCACAGACTGAGAGCAGAATAACAGATTAATAATACACATCATGGGCAGCAACATATGAACTGTATTTTTGCCTTTTTGTAACCTTTGATGTACAGGGATTAGGTGACAACAATGGCAGATCACGAGGAAACTGAGCTGTCAGAGTCTCTTCAGAAGGAGGAGGGGTGTTCTAGTGAGGTTGAGGAGCCGGGCACCAACACAAAATCTAAAAGTCTGCCTGTTTTAAATGAACCAGGACCCCAAGAAAAATATGTAAAAATATGTTTGTCCATAACAGCAGAGGAGAGCGCCGAATTCATTCAGCCCCCATCCAAGAGCGAGTCTTTCCAGGTAGAGTCCCCAACCAGGACAAACTACCCGCCAAAGCTGGGGAAGTCAGCGCTGAACAGGCCAAGCTCCTACATGGAGAACACAGAGATACGAATGAGCATGGCCAGGAAAAAGCAGCCAAGTGTTTTTGCTTCAAGACTAGCTCAGATCCGCCTGCCCTGTAGAAAGTACCTGAGCCTCATCTTGCAGGACTCTCGCTGCTTCCTGTTCTGCATGTGCTACCTAACATTCATCCAGTCCCTGATGGTGTCAGGCTACCTCAGCAGCGTCATCACCACCATAGAGAAGAGGTACAGCCTGAGGAGCTCGGAGTCGGGACTCCTCGTAAGCTGCTTTGACATCGGGAGCCTCATAGTGGTTGTCTTCATCAGCTACTTTGGTGGACGGGGTCAAAGGCCTCGCTGGCTAGCTGTTGGAGGGATTTTCATAGCTGTTGGTGCTGCTCTCTTCTCCTTACCTCACTTCATCTCCCCAGCCTACCAAATCAAGGAGGTCAACTCGTCCTCGGCCAACGAGGGCCTGTGCATGAACAGCAACGCCAGTGGCAGGGACCGTGTCGATACCACTTCCTGTCCCAGAGACCAGGACGGCAACGAGCACCACTTGTACGTAGCATTGTTCATCATCGCACAGATTCTGGTGGGTATGGGATCTACACCCATCTACACACTGGGACCCACCTACCTGGATGACAATGTCAAGAAGGAGAACGCTTCGCTGTACCTAGGTAAGAGTCATGGGTGTGAGAGTTTAGTGTGTGTGTTACACATCAGGTTTTTGCTATATGCTAAAAAGGAGTAGCAGAAATCCAACTTTATTCATACATTTTTTTAAATACCACTTAAACCCTAAGTTCTGTACCACGTGATGTAAGAAGGATATAAACAAACAGCAACCATACCAGATTAAAATCACAATAATCCAGCCGCGTGTAAATGAACACGTGAATCACCGTCTCAGAGAATAAAAGGCTTTAATTTCGTCCGCGTGGTTTGACGTGCTGAGTCAGAGAACTTTGTTCTGCCAAAAACCATCATTTCTGTCCTACTCATATTAAATTTAAATAAGTTGAACAGCATCCAGGCTTCAGGACACTGGCGTGCCTGTTGCTTTAGATCCTGAAGCAACAGAGAAACAGTGTGTAGTTTTATGTTTTAAAGGGATGTAAATCTGTCATCAGCATGGCGAGAAAGAGAAATGCCACGTTTTTTGGCACCAGAGGAAGTCGTCACCTTCCTCTTACCCCGTATAAGAAAGGAACAGAGGATGACACAGAAAGATGGAGGTCTGAGCCCTGCTCACCTTGTGAGGGCTCAATAAGGGTAGGATGAGGGGCCTCCAGGGCGGCATCAGTGGGTTTGAGTAACATACGAGGATTGTGAGAGTTTAACACAAAAGGAACAGTATCTGCTTGCATTTGTTGGGTTTGGGAAATTGAGTGCCTTAAGAGCTCAATATATATATTACCTCTACTTATGACCAATAAGCTGCGATACTCTATCTAAATATAGAATATCAACCCTGCTTGGTCTTTGTGTGTTTATCGGAAGATTCTAGGATTCTTTATTTATTAAGGGATTGTACACACTTCATTTTGATTCAGAAAAGAGTCAGGTTTATAAAAGTAAGAATTTATTTTACCAACAATTAAAACATGACAGGTTAACTAACATTTTACTGTGATGGATGGAACTAGATATGATGTATGAACCTATGTGTGAATGCAATGTTATCAGAACTTCCGTATCTAGAAAAGCTGAGTTCTGGATGTGAAAGAATTTGGTTTGCGTTAAGCTATGAAGTTGATTAGTATCAAAAGCACATCAGACGCTTTCTGTGTGTCTACTTCACCCGTTCTCGGAGACCCTCTTGGTGGATCCAAAGGTCAGACAGGTCGGATGACCTCTGGCACAGAAGGGCTGTAGAATACCGTGGCACCGACTCTTCAGTCCAGAGATGTCTCGGGTCACAACAGATGGATGGAACCGCACGTCTGGGACTCTTAAGGAGTCTAAACAATATCAGCTTGTTCTGCAGGAACTGTTTGCTGTATCAGCTTTGCAGGTGCAAAAAGATTTTGACGATATGTCAAAAGCTTTGATGGTTAAAGAGGTTTTGCTTCAGATGGCCGGTCTGAAGCTTTCTCTAGAACTGATGAATCACCAGAGTGATCCAATTTTAATGTTCTCATGTTATGATTTTTGTAGCCAACCAGAGGTTGACAAGTTGAGGAATATTACCAAGGCAACTCAGAAACACGCCTTCTTTGATCCGGAGGCTCTGATCCGGAGTAAAGGGCTATTTATGTGTCATGAGTTTAACTTAGCCTTACTTTGTTCTTGTATGAGTGCAGATGGTGATGACCTTGTCATATAAACATGCTGAAACATATTTCAATCACAGTAATCATAACATAGCATTCATTTCAAACTTCAATTATTGAGCACAGATTAATAAAACATTTCATTATATTATAATTATTATAAGTAGCAATAAACAAACATTTATTTAATGATCATCTAGCTTATAAGTTTTAGAAGTTTGTCTTTGGTGTGTTCTTACTGTGTTTAGTTTCTAATTCCATTTTTGGTTCTTTTTAAAACACAATGATCCACACCAACATAGCTGTGCGTCAGCTCTGAGGATGTTTTGCAGTCGGCAAACGAAAAGTTAGCAAGGTAAAGAAAAACCTTTCCTGTGTTTTAAAAAGAACCAAAAATGGACTTATAAGTTCATATGTTTATGTTTATTTATTTAGCAGACGCTTTTATCCAAAGCGACTTACAATTTATAACATGTAGGGCATGTTGTGATCTGTGGGGGAAACCGGAGTACCCGGAGGAAACCCACGCATGCATGGGGAGATCACGCAACTCCATGCAGAAAGGCCGCAGCCGAGCCGAATTTCGAACCTGCCACCTTCATGCTGCGAGGAAACAGTGCTAACCACTGCACCACCATGCAGCCCTTTAATTTAATTTAAATTTAATTTAGGAAATCATTCTTTGATTTAGCAACTGATCCGAGCTGCGAGTGTTCCTTATTCAAAGGCATGAAGAATCCTGTAGAAGGATGGACCTTGAGGAGAGAACATTACGTTATCTGTGTTCAGAGCTGCAGAGAGGCTCTGAGCTCCAGCTGATGGGGATGAAGGCAGGCTAATTTAAAGGGAACACATGCAGTCTCGTGTCTCCATTTTGACCAGATGTTGAATGGTCAAACAATACCTAAAAACTGACCATTGCTGGATGTTACACATTTCACCAACCGTCCTTTAAAATCCGAAGTGACATTTGTAATTAGTTCCTTTTCCACTTTTGTTCTGCACACCGATTCTCGCGTTTCACATTGCAAGTTGTTATTCAGTCAGGATTCAGATTTGTTCTGGTGTTTTGGGTGTTTTCGTTGAGCTATATTAATCCATGAAACATGAGCTGAGTCCAGTATCCTGGTACTCAAAACAGGACTGGTTAAAAGCTGCTGACGGGGTTCTTACTGGTGCTTAAAATCCTTAAAGGTGCTTTAATATTAAACAAAGCACTTGAAACTAACTGTGCCCTAAGAAAGTTGTCCGTGATCGAAATGGGCCAATATTCAGGCTGATCGGATTCATCAGTGATTTGTTTATTTAAGACTGAAAAGTGGATTTTTTATGTCTGTATTTAGCAGGCACCAATAAAAAAAAATCTTATGTTTTCTTCTTCTTTCAAAAACTCATCAAGCACAAGTTTGTGGAAACACATCTTCCATGTAGACATTTTTACTTATCAGAAACTGAAAATCATTCTGGGAATTATCTTTGTTTGAGATAAATTATTATCAGTCAAAATCAGTATCGGCTGGTCGGAGCATGTGCAACAGTCAGATATCGGTATCATCCCTCTAAAAACAAATTGGTGCACCTCTGATACTTTAGCTGTAGCTGGTTTTAGCACACTGATAGTTCTTTAATGAAGCAAAGAGGTTGGTGTGAGTCACTATGCTGGTGTGGATCACTGTCATGTTGGTGTGGATCTTTGTGATGTTGGTGTGGATCACTGTGGTGTTGGTGTGGATCACTGTGGTGTTGGTGTGGATCACTGTGATGCTGGTGTGGATCACTGTGATGCTGGTGCGGATCACTCTTATGTTGATGGAGATCATTATGGTGTTGGTGTGGATGACTGTGATGGTGGTGTGGATCACTGTCATGTTGGTGGAGATCATTATGGTGTTGGTGTGGATGACTGTGATGTTGGTGTGGATCACTGTGGTGTTGGTGTGGATCACTGTGATGCTGGTGTGGATCACTGTGATGCTGGTGTGGATCACTGTGATGCTGATGTGGATCACTGTGTTGTTGGTGGAGATCATTATGGTGTTGGTGTGGATGACTGTGATGTTGGTGTGGATCACTGTGGTGTTGGTGTGGATCACTGTGATGCTGGTGTGGATCACTGTGATGCTGGTGTGGATCACTGTGATGCTGGTGTGGATCACTGGGATGTTGGTGTGGATCACTGTGATGCTGGTGTGGATCACTGTGATGCTGGTGTGGATCACTGTGATGCTGGTGTGGATCACTGGGATGTTGGTGTGGATCACTGTGATGCTGGTATGGATCACTGTGATGCTGGTGTGGATCACTGTGATGCTGGTGTGGATCACTGTGATGCTGGTGTGGATCACTGGGATGCTGGCGTGGATCACTGTGATGTTGGTGTGGATCACTCTTATGTTGGTGGAGATCATTATGGTGTTGGTGTGGATCACTGTGATGTTAGTGGAGATCATTATGGTGTTGGTGTGGATCACTGTGATGTTAGTGGAGATCATTATGGCGTTAGTGTGGATGACTGTGATGTTAGTGGAGATCGTTATGGTGTTGGTGTGGATCACTGTGATGTTGGTGTGGATCACTGTGATGCTGGTGCGGATCACTGTGATGTTGGTGTGGATCACTGTGGTGTTGGTGTGGATGACTGTGGTGTTGGTGTGGATCACTGTGATGTTGGTGTGGATCACTGTGATGCTGGTGCGGATCACTGTGATGTTGGTGTGGATCACTGTGGTGTTGGTGTGGATGACTGTGGTGTTGGTGTGGATGACTGTGGTGTTGGTGTGGATCACTGTGGTGTTGGTGTGGATGACTGTGATGTTGGTGTGGATCACTGTGGTGTTGGTGTGGATCTTTGTGATGTTGGTGTGGATCACTGTGGTGTTGGTGTGGATCACTGTGATGTTGGTGTGGATCACTGTGTTGTTGGTGTGGATCACTGTGATGTTGGTGGAGATCATTATGGTGTTGGTGTGGATCACTGTGATGTTGGTGGAGATCATTATGGTGTTGGTGTGGATCACTGTGATGTTGGTGTGGATCACTGTGATGCTGGTGCGGATCACTGTGATGTTGGTGTGGATCACTGTGATGCTGGTGTGGATCACTGTGATGCTGGTGCGGATCACTCTTATGTTGATGGAGATCATTATGGTGTTGGTGTGGATCACTGTGATGTTGGTGTGGATCACTGTGATGCTGGTGCGGATCACTGTGATGTTGGTGTGGATCACTGTGATGCTGGTGCGGATCACTCTTATGTTGATGGAGATCATTATGGTGTTGGTGTGGATCACTGTGATGTTGGTGGAGATCATTATGGTGTTGGTGTGGATCACTGTGATGTTGGTGGAGATCATTATGGTGTTGGTGTGGATCACTGCGATGTTGGTGGAGATCATTATAGTGTTGGTGTGGATCACTGTGATGTTAGTGGAGATCATTATGGTGTTGGTGTGGATCACTGTGATGTTGGTGTGGATCACTGTGATGTTGGTGTGGATCACTGTGATGTTGGTGCGGATCACTGTGATGTTGGTGTGGATCACTGTGATGCTGGTGTGGATCACTGTGATGCTGGTGTGGATCACTGTTATGTTGGTGGAGATCATTATGGTGTTGGTGTGGATCACTATGATGCTGGTGCGGATCACTGTGATGTTGGTGTGGATCACTGTGATGTTGGTGGATCATTATGGTGTTGGTGTGGATCACTGTGATGTTGATGTGGATCACTGTGATTAGGGGTGGGCGGTATAAACAGTATACGATAGAAATTATATTGTAGCGACATGAATGGCCTCATTTGTGACATGAGAGCAAGAAAAAGAGAAATGGCTAATGCCCAGGCTGAGCTTAACCTGCCTCCTCACTGCCTCATAACTGAAACACCAACAAGATGGGACTCTCCTCAACAGATGGTTCAGAGGCTGCTTGAACAAGAGAAGGCCATATCCCAGGTCCTGAAAGCAGACAGGAAAACCAGGCACCTGGTACCAACTTGGCAGGACATTGATGTGTTAGAATCTATGAACAAAACCCTCGAGCCCCTGGTGAAGTTCACAGATGCTTTGTCTGGAGAGGAATATGTGAGTGTGTCGTATGTCAAACCTGTGCTCCACCTTCTAAACAACACAGTTCTTCCTCAAGCTGATGATGACACAGACCTGACAGCAGGCATGAAGAGAACCACCCTCACGTATTTAAATGAGAAGTACACAGACCCTGCAACTGATGGCCTGCTGGATGTGGCCTCCTTTGTCGACCCACGCTTCAGATCATCATATATAGCTGATAACCGAAAAAGTTCATCATGACAAAAGCAGCAGCAGAAATTCAAGCACTGCTAGAAACACAAGCTGTGTCTGCCACAAAGTCACCACCATCCCACACAAGCACAGGAGTTGCTGGAGAAGTCCAAATTGAACCTAAGAGGAGTAAACAAACTCTGAGCAGCTTTTTCAAAAAGGCCTCTGCTCAGCCTGGCCCAGCTGTCCTCACTAACAGAGAAGAAATTGAAATTGAGCTGAAGAGTTACCTGCAAGCACTGGACGTTGAAGGAGATGTTAACCCACTGGAGTGGTGGCGGCTGCTCCAGGCCAATTTTCCCAGGGTGGCAAGCCTAGCCAAGAAATACCTTTGTATTCCTGCCACGAGTACCCCCTCAGAAAGAGCATTCAGCTCCAGTGGCAACATAGTAACATGTCACAGATCTGCACCAAGCCCCCACAATGCGGCTCAAAAATTGAGTCCAACCCGGAAGTACCAAAAATTGCAGTTCCACCCTCATCCGCTGGGGGCTGGTGTCAGAAGCGAGCAAATCCTCATTGACTCCCATGTTAAAAATACCAATTTCACAGCAGAAATAAACATGTTTACAGCCTGGTACCAAAACATGTTTTTGGTTTAAATTATCTAGTTTACACCGATGGTTTACACTCATGACAACTCTGAGGGGGTGTGAATTTTTTTCTCACTCTTCTGTTTAAGTGTATTAAAAGCCTCAAATTCTGTATAATTAATGAGCATCCGACCCACGTGACCGCCGCCTCAGACCCACGTGACCACAGAGCTAGCTCAGTGGAAAGGCCTCAGTAGAGCCTCGGTCTGGCCTGGAAACTGTTCCGGGATTTTGAGTCTCTGTGTGTGTGTGTATTCTTTTTTGGATATTTTTTGTGCAATTGTTGGACAAAATGACTTGCTGTGGCATTAATTGCACTAATAGATCATCCAAGGAGTCTCCACTTCATTTTTTTCGGTAAGTAAAATTATATTTATGTATTTTAGGTCACTGCCGAGCTGAGCTTAGATTTTAACATGTACTGGTTAACCATGAAATTTAAATGTAATAGGGTAAAACCCAGTGCATTTAACATAATGCTGCACTTTAGAAAATGGGTTGAAATATAATATGTTGGTGGAGCTGGGTTCCGACTATCGGCTTGTGGAGCTCTCGGGAGACCAATGTTTTCCACCCGTTCTCGCCTCCCTGCAGCTCGGCGCATCTCTGTCTGCTGCGCGGGCTGCCGGCTGGTTCTCCCCGCAGCTCGGCGCATCTCTGCCTGATAGCGGCTTCTGTCTGTTGCGGGGCTGCCAAATGGTTCTGCCCGCAGCTCGGCGCATCTCTGTCTGATCGCGGCTTCTGTGTGCTGCTGCAGGCTGACGGCTTGTGGAGCTCTGGGATGGAAACCTTTCCACCCGGTTCTCCCCAGCGACAGCTCTGCGCATCTCAGATCGCAGCGGCGCTTGTCTGCTGTGCGGCTGCCGGCTTGTGGAGGTCTCGGAGACCTCTGTGTTCCACCCGGTTTTACCCAGCGGTCAGCCCGGCGTATCTCTGACTCAGAACCTCTGGTGTTGTGCACAGTTAACTCCGGTTGTAGCTAGGTTGCTACCTCCGTTAGCTTAGCTCCAACCTCCGCATTAGCTTTGGGTTAGCTTCAGGTTAGCTTGTAGCTAGTTCGACCGGGTGTCGTCAGTTGATCCCAGCCTTACAGCCCCACCCTCAGCTCCACCTCTCTTCCATTTTGTGGAATTTTCTGGGCTTGACGGAACCTGTGACACGGTCAAAATGGCGGTGGTGGCCACCTCCCATTTAGCCTCAAAAACGTGTTATTGGAGCCTATGGAAATGAATTGTCCAGTATTTATGTGTCGATGATCTGCACTGAAGCCTGAGACTGTGAACAAACTGGTGTTCCCGGCAAACAAACTTTGATGTGCAGGAAAGTTTAATCACTGCTCACAAGGAGCACAAACACTGATGTTTAATGTTCATATTTGCAATTGATATTGCAGGATAGAAATTTGTTCTATTGAGAGTTTGTAGTTCTAATATGTGCAGCTTTATTTTGTGCAATGTAAATAAGTAATCAGGAAAGAAGGAAAAATGTTTTTTGTTTTACATTTTTCACGTTATTTTAAAAACGTTTGTGTTTTGCTAACTTTTACTTGTATTTTTATTTAAAATGTCCAAAATGTAATTTTTTTATTAAAGAATTGTGTGTTCCATTTTTTGGAAAAAGATCTGTTACACATCTTAAATATGACTTGAAAACTTTTTGATTTTGCACAATAAATATTCTTAAAATGGCAGTTTATAGTTTTTGAAGTGTTTATTCTGCTGCTGCAATTTAACTGGTATGTGAGTATGTTTAGAAACAGTTGTTTTTGACATATATGCAAAAGAAAGTCATATATCGCAATATATACCATACCGCACATTTTTCAAATTATATCGCAATATAGATTTTAGGCTACATCGCCTACCCCTAACTGTGTTGCTGGTGTGGATCACAGTGATGTTTGTGTGGATCACTGTGATGTTGGTGTGGATTACTGTGATGTTGGCACATTGTATTGTTTGTAAGCATCTTGATTACATCTCTACCTGCGAACCAATGCCTTCCAAAGTGCTAATTTCTGGCTCTTTTCCAAGTCGTCGTTGTCTTCCTCCGTTTATCCGGGTCTGGGTCGCGGGGGCAGCATCCCAACTAGGGAGCTCCAGACCATCCTCTCCCCAGCCACCTCCACCAGTTTCTTCGGCAGGACCCCAAGGCGTTCCCCAACCAGATTGGGGATGTAATCTCTCCAACATGTCCTGGGTCGACCTGGGGGCCTCCTGCCAGCAGGACATGCCCGAAACAGCTCCCCAGGGAGGCATCCAGGAGGCATCCTGACCAGATGCCCAAACCACCTCAACTGACTCCTTTTGATCCGGAGGAGCAGCAGTTCTACTCTGAGTCCCTCCCGAATGTCCGAGCTCCTCACCCTGTCTCTAAGGCTGAGCCCGGCCACCCTACAGAGGAAACTCATTTCGGCCGCTTGTATTTGTGATTTTGTTCTTTCGGTCATTACCCAAAGCTTATGACCATAGGTGAGGATTGGGACGTAGATCGACCAGTAAATTGAGAGCCTGGCTTTCTGGCTCAGCTCCCTCTTCACCACGACAAATCGGCTCAGTGTCCGCAACACTGCAGACGCCGAACCAATCCACCTGTCGATCTCCCGATCCCTCCTACCCTTACTCGTGAACAAGACCTTGAGATACTTAAACTCCTCCACTTGAGGTAGGACCTCTCTCCCGACCCGGAGTTGGCAAGCCACGCTTTCCTGTTCGAGAATCATGGTCTCAGATTTGGAGGTGCTGATCCTCATCCCAGCCGCTTCACACTCGGCCGCGAACCTACCCAGTAAGAGCTGAAGGTCAGAGCTGGATGAAGCTAGGAGGACCGCATCATCCACAAAAAGCAGAGACGAGATTCTCCTGCCACCAAACTCGACACACTCCACACCACAGCTGCGCTTAGAAATTCTGTCCATAAAGGTTAAGAACAGAACCGGTGACAAAGGGCAGCCCTGGCAGAGTCCAACCCTCACCGGGAACAGGTCCGACCTACTACCGGCTATGCGGACCAAACTCACGCTCCTCTGGTAAAGGGACTGAATGGCCCTCAACAAAAGACCACCCATCCCATAGTCCTGGAGCGTCCCCCACAGAGTGCCCCTGGGGGCAAAGTCATAAGCCTTCTCCAAATTGTTACCAAAGAAGTCCCCCTTTATGTAAAGCTGGCATGCACAATGTCACTACCGTGCCGGTGAGCGAAGCGGAGATGAGGCGAGGATCCAAACGGGGTGAGGAAGACAGGCAGACAGGTAGGAACGTTTTACAAGATCTTTAATATGGAGCACGCAGGACATAGAAACTATGATCCAACACGAGACACAACACAGAAGGGGTTTAAATACAGGAGGGCTGGGAGCTTGGGTGATTGGGAAACGAGAGGCAGGTGGGAGCAATTAACAGAGACACAGGACTAAACCAAAAGGGGAGACGGGACAAGGTGTGACACACAAACTTACCAGGTGATTTAATAAGTGTCTTTGTCACATTTAGAGGAGAATGTTGTAAAAATAGGAGATCTGAATGGGTCTGTTTTCATTTCTGGTAAAGGTCAAAGGTCAGTGTGATGTCTATGTTCCCATCTGCTAATATCTAAAAGGGTCCCGAGGAACCATCTGCTCTGCAAAGGCACCAACTGTTTATGACCCAGAGCAGTGAAGCTTACCTTCTGTGTTCCAGATTGGCATCATGATTTATTGTGAGTTTTGAGCAGGACACATCCAAGCACCGACACCGTAACAGTAGATGTGGAGGTTTGTATTTGTCTAAATCCTGTTTGACTCAGAAATAGGAAAAGGTCACAACATGTTCTGGTCTACATACCAGCAACATCGGAAGGTCCCTAGCCCCTTCAGCTTTTGGCCTACACACAAATTAGGAATTCACTTCAGAAAGTTCTGCAGGCAG
Source organism: Nothobranchius furzeri (assembly GCF_043380555.1). Lineage (NCBI taxonomy): Eukaryota > Metazoa > Chordata > Actinopteri > Cyprinodontiformes > Nothobranchiidae > Nothobranchius > Nothobranchius furzeri. The sequence continues at coordinate 36,331,610 of NC_091751.1, forward strand.
ATCAGCTGTGTGACCCTTTCCCACAAACTCTTGCCTCAGTTGCTTCAAACAAGGTAAGTCTGCAGTAATTAAACCGATCAACGAGACCAGGCTTTATGAAACGAGGAGAAGGAAGGTCTTGCAATGAGGATTTTATTATGTCGATTAAGTATTAATGATAATATGATAATAATGAAATGTGTTAATGTTTAACTTTTTATTCAAATATTTTCATTTATTAGTTTATTTCACCAGTTATGTTTGCTTCTTTCTTCAATAAAATATAATTACAAAAACATAAAAAGTGGTGCTAAAAGTTTAATGGTGTTATTTGGTTACCAGTGGATCTTATAATTGTTTTACAAATAAAGGTTCTCTAACATTGTTTTAAATTATTAAAGCCACAACTATCTATTTGCACCATGTCCTAAATAAAGTGGTTGTAGCAGCCTCACTGGTGTGCTACCAGAAAGGGTTGGTGTGGCTCGATCCACTCGACCAGTGACCGTTGGTATTCCGTTGTTTTTGAGGGAGTTGAATGCAGCCGTTTGTTTCCAGTTTACAATCGGCAGCTGTGGGACAGTGCAGAGCAGAGCGGGGTGTCCCTGAGAGCTGCAACAGACAGTTTGGCTCCAACAACACGTCCGCTGAGTTAATGGCAGCTGACAGCCCCTCTGGTTATTGGAAGGAGAGCACACGCACACACACGCACGCACGACTCCTGTTGTTCTGAGCTCTTGAATTTCTCTGTGTTGCTTTTTGAGATCGTTTAGCCTACTCCATGGTGTCAGACAGCTTCTGTTATTAACTCCTCAGGTCTGGTTTTAGCTGGTGGGACTGAACCCATCTTACTAAATAATGTTTTTAAACACAGTACATTCATTATGTAACAAAGGAGAATTTACTTTACTAGTTCTTTTATCCATAATAATCATTAAAATCCTCATGTTCATGTGGGCAGCAGTAGCTCAGGAGGTTGAGCAGGTTGTCCAGTAATCGACAGGTTGCAGGTTTGATCCCGGCTCCTTGCCTGCTGGTGGTGGTCGGAGGGACTGGTGACACCTGTGCTCAGCAGCCTCGCCTCTGTCAGTGCGCCCCAGGGTAGCTGTGGCTACATTGTAGCTCATCACCACCAGTGTGTGAATGATAATACACTGTAGCTTAAAGCACTTTGGAGTCCTCTGACTCTGAAAGACACTACACAAGTGTGGGTCATTCATTCATGTTCAGACGGAATCAGTTAGGGTTTAATATTTATGTGTAACAAGAACAGAATAAACCTTGAGGAGGGGACATACTTTTTGTGAAGCATTAAAGCATTTTATCAGATTAGTTGCTGTATTAATCAAATAAGAACTTGCTCCCCTGTTTTGTTCTGTAACATCTTTATATAAAAGCTATTTTTCACCAACCCAGGTTTCAGGCATCATTAATCCTGCTTCCATCCACCAGATTAATGCTAGATTAATTGGTCGGCTGATTAATTGGGCCGATTGTTTTCTATTTTGAGATCTTCTGCAATGACAGTTAAGCAGCTGGGGCGACTTTGGCAGAGGAGTTAAGTGTCCATCCTGTAATTGGCAGGTTGCTTGTTCGAGCGCCGCTCAAGTCTGTCATTGTGTCCTTGGGACAGACGCATAACCCACGTTGCCTGCTGGTGGTGGTTGGAGGGACCGGTGGTGCTGGTGCACTGCAGCCTTGCTTCTGCCAGTGAGCCCCAGGGCAGCTGTGACTACACTTTAGCTCATCAGCTACATGGTGTGAATATCTGTGTTGGTAGGTGAACGACTGATTGTTTTGTAAAGCACCTTGGGGGGTTCTAGTACCCTTGAAGGCACTATGCTCCAGGCCAGGAAAAACAACATATAACTAATAACAAAGGTGGAGATGGACACCTGTAGCACACCCACTTGTCTGTTTAGATTTGCAAAAGCAGGAAACGTTTTCAGTGCTCTTGTGGCTTAGTTGTGATGAAATGTATTTAGATGTTCATGATGTCATCTTTTTCCAGATTCCTTTTGCACATATGGAGTCATCTGCTGTGTGAAATGAACGCAATCTGCTTCCGTATGTTTGTAAACGCCCTGCAGGTGTTTTAAATGTTAGAAGGTGATTATAAGCGCCCATTCACCTGCCTTCATGAGTAATTGTACATTATGTGGTGAGTAGAAATCTGCAGCGAGTCTGATATTGATCGAGCACAAAGGGACGACTGTTCTCACACAGGCCTCTAATACTAAGCCTACTTAGGTTTTTATACTAGTTGCAGAACATGAGATGAATGAAGAGGGATTATGCTCCTAATCTGAATCCATACAGTAGGTTACCACACATATAGACCTCCTCTGTTTTCCTTTAGTCCACTGCTTTGTCTCTGTCTAAAACTTTAATTCACTAATCGATGGAAAGCTTTAAAACTGATGGAGGAACTTCCTGTCAGACTTATTTTAAACGAGTTGTTTCCTCATTGTTTGTTGTCTTCTGGTTTCTCTGCTGTGACTGGACATCAAACCATCCACTGGGAGGAAGGTTTAAAGGGAGTAAATCTTAAATTGCGTAGCAGCAGGGAAGGAGGCCAGTAGCAGCATAATGCAGCATTTTCTGTTAAGATCTGCGTCAAAGACTGGATTTAATATCAGAAAATTAAAGTGCAAATCCAGCCGGTGACACATCAGTCCTCTACACAGAGAACTAGTCTGGTTACTCAAAGGCAGAGAGGCACATGAGGGGCGGGACTAGCCAGCTCAAATATAACCAATCAGGAAAAAGGCGGAAATGCTGACTGTACTAAGCGACGCTGTCGTTTTTTAGATGTAGTCAAAGATGGCGTCTGGCGGCAGCGCAAGCATCTTTCCTTAGAAAAAAGGCTTTTAGCGCTTCTACTTCTTGTGGTTTTAAAGATGTGTCCAAGTCATTTAGAACAAAGAGTCGCAGCGACCTCGCTTCAGACGCCATGTTTATGAGAAACTCAGCGTTGTGGTGTGTGACGTACGCTGCTCAGCACTGATTGGCTCAGTTAGAATTCTTAGGGGGTGGGGTTATTTGAATAGGAGAGTTCCCAGATCCAATTTTTCCCTTAAGGAAGCATAGAGCCTGTCTGGGGTCACAGGGGTCAACGTCTTCATTCTGGGTGGGCATTTAAAGGATTATTTAGTTTACAGCGACCGGAATGTAGAGCTGATCTGTTCACACCAGGGTTTGGCAGTCGTGGTGCCGCTATTCAGCATGTTTTAGTTATCTCCCTGCCCCAACACCTAATTCAATGGTTGAATCACCTGTTCACCAGGTTATCCAGCTCTGCAGAAGCCTGTTAATCACCTGCTTATTAAAATCTGTTGTGTTGGAACAGGATTGCCTACCCCATGATTTAACCATCACCTCCAGAGAGGTTTACTTCTTCAGGTGATGGAAATCCAAATCCTCCTCCTCCTCAGCGGCCATGTTTGTTTACCCCAAAGCCACATGAGCAGTTTTAGATGTCCACTGTGCCAACAGTGGCACAGGAACCACAGTTTAGGAACCAAAATAGTTTTTTTAAAACCAAAAAATATATAATTCAAGCTTTTTTTCTTTGCTTTTTTAATATTTAGCTTTTTTCTGCTGACTCCAGAGTAATCCTCCACCTACGCGGCTGAGGGAGCCTCTATTTTTGCCATACTTAGTGTTAGCCTACATATGAGTTCATGCCTGAAGGCGCGACAGACATCCATTAAAATAATTCAGGACAGAATTGCTTTGTAGCCCCAATAAGAGACGCTCCGTTTGGCTGCGTTGGACGCCACGCTTGAGCCACTTTAAAACTTTAATACAGCAGCGTCCGACTTACGTTTTAACCTAACAGTGTGAGGCATGGTTTGTGTTCCTGATAAATGTGTTCCCAAAGTAGGAATGAGCATCCTCCTAACTAGCTGTCTAACTGGTTCAAAGTGGATTCAGTCACCTTCATGTTAGAGACTGAAAGTCCCAACAACAAAATAATCAATAAACAAGGAATTTTCTGTTCCAAAAGAGATCTTTTATAACAGCTGTGAAGAGCAAAGTTAATCAGATTTATTTTATGAAAGGCATAGAAAACACAGATGGTGGTAGACACAATCAGCCGCTGCATTTCTGGGTAGGAGGTTTCATTGTTCACCGATAACGAGTGGAGCATTTCCCCTGGTATTATGGTTTCCTGCCAGACTAATATTACCCAACAGTGCTGAAACAAACCGTTTATTATTTGTGATTTCAAGGCAATAAATTCATGTAACAAATCTGATTTTTGCTAAGCCCTAACCCTTTTGCTATAAATAACCCAAAATGTAAAGTTATTTAATCCAGCTGTGCGTCTATTAGAGATAAGCGGCTCAACCCTGAACAACAAATAATTAATACATCAATGAACAATTATCAGCAACTTTCAGACTCAAAATACTTTCAGGGGTTAAGTTGTTGGATAAGTGGAAGTCCTTTGCTTTTAGTTTAAGTTAAAACTCACTTGTTCATTTTCACATGAAGCTAATCTGTTTTCCAAGAAGAGCGTCTCCTGCTCCGCTGTCGGGTGTTTTCTGGTTTATCAGCGAGACGGGAGAATGTCCACTGGTGCCAGTCCACCTGAGAGCCGCTGTTCTGGGCCTCTAATGTCACCACCTATTTAATCATGTAGAGCACTTGTTAATGCACATGAGGAGACCCACTCACTCCTTACTGATCAGTGGACACAAAACCAAGGCGGGAGTCTCATCTGCACCCAGACTGCTTTTAGATTCCCACTGCTAGAAGCCTCTTTAGGTTTTCCAGCTCTTTATTACAGTAGAAATACTTTTTATAACAGTGGAAATACTTTTTGTAACAGTAGAAATACTTTTTATTACAGTAGAAATACTTTTTCCTACCATTTTCATTCAGACACAAGGGTTAAACGATAAAGTTCCCATATTCACCAGTATTCCAACTTATTTTGTGTCATAATTAAATCTAAATTAAATAGGAATAGTATTTATTATCAAAGCCCATTGAACAACTTAATAAGTCAGTTTGACAGATTTTATACCACGTGATAAATAAACAGACTAATTAAATAGTTAACGTCTCAGGCTCATGCTGCAGCCTAGTGGTTTATCATGAAAATTTTATGCGAGTTGAAAACAAGTGTATTTGCTGTGTTCATGTGGGAGGGGGGTATAGAAGAGAGGTATTTCTTTGGTAAATAAATAATAGGCACTAAAAGTAAGAGGCTTTTACTTTCTCCAGCTGATGTTTTGGCCTTACTTCTATTGTTCTCTTCATCACTTATGAATTTGCCACATTAAACCTGTGGAGCCACACTCCTCACACTGACAGGAAAATTGTTCTGCTGTTGCTATTAGCAGCAAGAAGATTACTGCTCAGGATTGCTTTTGGAGCTAAAATGTGCAGAGCGGCTTTTCATGGCCCTTGTGGTGGCTGGGAGTTTAATGCTGGTGCTGACAATCCCGTGAGGAAGCCGCAAGTAGACCGTGCTGCGTCAGCGCGTTGCCATGACACTGTGTCCCACCGCCTCCCCCTCTGAATCCCGGCCCGGGTCGGTGTGGCCTCATCGGTGTCTGACTCTACAAAGACAACACTGCAGCGCGCTCCTCACTCAGCATTTACGCCGACTCTTCTGTTCCGGGGCCAAAGGAAAGAAGTGCTGCTGCAGGGCTACGTGTCATAAATTAACCCAACGACCAGCTGGTGCATATCCAATCAGACATTAGAAGACTGAACGTTCACACGCTTCTGCCTCCATGATTGAGCTCCACGTCTTTCAGGGTTTTGAAATACTTATGAACGCACATCAATTTGAAACATGTCTTACATTTATTAGCAGACGTGCATGGCAAGCGCCCTGATTTGCTGCTAGCATCAATCACCGTGTGTGTGTGTGTGTGTGTGTGTGTGTGTGTGTGTGTGTGTGTGTGTGTGTGTGTGTGTGTGTGTGTGTGTGTGTGTGTGTGTGTGTGTGTGTGTGTGTGTTCAGGTAAACAGTGTTGTAGATGTCCTGACTACTGATGTATGTTATGCTGTGACACCTAAAGAAGCTCTTTGGTGTCATTTCCTGTCATCATAGTGGAAGCACAACTAGGTGGGAGCCACTGTGGGGCAGCTGCCCCATCACCATCCACCATTCCAGCCTGGCCACCCCAAGTTCTTGTTGCCTAAGCAGTTGTCATCCAGGTCTTGGGGACAACAGCCTCTGCATGGAAGTTCTGACTTTCCTCCCCGAGCCGCCTTTTCCAGCTCCCCCTGTGGGACCCCAAGTCCCAGTCCATCCTGAAGTTATAATCCATTCCGTGTGTCCTTAATAAGGCTTCCTGCTGGGGGACATGCTTGAGACACCACCTCATGGAGGCGTCCAGGACGCACTCTGACCAAATGTCCAAACCATCTTAGCTGGCTCCTCTACGTGGAGGAACAGCGGCTCTGCTCTGAGCTCCTTACCCCGTCTCAGGCTGAGTTCAGCCACCTGAAATTGAGAACCTGTGAAATCTTTAGAAACCCTTCAATGCCATTTGCAGTTTTCATCATCTGCCAATCACAGAAAACACAGATTTAGGATTTGTTGCAAGCTCAAGATAGTCAGTGATCCCCGTTCTCTCTGGAGGCGTTCTTGGTTTTTAATAGATGTACTGTTGGTCTGTTCTCAGCTGCTTCCTAAGTATTTTAGTCTGTTGAATAAAACCTGTAATGATTTGATCATTTGAATCATCAGGCTGCTTGTTTGATGTTACGCTCGCTCACCCTGACTTCCTGTTTGTAAATCCCCATCGTTGCGCTGATGTGAGAGTCTACTTTAGAAAAATGCTAAAAATATAGCAACATAACACTCCAGCTGGAGTTTTTATTAGACTGTGGTTATGTGGCTGCAGTAAAAATAAAGGAAGGCCTCTGAAGGTTCTGCATTTTTCCACAGGAACATAAAAAACTTTATTTAAAAGCTGCTTTTGCATCAGAGACAAGAATGACCTGTTCACACGGTGAAAAATTAAATAGAAATTCAGACATATTTGTATATTCTGAATCTCTATTTTTGTGTTCAGCATGGCAGGTGTTTGTAACCAGCTGCAGTTTGGAAAATATAAAAGTTATTTAGTATAAAAACATAATTTTGTTCACAACAAAAACAGAATTTTAGGAAATAATAAGGTCTTTATTACATAGAGCATTATTGCATTATGACCAGTCTATCATTGCATATGAAGACGGAGACCTTTATCTGTACAGCGATGAAATAAAGTCTGGAGTGGAGGATGAATAATTTGCTGTGCTCGCTGCCAGGAGCTGGTTTTCCTGCTGCTAAAACATGACTCACTGCACAGCCCTGAAAGAGTCTGAAACCAGATCGGACCAGATGCGGCTGCTTGGCTCAATCTACCTGTTGTATAACAGGAAGCATGTTAAAGGTACACTTTGTGAAGGATGGAGATGGAGAGACGTGGATGTTATTTCTGCCAGACTTCTCGTTTAACCTCGGAATCTCACAAATCTAAAGGAATGAGCGGAAAGGTCAGGAAGCTGCCTGGAATGTCACTGAGCATGTTGAACAGGACATTCCATCAGATGTTTTTTCTTAGGAAGGTTGAGTTTAACATGAGTGGAGGTGGGTGGAGCAACCTCAGAACCGTGGAAATAAAAAAATAATTCCACCATTTTTCCTCAAAGCTGCTCAGAATCTTTTAATATTCAGCTCAAACATGGATGCTTACATTGTTTTCCTTGTTTAGGGACACTGATTCTGATTTTAAGGGCTGATTTGTCTGCAGCTCTGACTTGCCGATACCAACACTGGCCACATTTGATTAATCTCAAAGAACTGCAATGAATAGAATGCAGATTTCTTAATTGTATAGTATTGTTTATAGCTAGCATGAATTACCACTCAGCAATGGTGCATTCAGAACCTAGAAAAACTGAGTTTTAGGTTCAGATTCATGTTGAAACTTGGCCAATTCTAGTTTTTGGCACATCGCTTCTTGTATGTCATAAAATTAAATGTTATTGTTCAATTTAATCTTTTTTCACTAAAATAATTAAAACAAGTCACTTCTTTCAGATTAAGTCAGAAACTATCAACACGGTTTTGAAGCAGGTTATCTGCTCAGCTCATGTTACCATGGTGATCTAAGATGAAACCTAGCACAGCTAACATTTATTATCTGGTGCAGACATATAATAACTTGTAAAAGCATTAAGTTTGACAAACATCCTGCTTTTTTTTAAGTCTGTTGCCCTTAATGATTCAACAAAACTTGGCTTGTGTTTGGAATTGGCCTGATTTTAGCTCGACTGACTTAACTGGTGGTGAACCAGTTAGAAACTTTGGCGTAAATCAATAAAAAGTGCATGTAGCACTACATCACAACACATTTACTATGTGTGATTTTTCGCTTACAAGGGGTAAAAAATCAAGTAAGAAGGTATTATCAGGAGAGGGAGATGTCCATTGGTTGGCAGCGGTGTTTCGGCGGATGACCCCCTGTAGAAAGCCACCACAGCTCAGCAGAACATCAGTGTAGCTTCTTCTGGAGAGAAGGACACTCAGAGAGAACATAGTTAACATCAAAGAAAATAATTCAATTGGAGAGAAGTGGTAGAAGAAAGTAGTCGAGTGTGGACAGTGGTCAGTGTGTCCTCCAGCAGTCTAAGCCTATAGCAGCATAACTACAGAGATAACTCTGGATAACCAAGCCTTTTAGATGGAGGCATGTTGGAGGCAGGCTAAGGGAGAGCCATCTTTACCGACAGGATTCTCCGTTGTACACTCCACCTCACCCCGTCCTAGGACAGTTCAAGAGCTGACTCCCACCCTCATGCTCACACATAAACCCACCCAACCCAAGGGTGCACAGGGTAAAGCGAGCCACCACCCCAGACCCCAAACCGACGGCCAGCTGCCACTCCCAGCCTCGGTCAGAGAGCTGAGAACAGAGGTCTCCCTCCACCTGCTCCAGAGGGTAGTTGTTGTAGAGGGCATTTAAAACGGGTATCGACCCTCAAAATATAAACTGGTGCATTTTTTATGTGCTGATTTTGAGGTCTGATAGTAAAGGGTTTATCAGGATAACTCTTTAAGTTTGTAATTTGTTCTAATTGTGGTTTTATAAAATAATTTCACTGCAGTTTGATTAGAAAAATCTTGATCAAGTTAACATGAAGTCCAGCATCATCTCCAGCTAAATCTTCTAGGAGTGGCACAAACGTGCATTTACCATATTTCTGCGTTCTGACTCAAAGCTTCTGTTAGCTGAGTCAAATATTGATTTACCAGCATGATTCCAATATGCAACGAGCAACCCTGTGTCTGATGTAGGCGATGCTAGCATCTACCATCTCTGACCTAAAGAGAGCTGAGTGGGTATCGATCAGCGTCTCTGTCGTTTCATTACGGCATCGTGATGCAAGTTTCCAGACAGAGCAGCCTGTGACGAGCCTCCGGCTGCAGAGCAGAGGGATGAAAGCATCATCCTGTTTTCAGTCTGCAGAGACAGCAGTGACGAACAGGAATGATGAGGCTGAGGATCCTATCGTTTGATGCTGTTAGAGGTTTTCCCTCCATCAGCACAAAGACTGCTGCCTCACCAGCTGCACGATTCTGTCCAGCTGTCCATCTCGGTCTCCTGCTTCCTGTCCCTTCATCTTTATACCTCAGTTGTTTTTTCATCTGCCATCTTTCTCTTGTTGTGGGTTTCTCTTCCTCATCTCTTTGCACTAATGTACTAATTTTATACGAAGCAACGTGTTCAAATACCTACACAGAGACATCTAAAAATGCAGACTTGTTTGGAGGCATGAGTGCTGTTGTGGTCTAAATCCTGGATTCACAAAGGACAAACATTTGTGTTTTAGGTCATGAATCTGGTTGATTTGGTGTTATTATGCAGAAATGATCAGTGATACATAATTTTTGTAAACATTTTCTCATTTGATGGATAGCTCTAGTCTGACATCCACCAGAGAAAAGCAAACGTCTTGTTTCTGTCGTCTTCATGTTTTTGATCCCTCCGATTGTTTTTGCGTCTGTGGCTCTGGCTGATGCTTCAGCCGTCATGTTCGCCTCCGTTTGGTCAGCAGCTGGGTTTTATCCCCCCGCTGACGGTCGGCATTACGTTTGGAAACACGGACGCTGTCCAGCCCAGGGTTTTCCCTTCCATCCGTCTAAAGGAGGGATTATCCGTGATGCTGCTGAGTCTGTTTGAGAAGGCCAAGCTGGCGGTCCTGACTGTGTTTTATCATCCTGACCTTCGGTCGTCTCAGTCAGGTGATGTAATCACAAACATGGTCGGCTCTGAGGATCAGAAAATGATTTGCTTGTGTAGCTGGATAACCCTCTGCTAGGACATGGCTTCCCTGTAACTCAGATACCATCTCGGTTTTGTTATTAGGATCTGCTTTATGCATAAAATCTCCAATTGGATCCGTTATGTAAACGTCCTGGGTCTCTTCCTGTTGCTGCTGCTGAAACCTCAGGCCTCTACTTACTTTTAATAACTTCCTGATTCAAATCTAATGTTTTAGATTTGAATCAGGAAGTTGTTCATCTGCTGAACCCAGTGTCTGTATAAATGAACTGGTTGAAACCAGTGACTGTATAAATTACTGGTTTAAACCAGTAATTTATACAGTCACTGGTGGGTTCACACCTAATCTAAATGCAGATACGTTTCACCAACCAGTTCATTTATATATATATATATATATATATATATATATATATATATATATATATATATATATATATATATATAAATGAACTGGTTGGAACCAGTGACTGTATAAATTACTGGTTTAAACCAGTATAAATGAACTGGTTGAAACCAGTGACTGTATAAATGAACTGGAATTGGCCCATCTGCTGAAAAATTGTTGATTTTTACACGAGAGCAAAAACTCTCAGGACTCTCATAAGAGCTTTTAGGTCTATATAAAGTAGATAATATGTGAAATCTTTAAAAGACATGGAAGCAGAATAAATGGCACAACCCTGAAGCGCTGGTGTGAACCCAGTGCTCCCAGTGAGCTCCCTGGCTTCTGTCACAGTTAGATAAGCCCCGGTCTGCGTCTGTGCCTGGCCCAGCTTTCAGTTTAAGTCACGCCATCACATTTTTTGTGTTTGCTTTCAACCCGAGCCAAAGACTTAGCGATGTTAATTCCCTCTAATTGGAGAAATCTTACTCCCAGCCTAAGTGCGGCCCTTATTGCCGTCATATGACCTGCACACATGGCCTTTTGTGCACTGCCCTCATTGTCTAAGCAACTGAACATTTTGGGTGTATTTGTTTTTTTAGGATATACATTTCAGAAAAAGTCCTGGAGTTTAGAGAATTACAGTAAATATCGTACAAATGCAATCAACTCAAATAATGTAGTAAATATAGAGAATTTGTCATTTTTATTGTAACAGAAATGAGATGGAGATTGGAGGTTCTACTTGTCTGATACCGACGCTGATTTACCATGCATCCCTAAAATAAACCCATTTATTCCTCCTGTGTGTTTGCAGCTATCATGTATGTGATGGGAGCACTGGGCCCCGCAGCCGGGTACCTGCTGGGAGGAGTCCTCATCGGCTTCTACGTAGACCCAAAGACTGCCGTCAACATCGACCAGAGCGATCCTCGCTTCATCGGCAACTGGTGAGACCCAATCAGGCTGCTTTCCTGCTCACACCACCCATTCAATCCACAACAGCCACAACCTTTTACAGTTTTGAGTCAGTTGCATTTTATTTGAACATTACATCAGTTTTGTGTAGGTGACTAACTCTTGGTTCTACCAGAGTTTTTATGCTGAATTAATTTTATTTCTACAGAAATATGCATGATTTACCTGAGAATTTCTTTAAGTTTGTTTTCCTTAATGAGCACTAAACCACAAACTGTTCTTGTTGTTATTCAGATTCTATCTGCTTATATCTCACCTCCGTCTGGATGCAGGATGTGATTAGTCATCGATTTAGAGCCTTTAGTGATGTCGTCCGACAGCCTAACCATGACTCACCAGGAAGCAGCCGTGGGCTTGTAGGTGATGATCGCAGGAAGATGCTGCATGAATGCAGCGGCTTACTCATTTATTTGCACAATAATCCGGCACCCAGAGACTGAGTCCAGATGGGTTTTCACACCTGGTATCAACATGGTTCCTGATGTTCCTGGGTTCACACCTAATCTAAATGCAGATACGTTTCACACTCGCGGGTCTTTGACTGTTCCTGCAAAATCCGCTCGTACATTTAGTGATCCGTAAAAATGAAAGCACACCGTTTCAGCCGCTTGAGTTGGATCAACAGGATCTTTCTACTATAACCTACTATAATCTATGGGCTACAAAGGGTTAAAGGCTTTAATGTAGAACAGCTATTACTCTTTTATTTGCTTTGAGAACCGTACAGCAGCCAGTATTTTCCCTGCATGCACTAAAGACGTTGGTGTACAGTAATCTGGCAACTTTAGATTTGTACTCAGTTGTTTAATTTATTGAGATCCGTTTTACAAATAAACTCTTCCAGGGGGAGAAATGGGAACTACGAGCAGCTCGACTCGTGTAAAACCAATGGTTTTCCATGTACTCTGCGTGTTTAAGGTGGAGCGGGTTTCTGCTGTGCGCCGTGGCCATGCTGCTGGTCATATTCCCTATGTTCACCTTCCCCAAGAAGCTGCCTCCTCGACACAAGAAGAAGAAGAGGAGGAAAAAGCTGAGCCTGGATGACCTGTCGAGCGACGACGACGTTCTCAAGGAGAAGAGCAACAACAAGAACCAGACGGTCACCTCGGCCATGGGCTTCGGGAAGGACATCAAAGGTAACGCTTCCCTGACTGGAAAACGGCTCAGGAGTCGCTTTGGAAGATTTTAATCTAGAGAGAATTTTTAGTCTTGATTTGGCTTTCTTCCATTAGGATTATTTGGCTATGTGTTCATATGTTTCATCCTAAACTCTTCATATCATGATTCATGTTGCAAGTGTGCAAAGTTTGTTTCTGAAGTAAGTAAAGTTCAGAGGAATGAGCTGGTGGTTCTGACACAAATCCAGTTTAAAATTACCATCCTGCAGATTTACCCAAAGCAGCAGTGAGGATCCTCAGCAACGTCACCTTCCTCTTCGTCAGCCTCTCCTACACCGCAGAGAGCGCCATCGTCACCGCCTTCATCACTTTCATCCCCAAGTTCATCGAGTCCCAGTTTGGGATCCCGGCCTCCAACGCCAGCATCTACACCGGTGAGATGGAGCGCCGCTCTGTCATACGCTCCTGCTTATTTTTTTATAAAATGCTCCAA